>NC_064920.1:970020765-970645765 GCF_023897955.1 Schistocerca gregaria | reverse complement strand
ACCTGTTTCTGTACTGACATTGTCGATAAGATCTGGCCTATTTTTAGCTACAAGGTCTAAGGTATTTAAATTGCGTGTGGGCTGCCGAGCGAGCTGCTCAAGACAGTTCGCAGAAAACCTGTTCAAAAGTATTCCGTCTGTACCCCCGCAGTGGATCCATGGACATCGTAGTCTATACTATTCCTTAAGTCGCCTCCTACTAGTGTTGCATAATCCGAGTGTTTACGCGCTATGACCGTAGACTTCCGCTGCAGACCTTGCAACCGCTATAAGTATATATGTCTTTGTTAGAACCATTTCGCGGCAACTAAAACAAAGCTGGTTTGTATACTCAGAAGCCTGTTAAATGAATCCCACTTCAACTACGGCATCGTCGAGAAAGGGTTTGTTCGTGTGGGGAGCGTGTTGTTGGGATCAACGATAGTGGTCCAGAGTGATGTTCTCCAACGAATCCCTTTTCACTGTGGCGGCTGATTCTGCTCATCAGTGGAGAGAGGGAGAAAGGAACACGTTACACACCACAGAATGTTCATGAACGTTATCAGTATGGTCTAGACGATGTGGTGTTAGCAGTCATTGTGTAGAATGGCCAAACACCACTGCATATCTTTGCGCGACGTACCGTTACAAGCACAGCGGTATTGGGGCGTATTGCTTTGCATCATGCCCGTCTGATTAGAGGTGTACGGAGGTCCAGACTTTCTGTCTGTGGGCGAAAACGCCCGACCACACAGCACCGCTATGGTCTCGGACGCATCTGGAGATACTGAACGCGTGGAATGGCCTGGGCGCTCCCCGAACCTATTCCCTAACGAGTATGCGAGGATGCTCGAACCGTGCTAGAAAGGACTGTAACAGAATAACGCGTGCAAAATTGCATTAGTGACCGGTGAGGGCATATTCCTCACTGAGAGTCCGATATCAACCTTTATGTTGGAGGATTAACCTGTGTCAAACATGAACGCTATTTATTTCTTACCTTGCTTTCACACGTGGTGAAATCTGTACAGTTTTCCGTTATTCTTGCCCAACAATGTCTCTATTTCTCAGCAATTTCAAGCAGTATATTTCACGCACCTTAAGGTAGGCAACCTATCTTAAATCATCTGTAGTCAGAGCAGATGATGTAAGTTGGGATGCCTATCTTAAGGTGCGTGATATATTTTTCGGGCTAGTTTTATTTCACCCGTCCTATATAAGTACTGTGCGATCTGCAGGAAATAACATTTCCTTAAGGAAAGCGAATGCTTATTGTCAGAGTGCGACAATTTTGTTATAAACTGCAATGTCTAAAAGAACACTGCATGTATTAATAATGTGTCCTCTAACAAGACTGAGTCCCATGTAATACAAGAGACAAAATTGTTTGCTCCTGGCTCATTAAGAGCAGTCTCTTGCATCTTGAACAGTACATCAAATAACCACAATTGGTATCCTGTTATGTATACAGAAATTAACATAAAAGTTGTTGGTTACCACTGTACTGGTTGTAGACTACTTTTCTCGAGCGCATCTCGTTTGTTGTAGACTTCACGTTTTCAGTGTTGAGGAAAGTGTCCGAAACCCGGATCTCCCCCCCCCCCCCCCTCCGCTCCCACGCCCCTTATATTGGACTCCTTGGTTCTGAATTCTCTCGAACTAACCAAGTGAAAATAGTAGTTCAGGTTTCCGTCATTCTGAAAATGGGTGCAAAAGTCGACCGCTTCACTTGTTACTTACCATTTCGCAATTACATGTTTTGACAATGGAAAAATTTGTTACATTGTGCTGCATTTTTCGCTGTTTCTACTAGATATTGGCAAGTCAGAATTTCAACATATATGTGTTCTCGAACAGTAAGGTTTATGGTTAATGTTTATGACCAAACGATTTCATTTAGATATTTGGTTATAAACCTATTCTGTTAGCAAAATGTAGGCTGTGATTGCATAAACTATAACCCCTTCAGTTGCTTGAACCGGACCCCTTATTGTTTCATGTTTAAAGTTCAGTACAGACCTTTATTCTCTTGAAGATTCGAAGATAATAACAGGAAAGGTTGATCAAAGAAAATGGAGTCCTTTTCAAATGACTAAAGCTATTGATGCAGTTCAGAAAAAAGGTGGGTTGGAAGAAGGCCAATAAAAAGTTTAATGGTCCAAACACAACATTTAATCAGATTGTCCTACATGAAGTATGGTGCACCAGAGTAAGCGAAAGAATCAAAATAGGCAGACCTACAATTATAGGTAAAGACCTCGAAGAATAGCTGGTTTTGTATTGTCTTGCTATGAAAGCTTGCTTCTTTAGTCTCAGTCGTAATGACCTGTGAAAAATGACAGTATAATTGGGAGAGAAAAAAACGAACATTGAACACCTTTTCAAAGACTAAATTACTGGTGGAAAGTGGGTAAGTCTTTTTCTTAAACGTCACAAAATCAAATTGTCAGAAAGAAAGCCTATAGGAACATCGGGTAGCAGGTCTCTTGGGTTCGGGAAAGGAACCACAGAAAAGTTCTATAACCTTCTGGAAGGCATTATACCTACTTTGAAACAAGATTATATTTTCTCTTTTTTAATACCTTTTCCAATTTTGATTAGTTCTACACTCCTGGAAATTGAAATAAGAACACCGTGAATTCATTGTCCCAGGAAGGGGAAACTTTATTGACACATTCCTGGGGTCAGATACATCACATGATCACACTGACAGAACCACAGGCACATAGACACAGGCAACAGAGCATGCACAATGTCGCCACTAGTACAGTGTATATCCACCTTTCGCAGCAATGCAGGCTGCTATTCTCCCATGGAGACGATCGTAGAGATTCTGGATGTAGTCCTGTGGAACGAGTTGCCATGCCATTTCCACCTGGCGCCTCAGTTGGACCAGCGTTCGTGCTGGACGTGCAGACCGCGTGAGACGACGCTTCATCCAGTCCCAAACATGCTCAATGGGGGACTGATCCGGAGATCTTGCTGGCCAGGGTAGTTGACTTACACCTTCTAGAGCACGTTGGGTGGCAAGGGATACATGCGGACGTGCATTGTCCTGTTGGAACAGCAAGTTCCCTTGCTGGTCTAGGAATGGTAGAACGATGGGTTCGATGACGGTTTGAACGTACCGTGCACTATTCAGTGTCCCCTCGACGATCACCAGAGGTGTACGGCCAGTGTAGGAGATCGCTCCCCACACCATGATGCCGGGTGTTGGCCCTGTGTGCCTCGGTCGTATGCAGTCCTGATTGTGGCGCTCACCTGCACGGCGCCAAACACGCATACGACCATCATTGGCACCAAGGCAGAAGCGACTCTCATCGCTGAAGACGACACGTCTCCATTCGTCCCTCCATTCACGCCTGTCGCGACACCACTGGAGGCGGGCTGCACGATGTTGGGGCGTGAGCGGAAGACGGCCTAACGGTGTGCCGGACCGTAGCCCAACTTCATGAAGACGGTTGCGAATGGTCCTCGCCGATACCCCAGGAGCAACAGTGTCCCTAATTTGCTGGGAAGTGGCGGTGCGGTCCCCTACGGCACTGCGTAGGATCCTACGGTCTTGGCGTGCATCCGTGCGTCGCTGCGGTCCGGTCCCAGGTCGACGGGCACGTGCACCTTCCGCCGACCACTGGCAACAACATCGATGTACTGTGGAGACCTCACGCCCCACGTGTTGAGCAATTCGGCGGTACGTCCACCCGGCCTCCCGCATGCCCACTATACGCCCTCGCTCAAAGTCCGTCAACTGCACATACGGTTCACGTCCACGCTGTCGCGGCATGCTACCAGTGTTAAAGACTGCGATGGAGCTCCGTATGCCACGGCAAACTGGCTGACACTGACGGCAGGGGTGCACAAATGCTGCGCAGCTAGCGCCATTCGACGGCCAACACGGCGGTTCCTGGTGTGTCCGCTGTGCCGTGCGTGTGATCATTGCTTGTACAGCCCTCTCGCAGTGTCCGGAGCAAGTATGGTGGGTCTGACACACCGGTGTCAATGTGTTCTTTTTTCCATTTCCAGGTGTGTATTTTGCTTATTATTAGAAGGAATCCGAATATGGTAACTCTTTTTCAAACTCGCTAAGTGTAGGGTTTTTGAAAGTATTTTTTTTTCATAATAACTTTTAATGATATTTTCTAAGAGTAATTTATAAATGTTGCATAACACTATAAAGTAAATATTACAGGATTTTAAAACATAACTTCTCTATTCTTTAAAAATAAAAAAACAAAATCAGGAACCAGTTTTGGCAATATCCTCTAATAACAATGCCATATATAACATACACTTTTTATGAACTA
Organism: Schistocerca gregaria; assembly: GCF_023897955.1. Lineage (NCBI taxonomy): Eukaryota > Metazoa > Arthropoda > Insecta > Orthoptera > Acrididae > Schistocerca > Schistocerca gregaria. The sequence continues at coordinate 970,641,482 of NC_064920.1, read as the reverse complement.
TTAACGAACGTACCGCGAAGTGTTAGGCTGTAATTTGCAGCTCAAGTGTCGCCAAGTGAAAGCCCTGTTAGAGAGGCGGCTATCGCCTGCAATCGCTGGTGGCGGCTACGTGCGGAGCACGGCTGCCGTACCGGCAGCAATATGATAGGGCGCGGCGAGCTGCAATATTCCCCACCTGAGTAGTCTGCCACTTGCATCCACCGGACAATCACATTCCGCAAGCGCCACATCGATTGATCCTGGAGAGATACAGAGTGACAGAGAGAGAGAGAGAGAGAGAGAGAGGGAGAGAGAGACTTTACTGTGCCACCAAACGCGGCGCTGGTACTGAAGTTGCGGCTCACCGACTATCGCTACTGGGGCATAACCGACTCTCAGGTTTAATGTTTCCGCTACGTGCAATATCGCTAAACTTTTTGTCGCATTGATACGGGACGTCATTATAGCTGAAAAAAAAAGACTAGAGGATACTACGGAAATGGACAGATAAAGACGTGCTTTTTCGACATCTCATATGATATTCTTCACTTTCAAGGATAAGGTGTGACGCCTGATCCACCTTATTGGGTCAGCCATATCCATGCCGTCTCCCCTAGGGTCTTCCGAGACTTTTTTACCATGTGGTATATATTTCATGACCTGTACTGGTAAACGCCTCTCTAACGTTCTGTTGACATGGTAATTTCATTTAACTCGGGGATAAACGTTTAACTTTTTTATTATATCTACATTCTTTTATTTTATAGAACCCTCTACATATTTCTACAGCTCTAAGAAATATAATTTCAGATCCATGAAATTCATTTCTCGGTCGCCGCGCGGGATTAGCCGAGCGGTCTAAGCGCTGCAGTCATGGACTGTGCGGCTGGTCCCGGCGGAGGTTCGAGTCCTCCGTCGGGCATGGGTGTGTGTGTTTGTCCTCAGGATAATTTAGGTCAAGTAGTGCGTAAGCTTAGGGACTGATGACGTTAGCAGTTAAGTCCCATAAGATGTCACACACACATTTCTCGGTCTTTTGGCAAGTGTCAAGTCTCACTGCCACAGCCACAGAGAGAAACAAAAACCGCCAATAAATTTTTGTATCTACATCTTTTTATGTACTTCTTGATCTTTTAGATTTTCAAGATAGTTAAATATTTTCACTTGGATTATCTTGTAAAAAATAAAAATATTTTACGTGTTCGACTCCTCTAAATGTATTATTTGTGTCTTATCAGTAGAGATGTACATATTATGTTCTTCGTACAGAAAACACTGTTTGTGGGTAGCAATTAGCAGTTGATCTTCATCTACATATATCATTAATTGCTCATCAAAGAGACAGCATATTTCTTTGTGTTTAACATGATCCTTTATCTCCAAATGAAAAAATGGCAATATATACTCAACTAATAACAGTGAACTACAAATAAAATTGAGGTCGATAAATAAATCCATAGCAACCGGAATACTAACATGCAAAACAAAAAACGCTACGAATTCGTTCACCAGTCAAATGGTACAGTATTGGAAGGCACAATTTTATCGAGTAATTCTACAAACGAGAATGCATGCATGTGTCGTTTGCTGAGGAAGTAACGCCTCTATTAGGGCGCATAGACACGGTTCCAGTATAAAATACAGTTGTGGAAGAGCTCGTTGTGTTAGTAGCCCACTCTGTTTCACATGTAGTTGACTGGGCTCTAGAACACTGTAGAGTTTAGATTCATCCTCGTAGCACTAGCGTTGTGTGAATGCTTGGCTGCTTCATGCCATAGATGTTTGTGATTCCTGTAGGATTACTTTGCACAAGAATTGTCTCACACTATCCAACGAGCTGGTATGTAGCCACGCGTGAAGTTCCTCAAATGACGCGCTTGCGTCAACTGCTGCGCCCTCAAGTTTGTAAATTACTGCTTTCTTGGCCCGTCCACGATAGCATGGCGTCCCTCATACGCTGCTTGCACAGACGGTTGGAATTTGTTGTGCAGTCATTCAGTGTTCAGTTCGCACGTGTCTACCAGCACAGTGGACAGCGGCCGTCATCAGTTTCTGATTCCAGTTTTATTACAGAGCGGTGAATTTCAGTCTTCCTGTCCACACTACAGCCGCAATTTCGCTGCCACAGGAACTGGAATTGTACTGCGGAAATGGAACTTCGTGTCTGAATTGTGCTGAAAATAAAGTATGTATTTTATGTGGAGTGTTAAAAACACATTATTTCGCGATTTGATGTATCACTGAATCTGAAAAAAAGTTCCGCTGTCGGTAAGATGCAATTCAGAGTAGAAATCATACAACCGCTTTTGTTAAATAACCGATTTGCGATATTAGGTTGGGCAGAGGAGGAATAATATAAACTGAAACGGGATGGGTGGCTAAATTTCGTATATGTGACATTTTAAAAATAAATTGCGTATTATTTTTCATATTGTTTCTGAGAAAAAACTGAACGTGAGATTGATTCTGTCAATAAAGCTTTCCACTACACTGACAGTGTGGGGGCGATCGTTGTCAAAAAATGGTTCAAATGGCTCTAAGCATTATGGGACTTAACATGTGAGATCATCAGTCCCCTAGACTTAGTACTACTTAAACCTAACTAACCTAAGGACATCACACACATATATGCCCGAGGCAGGATTCGAACCTGCGACCGTAGCAGCCATGTGGTTCCGAACTGAAGCGCCTAGAACCTCTCGGCCAGAAACAGAAACTGATCGCCTCGTCTCCCAGTGGGATGAAAGTCTTAAAGCGTGTGGCGATTACTTTTGAATGGAACCTTTCCATGGTCCCGTTGGGGCGGGTGTTCGGTTTTCATTTGACTGGCCCTCATACACTCCACTACCCATGTTTTGGTGTTGTCAATCTTCCTCTTATATCCTCCATTCAAGACATAGTCCTTTTTTCAGCAGTTCTCGCAAGTCTTTCCTGTCCCTAACAGAATTACAATATCATCGGAAAACGTAAAAGTTTTTTCCTTTCCTTCTCATGGACTCTTTATAATTGCCGTCTGGTTTTTCTGCAAGTTGTAAGTACCCTTTCGCTCTCTGTATTTTTCCCCTGACACCTTCGAAATTTCAGATTGCATTCCAGTCGTCATTGTAAAAAACGTTTTCCAAATCTACAGAAATTATAAAATAGGTTTGAGTTTCCTTAACCTCTCTTCTAAGACAAATCGTAGGATCAGTATTGTCTCGAGTCTTCCTGCATTCCTCCAGAATCCAAACTGGTCTTCCCCGAGGTCGGCTAACAGTTTTCCTATTCTTATGCAAATAATTTTTGTTAGTATTTGGCAAATCTTAATCTAATTGTTCGACCTACCAGCAACTGATTTCTTTGGAATTAGAATTATTACATTCTTCTTGAAGTCTGAGGGTATTTCGCCTGGCCCATACATCTGATCATCAGGTGGAATAGTTTTGCTATGACAGACAATCCTGTTGGAAGAACATCCGCAACTGAGCATTATACTAGAGGGTGAAAATACCGCTTCAGTTGTGGTGATAATAAAAGAAATTTACAACTGAAGCGGTATTTTCATCCTCTAGTATAATGCTCAGTTGCGGATGTTCTTCCAACAGGATTGTTCGTAGTAAAATGCCACGCAGGGCAGTTGGAACACATCACTAATTTCTGAATTTACGCAAGAGACTCTGACATCAGCCGATATTAATTTTAGAAAATGTGTCTAGCATATAACGTGATCCCCAATTGTATCAGAAGACAGTTCAATAGAATTACTGGTAGTTCACCATGTTACATTCAGCATCTCATGAAAACTGCTATAATTAAAGAAATTAGAGATTTATATTTAAAAAAAGATGTCTTAAATAAGAATGCCTATGAAACGCTCCTTAAATTATCTAAGGAGCTGACCCATTTTATTTTTGACGACGAATATGCGCATATTATGTATCTCAATGATTGTCTGAAGGATAATATTACTATGACGCATTATAGTAATGTGGCTTTATCCGTGCCCTCACTAATTAAAAAAATTACCTTCTTTCATGATGTAAAATGCGTCTCAGGTCGCATGTAAGCTTTGATTAGTTGTCGACTGTTGATTGGCAGGTTTTAAATTGACCCCACTTTCAATCTGTCGTTTTAGTGCTATAGTTGCTAGCTATTAATTGGCATATTACTTTCTGACAGTATAGACTGTAAGGTTTCACTGCTTTCCCTGTTGATCAGCAACGAGAGCTTGTAAATAGGAGTGGTACATGTGAATGTTTTTTTTTTAACTAATGACTGTGGCGCGTTGTTCCACGTTGCCACTTATATATCCCCACTAAATTTAAAACTTGTTTACCATTCGTGCAAAAGAAAAGTTTCATTGTGCCTTACGATTTACATAATAATCTTATATCGCAGCTACCACTCAGTTTTACCACAATTCTGTACCGACCTGTTCAATACGCTCCTTTACTACGCATAATGCACTTTTAACTTATTTCGTGTATTTTTATGTATGTTTTTGTTTTTTCTTCATTTTAAATGTAAACCACTAATTCAAATTGTGAAAGGCCGGGCTAGTGGCATCGCGTTCTTCTCTCCGTCAGTAGATGACAGCACTGTTGCACTTTGGTTTACCAATTTGCTTCCTCGTTCGCATCCGCTACTCCCTGTTCTGCGCTCATAGGTAGCACACCGCTCATAGTACACGTCCATCGCGGCCCTCAGGGGTCACAGCAGAGTGTAAGTGTCCTGGTATTATTTGTGTATTTCCCTACCCAGGCAGTCGTCCGTGGTATTGTCTAGTGTCACTTTCGCATTGACATAGGTTTCACAGCACCTAGCCCGACCGGTTGTTTCGAAAAATTTTATAAAATATTTTTATGAAATTTTTTGTTTTTAATATGTGTTGTGGCGTGCGAAAATTATTGCCCGCCTCTTGCTATTTCCAGTGCGACAGCCGAGGATGGGCTTATGACAGCCCGAAACCGGTCGTGATAACAAAAGAAATTTACAACTGAAGCGGTATTTTCAGCCTGTAGTAGTTTTGCTATGGCTGGCTCTCGCAAGGATATCAGTAGTTCTGAGGGAAAATGTCAAAAAGAGGATATCGCAGGAAAATGGCTTTGACAGCCTAGAACTGTGTGTCGTTCCCTGATAGTACAGTCGCACTCGCAACGAAGCACTATAGTGGCCGTTACTACATTATACGACTCAGTGGCACACTTCCCAACCGCTTGTGCCGTATTCCGCTCCGCCTCTAGCCCTGCTGCGTTGCAACGTAAGGTACCGACTGGACGGTCAGTCGCCACACCCGCTACTTCCGTGTTCTATGAACTTGTTCTGTTTTTAGACAGTTACGTGTGATACGGAAGAGCAACGTCCCGTTGGTAGCACGATTGCAAATTCACGTCTTGTTGCTGTCTGCCGGCACCTAGTAGAATTACTCAACAAAATAAACACGCAAATCTAATATCCTAAAGATTTCAACAAACTTGCTCTTGATGAAGCTAGACGGAACTTTGCCAAAGGGTAAAAGCTGACGGCAGAAGCATCTCTCTGAAAAAACAGTGTAACGTTTTATCGTTATCGTAACTTTTTCAGAAGCTGTAAGTGTGAGTGCTTTCTTCGGTCTTCCACGAAATGGACGTAAATGGCACAGGAGATTCACCCAAATGGACAATTTTAATGAAGAAGTGGTCTGAAGGACTGTGTTAGAATACTACATTAGAGTATCCTCTCTGCACGTAAAGACATTGCCTAACTACAGTACAAAGTTCAGTATTTGGACTCGGAAACGTCTGTTATTTGTTTTATAAAAGACAATGGATTTAAGTTAAGGAAATTTAACGATGGCCATAAAGTTCATATGGAAGAAGCGATAGTAGCTCATCGAGAGCTACATTTTCGTGGACTGTGCATTTATGGCATACGGAAGAGAATATATCTGTTTCCAGAATGAGATTTTCACTCTGCAGCGGAGTGTGCGCTGATATCAAACTTAAGATTTGGAAGTTAGGAGACGAGGTAGTGGCAGAAGTAAAGCTGTGAGGACGGGGCGTGAGTCGTGCTTGGGTAGCTCAGATGGTAGAACACTTGCCCACGAAAGGCAAAGGTCCCGAGCTCGAATCCCGGTCCGGCACGCAGTTTTATCTGCCAGGAACTTTAATAGATCTGTTGTTTATCTGGATGGAGCTTGGGTTTTGCAAAACTAGACCAACAAACACGCAATGTTACCTTGTGATGTATTGCGCCATTATCACCCTTTTAGTTTCAAAAACAATCGTCAAATCGTTAGCATCGCCGCAGCAGGTCTTCGGGCCGCAAATGTAACAGTACGTGTCTGACCTACTCGGAAATTGGCAGTGGAAAAAGCGAGGCAAAGTTTAATTTTTTGAGTCCTTCATAGTTTGTGGGCGACAATTCGTTTAATTCGAACTTGATTACCGAGGGGCACATCCCTGGTCGGTCCTTCACGACAACGACCCCGCAAAGCGAAGATCGTGTGGGAGGTTTGGGCGAGCAAACGAATCCCAGCCCTGGATAACGGGCCCTATTCGCCGGATTTGCCCCTGGCTGACTTCTGGTTGTTTCCCAAATTGAAGCTATGATTGAAAGGAGACCTTTAAGACGCAATTAAAAGCATCCAGGAAAATTTTACTGCAGTACTAAATGAAATTCCAAACAAGGACTACAGTGATAGTTTGAAAACGCTTTTAAAATGATTTCAGTTGCGTGTCAATTCAGGGGGAGACTATTTTGAATCAGTACTGTGATTTGTGTGTATAATCTGACTTGATTTTCATATCTATAGTCGTAACTTAACTGGGACACATTTTGTGCTTTTTGCGCGACTACAAGGTAAGTGGTAACGTGAAACTACCTACAGTTAGATCTATATTTTGGGTAATAGGTGCAGTGATGGAGAGTCTGTAACAGCTGCAAATATAATATCTTCGAAGGTCAGAGAATACTGTCGGTTCTACTAAGGCGAGCCATCGGAACAAGAGTCCTGACGGCAGCATTCAAGTTCTCAGGCGCTGTAGCGCACGGAGTCTCTCGTAGATAGATCGCATTCATAAGTGACACAATACAGTAGTGATATTTCAGATGTTACCACAATTCATGTTGTTGATTTCTTAACACCTTTTTGGCTGGAAGTTTCTACGAGGACAAACGGAACGCAGATTCATCAGCGGTGATATTTTTTGTTACACAGGCAAAGCAATTTCACATCTCTTACCGTATTTTATTTTTTATCTCGGAGTAGTTTTATGTTTTCACGACAAAATACACCGATAATCCAAAACATTATGACCACCTGTTTAGCCGGCCGCTGTGGCCGAACGGTTCACGACGCTTCAGTCCGCAACCACGCTACCGCTACGGTCACAGGTTCGAATCCTGCCTCGGGCATGGATGTGTGTGATGTCTTTTGGTTAGTTAGGTTTAAGTAGTTCTAAGTCTAGGGGACTGATGACCTCAGATGTTAAGTCCTATAGTGCTTAGAGCCATTTGAACCATTTTTAACCACCTGTTTAATAGTGTATTGTTCCACTTTTCAAAAACAGTACAACAGTGATTCTGCTTGGCATGGATTCTACAAGATCTTGACAGGATTCTAGAAGTATGTGGTACCAGATGTGTACACACAGGCCAAGCAGCTCCCGCAAATTACGGGACCCTGGTTTACGAGCACGCAGCTGGCGCCCGATAAGTGTTCTTATGGATACAGATCAAGCAGATTTGTGTTGGCCAAGACACTAATGCGAGTTCACTACAGTGCCCCTCAAACCACTGTAGCACGATTCTGACCTGGCAACACGGACGGTTATCTTGCTGGAAGATGGGGGGGGGGGGGGGGGAGAACTTCAGATATGAAGCGATGCAAGTGGTCCTCAATAACGTTCACATAGTTCACTTCTGTCGCGATACCATCGACTACCACCACAGATCCCGTGAATACCCAACTCAATGTATCCAATAGCAAAATTCTGCCCTCACCAGTCTGCATCTGTTCCACGGTGCATGTTTCCTGCAGTCATTCGCTTGGATGACGGCGTGTAAGGACCCCAGCCATCGACCAGGTGTTACAAGAAATACAATTCACTGGACCGGCGACACGTTTCTAGTGATTGACGGTGAAAACTCAGTGACGCTATGCCCATTGCAGTCATGACTGACGATGTGCTTAGGTCAACAAAGGAACACGTAGGGGTCGTGTGATATGGAGCTTCATGTTCAAGAACGGTGTGCTCCGAAACACTTGTGGCTACACCAGCATTGCACCCTGTCGTCAGATCTGCCACAGATCGCTACCTATCCTGGATTACACAGTGGGGGATCCTCCGACCTCTACGTTTTTTGATGAGACTTGGTCGTCCAGTACCATACGGCCCACTCGTTATTTCACCATCCTTCAACCACTTTCCATAGGTTCTGACGACAGCAGTACGCCAACAGGAGAGCAGCTACACCGTTTAAAGTATTCTCGTTTCCAGCCAGAGCTCCGCAATAACATGTCCTTTGTCAAAACCGCTTATATCAGTGGATTTCCGCATTTGCGGCCCATATCTTCGCTGTGACTGCCCATTCGTCTCTCTTCCCCTTACATTCTTTCTTTACTACGTCACGTGCCCGCTACACAACCAGGAGGCATTCAACTTAGTGGTGGGCAGTGGTCATAATGTTTTGGCTTATCAATGTATTTATCACATGCATCTATAAACTTTGACAATATCCACACTTTTGTCATTCCAAGTATGTTACCGTTTCAGGCTTTTGTACAGGTTGAGGCTTAAAAAATACTTTTCTTAAAATTTTTTATGAAGTTAGTTTTCACCGGCTAAAATCAGATGGATGACTTTATTCGGTATTTTTACTTACATTTGAAATTATCGCTAACTGGCAATTTTCTAAGTAGCAGAGATGACCTTTCCCCGCCTACTTTGATGACTATTTGCAATGCCTGTGGTATTAACACTTTGAAGACCGGCGAAACCACAGTGGTGTTATGCGCCAAATAACGGTCAACGGCCGGCGACACCACAGTTGTGTCGTGAGCATAGAATCGCGCAGTGGCCGGTGACAACACAATAGTACGAGGGTGATCCCAAAAATAAGGTTTCCTATTTTTTATAAGTACATAGACCTGTTTATTTCTACAATGGTTTACATCAGTTTACAGCTTGAACATTTAGCTATTTTTCGACTTGATCACCATTTCTGTCGATGCATTTTTGTGGAGCTGTGGCAGTTTTTGTATGCCCATGTCATACCAGCTCGCCGCCATGCTGTTCAGAAAGTTATGAATCGCTTCTTTCACCTCGTCGTCGGAGCTCAATCGCTGGGAGCACAATTAATGCTGGCAGGTACTGTGAGACTCTGAGAAAACCTAAACGGGCAATTCTGAACCGGAGAAGAGGAATGTTGAGCAAGGACGTGCACATTCTCCATGAGAAAGCTCGCCCACCCATCGCTCGGAGAACCGTTGTTCTCCTGCAACAGTTTGAGTCGAACATAATCACCCACCCACTCTATAGTCCTGACTTGGCGCCCAGTGACTATTACCTGTTCCCCAGGTTAAAAGAACATTTGGCCGGAAAGCGATTCAGCTCCGACAACGAGCTGAAAGAAGAGGTTCATAACTTTCTGAAAAGCATGACGGTGAGCTGGTATGACATGGGCTTACTTTTGGGATTACCCTCGTATCTTTTTCATTCTGTTGGTGTTTTGTTTAGGTAACAATAAGTTACACACGTCAACAAGTTTTCTGTTTTTATAAGTGCTGTGCACTTTTATCATGGCAGACGAAAGAGACGATACGATCATTTACGATGAATGCGCGTACGTCTTGTATGACTTCCCGGATGACTTGGCCGATTGGGAAGACGACATTGGATACCAAAAAAATGAAAGTGAAGCAGAATAGTCAGAAGAGAGAGAAATACATCCAAGAAGAATTCGGCGAACGCTACGGTTGCCATCTGATTCGAATCAATCAGACGAAGAAGACAGACTATGGTTTACTGAGGACCAATAATACATTTGAAGGATCTCCGGTTCCACACATATTTCCCAAAGATACACAGAGTGTCGTGGATATCGTAGAATTATATATTTGGAACGATCTACTTGTATATATTAGCAACGAAACCAACCAGTATTACAGTCAAAATTGCAGTAGAACGAAACTGGATAAAAAAATGCCAAATTTGTCGACTTTACGGGATCCGAACTTAGAAAATGATTTGGGCTTGTTATCCTTATGGTAACCGTAAAAAAAGCAAGGATCGATGGTTACTGGTCAACGAATCCGTTGATAGACATACCGATATTTCGCAATACGATTCAGACAAATATTATCATTTTTATAGTTTTCCGCCAACAACAATAAACCGCATAATGCCGATCGGCTTTTCAAACTGCAATTCGTAATTGGTTATTTTTCCAAAAAGCTTAAAGAAACGTTTAATCTAAGACAAATCATCTCAGATGATGAAGGAATAATACCGTGGCGTGGACGGTTAAATTTTAAAGTTTACAATCCGTCGAAAGTTCCCAAATATGACAAACTCATTCGGAGGCCGTGTGGTTCGAGTACGGGATACATTTCCCCATTCAAGGTATGTTCCGGCGCTGGACAATCTTTAGCAAAATCAATGATCGAACTTTTGACACCTTCTTATGGAAAGTGGCATCACCTCTACATGGATAATTATTATAACAGTGCAGAACTTGCAGAGAAGTTACTTGAAAAGAAAATTTGAGTTTTTGGAACGATACGGCAAAAAAGAGAATTTCCGGAAAAATTAAGGCCCGCAAAAGTCAATGAGTTTGAAGCTTGTCATCAACGGAAAGGTGACAAGCGGCCGGCGACAAGCCAAGTAATCCGAATTAGCGCTGCCGCCGCCAAGCGACTAAATTGTACGAGACGCGCGGACGGCAAAGTGTTAAGAAGAACGGTGTAATGTTCCTTTGTACATGCATGCATGTTCGAAGAAACCGCCACTGCGGCGGCTACAGCCGTTTTGAAATAAATGAAATAGATTCGCAGTTGCGAATACGAGCAACCATCAGCTGTATAAGGAAATGAAGACAATGAACATTTGTGCCGGATGGGGAAACGAACCCGGATTTGCCGCTTTGCGTGAGAGGTCGCTTTAAGCGCTTCGGCTGTCCGCGGAGGACTCGTGGCCGGACGGAGACTACCAGGTGGAGTCGTTCCTGCGTCACAAGCGGGGAAGTGCGGCACAAATTTTACTCTCACTCTTTTATACAGCTGGCTGTTCATATTCGCAACTGCGAATCTACTTCATTTATTTAAAAACGGCTGTAGTCGTTCTTCGAACATGCATGCATGTACATTTCATGTAATTTCGTGACGAGTACTATAGTTAAATATCCTGTAGGATAGTACACGACTGGCCATTAAAACTGCTACACCATGAAGATGGTGTGCTACAGACGTGAAATTTAACCGACAGGAAGAGGATGCTGTGATATGCAAATGGTTAGTTTTCAGAGCATTCACACACTGTTGGCGCCGGTGACGACACCTACAACGTGCTGATATGAGGAAAGTTCCCAACCGATTTCTCATACACAAACAGCAGTTGACAAGCGTTGCCTGGTGAAACGTTGTTGTGATCCCTCGTGTAAGGAGGAGAAATGCGTACCATCACGTTTCCGACTTTGATAAAGGTCGGATTGTAGCCTATCGCAATTGCGGTTTATCGTATCGCGACATTGCTGCTCGCGTTGGTCGAGATTCATTGACTGTTCGCAGAATATGGAATCGGTGGGTTCAGGAGGGTAATGCGGAACGTCGTGCTGGATTCCAACGGCCTCGTATCACTAGCAGTCGAGATGACAGGCATCTTATCCGCATGGCTGTAACGGATCGTGCAGTCACATCTCGATCCCTGAGTCAAAAGGTGGGGGCGTTTGCAAGACAACAACCATCTCCACGAACAGTTCGACGACGTTTGCAGCAACATGGACTATCACCTCGGAGACAATGGCTGCGATTACCCTTGACGCTGCATCACAGACAGTGGCGCCTGCGATGGTGCACTCGACGAGGAACCTGGGTGCACGAATGGCAAAACGTCATTTTTTCGGATGAATCCAGGTTCTGTTTACAGCATCATGATGGTCGCATTCGTATGTGGCGACATCGCGGTGAACGCACATTGGAAGCGTGTATTCGTCATCGCCATACTGGCGTATCACCCAGCGTGACGGTATGGAATGCCATTGGTTCCACGTCTCGGTCACCTCTTGTTCGCAGTGACGGCACTTTGAACAGTGGACGTTACATTTCAGATATGTTACGACCCGTGGCTCTACCCTTCATTCGATCGCTGCGAAACCCTACATTTCAGCAGGATAATGCACGACCGCATGTTGCAGGTCATATACGGGCCTTTCTGGATACAGACAATGTTCGACTGCTGCCCTGGCCAGCACATTCTCCCGATCTCTCACGTCTGGTGAATGGTGCCCGAGAAACAGGCTCGTCACAATACGCCAGTCACTACTCTTGATGAACTGTGGTATCGTGTTAAAACTGCATGGGCAGCTGTACCTGTACACGCCATCCAAGCTGTGTTTGACTCAATGCCCAGGCGTATCAAGGCCCTTATTGCGGCCAGAGGTGGTTCTTCTCGGTAATGATTTCTCAGGATCTATGCACCCAAATTGCGTGAAAATGTAATCACATGTCAGTTCTAGTATAATATATTTGTGCAACGAATACCCGTTTATCGTCTGCATTTCTTCTTGGTGTAGCAATTTTAATGGCCAGTAGTGTAAAATTAGATTTCCTGGTGTAATTGACGGTGCACGAACGTACCTGGCGAGCAGTATGACGAGGTCGCGGCGGTACTGCGCCGTGAGGATGGCGTACAGGTAGGGGTTGGCGCACGAGTTGAGCGGGTAGAAGAAGACGAGCAGGATCTTGGAGCGCGTCACGTCGATGAGCGGGTAGCCGGCGACGGCGGTCAGGCCGAAGAAGGCGATGGGCGCCCAGCACGCGAAGTCGGTGAACACGAGCAGCGCCATCTTGTTGGCGACGGTGAGCTCGCCGGAGCGCGGCGCGGCGTGGCGCGTGTCGCGGCCCAGAGAGGCGTAGATCTGCGCGTAGCAGACGGCCACCATCAGGAAGGCCAGCCCGTTGCCCGCCAGCAGCACCACCAGGTACGCCACGTCGCCCGCGCGCCGCGCCTCCATCGGCAGGCAGATGCTGCGGGCACAGGCCGTCGCCGTAATCTGACCCATACGCCACAGTCTGACGCAACCGTAGAGTAAATATCTCTGGCGTGAGCATTCATTCACATGCGCAGAACAGATTTTGTGTTGTCGACATACATTGCCGGATTGGTCACGTGTTCTCGGGACGTCGTGTGTTTGTCCGTATAACGCTCTGTATATTTTGAATGTCACCACATCCCTAGTACAGACGGATTCTTTTCGAACGTGTCGTGGCTTATTTATGTATGTTGCGCAGACATTTTAACAGTATCCATTTGATACCGGGAATAAACCAGCTACGTAACTTTTAAGGGCAAGTGATATTACATTCTGCTTCTTTGCGATAGGTCTCACAGTTCAGATGCACTCGATTTTTGGTAGTTTTCGGTATGATACGGCACTTTATAGTATTACAGAACCTAACGTACATTTTTGCAGTGGTAGTCTTGCAAAACCACTTGATAATATGCTAGTACTTTTGCACGGGTCCGAAAAACACCGAATTTGCTACACATTAGCGATTACATTCCTGCTAATTCGTCCTTTTTTCTGCTATTTCTGCGTATTTATTTTCTCGGATTTGAGACCTAAAGCACAATTTTTCTTATTGGTGAGACTCTGAAGTGTTTATTTAACGCATTTTACGTACTTGCTCCCAGCTCATTAAATAAATAGTAGACTGAGTAAGAAGGGGAAAAAAAGGCGATCGGAGAATAAATGTACTGTAAAGCAAATACAGTTGGTCATGTAACAGTCAACCCATATAACACCATTATGGGAAGTGGAAAGTGACACAAATGAAAGAGTTTGGGGACATGTTTACTAATATTTTACGCTTGTTAATCAAATGGTTAAGAAAATGAATTGGAGGCGAAATACACCAAAGAAGATGAATGTGTACTTTGATTAGCTACACTATTGTGTTTTTTATTTGATTTGTGCAGAAATTGGTAGTAGGGGCTGTGGAAAATTGAAAATAGTTGGTATAGCTTCTACCTTCAGCCACACACGTCCAAACTTTTCTCTGTCTAAACATTCCGCTTCAAAGTGTTTTGAACATACTTCGGAATATTTTGGGGGGACAAAATTACTCCTCCTTATTTTCTGGAGCCACATCTTTACTCGTTGTTCATCCTTCGGGAAACTAAAATATAAATCACACACAATCATTCGCCATGTCCTAGACACACTTAACATGGTCTCCTACTGTAACTTTATAGTAAACAAAAAGGTTTGGACACACATATTATACGAAGACAATTACAGACTACCACTCTGTTGAATTTATTTGTCTCCCGTCTTCTAAATCTATATACATAATCGACAAGTCACTGATAAATGCATGGAGGATAGTATTTGCTGAAACAACTAACTATTCCCTTTCCTGTCCCACTAGCAAATTTACGAGAGGAACCGATTGTTTGTAAGCTTTCGTACGAGCCGTAATATCAATTATATAGTCATAAAATCGTAGAAAAATAGGTCTACAGAATCAGGCCTTAATTATAACGCGTTTCGAAATTTTTAAACATAGTACCCATGTAAAGTTACTATCTCTCCTTTCACATATTTTTCTTTGCAACCGTAGCAACAACAGTAATTCGCCATAGCTATTACACTATCAACGAACGGTGAAAACACAACAAAAGCTCTTGATATTATAAATTTCAAACTCTGTGGAAAGCACACACGCAAAGCGAGGTCCCAAAAACTCATGACAATCCTGGTTTAATGTTGACAACATGCGCAGAATGCAATGCTCACTCCAGAGATATTTACTCTGTGAACATAACCATAGACATACTAAATAAAAACTAGACCGCGCATTGCCGATAGTGTCTCGTCCCCACGTTGAACGTGATAGAAGCCGCCATTTGCAGGGAAACACTGCGTAAACATGGTTCGTTAGTGTGCTGCTTTTAATTGTAACAATATAATGGAAGCAAAGACGAAGACGGAAACAATGTTATATTTCACAGGTCAGTCATTTCTGGTTGTTTGTTACTTTCTATTACTTGTATATAGTATTTTCATGGAGAAATAATACATCATGAGCGTTTGATTTTGTTTAGATTTCCCCTTACAAATGATTTTCTAAATCGGAAATGGATAGTTGCTACTCGGAGAGAGAACTTCCAAGCGACAGCAAATTATTTCCTGTGCTCTCTTCATTTTGAAGAGAATTGTTACGTAAAAAATTATGTAAATAGATGTCAACTGGAGGACGATGCTATACCGACAGTATTTGGATTTCCAACTGATTTGAAAAAGGTATAGTGTCCTGGAAATCGAGCAATATAGGGCTAGGTTAAATAGTGTGAAAATACTGTCAGTGTGTATAATTTTTAATGTTCGTTTTCCAAGTTACCAAGGCAATCAAATATATATTAAGTATGAATGTGAGGTAGGTCGAATAATTGCGTTTCGATACTTAACATGTGTTGTCAGGTGGTGATTATACTTTGTAAATGGTCAAATATTTGAGCAAATGCTGCAAACTCAACCACTTTCAGAGGTGCTATCAGTGTTAAAAACTAATGTGCGAATGAAATTCCTACGGTATTTAAAGTGATACGGGTTATTACAATTAATCATACCAAAATCGAGTGTAGACAATACTGTGCTAAACAAAAGTAAGCCTGCCAAATGTACACAGTAATTGGCAAAAAGCAAACAGGACCTGACAGGAAAATTACGTGAATTAAAGAATAATCGTACCGTCTGCTACTTTAAAAGTTTCATGTAATTGTGAAATGCAAATAACTCGATGTAAAGACGCTCTACCTTGCCAGGAAAGAGCCTTACATTCTTAAATTTCGCGTCTCTATGCAGACGTATTTCGGAAATTAGGAAACTTCACTCACTTAAGTATACTTTTAAAATAGACTCGAATGCTCAGTACTTTTTTAAACAAACATGTGTTTAATTTGTGATTCAGTTTGCTCTTGTTGCGTCTCGTATACTTCAAATCACAACCCCAGTACTACGGATTCATCCCTGCAAATGGCGGCGATCAGCTGCTTCAATTGGGGGACAGTTGCCTCGCTTCTCCGCTACGGCGTGGTATGGGCTTAATATAACGGTCACCACACTCCGTTTCGCTATTGTTACCTTCAGCGATAGCAGCGCCGCGAGCGACCAGCAAGCAATGCTTCTGAATACGACATCGGATGAGTGCGAATACTAACGTTTACAGGATGAACACTAATAAAACCGACAAGCTGCAGGTATAGATTCCTGGCTGGAAATGGGGATAAAAAGGTCCTATGAACATGCAACCGAAAATGCATCGTTGTCACCGTAGATGGCGCTGCCGAATAAAAGTTTCTCTGACCACGTGCCCCGTGTTCCTTGTGTGTTGCAGGCTGTGTGATAATTGCAGCGTACTGTAATCAGCAGAAAGGTGCGATACTCATGTTGGGAACAGGCCGAGATGGTGTTTTGTATGCCTCAGCACGGCTACACCGAGACAAGTAGCGTCACAGACACCAACCATCTCACACAATACTTCAAGCCCTCTGAGGGCATTTGTTTGACCATGGATCCTTTCAGACAGACGAACGTGCAGGGAGGCGGTGGACTGTACATACACCAGATTTGGTGGACGGGGTTCGACAGGATATTAAGACAAACCCTAGTACAAGCTCCAGGCAAGTGGCCCACCGGCAGGGTGTCAGCTGAAGTACGATTATGTGTATCCTGCAGAACAACTGAGCCGTGTGTCGGCTCTCAACATATATCGCGCTGTAAAGATTGTTCTGAGTTCTTCCATTCCATCGTTAATTGATTCTTTCATATTTATCGTTATGCTGGGTACGATTCTGTTGAGATTCCGCTCTGGCGGCGTGTCTGGTCTTATCGATCTTCGAGTCGTTGCTTCCTGTTAGCCTTGTGTAAGGGAATAAGATGTTTTGGGGGATGGTCGGTTGGTTGCTTAGCGGTGACGAGTCGGTCGGTCGGGAATTAGGGAATGTCGTACGATGAGACCGCGGCGTGCCGTGGCGGTGAAGAGTTGGCTGTTGTTCCGAGAAGCCGCGTGGTCGACCCTTGCAGTGCGAGACAGGTGGGACAAGTTGACGGGGACAAGGCTGTAAGCTCTTGCTATGAGCACCGGGGGCCACGGCTGTGGTTCCGAGTCACTACTTCGTGGGAGCGTCAGCGGTTGTCTTTAAATTTTCCGTCTGGAGGCGGGAATGATGGACTAGTAACTCGCCTCCCTGACGAATGGTATTTCGCCGCCGTGGGTGCAGAGAAGACGAGGGCTCCGGTGACAGAGCGCGTGGCTGAGTGACTCTGCCCAGTTGGGTACGCTGGCGACGTGTACACGGTCGGGTGTGAGGGACCTTAGCATCGGAGTTCACCTGCTGTTTCTCTGATAAACTGCTTGTTAAGTTGGTTAAAGGTTTAGATGTTAATTGAAGAATTTTGGTTTGTGCAACCAGCGTCTTTTCTGCCTAGTGGCCTCCTGCATTCGGGTTTCCTGTCCCTGTCGTCGGTGTATTTACAGACAGTGATCTTTTCCGCTTCTTATTACTACTGCCCGGTAGGAAGTAATTTTGGGCAGTGATTAATGCTTTAGATCACATTTTTTCTGCCTTGTGGGCTTCTGCGTTCGGATTTCCTGTCCCTGTCGCCGGTGTAATTATAGACAGTGATCTTTTGCCTTCTTATTAGTACTGCCTAGAAGGAAGTGTATTTTTGGGCAGGGATTATGGTTCCTAATTTGATTCCTCCTCCTCCCCTGGGCTCGCGTGAGGTTGATGTGATTGCTGAATGTGAGGCGTTGTGGGTGTGTTAGTCCGCTTCTAGCCTGAGCATCCTTCGGGAGACAACTGTGGGCGCCCTTACACCCGGTCGGTTAATTATTTCTATCCCAGGACATTTTGGTGGCAGGACATGGTATTAAAGTTGTTAGTTATTGTAAAATGTTAAATGGTTGTATTTTACTCTGATTGTTTATGGCCACTGTTTAAAAAGGTTAAGTTTGCCTTTCATTGATGGGTTTTTAAAATTACGTGGCTTTAAAATTGTTAGTTATTGTAAAAGGTGAATGACTGTATCTTTACTTTGATTGTTTTAATCTACTTGGCATCCTTTGAAAATGCTAGTTCTGCCTCCATATTAGCGAGCCCTTGTAATTTAGTATCTTGTTGTGCCAAAGTTTAAAAAAAGTTGGCTTCCTACATGTTCGGGAGCGAAATTGTATGCAAATTGGTGTTTTTCTCTGTTTCATTACTTGGAAAGTCTTAATTTTGTTATTAAATACTTTATCAAAGTCTGTTTTAAGTAAAATGGCTTGACTATTAACGGTAAAGTAAAGTTTTTAATTTCATTACTTGGAAAATTTTGATTTGTTATCAAATGTTTTATCAAAGTCAGTTTTAAGTAAAATGGCTTGGCCATTAACTGTAAAGTAAATTGTTTTGAAAAGGCACTCATGCCTACTAGCTTTTTTGGATCTGTTCCTGGTCAAGCGATAAAGAAATGACTTTTAATGGTTGAAGTAATCAATAAAAAAATTGTAAATTGCAACTCGACAGTAACCAACTAATTTTGGCCCCATTTCTCAACTGGCGGTTTTCCTTGATTAATCTTTACACCCGTCTCAACAACAGTTACTATCCCTATCACCAACCACAAGCCCGCCTGCCTAGCTGAGTGGTAACGTGTTTGCCTACTATGCTGCGGACCCGTGTTCGATTCCCTCCCGTGAACTGAGTGTTGTGTCGTCCTCGTCATCATCTCATTGCCACCGACGCGCATGTCACCCAATGTGGAGTCATCTGAAATAAGACTGGCAACCTGGCAGTCTAACGTCCCAGATGAGGCCTTCCGGCCGACAATGGCACACAATAATTTCATTTTTACCAGCAACTAGTGCAAGGAATATCAGCAGCGGATTTCCATCTACGGGACTGATTTTGTCAATGATTTTCGCACCAGACAATCACAGTTATGGGATCTTTCTCATCAGTCCTCTTTACAATGTGAACGCGTGCATCGCATCCCATGGAGGTCACTTTGAACATCTGTTGGGACTAGGATGTGATGCAGCTGTGTACTGCGTTCCAGGAGGATTTGTTGCCGTTGCACGCAAACCGTCCATTTCTTGGAAGATCTTCATAGGACCTTTTTTCCTCCATTTTCAGTCAGGAATCCGTCCCTGCAGTTTGTCGGGTTTATTAATGTTCACCCTGTATATTGAATGTAACATACGTTTTACAATAGGGAGTGTGTGTAGTCCCATAAAGATGACAATGCACAGATAAAGATAGTCGTGTCAACTTTTTAATGTATCGATCCATGGCTTAATGTAAAATTACTTAAATGACCATTTTTAACAATTACATGTGGAATTACACAGTTCAGCAATTACACTAACAGGTGGGGACTAAAGTTATGCACCAGCCAAGAACTTTTTATCTACTGATGCACTGAGGCCCAAAGTTTTACATCTATCCTGAGATGTGATATCATCTAAAAGAGGTGAATAGTTGAATTGGGTTTTCTCGTTTAATAATGGATGTGGGGACGTACACGTATGTCTTTTAATTTCTAGGCGCTGCAGTCTGGAACCGCGCTACCGCTACGGTCGCAGGTTCGAATCCTGCCTCGGGCATGGATGTGTGTGATGTCCTTAGGTTAGTTAGGTTTAAGTAGTTCTAAGATCCATTTGAACAATTTTTTTTAATTTCTAAAATTTCTTATTGGTTGAGTTTAGCTTTCCTTTCCTCTGTGTTTAAGACTTGTACATCTCTTTGTTATTCTTTAGTTTCCTAAGAATCCTGGGAGGTACGAAACGGTTTATTTACGATTCTCTCGTAACATACAGTTATTTACTGAATTATGTCGTTTTCTTTTAATAAAAAAAATTGCTAGTTCAATAAACACCTAAAGACCTGAGCTTTTGTAGAAAAACGATATGTACTCACCCAACAGCGCAGAGTTTTGTTCGCTACACTTTGAACCAAATCTGTGAATGTGCACCCTAAGAAAGATGTATGGAATGTAATGCCTAATTTATTTAACGTACTAAATAAGCTACCACAACTCTAACTTAAGGGTAAACTACACAGACGTGATAAAAAATCGTCAAAAGTAATTCAACTGTTTCCCAACACCGAAGAAACCAACGCCACAATTGTTGATAAATCTGAGCCACAAATGGCAAGAATCTTCAGCACAATCGCTTTTGAAGCAAAAGTAGTCACAATTATAGAAATATTTGTGTATTGGAAAGTCGAGTGAAGTGTGAGAATGGGCGTATCATGAGACTCCATAAAAAATTTTGTGTCAAGGAAAGTAGCTCTGTAACAGGAATGTACTACAACAAAAATATATGCTTCTCATGCATGAAATATGTGTTTGTATTCTCGTGCTTTCGGCGGAGTAAGCTGCAAATATACACGTATTCTAAATTATTTCTTTATTAACAAGTTGAAGCTATGTCATTGAATCAGCGTGATTATGGTGTCACGATAATTCATGTGCCTTGGTAATTTACTAACGCATGGAACGCAAATGTGTAGCAACTACACGTTAATTAAGTAGAAAATAATTAAAAACAAACATTATCCTTACGACGCTTGCGAGTGTCTGCCTTCTCACTGCTTGGAGCGCTTGTGTCGCTCCAACTGTCAAACAGTAACAACTTTCGCACCAGAGTGCCGCGTCTGTATACATTAGACTGCGTTACACCATCACTTCTGCGAAAGTTGTCACCGTCTGACAGCTGTAGCGACACTAGCGCCCCAAGCGGTGAGAAAGCTAGCCAAGCAATACACAGGAGGGGGGCAGTGGATCTGGCTTCGATACATAGAAATTCAAAATTATTCTTTTCTTAATCTATAGAGATTCATCTCTTCTTTATATAAATTTTGTCTTCATAGCAGCATTAGAAATGCCTATAAAATATTAAAACGTTTAACTCAGTACACACATCCTTATCTACATTTTTAGATATATGGAAAATGGTAAAGGGGATTCTCTTTCAAAACTGTGGTAGATAATAAAAAATGAAATGAGGGTACGCCATCGTTGGCCGGGAGGTCCCTATTCGGGGAAGTTCGGCTGCGAAATACAACTCTTATTTCATTCGACGCCACATTGGGTGACTTCTCGCTGGTGAGGAGGATGAAATGATGAGAAAGGCACAACACTCAGTCCCCGAGCGGAGAAAATCTCCAACCCGACCGGGAATCAAACCCGAGCCCGTTTGCGAGGGAGGCGAGTACGGTACCACCCAGCTAATCAGGCGGACTGGTAGATAATTAACCACACAGTACTCCATTAGTAAAGTTGGAATGTGCTGGCTACACGCTATGTCGCTTGCTAAAGGATAAATGAAGTGCTTGAGGATGGTAAAGAAGTAGGAGGAAAAGGTAGGCTTGCTCTTATGGAAATTGATTCTCTTCAGTTATTTTATGAGAGACCAACTAGGAAAAACACAAAGAATTTACAGGCAGTGTGGTAAGACCGATGGGCAATTTATTTTCACGAACTATCCACTAGGTAGAGACCAACGCGTATTCTGTGAGCAAAAGACGATTTCTGTATGTGCAACTCAAGAAATAAAGCATATTCACACAAGCACTCACTTCCAGAACCTATTGTGAATGCACTAACGGCCACATTTGAGTTTCTCGCAAAACCTGGTTTACTAAGGCAGTGTCTTATTGGGAAAAGAAAGAATGCGAATAAAAGCCTAATATACTTCGGATAAGATGCATTCTGTGGATTTACTATACTAAAAATTGCGCAGTGTCTATTATGCAGTTTTATATTTCATTGAGGGAAACACCGGCGTAACTGAAATAAGAGAGTTGGTGTAAGTAAGTCAGGGCCGGCCACGGCGTGCCAAACCGTTCATGTGCCAAATACGTGGGCCGCATCCGGGCCGAGGCTCGGCCTGTCATTAGATTTGCTCGGTCCTTCCCACGACATTTTATTTAAAGCCGCAGTCTGCATGTTTTCGCTCTGTACAACTCCCATCACTTCGGCAGAATCATGCTAACAGCACCGTTTACCCTCAGCTATTTGTTTGTGCTGTGAAGGACGTTCAACCATCCACTGGCTGTTTGCACAAATAGAGGCAATCTAACGATCTATTGTCACAAGTCTTCAACACTGAGTGGGAATGACGGAAATATAACAGTTCCCAATATGTATCATGCATTCACAAAATAGACGGGTACTGCAAATTTCACATGAATCGACATTACAGTACCATACAGAGTTGACAGTGAAATGGTATAAAAATACAATGATAGACAGATGGATTTGATTGTTCTGTACACCAAGAAGCATTTTGTGCTAGTTTTTCAGGTATGGAGCACGTTAAGAATCCGGTGGTACGAATAGCAAAATTTCTGAAGTCGCACGCATTACTCCACTGTCAGCTGCAACAGTTTTAGATGAAACTGAATCAATAGCACGAAGAATTTATAAATTATTGCAAAGTACGTTGGTTACGACAAATGGCATGCCTGGAACTATTTTTCGATTTGAAACCCGCTATTGTTGAATTTATGACGGAAAAAGGAGTTCGTGAAAGAAAATTAGAATATCTGATTTGGATATCATTTTAAGTGTACTTTACTGCCCACTGCCCACACTAAGACACTGCACGATGACAAACAACTTATTTCTGATTTGAAGGGGATGCATTTGTAGAAGAGGCAAATTCTAACAAACACAGTCCACTTCTCTACGCTCTCTGCAGTTAAAGAAAACGTATCGTTTCAAGAGTTCATTGTGGCCTTGCAAGAACTGAAAGGATAGTTTTCTAAAAATGTTGAGGGCACTGCCAACCTTACATCTTTTTTTGAGCGTATTTAAGGCTTTCTGCGGTTTCAGCTGAAAGCGCCCTTGTGGATGTGCAGATGTAACTGATTAATCTGCAGTATAATTCCCATTTTAAAGACAAATCCTTTCACACTGAAACTGTTCAGTATGTGTCCACTGTTTTCGTGAGGTAGAGTTTCCATGTCTCCATAACGAGGTTGCGAAAGTGCTACAATATGTCGATCAGCATATATGTTTGAAAGACCTTTCTTACATTAGAAAACTAAATAAGTCACGATTAAGTGGGTACCCGAGTTCAAAAATCTGTGATATGGACTGCAAATTAAATTAAGTCTTGAGCGTGCCAAAAATAAATAACACCGAAAATTTGTTTTGTTTGTGATCTATATCGTTGGGAAACGTGAAATATAAAACCAGGTAGTATACAGTGCGACTTTATTGCCATTGAAATTTCCTCTCTTCTCGTCCTGACAGCGTGACATGGCGGTGGGGGAAATAGGCAGCCAAGCAGAACACAATGGCAATTAAATGAATTACAATATTAATATCTGTGGCACAATACTAATCTTAGGTCTTTTAATATGTTTTATACGGCATTTTTTTGCACATGCAGAAGTTCAGTTCTCTACCTTATTAACTGTGGGTCTAAGGAATTTTTTAAGAAAAGTTTGATTTTTCGGTAGCATCCCGCCTTACGTCATATAGTTGTAAGATTAATGTTTGTTTTTGTTTTTCTACTTAATTTACGAAATACACGAGGGGAATGAAAACTGTTTCCCCCATGCTAAACTGATAATGCAGTATTTCAGTTCCAGTGCGGTACATTGATCAAAATTCCCACTTTATTTAAGCTTATTTCCAATACCAAACAAGTAATTTCAAGAGATGAAGAATATTGGGAGTAAATCGTAACATACTAATTACATTTTGTTGTTGTTGTGGTCTTCAGTCCAGAGACTGGTTTGATGCAGCTCTCCATCCTACTCTACCCTGTTCAAGCTTCATCTCCCAGTACCTACTGGAACCTACATCCTTCTGAATATGCTTCGTGCATTCGCCCTTGGTCTCCCTCTACGAGTTTGAGCCTCCACGCTGCCCTCCAATACTAAATTGATGAGCCCTTGATGCCTCAGAACATGTTCCACCAACCGACCCCTTCTTCTAGTCAAGTTGTGCTAGAAATTTCTCTTCTCCCCAATTCTATTCAATACCTCCTCATTAGTTATGTGATCTATCCATCTAATCTTCAGCATTCTTCTGTAGCACCACATTTCGAAAGCTTCTATTCTCTTCTTGTCCAAACTGGTTATCGTCCACGTTTCACTTCCATACATGGCTACACTCCATACAAATACTTTCAGAAACGACTTTCTGACACTTAAATCTATACTCAATGTTAAAAATTAATTTCTCTTCTTCAGGAACGCTTTCCTTGCCATTGCCAGTCTACATTTTATATCCTCTCTACTTCGACCATCATCAGTTATTTTGCTTCCCAAATAGCAAAACTCGTCTACTACTTTAAGTGTCTCATTTCCTAATCCAATTCCCTCACCATCACCCGACTTAATTCGACTACATTCCATTATTCTCCTTTTGTTTTGTTGATGTTAATCTTATATCCTCCTTTCAAGACACTGTCCATTCCGTTCAACTGCTCTTTCAGTTACATATGCTTTTTTAATTGCTCTCCAAAATACTGGCTTAAAATTGAAATAAGAAGATAGTGAACCTTAAACTATTGTCGAACAAAATACTAATACTTACCAGGCTTCGTCTGGCGCAATAAGGACAACACGTAAACGTTAAACAAGGGAAGAGGCACAGCTGAAATTTTTATTAAGTCGTTTCAGTTCCTGCTTTATTGTATGGGGCAGAAAGTTGGACACTGAGGAATGAAGATTTATGGGGCTAGAAGAATGAGAAATAGAATTTCTAGGATCTCTGAAAGGCTGCACCAGGGAAGATGAAATGATAAATAAAGTATTAAGGGAAAAATTATGGATGCAGCCAATTAGGGGACAGGCAGTCCAATAGAAAGAAAAATGGAGAGAACTTGTATTTCGTATGTCACCACAAAGACTTCCTAAATTAGCAAAGAGAAGTGTGACAAGATCGAGGATGAGACGGTGAGGCCGGAACAAGCCATAACAATAAGCCTAACCCTGTAGCAGAATAAGACGAAGAAGAACTGATTTTTGCCAAGTGGTGGGAAACTGTCGACAAACGGGGAAAGTTCCCGTCACTAATAGTTTTGAAACAATCTGTTGGATATGTACAGCAAGGAATATTCGAACCGCCACGCAGCATCGAGTTTCCGGGGACTGTAGTACCTAGGAAACTAGTGTGGGTTGCGATAGAGTCGGGAACAGTCGCCATGGCACAAGAGGCGCTACACAGCACACCTGCGGATGTTTCTTAACGAAGCAGTCCTTGTGTTGCAACCATCCTGGCCTGGACTGGTTACGGTTGTACTGGGCCAGGGCGACTGAATTTGTCATTGATTGTTATTCAAGGCTTTAGGTAAGTTAGTTCTACGAGGCACAATGCCTGGAATACTATTGGAAGAATGTACAGGGTGAGTCAAAAGTCACAGTACATCCTGTTATGTCAAAACCCAGGAGGATTGGGGAAACCTGAATTTTCCAGTAAGGTATGTGTGAGGTGGTCTATCTTTTACGATATGTACAAAACATGGGCGCCCTCTGGAGACAGGCTGTCTTGAACATATGTCAATTATTTAAATGGAAAGGGAGTCATGTGATGCATCAAATAATATCAGCATTTTCTGACAAGTTAATTTCTGTAAACAGATTCGAAGTAGCTGTTATGGTTCAAAAGTTACAACAGTTTTTGTTTTGTTTTTGGTAATTCAAGATGGCTTTGGCCGAGGAGGAGAGAACTGAGGTCATTTTGATATCTGGAGAACGGGCTTCCCCTGTCATAGATTTTAACAAGCTGCAGCCGGAAAGAGCTACAGTTCCACACAACTCTAGGATGTTCTTAATTTCCATTTTCCAAGAAATTGGGACTGTGGCCGTCCAAAAAGCTTTACTCATGAGACAATCTCAACAATGGTTTTGGTGTCCTTCATGAAGAGCTCACACCGCCGGACACGACGTCTGTCATCATACTGTGCAATCAGCCAGTCATCGATAACACGAAACCTTCATGTTTATAAGTGGAATCCATTCAAGATTCAGTTACTCCAGCACCCAACAGAGGACGACCAAGACAGATGTACGCAGTTGTGCACGTGTACCCAAGAGCAAATTCAACAAGACCCCTCTTTTGCACAAGGTATCTTGTTCACTGATGAAGTCAACCGATACAACTACAGATACTGGAGTGACCAGAATCGAAACTGGATGGAAGCTTCCAAGGTAGATAGTGACATAAAAGTTATGGTGTGGTGTGGAATATGGGGTACCCATTTTCATTGGCCAGAACCTAAATGCTCAACGCTACCTGGAAACGTTGCAAGAAGAAGTGTTTTCCTTAGTTTTGAATGAAGATGGCAGCTATCCCTCTTACTGTGAACAGGATTGGGTTTCAGCACACTACGGTTGTTCATCAGTGGTTAGATGTCCAATTTCTTGGACACTGTATTGGCCCACGTGGTTCTGTGGAATGCCCACCCTGGTCACCTGATCTCACATCACCTAACCTATCTGTCGGTCCATTTAAAGCAACTCGTATTTGCAGAGAAAATAAGAAACACACCATCTCGAGAAATGTACTGAAGAAAGGTTGCCAGCATTTCCCAGAGTCCAGCCTGTAATTCCAAACAAAATGTGTTGTAGCTTTTGAACAATAACTGCTACATCGAATTAGTTTACAGGAATGAACTTGTCAGAAAATGCTGATGTTATTTAACACATCAATCCGACCCACTTCACATTTAACAAACAATGACTTCGATTCAATATGGCCGGTTTCAAGATGGCGCCCGTATTCGTTATATACCGTGAAAGATTGACCACCTCACCCGTACGTTACAGGAATATTCAGGTTTGCCCATTCCTGCAGGGTTTTTGACATAACAGATTGTAATGCGACATTTGACACACCGTTTGTCATGTTTTTAACTCAGTGATCAATGCTATGTTTCACATAGAGAACTAACACGGAAGCGTGCCCATTTATTTTGACTACTTTTCGTAGTTTGCAATTCTAAAATCGTTCTACGAAGCCATGACAATCATTTACTCGCAGGAGTTGCCACTCGTATTTTTGATTCAGTTGTTTAGCTGGCGATGCCGGATGGGCGGAATATTATTTATTTATTTATTTAACCTGGCAAGATTAGGGCCATCAGGCCCTCCTTACATCTAACCAGGCATTCTACTTATTTTACAGTCATATGTTTCAGTAGGCATGTTAAACTACATCTAATACAAAAAGTGAGATAAACAATTAGAAAGGTACACCTCGAAAAATACATTATTGAAGAGAAAAAATTTAAGATAGGAGTGCTGGCAGCAGGGAGTATGAGGGAGACTCGTGGTGAAGGGAGGAGAAGAATAGAGAGAACATGATGAAACATAATTAAGGAAAATATAAAGGAAAAGGAGACTGCGTGGCTAATAGAGATAGATGAAGAGGAAGGCATCTCAGCAGCAAGATAGGAGACGCTAGCTTTGCTATTTGACAGATGAGAGGATTGGCCTTGCACATTAATTTTGTGGAGAATTTTATGCGGATGATAGTAGGAAATGCTTCAACTTCTTCTTAAAAGCAACAGGAGATTGAATTTTCCTCAAGGTAAGGGGCAGTTTGTTCCAGAGGCGGACAGCGGCAACTGAGAAGGAATTTGCAAAAGTTTTTGTTTTGTGAGTGGGCACAGTTAGGATACCAGATAAGAGTGACCTCGTGTTTCGATTATGATGGCATGACAGGTTTTTAATCTCTGAAGCTAGGTACTGGGGTGCTTGCGCGATGAGGAGTCGGTGAAGTAGACATAGAGTGTGGTAGTCACGCAGTTTGTCCGGCCGCAGCCACCCTAGCTCGGAGTATGAAGCACTAACATGATCATATCGGCGAATGTTGCAGGTGTAACGCACACAGGCATTCATGGTTAGCTCTAGCCGTCTTTTGTTTTCACTACTCATGCCTTGTTGAATCACATCACAATAGTGGAGGTTCGGTAGAACGAGTGCTTGCACGAGCTGGCGTTTCAAGTCCTGTGGGAATATGTTCCGAAACTTTTTGAGAGCATAGAGACAAGCAGACGTCTTTCGGCACGCTGCGACTGTATTCTCCGCCCAGTTGAGATGCTCGTCCAAAGTTACACCCAAGTTCTTCACTGTTTTCTGATATGGTATTGGAGTACCTTCGAGCAGAATAGGAGGTAGCCGTTCGCGGAAATCTGAACTTATTAATTTCTGATGGGCTATTAAGATTACTTGCGTCTTTTTTGCATTTAATTTAAGCCCCAGATTTTTCGCCCATGTCACTACTGAAGACAGATCATCATTCATCAGAGCGATTGCAGTGTTTACGTCTTCAGGTCTGACGCTTAGGTAGAGCTGGAGGTCGTCGGCATAGAAATGATGTTTACAGGAGGACAAAACCGGCGAAATATCGTTGACATATAAAGAAAACAAAAGTGGTCCTAAGACTGATCCTTGTGGCACTCCCGAAGAAACATGTTTCCAGGAAGATTTTTCATTTGCGCAGACAACACATTGCTGTCTGTCTTTTAAGTAGCTTTCAAACCATCTCATTGCACTATCAGAGAAATTAAGCTGTTGCATTTTTCTGAGTAATATGTCAAAGTTAACCGTGTCAAAAGCTTTGCTGAAGTCCAGTAGCGTCAATATTGTTGCCTTTCGATTGTCGATGGCATATTTCAGGTCATCAGTTACTTTAATTAGAGCAGTGTTTGTGCTGTGATGTTTACGGAAACCGGATTGAAATTTGTCATATAGACTGAATTCATGCAAGTGTTCAGTGATTTGGTCATGAACAATATATTCCAGTGCTTTGGAAACAGCAGGCAGTATGCTAATTGGTCGGTAATCACTAGGCAGTTGCGGGTTTTCGACCTTAGGGATGGGTCGAATTATGCTTCTTTTCCATGCAGTGGGGTATATTCCGTTCACGAGGGAAAAATTAAATATGTCAGTTAAGATAGGTACTAAGATGTCGGCAACATTCTTAATCTTGGCTATACCGATACTGTCGTTGCCTATTGCATCAGAAGAGATTCTCATTATTGCTTTTCTTGCCGTATTTGTTGTTACATGTTTTGGATGGAAGGTATCGTTGTTAGTTATCCTGTTTGGGGATTCTTGTGGACGGTAATTATCAGCCGTGCTGGTATTCAGAGGTGCAGAGAAGAATTCATTTAATTCGTTAACTGACACATGAAAAGTAGTTTCCGATTTTGCCTTTCCGACCCCCAAGCTACGGAGATTCTTCCATAGAGTCGTGGGTGTCAGATCGCTGCATACAAGGGAGCGAGCGTGCCTGATTTTGGCATTGCGAATGCATTGTTTCACTCTGTTCCGTAGCTTTCTATATTCTTCAAAACGTTCGGGTTTCGGATCTGCCTTGAAACGCCTGTGGGCAGCATCCCTATTAGTCATCATTTGACGTAATTCAGCTGTCAGTCATGGAGCAGGAGATTTTCTTACACGGACTGTGCGCACAGGTGCATGTTTGTCATAGAGGGCAGTGAGTTTATCACCAAGTTCATTAATTTTGCCGTCGATTGTAGGTTCTCTGATTATTTGATGCCATGAGATTTCTGAGCAATCGGCTGTTAGAGCGTCAAGGTCAATACGTTTCATGTTCCTACAAGTTATGTAACGCGATTTGATCCTTGGGGGCTGCACAGAGTAGGCCAGGAATATTACATCATGTGCTGAGAGGCCAGGGGCCGATGGTTGACCAACATCTCTTACTTTGTCAGTCTGTTTCGTTGCGATCACGTCTATAAGAGTATGACTGTGCGCCGTATGGTGTGTAGGTTGTAATGGAAGAATGTTCATGCTATTGCAACTAAACAATCTTCTTAGGTTTATTGCGGAGGGAGTGTCTCTTAGCAGGTCTATGTTCAAGTCACCCATTACGATGACATGTTCGTATTGACACTGAAGTGAATGTAATTCCGACTGGAAGGAACTCATTGAGCTTATTTTTGGCGGCTTGTACACGACGCCAGTCAAGAATTTCCGACTTTGTATATATTAATTCGATGAACATGAATTCAGCCTCTTTTTCTTCAGCAGGATTTGACGTACATAAGACTTTCGCTTTGAGATCTGTTCGTATACATGCGCCGACCCCGCCACCTCGCTTTTTTGATCTGTCTGCCCTAAGAAATGTGTACCCTGGGAGATGAATAGATGCAGAGGATATGTGTGGTTTCAACCACGTTTCGGATAAGAGGATTACGTGGTAGTTTAGTTGGTGGAAGAGGAGGCTAAGTTCTTCGTAATGCGCAGGTAAAGACTGAATGTTGCAGTGAGCTGCTAAAACCTCGGACGCGTTCCGCTGAGCAGCCTGGAGTAGGGTGGCAGACTGGTTTGTCCCTTTGTTAGGCACTACCTGCCGCGAGGGGCACTGACCGGTGTTTCCGCCAAGTGACATATTACAGGGGTGTCCGAGATTTTGCGCGCCCTGTTTGTGACTCCGCGAGAGCCGAAAGAAAAGCGACTGCAAGAGATTTCCTGAGGTTGCGGGAGTATAGAAAATGGATTAGTGGTATTCGGTGCAGGGAGAATATGACCAAAATGGTGACAGCTGTGTGTCACTGAGTATCCTATGTCGTAAGAGGAAAAATGTAATTAGAGTATTTGAAACAGCTTAGAGTGGAAATAAGGGAAAGAGGAGTGATTTAAGAGGCCGATGCTGCCAGCAGAGAGAAGTAAGCTTAATATTTAATAGAATATCGTAGGAAGCTAGAATTAAATTGAAATTTGCTAAAGTGATACTGATAGTGATTTTTGTTATGAACAATTTAAACCGAAGAGATGGTTGACTAATGAACTAAAGGAGAGACTAATAATTGCAATAGAACTATTACAGAATGGAAGAGAATAAACTGAGAAAATGAAAAAAGTATTAGCAGTAACTAAAACTAAGCAATGGCTACAGCTAAAGACACAAAAAAATAGTAAAAAGTTAATACAGTTACAAAAACAATTAGTTGAAGGTACAAATAATTAAAAAGTTAATACAGTTACAAAAACAATTAGTTGAAGGTACAAATAATTAAAAAGTTAATACAATTACAAGACTATATCTGAGTATAGGACTGTTAAAATTTGCAAATAGTGTTAAGTTTGACTTTTGGCTCGAGTAGGTTCACTTAATACTATTTAGTTCTGTCATGTTTGTGACTGTCTTCTTTCCAGCTGCAGTCTTAATGATTACTCTGCCATCCTGAGTCCACACATTCTGAAGACCGAAATGGGATATGGCACTGTTTAAAATCTTTAGCCGCTCGTGTGTCAGATCTTCCCTTATTGTAATCCCTGTCCTTGCTAACTTCTTCTTCTGGGTAAAGATCTCAGCCCTTTTTCGGTACGACACAAATTTAATTATTATTGGACGAGGTTTGGTAGCACCTGGTAGTTTTCGTCCCACCCGGTGGCTCCTGTCATTGTCTGCCTTCGTCACTTCGACGCCTAATTTTTCACGCGCAACCTGTATAAGTAGGTTGTCCGTGTCTTCTTCTTTATTTTCTGCTACTCCAAACAGTCGTAGACTATTTCGCCTTTGGTACTGTTCTAGCTCGTCTGTGGCGGCAGATAGTTTCACTTCCAACTCTCGTGCCTTTTTCTCGTATTCAGACACAGACTTTTTTAGTGCTGTAATTTCGGCAGTATTGGCCTCAACAGTTTCACGCATTTTGGCCAATACTGCTGCCCTTACAGTATCTGATATGGTGCCTGCTATCAGATCGAGATTGTTTTTATCGCGAAGCGCAGCGTTTACCTCAGAGCGAACCAGCTCCGCTATACCGGGAGCCGCGGCCGCACCTTCCGCCAGGAGCAGGCCCGCCGCACCTGCTGCTTCCCCGCTGCTGGACGCGCTGCTGTTGATTCTTCTGTTTACCATTTTCTCGCAGATATTGGCGGGGCACAGAAAAAAATAGCACTACTACACAGAGCACTGTTGTTTACACGATTTACACTTGTACTAGACAACACCACCTGCGAAAACACCTTCGAATTCGACTAAATTTCGCGAGCCGAACTTAACACGTGTTACACTGCAGCCGCCATGAGCTTATTGCAATAAGACGCTAATTTAGAGCCCAGTTCTGATTTCCCGCTGGTAAAAGCAAATTTCCCAGATGATTTTTAATTAGGCCCCTTATGTAATGATTGACCCGCGTCACGTTGTAAAAAATAACTTTTTTATAATTTTGTGACAAGTAGTTGAATACAACGGTTTTAAACCGCAAGTGATTGACAGAATGTATCAGACAAATCAAAGAAAAGAAGAGCGAGAAATGATACAGATATTATTCTGGCTCAAGACGGTGAAGCAATGAGTAAAACCAAGTATGTCTGAGTATCGTATATTGGTAAAAATCCGAGATAAAATCGCGCCGATATTTTTATAGAAAAAATTTGTCAGGTGCGACTAAGACTCGCGCTCTGCGGGTTCCTTACAAACTCTGTTGTGATAAATAGCCGCTTCATCCATCCCGGGAACCGAGAATCTCGACGATTTTTGCCCGTTGTAGTTTTAATTCTAAGTTTGAAGTCACATACGAAATATTGGATTTACACTTTAATAACTTGAAATTAAATAAATATTCCTACCGCTGGACCATAAACACGTTCTAACACAAATTATTAAATAAAAAAACAAATAAACGTATATCAAAGGAATAGAAACAAAAGTAAGCCAGTAGCATAATGCCTCTGTGCGTTTTGAAAAGCAGTAAATATTTGACCAATTTCTTCATGAATAGTATATGTCGGATAAATAAAGACATAGATGAATAAATATATTTATAAGCATGCTGCTATCGTTTTTTCGTGTGACTGTGGAGTACTTACGGCCTGACGCGATCAATAGTAATCCGCCAATTTGACCTCCAATAACTCGTGTACTATTCAAATTACATACCTGCAATTCATAAAAATTTTGGTTTACACTAATAGCTTTCTAAAGACACATCGATCGACATATTCGGATGAACCGTTTAGATTTTGGAAATTCGTTGCTGGGTGTTACTTGTATAATTTACAGTCAGATACTAAGCTTTAAACTAATAAATATATTGAAAATCTGATTACACCATCAGAATCGTCATGCAAATAATGGCCATGTGCATGTTTCTTTTCAAGGCATCATGATTCCTCTGGCTAATAGTAATTGATACATGAACTGTAAAATATCTGCCATTATAGTTTCACAAAGTCCGCCATCTTTGGCACTCCCGGCATACAAATCTCCTTCATCGACACAAAGCCCGTTCCTCGACACAGTGTCAACATGGAATTCCCAGCCTCGCGGTCGGCCTGGACCAGGCGCTGGGGCTGCCCCTCTTACTCCGTCTAATGTTCGACACCACGCAGCTGGTGACGAGCCCGGCTTGCCGCGCGGCCCGTGTGGTCACGCCAACTCCGAACTTAGAATAGTTTCACGCGCCACAACTCGCCCATTATCTCACAGCAGCTATACAAGTGCTATCCCAGCCCGACTTCGGTGATCTGATGGGAACCGGTGTTAGCACTGCAGCAAGGCCGTTGGCACAATCAGTATTCTAGTATTCGATAATCCGAACTGCTTCGTCATCTAACTCTTTGCGACTCTTATTTGTTCTGATAATAGTGAATACTAGTAATTTATCCAGTAAATAAATTAGTTGTAAAAAGTACGTCAAAGAAGTAGAAGTATTTGAGTTTTGTGAAAAAGGCAAATGGGGAGAGAAAGAAGGCGTATAACGAAAACTTTCGGGATTCCACCATCCACGCTGTCGATAAACCTAAGGCAGAAAGATAAGATTATTGAAACCGGATTATGTGGAGGGAGGAAGGTGAATTCTCGCGTCTAGTAGCGGTTTTGTCAAAGTGGAGGACGAACATATTTATCAGTGGTTATAAGCTTAAAGTAAAAGCTCAGTCTTTTGGCGTCTGCGCACTGAAAATTTCGGCGGTAATAAGTAGTCGCTCAGTAACTTTAAAATACATGAATTCATTTTTAGGATGATTTCTGGAGAAAATGCGAGGACTGATGAATCGATTTGTTCGGCATAGAAAAACGAATGAAACTGAAGTCTTCTCATCTCAGAAATCTATACATGCCTTTCGCTGGGAAATGTTAAACCGAATAAAAAAAATCAAGTGGGTAAAAGTCAAATTTCGTTTGAGTTCTAGATGTTATTTTCGGATTCCTCTTTGGAACACTATTGCAACTCCACTCTTTTTTTTAATTCATACTATTATATTGAATTTTTTTCTGATTCCAACTTGTCCGGTCAACCCTCTGTTAGAAATCGAACTCATTCAAAATCTTTGTTAGGTCCGTAAACTATCGAGAGTCGACTGTATACGAATAACTGTGAGCACTTTGGTCGGCAAGCTGTCTCAGAAAATGGTGCTGATCGCTCTACCTGTGTACCGACGGCAGGTGGCCCGGTTTTCGCTTTGTAGCGTGCCGCACAGCCTGGGGCAGCTGTCCGGAATTCAGCGTTCAGCACTTCGTTGTCCAAACGGCCGAGGGGCAGCCGCGCCTGTATCCGTAGGCCACCCGGCCAGCATGCTCTCCAACGCTTTCGGAGCACTTTTCTCCCGCCACGCGAGAAAACAATGCCCTGGCGACATACCGGCAAAGTTTCTAGAATTATGTTATTCGAGATATCTACTGAACCCTGCAATTTATAGTAAGTCGCGGGAATGCGTCGATGCAAATTCATCAAAAATCGCCTACATTTCCACAGAACCCGGCTGCTGTAGTAAATTTGTAGAACAAAAACCAAACAACAAACGTATTTCAGTCCTTCTGATTTATTTTTCATAAGCTACCAGACAGTTGTCTAACCGTTGGGTAGCTCATTTCAGAATAATTTTCACGGAATCCAGATTTATTTGATGGCTCCTGTCGTACTGCAGAAAGCATTGTGGTACATCTGTGCACAATGTACATACTGTCTTAAAGAAAAATAAGTAAGAACTGATTGAAATACCGCTGCTGTTCGGCTTTTATTCTACATACTGTTTGATCGCTGGCTGTCCCGAGTCCATGATGAATGCAAGAAGATTGCTGTAATAAGAGCCGAAGCGCGTGAAAGAGAAACAGTGGCGGAGAAACGAGTGACATATGGCTGTAGCCCTGACGTTTCTCAATCTGTACGTTGAGGAAGTAATAAAAAATCAATGAGAAATTAAGACAGGGCATTAAAGTTTAAGTAGATGAAAAAAAACTTTTTGGTTTCTCAATGACTTCGCAATTTTGTCAGAGGGGCCAAAGGTCTTGGAACATCAGCTGAAAAGGTGGAAAAGAGGTTATAACATGAACGCCAACAAAGGTTATGGGATGTAGTCGAGTGAAACCAGGCAAGACGATCTTGAGACACAAAATAGTATATGAGTTTCGCTAATGGGCAGCAAAATAACTGATGTATGGCGTATGAAATATAAACTGGCTGTAACCAATAAAGCATTTCTGAAGTAGATTTAAGAGCTAGGAAGTCCTTTCTGAAGGTATTTATATGGATTCTGGCCTTGTACGGAAGTGAAACGTGCGCAATAAGCAGTTTAGACAAGAAGAGAATGGAGGCTTTTGAAATGTTGTGCTGCGGAAGAATACTGAAGATCAGATGGGTAGATAGAGTGACTAAAGAGGAGGCACTGTATCGAATTTTTGGGGAAAAATAAATTTGTGACACAACGTGTGTAAAAGAAGGGTTTGGTTTATAGAACACACTCTGTGGCATAAAGGTATCGTGAATTTTCTAATGAAGGAAACAGTGTGTGTGTAAAGCGGGGGAGGGGGGGGGGGGGAAGGTGAGAATTTTGCTTGAACAATACAGCAGTAAGAGTAAATTTTTATTACGAGAAAGTCTGGCAACGTCACACTGTCACTCGGGGGTGAGAATTAAAATATAGTCCTGTTAGAATATAATGAAAAAATTGTCATGTTTACCTTCACAAATTTTTCTCCTGCGCATCAGTTAAAGTTCCCAAAGGAACTTACACGTGTTAGGTCTGCCTTCAGTTTCTGAATGAAGTGGGGCCGACACATTTGGGTCCGCAGTTCTACATTTCTTCAGACTTGTTCCCTTATGTGTAGTCACAGGACGCGCGCCATTATGTATTAGAAAATCTTTATCAATAGATTTGTAAGGTAGCAGATTTTGCACCTTACATGATGCTAAATCAGTACTAATGCACCGAATAATAATTGATAATTGGCCCACCGGTAGGAGAGAATGGACACAAAAAAGGAAGTTGTGTGTGTTATGTCAGACTAACGAGATGGGCTCAGAGGCTGGAATACGGGCGAAACCCCTAAGGAAGGGGTTTATGTCATGTCAAACTAACGAGATGACCGCGGCCGGGCCGCTTTGTCGGCTGGCACTTCAGACCACCAAAGACTTTCGGAGAGGCTGGGTCATCACAACAAGGAGGTAGAAGGAGCTATATGCGAAAGACAGAAAGACGATCTCGCGCCACAGTGAAAAATTTGCGGAAGACTGTGACGGGATTGGCGCAGAGCGCGTAGAGATACGCGTTAAAAGTTTGACGGCAACAGTAATCGCGGGATAATGCTGTGTCGTGGTTGGGAACAAACGCGCACGGATACACGGAAGGCTGTGTCGTATTTGGCTACCAACGCGCACGGATCCATGTGGCGAAGAACGGTCAGGTTTGCAAAAACTCTGAAGGGCGACTCTGGGGTCGGCTGTGGAGGAGAGCAGTCGCGGTGTTTGGTTGCCCTGCTTGGAGAACGTGGAGAGAAGTAGGTTGGAGAAGTTAGCGGCATTGAGTCCAGTGGTTACTCTCGAAGTCTGAATAGTTAAGAGCATACGACTCCGCACACGTAGCATTATCTGTTCCTCTGAGGAGAGAAACAGATTTGTACTAACTTGTGGTGTTTATATGCAATCTGAAGTGTACCTTTGCTGCCGCGGACTTGAGTCGACCAACTACTCTTGGCATATGTGCAAGTAGCTTGAGTATTAACTTGTGACGGACTCCGCAATTGAACACTTACGTACAGGAGTTTACGGGCGCAAACCACGTCCACGTTGGAGATTAAAGCCACGTTGGAGATTCTGTGATTTCAGAATTACGTCGGATGCACGGCAGAAACAAGGATGCCGGCGCGGATGAGAAATTGGAAAGCTGATTGTGAACGTTATTTGTTTGAGATCTGACGCCGGAAACGTTTTATAATATCGTAATTTAATATTTGTGTTCTTAAAATTACTGCAGTAAATACAGAATGTAATAAGTGCGACAGCTAAAAATTATTAATTAATATCGAACTCGAGCTAAATTAAGTGCTGTGTCCGGAAAAAGAGGTAATAATGTGTTACCCGTCCCATTAAAATACACAATGTTATCAATTAGTTCCGTCTGTTTTCTGGGACTGTAAAATATTCCGAACAAATATGTTTCACAGTAATTTTCAG
Source organism: Schistocerca gregaria (assembly GCF_023897955.1). Taxonomy (NCBI): domain Eukaryota; kingdom Metazoa; phylum Arthropoda; class Insecta; order Orthoptera; family Acrididae; genus Schistocerca; species Schistocerca gregaria. The sequence continues at coordinate 970,603,882 of NC_064920.1, read as the reverse complement.
TAATATCCGGTGTCCACTTTAAACTGCATTTCTCGTTTCCGAATAAATTAAATGTACATACTTTTGAAATTTGATAATAAGTCGATTGAAGTGGAACAGAATAAAGAGGAAATAAACCTGCTGTAGCTCAGTCGCTCTAATCATAACCGATTACTTTTTATACAATTTATGCTACTAATACTACTAGAAATAGTGATGCCAGTGGTCATAATGCAGTTATTTAGCGAATAGGATAAACAATGTTTCTGATATTTGTATTTACTTCTTACTCCGGATCTTCACACAGCCAAATTTTAAAATTTTTCGTAGCGGTGCAAGTACGCAACGACTCTGATTGCACATTCATACGTGGGAGTGAGGCATGTACGTCCCTGAAAATGTCTAAATTCAATGTCTTTCCTAAACGTCTAAATTTCGTAGTACGTAGAACGCAATATGCTGTTCAGAAATTAAACGGTTTCTTTGGAAACGAAAATAAGTTATGTTCGAGGCAAGTAAGTGTATCACGTCCACTACCTCAGTATTCCGGCTGGCTGACGCTCTGTGTAATGTCGCTCGTTGTTGTTACTGTATCGTATTCAACTGGTGTGTCTGTTATAAGTGCACTTCGTCTTACAATGTCCGTTATCCACGATTTTCAGGTGTGTAGGGCTCATGATGTCTGAGTATTCTTAGCATATTGCCAAAGATCTTCTTGTGGTTTAGGCTCTCTTCGTCTTTCCAAAATTCTTAAAGCACACAAGCAAGTTGTCAGTTGATATTCGCTTAACCGTTTTCTAATCCTGGGATGAAATCCAGGCACTTGTTGTGTCGGCCTGTGTCTTCAGGGGTCATTGGCACCGTCTGCTTGCAGCAGGATTAAGATAATGTGTGTCCCTGGGCAGTCTACCACTGGTGCCACGAGATAGCCACGTGTGGATAGTCTGGTGTCGTGAAAGAGTGGACTGGAAAGGAGAATGGCGCTCTCTTGTCTTCAGTTACAGAAGTAGCTTCTGTCTGTATGCGAGTGATGCACGTGTACCTGTGTGGGCTACACCTGGTAAACTGCCTATTCCAGAGTGCAGTCGCCCACAACACACAGATCCCAGGCTTCATGGTGACGGAGGGGGGAGGGGGGGGGGAGGAGGAGGGTACCATCTCTTGCAACTCGTGTTCATATCTTGTGTGCGAGCAGTGTAAAGTAACCAACCAGTGTCCACTGCACTGCGCAGGCTGTTATCCCCGATGCTACTGCTATTTCTTCGATAGGATGGTCGTTTGCTTTTCCAACAGGGCAGTGCACATCAACATACGTCTGCCGCTACGTAACGTGCTCTTCCCTGAGTACAGCAACTGCCCTGTCCAGCAAGTTTATCAGATCTTTTGTCAGCTGAACATGTATGGGACTTCACTAGAAGTTACTCGTTCTCGAGGGTCTGTAAGAACTATTGCCGAATTGCAGCAAAAATGCGTAAGATGCTTGAGACAATCTGTCACGGGACGGCATTCGACACCCTTATGATGGTCTGCATGCGAGAACACACGCCTCCTTTGCCGTCAGACTGTGTATCGATGCGAATATTGGGCTCAAAAATGGCTCTTGAGCACTATGGGACTTAACATCTGAGGTCATCAGTCCCCTAGGACTTTGAACTACTTAAACCTAACTAACCTAAGGACATGACACACATCCATGCCCGAGGCGGGATTCGAACCTGCGGTCGCGCGGTACCAGACTGAAGCGCCTAGAACCGCTCGGTCAGATCGACCGGCTGCGAGTATTTGGGCATCTCTTACTGAAAATGTGTGGTCTAAACTTTTTATCATATACTCTTATAATGATAACTAGCCTACCTGTCACCTCACTAGCCAATAAAACGATCTTGTCCTTGATGGTGCTGCATTTTTTTCCGGCAGTGTATATCGAAGCTCTCTTATCATGTGCCATAAATAATGAACCATTATAAACAATTGCTTATCTACCTCTATAGTTAATATGATCTTTGACATTACGTATGATTAATAGCTGTTTGACTCCATTCAACAAAACTTAAAGAAACGCTATCAAACAGCTATTAATTATACATCCAGCTGCATCTTATACGTTGATCAGCCAGCACATTATGACCACCGAGCTACTATCGATATAAACCCGTCCGGGCGATAGCAGCGTCACATGGCAAGGCATGACTGCTAGTCAGACACATGAACGGTGCATGCTGTATCACTGAGCGTACTGTCCTCATGTAGAATGGAGAAGGCGCACGATCTGTCTTGAGTTTGACCGAGCGCAGATTGTGACGACCCAGAAGCTCGGCACAAACATTTCCAAAACTGCAAGACTTGTCGGGTGTTCAAGGAGTGCTGTGGCGATTGTCTTCAGTAAGCGGCGAAACCAAGAGAAACCACGTCCAGACGTCGTGGGGGTTGGGCGGCCACCCCTCGTTACAGGTGTCGGGCATCGTGGGATGGATAGGTAGTGAAGGCAGCAGAGGATCAAGAAGGTAAAAAGACGAGGGCTAGTAGAAATCCTTGGGTAACAGAAGAAATATTGAATTTAATTGATGAAAGGAGAAAACATAAAAACGCGGTAATGAAGCAGGCAAAAGGGAATACAAACGTCTCAAAAATGAGGTCGACAGGAAGTGCAAAATGCCTAAGCAGGGATGGCTAGGAGACAAATGTAAGGATGGAGAGGCTTATCTCACTGGGGTAAGATAGATACTGCCTACAGGAAAATTAAAGAGACATGTGGAGAAAAGAGAACCACTTGCATGAATATCAAGAGCTCAGATGGAAACCCAGTTCTTAGCAAAGAAGGAAAAGCTGAAAGGTGGAAGGAGTATATAGAGGGTCTATACAAGGGCAGTGTACTTGAGGACAATATTATGGAAATGGAAGAGGATGTAGATGAAGATGAAATGGGAGATACGATACTGCGTGAAGAGTTTCACAGAGCACTGAAAGACCTGAGCCGAAACAAGACCCCGGAAGTAGACAACATTCCATTGGAACTACTGGCAGCCTTGGGAGAACCAGTCCTGACAAAACTCTACCATCTGGTGAGCAAAATGTATGAGACAGGTAAAATACCCTCAGACTTCAAGAAGAATATAATAATTCCAATCCCAAAGAAAGCAGGTGTTAACAGATGTGAAAATTACTGAACTATCAGTTTAATAAGTCACAGCTGCAAAATACTAACGCAAATTCTTTACAGACGAATGGAAAAACTAGTAGAAGCCGATCTAGGCGAAGATCAGTTTGGATTCCGAAGATTTGTTGGAACACGTGAGGCAATACTGACCCTACGACTTATCTTAGAAAATAGATTAAGAAAAGGCTAACCTACATTTCTAGCATTTGTAGACTTAGAGGAAGCGTTTGACAATGTTGACTGGAATACTCTCTTTCAAATTCTAAAGGTGGCAGGGGTAAAATACAGGGAGCGAAAGGCTATTTTCAATTTGTACAGACACCAGATGGCAGTTATAAGAGTCGAGGGACATGAAAGGGAAGCAGTGGTTCGGAAGGGAGTGAGACAGGTTTATAGTCTCTCCCCGATGTTATACAATCTGTATATTGAGCAAGCAGTAAAGGAAACAAAAGAAAAATTTGGGGTAGGTATTAAAGTCCATGGAGAAGAAATAAAACGTTGAGGTTCGCCGATGACATCGTAATTCTGTCAGAGACAGCAAAGGACTTGGAAGAGCAGTTGAACGGAATGGATAGTGTCTTGAAAGGAGGATATAAGATGAACATCAACAAAAGCAAAACGAGAATAATGGAATGTAGTCGAATTACGTCAGGTGATACTGAGGGAATTAGATTAGGAAATGAGACACTTAAAGTAGTAAAGGAGTTTTGCTATTTGGGGAGCAAAATAACTGATGATGGTCGAAGTAGAGAGGATATAAAATGTAGACTGGCAATGGCAAGGAAAGCATTTCTGAAGAAGAGAAATTTGTTAACATAGAGTATAGATTTAAGTGTCAGGAAGTCATTTCTGAAAGTACACTCCTGGAAATTGAAATAAGAACACCGTGAATTCATTGTCCCAGGAAGGGGAAACTTTATTGAAACATTCCTGGGGTCAGATGCATCACATGATCACACTGACAGAACCACAGGCACATAGACACAGGCAACAGAGCATGCACAATGTCGCCACTAGTACAGTGTATATCCACCTTTCGCAGCAATGCAGGCTGCTATTCTCCCATGGAGACGATCGTAGAGATTCTGGATGTAGTCCTGTGGAACGAGTTGCCATGCCATTTCCACCTGGCGCCTCAGTTGGACCAGCGTTCGTGTAGGACGTGCAGACCGCGTGAGACGACGCTTCATTCAGTCCCAAACATGCTCAATGGGGGACAGATCCGGAGATCTTGCTGGCCAGGGTAGTTGGCTTACACCTTCTAGAGCACGTTGGGTGGCACGGGATACATGCGGACGTGCATTGTCCTGTTGGAACAGCAAGTTCCCTTGCCGGTCTAGGAATGGTAGAACGATGGGTTCGATGACGGTTTGGATGTACCGTGCACTATTCAGTATCCCCTCAACGATCACCAGAGGTGTACGGCCAGTGTAGGAGATCGCTCCCCACACCATGATGCCGGGTGTTGGTCCTGTGTGCCTCGGTCATATGCAGTCCTGATTGTGGCGCTCACCTGCACGGCGCCAAACACGCATACGACCATCATTGGCACCAAGGCAGAAGCGACTCTCATCGCTGAAGACGACACGTCTCCATTCGTCCCTCCATTCACGCCTGTCGCGACACCACTGGAGGCGGGCTGCACGATGTTGGGGCGTGAGCGGAAGACGGCCTAACGGTGTGCGGGACCGCAGCCCAGCTTCATGGAGACGGTTGCGAGTGGTCCTCGCCGATACCCCAGGAGCAACAGTGTCCCTAATTTGCTGGGAAGTGGCGGTGCGGTCCCCTACGGCACTGCGTAGGATCCTACGGTCTTGGCGTGCATCCGTGCGTCGCTGCGGTCCGGTCCCAGGTCGACGGGCACTTGCACCTTCCGCCGACCACTGGCGACAACATCGATGTACTGTGGAGACCTCACGCCCCACGTGTTGAGCAATTCGGCGGTACGTCCACCCGGCCTCCCGCATGTCCACTATACGCCCTCGCTCAAAGTCCGTCAACTGCACATACGGTTCACGTCCACGCTGTCGCAGCATGCTACCAGTGTTAAAGACTGCGATGGAGCTCCATATGCCACGGCAAACTGGCTGACACTAACGGCGGCGGTGCACAAATGCTGCGCAGCTAGCGCCATTCGACGGCCAACACCGCGGTTGCTGGTGTGTCCGCTGTGCCGTGCGTGTGATCATTGCTTGTACAGCCCTCTCGCAGTGTCCGGAGCAAGTATGGTGGGTCTGACACACCGGTGTCAATGTGTTCTTTTTTCCATTTCCAGGAGTGTATTTGTATGGAGCGGAGCCATGTGTGGAAGTGAAACGTGGACGATAAATAGTTTAGACAAGAAGAGAATAGAATCTTTCGAAATGTGGTGCTACTGAAGAATGCTAAAGATTAGATGGGTAGATCACATAACTAATGAGGAGGTATTGAATAGAATTGGGGTGAAGTGGAGTTTGTGGCACAACTTGACAAAAAGAAGGGATCGGTTGGTAGGACATGTTATGGGGCATCAAGTGATCACAAATTTAGCATTGGAGGGCAGCGTTTAGGGTAAAAATCGTAGAGGGAGACCAAGAGATGAATACATTAAGCAGATTCAGAAGGATGTACGTTGTAGTAAGTACTGGGAGATAAAGAAGCTTGCACAAGATAGAGTAGCATGGAGAGCTGCATCAAACCAGTCTCAGTACTGAATACAACAACAACAACAACAACAACAGGATGGATAGATTGGTAAAACAGGACAGGCGGCGAACTGTGGCAGAACTAACACCAGACTTTAAAGCTGGGCAGAGTACAAGTGTGTCTGGACTCACAGTGCACCGAACACTCCTAACAGTGGGCCCACGCAGCCTACGACCCATGCATGTGCCAATGTTAACACCACGACATCGGCAACAACGACTGAAATGGACACGCGGCCATCAGCATTGGACGTTGGTAGAGTGGCAGAGCGCTGCACAGTCTGGTGACTCCCGATAACCTCTTCATCATGCTGACGGGAGGATGCGAACCCGACGTCTTCCAGGGAGACAGCTCCTTGACACGTGTACTGCTGGATGGAGACAAGCTGACGGCAGCTCTGCGATACATTCACGTGGGCATCAATGGACCCAGTGGAGCTCGTGTAAAGCACCATGGCGTCCAATGAGTATCGTGCACTGGTTGCAGAGCACGAACACCCCTTCATGATGATCGTGTTTCCTGACGGCAGTGGAATTTTTCATCAAGATATGCGCCTTGTCAGGAGGGCGGGAGCATGATGGAGGGGTGTGAGGAACAGAGTGGCAAGTTCCAATTGAGGTGCTGGCCCCCCATCTCGGCAGTCCTGAGCCCAACCGAAAACATCTAGTGTGTGATTGTACGTGGCGTCAGAGCTCATCACCCCCTCCCTGGAAATTTTGGGAATTAGAAACTTGCATGTGCAGATGTGGTGCAAACTCCCTCCAGAGGCCTGCCAAGGTTTCATTGCTTTCAAGCGACGTGTCGCCGCTGTTATCCGTGCCAAAGGCGGACATACCGGCTAATATGTAGTTAGTCATAATGCTCTGGCTGATCAGTGTGAATCTTTTAAAAATGAACCTGTTTAGTGTGAAGTTTACAAGTTTCAGATACTTTGCTAAATACACTACTGGCCATTAAAATTGCTACACCAAGAAGAAAGGCAGATGATAAACGAGTATTTATTGGACAAATATATTATACTAGAACTAACATGAGATTACATTTTCACGCAATTTGGGTGCATAGATTATGGGAAATCAGTACCGAGAACAATCACCTCTGGCCGTAATAAAGGCCTTGATACGCCTGGGCATTGAGTCAGACAGAGCTTAGATGGTATGTACAGGTACAGCTGCCCATCCAGCTTCAACACGATACCACATTTCATCAAGAGTAGTGACTGGCGTATTGTGACGACCCAGTTGCTCGGCCACCATTGACCAGACGTTTTCAGTTGGTGAGATATCTGGAGAATGTGCTGGCCAGGGCAGCAGTCGAATATTTTCTGTATCAAGAAAGGCCCGTACAGGACCTGCAACATGTGGTCGTTCATTATCCTGCTGAAATGTAGGGTTTCGCAGGGATCGAATGCAGGGTAGTGGCACAGGTCATAACACATCTGAAATGTAACGTCCACTGTTCAAAGTGCCGTCAATGCGAACAAGAGGTGACCGTGACGTGTAACCAATGGCACCCAATACCATCACCCCGGGTGATACATCAGTATGGCGAAGACGAATACACGCATCCAAAGTGCGTTCAGCGCGATGTCGCCAAATACGGATGCGACCATCATGTAAATAAAACCTAGATTCATCCGAAAAAATGACGTTTTGCCATTCGTGCACCCAGGTTCGTCATTGGGTACACCATCGGAGGCGCCCCTGTCTGTGATGCAGCTTCAAGGGTAACCGCAGCCATAGGCTCCGAGCTGATAGTTTACGCTGTTGCAAACGTCGTCGAACTGTGCGTGTAGATGGTTGTTGTCTTGCAAACGTCCCCATATGTTGACCGCGGGATCGAGTCGTGGCTGCACGATCCGTTACAGCCAAGCGCATAAGATGCCTGTCATCTCGACTGCTAGTGATACAAGGCCGTTGGGATCCAGCACTGCGTTCTGTATTACCCTCCTGAACCGACCGAGTCCATATTCTGCTAACAGTCATTGGATCTCGACCAACACGAGCAGCAATGTCGCGATACGATAAACAGCAATCGCGATAGGCTACTATCCGACCTTTATCAAAGTCGGAAACGTGATGGTACGCATTTCTCCTCTTTACACGAGGCATCACAAGAACGCTTCACCTCGCAACGCCGGTCAACTGCTGTTTGTGTATGAGAAATCGGTTGGAAACTTTCCTCATGTCAGCACGTTGTAGGTGTCGCCACCGGCGCCAACCTTGTGTGAATGCTCTGAAAACCTAATCATTTGCATATCACAGCATCTTCTTCCTATCGGCTAAACTTCGCGTCTGTAGCACGTCATCGTCGTGGTGTAGCAATTTTAATGGCCAGTAGTGTATATAGATATAACCCGTATCCATGCAGACATAAGCACATCGCACGTAAAATTAGACACCTCTATGGAACTAACGCTAATAATGCTCAACACTACTTGTAGCCTTGACAACAATTTGGCGAGGAAGCGGTACCGTAAGTTACTTCAGGTTGACTATATTCATCAGAAGCTAGTCACTGATTACAGAGCTACCAAATTGTGGAAATACTGATAGCTATATTTTTCAGACATTTGGGATTCCAGTAAGCTGATTTAGTGGGCCAGTCGAGTGCTTGAGTGTGTGTGTACGGCAACCCAGGAACGTGTGTGTGTGTGTGTGTGTGGGGGGGGGGGGGGGGGGGGGTTGTGTAGCCCTGTGGTACGAAAAACACACCATCACTGAACAACCTCCAGCGAGAAATTAGCCATCGACCCATTGCTGGTTAAACGCCGCAATGGACTGTCGGTGCACTCGAAGACTTGCATCATTTGGAAAAAATCGCAAAATCGCGACTCGTCGGACCACAGCGCGTTTCCAGTCAGCTTCTGTGCAGTTTTAGTGCTGTTTGGCCCATCTCCATTGTTAGCAATGGCGTTTTCAAAGATACTAGACTACTGACTGTACACTGCATGTAGTTTCCTTCACAGTGTTCGCCTGTATAATAATGAGATGGACCTGCAATCACTAGCAATTCTCTTACGAGAACTGTTCTTACGCCGTGTCACATGGCTGCGAGTCATACACTATTACTCGTAGACATGTTGGATAGTACGCGTTGATACATAAACAAGTCGGGTAACCTCATTCCAAGTGTGATCTTGCGCACGTCCAACCACGACAGCGACTTTCTGCCCTTGTAAAAAACGACTTCATGTCTATCCATCTTACTGCACTGATTCCATACAACCAGCTGTTACAAACGCAGCACTTCACGGCTATGACTTACGGTTCGTCAGTGGTGGAGGGAGGCAACACCGCCTGGTACCAGTTCTATATCAAAGGGCCCACTTTTACGGGAGTCGAGGGCGCTTACAATTATTTATCGATAGTTAGTTATGACATTATTCATGACAGTTAGCCAGTATGATTCAGTTAAGCATGTCCGACGAACGTTATAGTGCAGCTTCCTTGCGGCCACGTCTTCGTTTTTCAAATATTTAGAAACTATTGAGCATCACTTACAAAAAATATATTGAGCGAGAAACATTCTGATACGTCTCCATTGGAATCTCCAGTAAGCCTGCGCTGAAGTTTCACAAACCGAGCACGGCGATCCAAATGGTGCCAATGATGATCGATTCAGTTAAGATCTGAGGAATTCACCGGACAAAGAAGAATGTTTTATGATGCTCTTTCATCTGTATGGGGCTACGTACAGAACATTGGCCACGTGCGTGTAGGACTCTTCCTCTGAGGGTTCCATATAAACTTAATTACGTATACAGACAGTTCATCCATCCCAGGACTCATGAATCCTAATGATTGTTGCCTTTTTCGACACATATTGCTAAGAAATTTTTCTCGGGAATTCCAAGATTTCGAGAATGTTTTAATTGTATGTTTGAAGTCCGATAACAAACACAAAAGACTTTTTTATGATATAACTACAAATTACAAATTAACAATTTTAGGAATTTTTCCGGTACTTATACTGTGACACCTTTCTTTCTGCCAAATTTCATGATTCTAGGTCGACGGGTGAGTGAATTAGCAGGATCAAAATATGTGATGTACATGGCTCTATCTTTTGATTGCATTAACTAAGAAAGTTAACTTCTTTACACCTCAAATGGACGTTAGACCTTACTGTGTGAAATTCATTTTCGACTTGATGCCTCTACTCGTTCCTGAGAAAAAGGAGATTTAATGGACAGACGGACTGACAGACAGACAGACAGACGGACAAAATATGACAATTTTTTTTATCGTGACATATAATTAAAAAATTAACACTCTTCGAATTATTTCTTTTATTTTTACTGTGCAACAACAGTCGGACGGACACGCAGGAAGCCAACAAAATGGTTTTATAAGGGTTTTGTTTTTGCCGATTGAGTTACGGAACCCTAAAAAAGGTAAGAGAGATAAAAATATCGACCTCTCCCCAGGTCACGCAGTCTAGCCCTGAGGGGTTATCTTCGAGGATTAACTCACAATCAAATGATTGTCGAGAACACGTATTTCAGGACATAAATTTCCCGTAAAAAGTGATTCTGTGCAAGATTTATTTCCCAGGGTCACAAAGGGCAGAATACCGTGAGGAACCGCACTGTCTTGCATTCTTTCACCAATTACTGCAAATATTTGATTAACTTACCCCTAAATCCATTCGCTCTATGTAGCTGGTGCAAAGCCAGTGGCAATCCCTTTTTGTAACTTCAATGAAACTCATTCTAGACCCATGACAACACTGAGTGATCTGCGTATGGACAACTACTCATGACATACGAGCTTCGGACGTTTCAGTTAGAAGTAAGCAACTCGGGAGAGTAGATCCAGTTTGAGCTCCGTGTGATGGCATACAAAGGATGGCTCAGGGAAGTGAGTGTGGTCGCCAACTCTCTCAGTGCACCAGTTTAGGCGGGATTCTGGTGGCAGCGGTGGAAACAATTTAAGGCGGTGAGTACTCTGCAGTTGCCAACGACGTCTTGGCGCTGGAGGGTGGGACGTTGGTGAGTGGATGGGCGCGGGAGGCGAGGCCGGCAGTAGCGTGCGGTGGCACGCAGCGGGGATTACCCGGCAGGCGGCTGCCCTGACGCGTGCTGCCACCGGACGCTGCGTCCCGCTCCGCAGGAACAGCGGGGAATATTATGCCGAGTAAGAAACGCAGAAGGGTAGGTGCTAGGAACAACTCTGAAACTCACTTAACTCACTTAAATTGCAAGACCATGAAGACGAAACGCGACAAACGTGAAGCGGGCACGAAGTGCACTACACGCCTGGACATGCAAATGATTAGTATTTAAGCGCAACAGCTCAGAGCAGGTCGGAGCAAGACCATCTAAAATCTGTAGGTAAGGACAGATTATGAAGTGACTGTCGAATTAAGAAATAGGACACTACTGGCTATTAAAATTGCTACACCATGAAGAAATGCAGATGATAAACGGGTATTCATTGGACAAATATATTATACTAGAACTGACATGTCATTACATTTTCTCGCAATTTGGGTGCATAGATCCTGAGAAATCAGTACCCACAACAACCACCTCTGGACGTAATAACGGCCTTGATACGCCTGGGCATTGAGTCAAACAGAGCTTGAATGGCGTGTACAGACACAGCTGCCCATCCAACTTCAAAACGATACCACAGTTCATCAAGAGTAGTGACTGCCATATTTTGACGAGCCAGTTGCTCGGCCACCATTGACCAGACGTTTACAATTGGTGAGAGATCTTGAGAATGTGCTGGCCAGGGCAGCAGTCGAATATTTTCTGTATTAAGAAAGGCCCGTACAGGACCTGAAACTTGCGGTCGTGTATTATCCTGCTGAAATGAAGGGTTCCGCAGGGATCGAATGAGGGGTAGAGCCACAGGTCGTAACACATCTGAAATGTAACGTCCACTGTTCAAAGTGCCGTCAATGCGAACAAGAGGTGACCGAGACGTGTAACCAGTGGCACCCAATACCATCACACGGGATGATACGCCAGTATGGCGATGACGAATACACGCTTCCAATGTGCGTTCACCGCGATGTCGCCAAACACGTATGCGACCATCATGATGCTGTAAACAGAACCTGGATTCATCCGAAAAAATGACGTTTTGCCATTCGTGCACCCAGGTTCGTCGTTGAGTACACCATCGCAGGCGCTCCTGTCTGTGATGCAGCGTCAAGGGTAACCGCAGCCTTGGTCTCCTAGCTGATAGTCCATGCTGCTGCAAACGTCGTCGAACTGTTCGTGTAGATGATTGTCGTCTTCCAAAACTTCCCATCTGTTAACTCAGGGATCGAGACGTGGGTGCACGATCCGTTACAGCCAAGCGAATAAAATGCCTGTCATCTCGACTGCTAGTGATACGAGGCCGTTGTGATCCAGCACGGCGTTCCGCATTACCCTCCTGAACCCATCGATTCCATATTCTGCTAACAGTCAACGAATCTCGACGCGAGCAGCAATGTCGCGATACGATAAACCGCAATCGCGGTAGGCTACAATCCGACCTTTATCAAAGTCGGAAACGTGATGGTACGCATTTCTCCTCCTTACACGAGGCATCATAAGAACCCTTCACCACGCAACACCGGTCAACTGCTGTTTGTGTATGAGAAATGTGTTGGAAACATTCCTGTTGTCAGCACGTTGTATGTGTCGCCACCGACGCTAACCTCGTGTGAATGCTCTGAAAAGCTAATCATTGGCATATTACAGCATCTTCTTCCTGTCAGTTAAATTTCGCGTCTGTAGCACGTCATCTTCGTGGTGTAGCAATTTTAATGGCCAGTAGTGTATTTACAATGAGGTGACAATCATGGACTACATCCTCCTATCGTACGGACCTTCTTTTACGTAGCGTAGTGCAGCAGTTCGACGTGGCATGGATTTAACAGATTGTTGGAATTCGCCTGCAGAAAAATTTAGCCGTGTTGCCTCTATAGCCGTCCATAATTGCGGAAGTGTTGCTGGTGTAGGAGTTTGTGCACGAATTGACTTCTGGCCCCTATTTTGACTGGACCAGAGATGGAAATGTTACTACACGTCGGTCAGGGGGCCTGAAGATGGCGTAATGTAGCAACGGAACTGGTTGCTCATATAAAATGACATTGTAAATTTAGACAGCTGAAATGCGTTTTGATTCATCAGTTTATATTGAACAGCCAAGATCGCGCAACCGTCTGTATAAAGATGGAGTTACAATGTCTTGATTATGTACTGTAAATATTCGATGGTATTCAAGTCCGACTCTCTGAGTGGCCAACCCATTTGCTCTTATGGTCCAGAATGACCTTCAAACTAATAACGAACAATTGTGGCCCAGTGGCATGGCGCACTGTTATCCATAAAAATTACGTCGTTGTTTGGTGACATGAAGTCTATGAACGGCTGAAGATGGTCTCCAAGTAACCAGTCATCACAGCTTCTAATCAATGATCAGTTCAGTTGGACCAGAGAACCCAGTCCATTCCATGCAAGCACAGCCACCACAAATTTGCACAGTGCCTTGTTGACAACTTGAGTCCATGCCTTCGTTGTATCTGCGGCACACCCAGACCCTACGAGCAGCTGTGACATAAAGAATTCGGGTCTCATTTTACCAGGTCACGGTTTTCCAGTCGTCTGTGTCCAACCGATATGGTCACGAGCCCAGGAGAGGAGCTGCAGGCGATGTCGTGCTTTTAGCAAAGGCACTCGCGTCGATCGTCTGCTGCCATAGACCATTAATGCCAAATTTAGCCGCACTGTGCTAAAGGATATGTTCATCTTACGTTCCACATTGATTTCTATGATTATTTCACGAAGTGCTGCTTTTCCGTTAGCAGTGACAGCTCTACGCAAACGTCGCTGCTCTCGGTCGTTAAGTTAAGACCGTCGGCCACTGCGTTGTCCGTGATTATCAGACTGTTTCCAATCACCCTGTACACAAGAAAGATGTCTGAATATTGGACGGTCTCTACGTGAGTATCTCTGTCATTTTGCTTAAAATGTAATTCAATGTGCCCACCTCTAGCACCTCAGTTCCGGGCACAATGAAATGAAATGAAATGATCGTATGGCATTGTTGGCCGAGAGGCTCCATGCGGGGGAGTTCGGCCGCCGTATTGCAAGTCCTTTTTAGTTGGGCGCAAACTGTAAACTACATGAAGAAAGGCTGAGTAGCGGAGTGTGTCTATAGTGGACACAAGGTGTATTATCTTTAATTCACTTCACATTTTACTACGGTTTTTAGTAATTATCGGAGCCCGACACGCATATTCAATACATCTATGTGAAAAATGTTAGTATATACATCCTTTCCCCCTCTCACCGGATGAACGAAAAGCATGAATGAGAGTGTACAAGATAAATTCCAGTATCTAGATCGGTAGGAGTAAAAATAGTCTGCTACTGTGGCAGAATAGCCAACGCTATAAAGCACTTACCAGGTAGCAAAGAAGTTTCTGTTCTGCTTGGACGAAGCTCTTGTAGAGGCTGGCACCACGAAATAGGGAGCTCTCTGAGCGCTTCCAGAGGAACGAGACTTGTTGATTCCAAAAGAGTTTGTTCGGCACTCTTCCGGGAGACTGGAGACTGATGACGACGACTAAGTGTGACTGTGCCTATTCATAGTTAAATCATTATATTAATTTCGTTAATTTCAACTTCATTCAAAATTAAGGTCTTGCTCTCATTGCTCACTGCTCGTTGTGTGGTATACGGAATTGTTATTGTTAATTTCGGAGCATTGTAACCAGTTGCACTTAGCCACGCATGCTCTACCTCTGTTCAGACATGTGGACTCGTGATGTTTCCTCTCAGTTCAGTATGATTCAGTTCGTTGGTGATCTCACGAGTATAGTATAATTGAACAGATTTCTGAAAATTCGCTTATTTCTATTTCTGTTCGCAATCTAGTTTCCACATGTCTCAGCGCGTGTTAAGTACGGATCTGAGAGCATAAGTTCGCAGATCGTGTCTCACAGGAACGTATCCTGTCCAATTTGCTTAGCTATTCTGAATTTTACCGTTCATTTTATGCAGAACTTTTGTTTGTGACGACCACGTGCTCGCAGATTGTGAGAATCGTTTCGTGTCGCAGTTACTGATTCTCTGGGCAAAAATTCCAAATTAGTTTCAGAATTTCTTCCATGGCGCAACTGTTAACAGTTTATTCTTATTGATGAATTCTTGTTCACTTGCTTCGTGCTCTCAAGCCAAGGGAACAACCGTTTGCCAATTCGTGCATACGGGTGAAGCTTTTCTTCATTCTTACGATTGATCTAAATCTTATTGAACGTGTATATGTGCGTCATTGCCGCCACCGAAAGATTCCTCTGAGCCTTCCATAATTAATAATTAATTGTAAATCGCTCTGGGGTCTCCAAGATGCAGTTGTAAATGTAATTTTGTAATTCACCCAAGAATGTTATGAAGGACAGCAACCAACACCCATTTATTAGTTATTTAGCTTATTAGTTTGTTCAATTGTTCTGGAATAAACGAGATTTTTTTACCAGAGCACATGCGTAAGTATTCCCTCGCAAACTTCCATTTTACGTCATACT
Organism: Schistocerca gregaria; assembly: GCF_023897955.1. NCBI lineage: Eukaryota > Metazoa > Arthropoda > Insecta > Orthoptera > Acrididae > Schistocerca > Schistocerca gregaria. The sequence goes on along the minus strand of NC_064920.1, from coordinate 970,588,527 downwards.
ACTGTCCGCTGTGCAACAGATAAACATGGCCAAGTTACTTATTTAATATTTATTCATCTATCGTAAATCTGCAGATCGTCAATTGAGTTCATTTAAACATCAAAGGCTTTACTTTCACGTATATCCATATACTGTCTTCCAACCTTCCGTGTTAATAGATACCTCATTTTTATGAACATCTTCACCATGAACACCTATCCTAAACCAGATCCTTCACGTAGAGATACCCTTCAATATGACTGATGGAGCAGGTGCTGACTGACAAACGAGAGAACCGATGCACCACTACAGTCCCTGGAGGCCAGGAGTTGGCCGCTATACACAGCGTGGACCATGAGTGAACAGTAACAGGAACCTACTTGCACCAGCCAGGGCTTTCAGCTACACTTGTGGTGCTATGTAATGCCATGAAGACTAGAATTAAAATTTGCCATGTATATCGCCTAATGATGAGTAGAACGGGAGACAGAAGACATCAGGGGAAAAGAAAGGTTTGGTTACGAGAAGCAGGAAGAGAAATTTGTGACTAATATTATCCATTAGGTCATTAACGTGTACCGTGGGCCTATTATACTTCCAGAATAATCTGTTACATACAGTCAGGAAATTTTCAGCAGAGTTGCAAAACTAATTAGATAGCCGATTCCATAGTCTACTTTGCTTGGTAGCTGTCAATCTTATACTGAATTTGGTATCCCAAGATCTGTAAATAGCGATTCAATATGACCAGGGGACCCGTGGGAATCTTTCGCGATTTAGTGGTTTTAAATAATGACAGCGTTTGGAATAAGTGTAGTTGGGATGAGAGTGGTTGAGGGAATGAAGAGAAAACAACTTTAAAAATGAACCGAACGATGTGAACTAATAACAAAATAACAAAATTCAGTTATAGTAAGTATGTTACGCCACAGTAGCAATAGGTAAATAAAAATTCGAAGCGACGATGAGAAATATGTTTATCGTGTCGGAAAGTGTAATCGTTTAGAAAAGTCATATTTGTACGACGGACAGAGGTAGTGCGCTATCGCAGTGCTCACAGTTATTAACTATGAAAATGTGTTATGCAAATTATCCAGTTAATAAGCACTTTAAAACAAATAAAATTGTATTTGTAATAATATGATATAGAAAGGGAGTTTTTTCTTATTAGTGATTGAGAATCATGGGGAACATTTCTCTGCTCAAGGACTGTGCAGAAGATTGCGAACAACCGTTGCTCAAGGAATCGACTGAAGATTTTGATCAACAATGGAGCTAATTCACTAAAAAATTTTAAATGGAAACGGTAAGGTACTCCTCTGGGATATGGAGTTTTATGATTACAGCTCCTCTTCAGAACCACTAGTATGAATTGTTATGGCACCAATCTTTGAAGTGGCTGGGCATTATAATGGTGTCAATATTCCTTTATTTTATCTTTGGAAGGAACGGTTGAAGAAAATTCAGCGTTATGGCTTTCGTTTTGCCATTGTCTAGTTGGCCCTCTGCTCCATTAACTAAAGTGCAGGCATTAATTTGTATGCTGTAGACTGCTTTAATACATGGAAGCGGCCGGAGTGGCCGAGCGATTCTGGGCGCTACAGTCCGGAACCGCGCGACCGCTACGGTCGCAGCTTCGAATCCTGCCTCGGGCATGGATGTGTGTGATGTCCTTAGGTTCGTTAGGTTTAAGTAGTTCTAAGTTATAGGGGACTGATGACCTCAGCAGTTAAGTCCCATAGTGCTCAGAGCCAATACGTGGAAAAATATCTGAAACTTGTCGGATTATATTTTATTACAGTAGTTATCTAAGGCCCCATGCTTCGCCCTTGTGGTTGGAAAGAAAGGATAGATTATCTGATTATCTCTGAATTTATACTTTGCTTTACACCTGTAGGCGCTGTTTCTTAACGAGCTTTCTGCTGTTTTTTATATGCCAAGAGGGATCCCCTAGCGCCTTCAGCGTATCTTCCTGGAGCTCTGTCGAATGTCGTTTGACTTTGAGCCTCTACGTGTTAATGCCTGGAAACATCAACTGAATTAGTTACGTTCAATTCAAGACTTGCAGACTATGAAACATGGCCCCATTGTCACTACAGACACCAACTACACTGACGGTTGCTGGCAGACACCGTCAGTAAGCCGGCCGCCTGGGACCAGTAAGAATTTACACTTTTACTGTCTGAGAGACTGGTAAGTGAGATGTTCAAACCACTAAATCCCACAGTCATTGCAGGCTGGAGCAGTGGTTATATTTTTAAGGCAAACGCCCGGATGATTCCTTTCTGAGGCACATTAGCAGGTTCCTTCTCCCACCTCCCTCAATCTGAGCTCGTGCCCTGTCTAATGGCCTCTTCATCGACGGGACTGGCAGACAGCAGTCACAGAATGCCAGTGTTTGTACTGCTGTCCGCCTACCATTGTGAGGAAGGTCGTCTGAGGTTTCAGGCGGAGCTCAACTCACCTGGTGCTGGAGTAGTTGCTGACGCCGACCAGTGGCAGCGTCGCGACGCCGAGTGCGTACAGCCAGCCTCCAGCCATGACTTGTGCCGCGGCGCGCAGCGACAGCCGCTTGTTGAGGTAGATGGCGTACGTGATGGCGAACCAGCGCTCCAGCGTCACCACGGACAGCGTGTACACCGACAGCTGGCTAGCGAACACCGTCAGAAAGCCCGCCACCTGGCAGCCCGCACCTGTGTGCACACACAGTTCACTACCTGAGAGGCTTGTTGAGGTAGACTGTGAAACATGACCCAAGCGTCGCTACAGCGTATACATTGATAGCTGGCTCGCAGACACCACCAGCACCTGTGTACAAATAGTTCCCTACCTGTGAGGCTTGTTCAGGTAGACTCCGAAACATGACCTAAGTGTCACTAAAGATAATGTATACATTGACAGCTGGGTAGAAAACATCGACAGGGAGTCAGCCACTTGGCAGCCCACACCGGCGTGCACACGTTTTACCACCTGCCAGGCTTGTTCATTTCGTCCCAAAAACATGACCCCAGAATCACTACGGACAGTATATACATTGAAATCTGGATGGCAAACACCGTCAGGAAGCCATCCAGCTGGACGCCAATTCACTATCTGAGAGGCTTGTTGAGGTAGACTGTGAACCATTATTCCAGCATCACTACAGCGTATACATTGACAGCCAGGAAGGCAGTCACCTGGGAGCCACTACCTGTTTACACACATTTCACTCAATGCTTATGGAGGCAGACAGTAAATAATCGCTCCACTGTCGCCGCAGACAGGATGTACTCCTGAGACTGAGTGGTGCACATTGTAAGGAAGGCTACCAACTGGCAACCTGCTCATACTGGTCACTACATTGGAGGCTTGATGGTAAAATCATATCTTGGAATGCACTTTACGAGACATTGAAAGTGTTGGGAAGCCAGTGTGATTGATGACAGATCAACCCTGTCCATAATGCAAGGAGATTGATCACATCTGGTATCACATCTTTAAAAAAAACCACTCGATAGCATCCGATATATGCTCTGTAGTCAGGTGACGTGGAGAGCCACAAAAGGACTTTATATCTGTGGAGCATCCTTCAAACTATTTTGTCATAATTTGAGACTGATGGAATGATAATGTAGGTTTCTGATAATGTGGGTTCTTTGTGGTTGTAATATGCTGGAAAACGGACGCTCATGATTGGAAAAAAGGATGTGTTGTATTATGGTGAGAGACACTGGCAGATATATCAGGGGCCACGTTTCACTCTGTTAATCCCAAGCCACCACATAACAGTATCTCCACCACCTGTATGAACGATTTAAATACCTGAACAGTACTACCTGCGTCTATCAACTTGTAGCGTGACACCTTAGCCAAGGCGACAGTTTTCCGTGCTTCGAGCGGCCAAGTTAATGTTTCTGCACCTTTTTGTGCCCTCTGATGCGCAGTGAGCAGAGAAACATACCTACAGTAGTTGTTGTTTTACCAAATAACGAAGAGGTGGTTTTTTGTGGTGACGATGTTCACTTGCTGTTGTTTCCATTGTTGTTATTGTTACTATACAGCACTGAATTGGAGAGTGCTTTGGAACATCGTCTAACGTCTATTCGTTTGTGATTATCGACGACGACAGGTATCATCAACGCTTTGCTGTTTACGGAACTCATCTCTGGCTTCACTCTCGGCACATCGTTGACGTGGTGGCATGTGACATGGAGATCGGCACGTGAACCTCATATCTGATGAGCATCGCTCAAACTGTACCAAATCAGACATGGCGTCTGGTCGAGATCACTCATCCTGTTCCGCTGCAGCCTACTGACTCCCCGACGACCTGTACTACTAGTGTTAACGTCATCTCAGTCAGCTGTCACGCCAAACTATTCCATTTTATGTGGCGTCAGGATCGCTCTCCCTACAATGTATCAACTGATAACTAGGTAAATTATTCTTGAGTGTACATTAATAAAGGGCCGCAGTTGAGAACAGGGGCTCTGGAGTCATAGTTCACACCCTGAATCATCGGTACTACAGCTTTTTCCATTCTACTTCTTCATTTTATCACATTGTAGCTATATTTGTGTATACACAGTAGAAATATATGATTATGTTACTCTAAGGTATGAGATGAAAAAATGCGGTGTCTAAACTTGGGATAAATTTCCAAATGCGTTTGTTAATTCGTAAAATACTAGTAGGAACTTTAACAGCTGTACAATGTCGGTTTAAGGTGTCATTTTCAGATGGTTGGCTCAGTCGAATTAAAATTTCTGATAGAGGTCAGAGATAAATGGAAGATCATCAGCATCTTATTTTTCTGAAATATATTGAAGTGCCCAACTTAAAAGAACTTCAGGATGGAAACCCAAAATATACATGTTCAAAAGTTTTTGTTTAAAATCTTCTTAACCGCTTTTAGCTTAAGAGACCGTTGAAAGTTAAAAAATGACTCTCATCATCAAAGAAATTAGCGTGCCGATGGGAATCATCTTACAGCTGAAACGTGTGCTGTAAAAATGCTCCCAGTAAAGTTTGTACTTAATAGTGGAACGAAAACATGGCAGAAAAAATGGAAATTAGGAAGTGAGTAAACTGAGGATAAGGGGGAGAGAGGATTTGCAGGTGAAGCGTTCTACATCAACAAGTAAAACTGTGCTGCAAAAACACTTAATTTATACCTAAGAAATCATCTACATTTGTGTCCGTCCCCTTACTAAGTGGTCAGCCTTCCTTCCTTGCCCGGTTTTCAGAGTTTGTCTAACCTGCATTCATTCTGACACTTTCTTGCGGTCCAATGGTTGAAACTTTATGCATCCAGCTGTGTTCTCGTCGTCTGACCTCGAATTCCAAGTATAACACTGATACCGCCTCTGCCGTCTGATCACTGCAGACAATAGACGCTGTGAGCACGTTAGGAGCCCGCACGAGTCTGCCCCCGCGTGGTAACCAGGCAACGTTTTAACAGGAGAGTTATCAGGCAGGAGACAAGGAAACGAGGAAGGGCTTTAAGTGGCTCTGATAATTTGCCTCAAAAGCCTCTCTACATGAACACAGAGATTCGGTGGGCGATCGACACATTGTGTCGACATCACACGAGCTGCCCGCATTTGTACACAACACTGATTCCGTCAAGCCCGCCTATTCACACAGCTACCTGCAATTCAGAGCAGATCATCGACGCTTTACAGACACTCAGTTTACGTATGCAAATGTGCCTCATTGTCAGTAATTCTACACGCGTTAACCAGATATTACAATTTCAGGGACGCAGTACATTCCTAAAGAATAATGTCCACCTTCTTTCATGGAATTGTGCTACAGTTACTCCTATGTCAAATAATTTTTTTACAGGATGTCCCTGGAAGAATGGTGAGTATTCAGGGATATGACAGGAACCGTCGTTCGAAGCAGAAAGGATAATAAACATGGGATCTCAAACGCGTACCTTACGAGTATGAGGACTTCTTCTGTAGAAGAGATGTGTTTCAACTTAGTGAAGATGAAAAAGTGTTCATAGTACTTAAAATAAGCGCTTTAGAGCTATATTTATTGAACGTTTTGTTTTGGCCCATACTACCACCTCTCAAAATATGGAAAGCGATTAGCTTCCATCAGAAGAAATTTGTTTCACAGTATCGAGGATGAAGAGGCCTACGTTTACTAGACTTTTTTTCTTCGAATACACGTTCCTGTTATATCCCTGAATATTGACCATTCCTCATGGGACATCTACACAGCCGCGAAGGTCCATATATACTTGCGAGCAACAATATCGCGAGAGGTTCTTGAGTCTCTTGGGCAAACAGGTGAGTACAGAACCCTGACTAGGCATTTTGTGAGCCACATTGATGGCGATTGTTAGACACTTCCCAGTACGCATCAGTTCCGTCGCAACTGAACTCGAGCGCCCTTTGAATAAAAGGGCTGGAAAAACCAACAGTAGGTGGCTGCCGCTGAGAGGCTCAAGAGCTTCCTGCGAGCAACATACACACTTGCAGCAACGTTTTCGCGAGCATTCATGAGTTGCTCAGATCTAAAGTGTATTCACACGTTTACGCTTCATTTGTCATATTTTACGGATTGTCTTTAAACTTTATTCACAGATATAGATTTCAAAACATACAAAAAACGTCAATTGCATTTATAGATCTAACAGTGGCGTACTATACAGTGTGGATGCTAGGGGGTGATACGAGTATATAAACATTTACGATTCACAACACGTCTTAAAATAGGAAAGCATTAGTGCTATAGAAGCTTCCAAGTTCTAATGGGGAATCATATGAGCCCCTAAAGAAGCTTAATAATCGCCTTCCACAAGGATCAGTGCTAGCCATTCTGTTTTCTCTGTATATAGCACTAAAGCCTAAGAAAACAAGAAGGAAATTTGGATATGTTGAAGACTGTGCTCTTGCTGCGAGTCGAAAAGACCTGGGTGTTATTGTGTCTGTCTTCACTGAAAACCCACAAATTGTTGGCAAATTTGTAAAACCTGGAGGTTAGGGCCAAGTATTGCCAAAACAGAAGTCACCAGTTTTCACCCTAGTAACAAGCTTGTTAACAGGGAAATAAAGCCATATCTGGAAGCCTGAGGCATAACAGAAGTTCAAGTTATCTGTGGGTCATTCCTAGCAGAACGCTCAGCTGCAAAGAGCACTCAAGTGCTGAGATCTGCTACTAAGATGAAGACTAGAAGTAGCATCTTGCAGAAATTTATGAGACAGCATGGGATTAAACAGCTCCAACACCAAGAACTTCTGCTCTTGGACTGGTGTTTCCTGTGGCAGAATACTTCGCTGTGCTTAGGCTTGATTGACAACTCATACACTACAGTAGTTGACATGCAGCTCAGACTATGTGCATCATCACAGGAACAATCAGAAACATCCCAACTTTTTGATTGCCTATTCTCTGCCATATACCCTACCAGTCAAAAGTTTTCCATCACCTGTGATAAAAATTATGTACTTTATCTCATTGTACAAACACTCTGTACTAACTACAGAGACCAACGAAACAAGGAAAATATTGTCTCTCTACGTAATTAAGTACAATACGATATGGTATAGAGTCATCGAAGTATTTACACTTTAGCCTCCGAAAGGCTACACAGATTCTTGGCAGTCTGGAAATAAGATTTTGTAATGATTTTGCAGATGTTGCAGTCCAACATGTCTGTTACATTATTCCAAAGATTGTTAGCATTAGATGACCTCACTTTTCTGACCCCTCTGTCAAGCTTATCCCATTAGAATTCTGTGAGAGTTAAATCAGGTGAGTGATTTGGCCAAATAATATTCTCCAATTCCTCGCATTTTTCTTTTCTGTTGACATACCCTCGGCTTAATTTAGACTTATGTTTGGGAACATTGTTCTGCTGCAGAACAAACCATGCCCAATGAGTCTCTTGCCAGCTGGGACTGCACTGTTGATCAGTATCCTGTGATATCCATCTTTCTTTAATGTTCAATTAATTCTCACTAGATAACCAAATATATGACCCGCAAGACATCACCACACCATGACAAACCGTCCGCTATGCTTCGCCGTTAGCGTCACACACTGATTCTTCGCATATTCTCCACGACGTCGACGAACAAACATTCGACGATGGTTACCAAAACTTCAAACTTTAAATCTGAGAGTAACACTTTGGACTATTGCTGCACTCTTCAGTTTTTATTTTACTGTGCCCATTGCAACCCTTTTACCTTATTTTGTTGGTGTAACAAAGGATTTCTGGCCGCTGTGTAGCCCTTTAAACCCCGTTCACGAACTCGGAGTTGCATTGTTGAGAAAGACACTCGCATACTATTTACTTCTTTCCCAATTTCAAGTGCAGTACGAGAGCTCTGACGTTTACTTTGTATATATATGAACTGATCTACCTTGTGTGTTGTTACTCTGGGTCATCCAGATCGCGAAGCCCTTGCTCTTGCACCAGACTGCTAGAGCCGCTACAACATGTACAGCATTGTAGATTGGGCTGCGCCAAATTTTGTTACTATTTTTCTATTAATTAGCTTGTACTGTCCTACTAGAATAGCGTTCCTGTTTCAGAACTGCAATTACAGCACTTTTTTTTCAATTCGAATCTCCTGCTTCCGTTCCATTAGGATGTAATCTAATATGAACCTGATCAGATAAACAAACACACTGCTAGAACACGCAGTGTGTTGTAAACTAAAGCGAACTGATTGCTGCACAAACAGCAGAAGAACTGAGGCTGATTCGAACGAAACCATCTTAGGTAAAGGCACGTCAGTGTTGTTGTAGATATTCACAGCGGCCCTCTGAGCGAACGACCACTTAAATACACCATACGGGCGCTTAGTCTTTACATACTTAAAAATGTATAATCACCAGAACGGGGATACAGTAGAATATTCAAATCAAAATCCCCTTTTTTAGCAACGAATTCATAGTTAATCGAAAACTTTTGACCGGTATTGTAGCTCCCCTAATTTTGAGGAAAGGATCTGCTCTTAAGTAGGATTTCACAAAACTAGCTGACAATCCTTATTTCTCTGTACATGTGAACATCCATACACTCAATAAATGCAGTTTTCACTCCCGTCATCCGCCTCTACAAGCTGCAAAATATTTGATGGACAGTGGAATGATAGTAACAGGCCGATGGACAGAAACTGGCAGAACAACGCTACCCCAGAACAGCTTAAGACGACCTGTATCTCGTCCAGGCCAGCAGGTTTTGGAAAGCACCATAAGGTCTTGTTTGTGCTCAACAGAGTAAGGACGAGTAGTGGAAGATGCGCTGAATGAGTGTACAAGTGGGGTTCAACAATATCGTCCAGCTGTGATTATGGTGCAGAACGCTAAAATGTTCAGCATATCACACGTGTGTGCTCAAAACAATTATTTCCTGGCGATCTGGAGGAGTTCCTGATGACAACAAAGACAAAAATTGAATATATTCTTCAGCTGGATATGTGTCTGTGACCTTCTGTGATTTATTAATACTGTGAATTTAATGTATGCTACTTTATAAAGACCTGTCGTTGTTTAATGTTGCTACCAAAACTTGCGGAGAGTTCCAGACCAATTTTCTTCAAATTTTTGCACGATACTCTAACGAAAATTCGGACGGACATAGGCTGTACATTTTGTAAAAATAGATACAACATATAAATATAAATGCAATATATAAAAGCGATACGTTGTCACCAAAAATCTTGAAAAGCTCTTGAACCATTTACTTCAAATTTTTATAGGAATCTGCAGTGAACATTATATAGATGTTGAGATAGGGATGTAGAGGAGATGGATCAAGAGAGTGGGTTGAGCAGATGGACAGAGGGAAGGGGAGAAAAGATTAGGCCATAAATCTGATTGCCATACTTATTTAGCAACTGCGAAGCATTGTCGGATTCGTCAGTTGACCTATAATTCTATTTTCTGTGTGTTAAATATGTATGTATATATGTTGATAATGGAAAAAATATTTCCTGTGTGTTGTAATACTAGCCATACGCTAAATAAATAAATAAAAACAAATATAAGACTTTATCTGTTTTGTGAACTTAATACATCTTCATCCATTGTTGTTATTGTGAGCGGCACAGCCGCTATTCATATTGGTATTCTACAACGGTATATAGGCTGTAAGTTCATACACAGGGAAGTAAATCAGTGACTAAGGAATGGGAGTTCCACCTACCAGGCGACCGTAATTTGTTTCCTGCTGCCTCCGCAATTCTCTACAGGTGAATGCATGAACAGTGCTTAAACAGCACCAAAACCAATTCCTTCCAAAGTTTCATACTGGCACGACCTCAAAGTCGACTCTTTCCTCCACCGTTTTCCATCCCAGAAATCACGTAGCAAACTTCGATCTCTACGAACCACTCGCTGTTTTCCAATACTCTTCGAATGAATTGCAATCTGTAGTTTGTTTAGTTGTTTCCGATGTTATAACGGTGACTGCCTGGACTGAAACGTTATTTCCCGGAGGTACGTAACAGGCTGCCGCAGCTGAAGAGAAACCGCACGAGAAGAGGACGTTCCCTGAGGCTGAGAACGAGAAATAAAATGAATCCCTGCTACGACCTTCTTAGCCTTGCTCTGAGCGAAGCTGTGCGATTTGTTGGTGCGCCAACGAGTGCTGTCCATCGTGTGTACAAGCACAGCCACGTGACACTGCGTAAGAACAGCAGCAGTAAAAATACCAACAGGCACTGACTGGAGGCGATCATCACGCCAGGCCAGTGTGATGCTCCGAGCGTTTCGACTGTACGTGCTCTTTTTTTTTTTTTTTTTTTTTTTTTTAGATTTCCTCCTGCAAAGTAAGAACGCTAAGGCGATGTTGGAAAAACACTTTGAAAGATGTAATTTAAACTGCACATGAGAGAAAATCCTTGTACTAGTTTGTTTGAGAAATGGTTCTACATCTACATGGTTACTCCGCAATTCACACTTTAGTGCCTGGCAGAGGGTTCATCGTACCGTTCGAGCCCTCATTTCTCTTATTTTATTATGATGATCATTTCTCCCTATGTAGGTGGGTGTCAACAAAATATTTTCGCATTCTGAAGAGAAAGTTGGTGATTGAAATTTCGTAAATAGATCTCGCCGCAAACAAAACCGCCATTGTTTCAGTGACTGCCACCTCAACTCGCGTATCGTATCAGTGACACTCTCACCCCTATTGCGCGACAACGCGAATCGAGCTGCCCCCTTCTTTGCACTTTTTCTATGTCCTCCGTCAATCCTACCTGGTAAGGTAGCAATATTCCAGCAGAGGACGGACAAGTGTAATGTAGGCTGTCCCTTTAGTGAGTTTGTCGCATCTTCTAAGAGTTCCCCAACAATGTGCAGTCTTTGTTTCGCCTTCCCCACAATAGTATCTATGTGGTCTTTAAAATTTAAGTTGCTCGTAATTGTAATTCCTAGGTATTTAGTCGAACTGACAGCCCTTATATTTGTGCGATTTATCGTATACCCAAAATTTATCGGATTTCTTTTAGTACCCATGTGGATGACCTCGCACTTTTCTTTGTTTAGTGCTAATTGCCACTTGTCGCACCAGACAGAAATTCCCTCTAGATCATTTTGTATTTGGAATCCATCGCCTGACGATCTTACTAGACGGTAAATTACAGCGTCATCTGCAAACAATCTAAGGAGGCTGCTCAGATTATCACCTAGATCGTTTATGTAAATGAGGAACAGCAGAGGGCCTATGACACTACCTTGCAGAACGCCAGACATAACTTCTGTTCTACTCGATGATTTACCGTCTATCACTACGAACTGTGATCTCTGAGAGGAAATCACGAATCCACTCACACAACTGAGACGATACTCCATATGCACGCAATTTGATTAATAGTCGCTTGTGAGGAACGGTATCAGAAGGCTTTTGGAAATCTAGGAATATGGAATCGGTCTGAGATCCCTTGTCGACAGCACTCATTATTTCATGGGAATAAAGAGCTAGCTGCGTTGCACAAGAACGATATTTTCTGAATCCGTGTTGGTTATGTATCAATAAGTCATTTTCTTCGAGGTGATTCATAATGTTCGATTACAGCATATGTTCCAAAATCCTACTGCAAATTGAAGTCACTGATATGGGTCTGTAATTCAAGTTACAGGCCACAACGAAGTAATTCGCCTCGTCAGGGAACGCAGCAAGTGTTCGTAGGCAGTGTGACAGGCAAAGGACGTATGGAGGCCATGGCAGATTAAAGGTGATTTGATTCAAAGAATGTATGCAGCATTTATTGCTTTATATCCGTATGTGACCGAGATAATGGTATTGGTTGCATCACTCCAGAAAATCTGACGGAATCCCTATTAATTGAAGCTGAGGTACAGAAAATACCCATGAAATTACGATACTCTGTGCTTGTAATATCGGCTCTGAGAATATACGGAAGAAATTCCTAAACTATCACTTTTGAAATTTTACGGCGTAGCTGTGTGGTATGCGTGCGTGCCTGCAGAGCGGAGGCAGACAGCTGCTGTTGACCTACATAGGGCAGGGCTGAGGGACACGTGTGTTGTTGACACGGGGACGGGATTTCATCTGGCTCGCCCGAATTGTCTCGGGAAAGCGATACGCTGCGTCGCCTTATTACTGCGCGCCGGCGTGGCGGCCAGATCGCCCTCACAGACGAGCAGCGGCAAGAGCTGCCGCAGTGACAGCGGAGCAGCCTCCGGCGTAACGAGGCAGCCCGAGGTGCCGCTGCGATTCCATCATTAATGCTTTTTGTTTCTCTTTCCTGTGCCGAATTGAATCGACACGCAGGGGGGGCCTTGCCTCAATTCCACTTTTCACACTACACCGCTTGTAAAAGGCAGCTGTTTGCAGTCTACCGCCTGGTTATAATTAAACTTTCCCTATTTAACACTTTGTAACACGCCAACCAATTGCCGTACGAGTACCAGACTTGGTAGCGTTAATGTCAAGGATATGGGAAAGAGAAATATTGCAGACTCAAGTAAACTTAAACACTTTTAATGTGCTGCTGCGGTGCATCATACCATTACATACCGGTATCATCATTGCTACAAAAGGGGCTCTATGTGGTGCCCATCAGTGTTCGGAAGAGTCTGAAAGCACAGGATTGCATTCTGCATAGTAGAACGAAGCATGTCCCTAGGTACGCTGGCTGCCTCTCATGATATGCTGCGCTTCAGATCGGCACACGTGTAAATGTTTCCCTGGAAACCCTGCCCTTCAGGTAGCCCCGCAACGAGTTATCACAAGGAGTGAGATCAGGCGATAGCACCGGCCAAGCATTTGGAAGCGATCGGCCGATAATTCACGAGTGATGTGCGTTGGGACCCTATCTTGCATGACATGTTGCCGAAACATATCGGAGTAACGCTGTCCAGTCACACTGCTCGCCTTTTTCCTTGAGCTCCCACTTATTCAAAAAAGAATGGGCCAATGATGAACGTAGCCGTGAAGCCACACCATACTGTGAGGAATTTCACGCACAGTGACTGCAGGTGAAGATACCCACACTCGGCAATTCTGTGTGTTCACATCAGCTGTCAGAGAAAAATGAGCTTCGTCCGTCTACAGAATGGTCAGGACTAGCTCTCATCAACCTCAATCCTTGCGAGAAAGTGGAGAGCGAAGACAACACATCGTTGTGTCCTGTGGTTCAAGCTGCTGTACCATATGGATCTTGTACAGATACTACTTGAGAATGGTTCGAAGCACCTTCCGTACAGTTGATCACGGGATGTTCAACTGTCGTGACACAGCACACGCACTGCCTGACGATCGAGAAATGCGCGCAGCATTGTCTGCCATAGCAACAGCGATTTCATCAACCACCTGTGGTACAACTGGTCGTCGGCTTCTTCCCGGAGCGATACGCAGCTCTCCAATTGAATCGAACTACTACATCATCAATGAAATTTTCACTCTACAGTGGAGTGTGCGTTGATATGAAACTTCCTGGCAGATTAAAACTGTGTGCCGGACCGAGACTCTAACTCGCGACATTTGCCATTCGCGGGCAAGTGCTCTACCGATTGAGCTACCCAAGCATGACTCACGCCCCGCCCTCACAGCAGGTACTGGCGGAATTAAAGCTGTGAGGACGGGGAGTGAGTCGTACTTGGGTAGCTCAGTCGGTAGAGCACTTGCCCGCGAAAGGGAAAGGTCCCAAGTTCGAGTCTCGGTCTGGCACTCAGTTTTCATTTGACAGGAGGTTTTACTACATTATGCTGCGCACAGCAGGTGGAGAAACATGACCCTTCAGTAATCCGTTCAGCCGGCGATATTCTCAAAGTGAATCTGCAGCATTATTGCTGTTTTGATATTAGTGATACACAAATAATGCCCTGGTCGCCATAGTTGAAACTGGACGGTGACGCTGTGATGCATGGAAATCATGTGCCCTATGCTCTGGTCATTAATGCTACCAAGTTTGATACTCGTACGGCAATTAGTTTCCCTGTTATAACGTGTTAAATAGGGAAAGTTGAACTATAACCACACCGTAATAAAAGGTGTACAACTTTGCTTCCGCCGTTTGCAGATAGGTGGTGACAACGGTAAATAGCGGTCGAAAGAAACAGATCGCTGACGTCAGGCAGTTAGCTTGTTCCTCGGTCAACATAACCTCATTCAAACATTAGTCGATTTGTGTCTGCATCATAAAGTTGTTCTTGACTGAAAATGTCAGTTTACGAGCCTAATTTTCGTCATTTGAGGGAGGAGTTACAGTTCTGTTTCAGTATGAAGAAAACAGCGTCTGGGTCTTACCGAATGCTGTCAAGTACGTATGGTAAGGACACTATTGGTGAAAGAACGTGTCGTGAATGGTTTCAACGCTTGAAGAACGGTGATTTTAACGTCGTAGGGCGGCATAGTGGTGGAAGGGAAAATGTTTTCGAAGATGCAGAATTGGAGACATTGCTGAGTGAAGCCTCGCGTCAAACTCAAGAAGAATCGGCGCGATTAGTGGGAGTAACAAGGCAAGCCATTTCAAAATGTCTGAAGGTTATGGACATGATTCAGGAAGAAGTAATTTGGGACGCTTGTGAGCTGAAACAAAGAGACGTTGAACGGCTTTGTGCGTTTCTGAACAGTTGCTTCAGAGGCAAAAACGGAAGGGATTTCTGCATCGCATTGTGGCCGGGGACGAAAAATGGGTTCATTACGATAACCCTAAACGCAAAAACATCATGGGGATATCCCGGCCATGCTTCGACGTCGACGGCGAAACCGAATATTCACAGCTCCAAAATCATGTATTAAATTTGGTGGGAGCAGCTCAGCGTTGTGTACTATGAAGTGTTAAAACCAAATGAAACAATCACAGGTGCTCGTTATAGAACGCAATTAATCCGTCTGAGCACAGAACTAAAAGACAAACAGCCGCAATACAGCGAGAGATACGGTAAAGTGATTTTGCAGCACGACAACGCTCGACCCAACGTTGCAAAAGAGGTCAGAAAGTACTTGGAAGCGTTGGGAAGACCTAACCACCTGCCGTATTCTCCAGACATTGCACCCTCTGAGTATCACCTGTTTAGATCAATGGTGCATGCCCTGGCTGTCCAATACATCCGATTTCATGAAAAAGTCACAAACTGAATCGATTAGTGGATCGCTTCGAGAGACTAACAATTTTTTCGACGTAGGATCCGTAGACTGCGTGAATGACGGGAGAAAGTAGTGGTCAGCGATGGAAAATACTTCGAATGATACATGTGTAACCAATTTCTTTCATTAAAGCCTCAAATGTTGGGGAAATAACGGCGGAAGCAAAGTTGTACACCTTGTATATTGGTGGAGGTGAAGACGAGGCGAACAAATTGATGCAGAACACTTGTGGTCTATCAAACAGGACAAAATCCTCAAATTAGACTACAAGAGCCATCTAAGAATAAGCACCCCTCGAGTTCATTTCTTTTTCTCACTCAGATCGTCCTTCAGTGTTACAGAGTACAGTCACATTAATGTGTTCGATGTCAACGTGCAATAACCGCCCTCACAGAAGGCAAACGGCAACACCAGCAGTGGAAGGTATACAGGGTGTTACAAAAAGGTACGGCCAAACTTTCGGGAAACAATCCTTACACACAAATAAAGAAAAGATGTTATGTGGACATGTGTCCGGAAACACTTAATTTCCATGTTAGAGCTCATTTTAGGTCTTCCACCTACGCTCAGTGGAGCACGTTATCATGATTTCAGACGCGATACTCTACCTGTGGTGCTAGAACATGTGCCTTTACAAGTACGACACAACATGTGGTTCATGCACGATGGAGCTCCTGAACATTTCAGTCGAAGTATTCGTACGCTTCTCAACAACAGATTCGGTAACCGATGGATTGGTAGAGGCGGACCAATTCCATGGCCTCCACGCTCTCCTGACCTCAACCCTCTTGACTTTCATTTATGGGGGCATTTGTAAGCTCTTGTCTACGCTACCCTGGTACCAAATGTAGAGACTCTTCGTGCTCGTATTGTGGACGACTGTAATAAAATACGCCATTCTCCAGGGCTGCATCAGCGCATCAGGGATTCCATGCGACCGAGGGTGGATGCATGTATCCTCGCTAACGGAGGAAATTTTGAACATTTTCTGTAACAAAGTGTTTGACGTCACGCTGGTACGTTCTGTTACTGTGTATTTCCATTCCATGGTTAATGTGATTTGAAGAGAAGTAATAAAATGAGCTCTAACATGGAAAGTAAGCGTTTCCGGATACATGTGCATATAACATATTTTCTTTCTTTGTGTGTGAGGAATGTTTCCTGAAAGTTTGGCCGTACCTTTTTGTAACACCATGTATAAAGCTTGTCTGGTGGTAGGAGGCGGGGGGGGGGGGGGGGGGGCGGTAAACAGTGCAGTCATTGTCATAATGAGGAAACGGAACGATTTACCTGACGTCCAAAAAGGGCACGATCGTTCTCTTTGGGGCCAAGGCTGAAAGCATTTCCGAAATTAATGATTTTTTAATCTGCTCGCGTGCTGCCTTGGTTAAATTACACCGTATCTACCAAAATTGTGCAATCCAAAACCGGCGCCAAGGCAACCGTGGTGCACCAGAGGCCATAGATGACAGGGATGAGCGGTGACTGCGGAGGTATGCACGGGCGAACAGACGTGAAACTGTTGACCAACTGGTCTCCCATATGAACCAAGGGGACTACCAACAGCGGTTCCTCAATGACGTTTCAGCGAACGTTGCTCCGTTTGGACCTCCGCAGCAAGCGCCTGGTCGATGGACCCACGCTGAACGGCGTTCACCATCGACGAAGCCTGGGATTTGCACTCCAGTACCTCAACGGGACGTCCAATGTGTGGCGACAGGTCGCCTCTTTCAGATGAATGACGCTGTATGCATCTTCAGACAGACGGCCGTTGACGTGTGTACACCTACATCTACACGTACATGGATGCTCTGCAAATCACATTTCAGTGCCTGGCAGAGGGTTCATCGAACCACCTTCACACTTCTCTATTATTCCAATATCGTATAGCGCGCGGAAAGAACGAACACCTGTATTTTTCCGTACGAGCTCTTATTTCCCTTATTTTATCGTGGTGATCGTTACTCCCTATGTAGGCCGGTGACAACAAAATATTTTCGCATTTGGAGGAGAAAGTTGGTGATTAGAATTTCGTGAAAGATTCCGTCGTAGCGAAAAACGCCTTTCTTTTAATGATGTTCAGCCCAAATACTGTATCATTTCTGTGACACTGTCTCCCATATTTCGCGATAATACAAAACGTACTGCCTTTATTTGAACTTTTTCGATATACTCCGTTAGCCCTATCTCGTAAGGATCCCACACCGCGCAGCAGTATTCTACAAGCGGACGGACAAGCGTAGTGTAGGCAGTCTCCTTAGTAGATCTGTCACATTTTCTAAGTGTCCTGCCGATAAAACGCAGTCTTTGGTTAGCCTTCCACACAACGTTTTCTATGTGTTCCTTCCAATTGAAGTTGTTCGTAATTGTGATACCTGTGTTGTTAGTTGAATTTACGGCTTTTAGATTAGATTGATTTATCGTGTAACCGGAGTTTAACGAATTCCTTTTAGCACTCATGTGGATGAACTCACACTTTTCGCTATTTGGGGTCAACTACCAATTTTTGCACGATTCAAATACCTTTTCTAAATCGTTTTGCAATTTGTTTTGGTTTTCGGATGACTTTATTAGTCGATAAACGACAGCGTCATCTGCAAACAACCTAAGGCGGCTGCTCAGATTGTCTTCCAAATCGTTTATATAGATAAGAAACAGCAGAGGGCCTATAACATTACATTGGGGAACGCCAGAAATCACTTCTGTTTTACTCGATGACTTTCTGTCAATTACTACGAACTGTGACCTCTCTGACAGGAAATCACAAATCCAGTCACATAACTGAAACGATATTCTATAACCACACAATTTTACTACAAGCCGCTTGTGTGGTACAGTGTCAAAATCGATAAATACGGAATCGATCTGAAATTCCGTGTCAATAGCACAAGAGCAAGAAAGAGCTAGTTGTGTTTCACAAGAACGATGTTTTCTAAAACCATGTTGACTGTGTGTCAATAGACCGTTTTCTTCGAGGTAATTCATGATGTTCGAACACAATGTATGTTTCAAAATGCTGCTGCATATCGACTTTAACAATATGGGCCTGTAGTTTAGTGGCTTACTTCTGCTACCTTTCGTGAATATTGGTGTGACCTGTGCAACTTTCCAGTCTTTGGGTACGGATCTTTCGTCGAGCCAACGGTTGTATATGATTGTTAAGTATGGAGCTAATGCATCAGTCCACTCCGAAAGGAACCTAATTGGTATATAGTCAGGACCCTAAGACCTGCTTTTATTAAGTGATTGAAGTTGCTTCACTACTCCGAAGATATGTACTTCCACGTTACTCATGTTGGCGGACGTTCTCGATTCGAATTCTGGAATATTTACTTCGTCTTCTTTTGTGAAGGCATTTCGGAAGGCTGTGTTTAGCGACTCTGCTTTGGCAGTACTGTCTTCGATAGTATCTGCATTGCTATCGCGCAGAGAAGGGATTGGTTGTTTCTTACCGCTAACATACTTCACATACGACCAGAATATCTTTGAATTTCCTCTCAGGTTTCGAGACAAGATTTCGTTCTGGAATCTGTTATAGGCATCTCGCAATGAAGTCCGCGCTAAATTTCGAGCTTCTGTGAAAGATCGCCAATCTTGGGAATTTTGCGCCTGTTTAAATTTGGCATGTTTGTTTCGTTGTGTCTGCAACAGTGTTCTAACCCGTTTTGTGTACCAAGGAGGATCAGCTCCGTCGTTTGTTAATTTATTTGGTATAAATCTCTCATTTGCTGCCGATACTGTTTCTTTGAATTCAAGCCACATATGGTCTACACTTATATTATTAATTTTGAATGAGTTGAGATTGTCTCTCAGGAAGGCGTCAAGTGAATTTTTATCTGCTTTTTTTGAATAGGTATATTTTTCGCTTATTTTTCGAGGATTTGGGGATCGCAATATTCATCCTCGCTATGACAATCCTGTGTTCACTAATCCCTGTATCTGTTTTGATGCTCGTTATTAACTCAGGATTATTTGTTGCTAAGAGGTCAAGTGTGTTTTCACAACCGTTCTCGTGGCTCATGAAGTAACTGCTCGAAAGAATTTTCAGAGAATGGGTTTAGCACGATTTCGGATGATATTTTATGCGTACCTCCGGAATTGAATATGTAATTTCACCAACATATCGAGGGTAAATTAAAGGCACCACCAACTATTATCGTATGAGTCGGATACGCGTTTGAAATCAAACTCAAGTTTTCTTTGAACCTTTCAGCAACTGTATCATCTGAATTGGGAGGTCGGTAAAAGGATCCAATTATTATTTTTTTCCGGTTGCCAACAATGACCTCTGCCCATACTAACTCACATAAAGTAACTACTTCAATTTCTCGACCAGTTAAACTACTTCTGATCTCAACAAACACTCCACCGCCAAACGTGTTTAGCCTGTCCTTTCGGAACACCGTTAAGTTCTTCGTAAAATTTCGGCTGAGCTTATATCCGGCTTTAGCCAGCTTTCAGTGCGTATAACTATTTGAGCATCAGGGCTTCCTATTAACGCTTGGAGCTCTGGTACTTTCCCAACACGGCTACGACAATTTACAACTGTTATACCAATGGTTCCTGTATTTACGTTCCTGTGTTCACCCTGCATCCTTTGTGACTGAAGCCCTTCTTGTGTTTTCCCGAGACCCTCTAACTTAAAAGTCCGCCCAGCCCACGGCACAGAGCCCCTGCTACCCGTGTAGCCGCCTGCTATGTGTAGGGGACACCTGACCTATTCAGCGGAACCCGAAACCCAACCTCCCTTTGGCGTAAGTCGAGGAATCTGCAACAAGGGCCCAGGCTGGAAAAGGGAGAGCTGTGGACCGAGGAATGACTTCATGGCGTTCTCTGGGTGATGCTGTCGTTCTGGAAGGCGCAGTAGATCAACACAGGTATCTATCCATTTTTGGGAACCGTGCCCACCCCTACATGCAATTAGTTTTCCCACAGCACGGTGGCATCTTCCAGCAGGACAATGCAACGTGTCACACAAGTCGCTGTGTACGTGCGTGGTTCGAAGAGCAACACGATGACCTTACCGTACTCTCCTAACTACCAGACTCTCCAGATTAACACTCAATCGACAATCTGTGGGACCACGTCGATCGGGCTGGCCGCGCCATGGGTCCTCAATAGAGAAACCCAGCGTGCTGGCCACCGCACTGGAATCCCTCTCGGTACCTTCCAGAACCTCACTGACTGTATTCCTGTACGTACGCGCTGCAAAAGGCAGCTATTTAGGCTTTGACAGGTGGTCACATTAATGTGACTAGACCATGTACAAACCGACGTTTGGGTTCTGCTCTTCTTGTAATTGTTAAATTTAGGTCGTATTGTAAACATAATTAGTTTTTACAGAAAGCTTACAGAGATCTTTTTTACTTCATTACCCTAATGTGGAAGCGGAATAATTCACTTGCGAAGGTGGACATAAAAAACTGGCAAAAACAAAGAGGACCCTCCTGGTCAAAACAAGTCTACTATTTTCTAACATTAGCTGTACTTTCGCCGATGACATTGTAATTCTGTCAGAGACAGCAAACGACTTGGAAGAGCAGTTGAACGAAATGGACAGTGTCTTGAAAGGAGGGTGCAAGATGAACATCAACAAAAGCAAAACGAGGATAATGGAATGTAGTCGAATTAAGTCGGATGATGCTGAGGGAATTAGATTAGGAAATGAGACTCTTAAAGTAGTAAAGGAGTTTTGCTATTTGGGCAGCAAAATAACTGATGATGATCGAAGTAGAGAGGATATAAAATGTAGACTGGCAATGGCAAGGAAAACGTTTCTGAAAAAGATAAATTTGTTAACATCGAGTATTGGTTTAAGTGTCAGGAAGTCGTTTCTGAAAGTATTTGTATGGAGTGTAGCCATGTACGGAAGTAAAACGTGGACGATAAACAGTTTGGACAAGAAGAGAATAGAAGCTTTCGAAATGTGGTGCTACAGAAGAATACTGAAGATTAGATGGGTAGATCACATAACTAATGAGGAGGTAGTGAATAGAATTGGGGAGAAGAGGAGTTTGTGGCACAATTTGACTAGAAGAAGGGATTGGATGGTAGGACATGTTCTGAGCATCAAGGGATCACCAATTTAGTACTGGAGGGCAGCGTGGAGGGTAAAAATCGTATAGGGAGACCAAGAGATGAATACACGAAGCAGATTCAGAAGGATGTAGGCTGCAGTAGGTACTGGGAGATGAAGAAGCTTGCACAGGATGGAGTAGCATGGACAGCTGCATTAAAGCAGTCTCAGGACTGAAGATCACAAGAACAACAACAGCTGTAATTTGTGGAAGAAATCTCTGAGAACTTACTTTTGGAAAATTGTATGGAAGTGAATCACGATCTGTAGGAAAATCGGAAAAGAAAGCAATCGAAGCGTTCGGGACACGGTTCTACATAAGAAAATAAGATAATAAATGAACAGTTTCTCCACAGAATCGGCGGGGAAAGGTATCTGTGGAAAAAGGCTAGTAAAAAGAGGGGACAGGATGACAGAACATTTGTTGAGTCATCAGCGAATACCTTCAGTGGTACTACATAGCAATAAATTATTGTAGATCAAAAAGCCGAGTGTGGTATACATAGACCAAATGTTTGAGGTTGTGCAGTGTAAGAGATTTTCTGAACTGCAGTTGGAAGAGAATAGGATATCGTGGCAGGCCGCACCAAACCAATTAGAAGACCCAAGAAAAGGAAAATGTAGATTTGTACACGTATATCATATAGTCCAGTCTCTTCTCTGATGGACGAATTTAGTTAATTTTCTGTTTCACTCTATCCACGAAGTGTGTTTCGATGGCTCCAAATGCAGGACATTGGCTGCAAAACCAAGCGCTCAGCGTCGAACCTCAAACTTGTCCAGGTGTTGACAGTGTCTCAGTTGATCACAGCAGCATATATTTTTCCAAGAGTGATGGAAGTTCATCCTCAAATGAAATCTTTTGGATTTGTTGGTGACTTCTCTTGATCGTACATGAAATCTCTCCATTGAGAATTGGCATAAATTTCGCCCATAATGGTGAAGTGAAATATCACAAAAAATTTGAAGAATGACATCATTTTCACCAGATTTTTATTTTCAAAGAGGGCTTTATTTTTCACTACAAGCTACTTTAGAAAGAAATGTGCAACGCAGTAAACTATCTAGTAATGAAGAAGTAAATCGAAAAACGTGGTTTCATGGTGTCCCGAGACTTGATAATGTTTCTAGTATAAGGTAAGCCTGAATGAAATAATTTAGAGATGAAATAGTGAGCTCCTTTGAATATGTTATTTGATTCTCTCTGCCACATATAAAAAAATGTCGTGTGATTAGGGCCTCCCGTCGGGTAGACCGTTCGCCTGGAGCAAGTCTTCCGATTTGACGCCACTTCGGCGACTTACGCGTCGGTGGGGATGAGATAATGATGATGATTAAGACAGCACATCACCCAGTCCCTGAGCGGAGAAAATCTCCGACCCAGCCGGGAAGCGAACCCGGACCCTTAGGATTGACACACTGTCGCGCTGACCACTCAGCTACCGGGGGCGGACAGCCATAGCTGAAACTATTCCATTGAGAAGAGGCATGGAGTTCAGCCATAATGGTGAATCTAATAACACTTTGGAGATCTACTAGATGGGGTGAGGAGTTTAATTCATATGGAGATATAAAACAGTTTGCGACCATGTAGAAAAGTCTGCCTTCTTTGGGGGCGCACATGTTATAAGAGCGTTCAGCTAACAGCGATTGCTAACATGGAATCCGTGTTTGGTGGTATGAAAACGTAATTACGATGTAAAGCGCGATGTTGAACGGGTTACAGTGATTAACAATCTGTCAGCCTGATAAACGAAAATTGCATTTCCATTGTGAGGACTGCTAGCACGTTCGCCGCTGCAGTGGTGACTGTGAAAACGCTACGGCTGCCGGAATGCGAAATAAAATGGTGCAATTAGTGGTAATATACAGCACTCAGAATGAGTTAAAATGCCAGATGCCACGAATTTTTGTGTACGGAATTTATGTACCTCATTTTTCTAAATATATTTAGGCAGTTGCGTTCTGATGGGAACTACCTGTTGCAGAGATTAGGCGTTCGTCCAGACAGCATCTGCTTTTGTACTAAGGGACTGAAATTAGGATTAAACGTCCCATAAATGATGGCGTCACTAGAGACCGAACACAAGTGAGGCTTGGGGAAGGATTGGAAAGGAAATCAGCCGTGCCATTTTGAAGGAACCGTCCCGACATTTTGGGAAATCACAGAGAGCCTAAAACTGGGATGACCGGAGGCGGTTTTGAACGAAATGAGACGACTGAGCCATTTGCTAGCCTTTATTAAAGAGTTCTCTTTCTTGTCGCTATTGTGTGTCACATAGGATTGCAGGCTTTCTCGGCGAATGTAATTCGTGAAACCTCTGGTTATCAGCCTAGTAGCGGTGTCGCCTTGTCACAACGTTCCGACAAGTTTCCTATCCTGCATCTACAGGATAAGTGTCGGGTTTATGTCCAGTATGTTCTTTTATAGGCGCTGGACTGCGGAATCCCCTGCCGGCGGCATAACGAGTGGGCCTCCGGAAGCGGTAGCACACAAGAGCTCCACCTAGAAGACGGTAGGGGCCACCACCCAGCGCATTGCAGATCTATGTTCGCAACCCTGGCACACGGAGCGCGAGCCATATGTGATAAGGAAAGTCTTCCCCTTCAATGCACTCCAAATTAACCGAAAAAGTTTAGAAGCAAGACGTAATCTGAAACCCAAGCACGTTTAAAAATGGTTGTGCGTTTACATGGGAGCGAAAATCGATTGTGGAAAAGGAAATCAGGTAGTTACAGGCGCACTTCCAGAATCGATATCTGAGTGTTTACACGACCAACCAGAAGCGGTACTGAGAAATCGGTTTGCGAAATGTATTTTTGGGAGCACCATGTAATCGAAACGCGAAATACTGCAGTACCACGGGCAGTGCAAGCAGAGGGTGCGATGCGCGCGCCCTCCGGCGGAGATCTGCGCTTACACATAAGCGCATGGGTTGGATTGGTTTGTTTGTGGGAAGAGACCAACCTGGTATTTGCCTGGAGCGATTTAGGGAAATCACGGAAAACCTAAATCAGGATGGCCGGACGCGGGATTGAACCGTCGTCCTCCCGAATGCGAGTCCAGTGTGCCACCTTGCTCGGTAAAGCGCATACCGTCACTACAACCACTTCGCTGTGACCTCTTGAAGTCTCCGGACCGTGCCATCTGATAAGGTTCAATAATGGTTCAAATGGCTCTGAGCACTATGGGACTTAACATCTGAGGTCATCAGTCCCCTACAACTTAGAACTACTTAAACTTAACTAACCTAAGGACATCACACACATCCATGCCCGAGGCAGGATTCGAACCTGAGACCGTAGCAGCAGCGCAGTTCCGGACTGAAGCGACTAGAACCGCTCGGCCACAGCGGCCGGCCTATTAAGGTGTCTGACTATTGTTTGTTGTACGAATTTCTGTCTTCTGTTATTCATTGTGGACTGATCTTGTACAACCGAGCGAGGTGGCGCAGTGGTTAGCGCACTGGACTCGCATTCGGGAGGGCGACGGTTCAATCCCGCGTCCAGCCATCCTGATTTAGGTTTTCCGTGATTTCCCTGAATCGCTCCAGGTAAATGCCGGAATGGTTCCTTCGAAATGGCCACGGCCGAATTCCTTCCCTAATCCGATGACCTCGCTGTTTGGGCTCTTCTCCCAAACAACCCAACCAACTGACCTTGTACATTTACGATGACCTTGCTGTGACTGGGACTGACTTCATTTTATTAGTGTAATCCCTTCCGACCACTTAGAAATGCCATTTGTTCTACTGGCCACAGCACAGTGGGTGTCAAGTGATACGGAGCTAATGCTACCTATATTAAGTATGATAGTAAAAGTTTACCGTAAAGCAAGACCGACTAGATATTCTGCACATATGCCAAGCTGAAAAACGGAACCGTCATAGCCCATTTAGTAACTGTCTCAAAGCACAGAGGTCGCCGCTACGCACTAGTTGGGGTACACTGCACCTACGGCACTCTCGTGACCTTTTTACAGCGTGCAATGCAGTCACGCGAAGTTATCGTATTATTCCTTCGCCCTATCAACAGACGTCATGAATCTAAAAAAACATAAAAACAAATGGTGCATAAATATGCCGGATTGGTTTTACGATCACTTTAGCTAAATTGCCCTGAGCACTATGGGACTTAACTTCTGAGGTCATCAGTCCCCTAGAACTTAGAACTACTTAAACCTAACTAACCTAAGGACATCACACACATCCATGCCCGAGGCAGGATTCGAACCAGTGACCGTAGCGGTCACGCGTTTCCAGACTGTAGCGCCTAGAACCGCTCGGCCACTCCAGCCGGCTCACTTTAGCTACCTAAATTTGCTTCATGGCAAGGGTATAAACTATGTCTCTCAATAATTAAGGGATAATGTTTAAGGATGTGAGGGTACCTTGAACAACTGATTTAACATTAAATTTTTCACATAACAATGTTCGACTATGTAACGTGGAGCGGGATGAGGCACAGTTAGTAAATAACAATTTTAAACTAGAAAAAGAAAGAAATCCGAAACATATTTATCATTGGCGATGAGAAACGATGAAGCTAACGTCGGGCACAAAGCACACCACACTGACAAATGCAAGCAGTTGCGAAAATTTTCGTCTCTAATACTCGATCGAAACTTTGATTTACACATTATTATTATTATGAAGAAATAATTATTTTTCAAATAAATTACAGTATGCACAACAATTCGCATGACGTTTTCTAACGTTAGTGATTTTGCACAAAGCGTCTATCGATGTAGAATGCAGTGAATTTCATACAATGTCTCTTCAGTGCATCCTAGAATTTTGCGCATCAGTGCTATGAGTCCTCTCTATGGCCTCGCAAAGCCGGTGCACCATCCATGGTCTCTGAGATTAACCAGTTCCAATCCATATCGACACCATCAAGTGCTTGCTCGACAGCTGGGAGTAAGTCTACACCTGTTGTAGTCCCTTTCAAAGGCAATAAGTACAAAACGTGTTCGACATCTCGTAAGTGTATTACTGCCTGAGCTGTATCTGTATGACCTGTTGTTTCATCCAAGGCAACAGAGGAAGCAACATATCCTTAGCCTTATTTATTAACTGCCTGTGCACATTGCTCCACAACACTTATACTTCGTGTCACTGTTTGAAAAGGCCGATTTTTTGAAAAAGTTCTACAGCATCAGTGAAATAGTCTTTATAAGCCTCCCTTCGAAAACTGATTTCCCGGATCTTACTGTTGTTAACGCAGTTTTGAAAATTGCTCGTAGCGCAGATGTACTGTCATTGACATTCTGGAAAACTGAAAATAATACGTCGTACAGTAAAATAGATACGAATGTAACACAAGAAACGATGAGTTCAAGTGGTGTCATTTATTACGACCTACATTAAAATTTTGTTGATATGTCGCACCCATTTTCTCAAGCACACTTAATTTGGCTTGCCGTTCTTCACTTTTCAGTACACTACACTCGTCCTTATGAAATGAGTTGTAGTGAGTTTCAGTCGTGAACTTGCAATGGCTTCCCACTGTTCTGAGGCACAGCAAGCACCGTGAGTTTTCACCTAGTGCTGAAAGAAGAACTGCATTCCCCACTCGTGTTTAAATGACTGAGAACACAGATATCCCGTTCTTTGCTTTTTTTTTTTTTGCAATACTCGTCAATTCTCAGTACGTCTCGCGTAAGGTTAAAGTCGCCAGGGGGAAGCAAGACTGGGTGTGCTTCGGTCTACCTGGTACCGCGTAAGCAAGGAAGCGGAATCGCCGCTCCTTATTTGGTATACGTGTCTGGTGACAGATGTCGCTGTTTCGCTTTGCCTGCTGGCTGAGACGTTCGCACCTGTATCCTACCTGCGCAATTTTTCACGGTGTGCAGCGTTTGGCCGGCCCTGCCGTAAAATAAGACACAATGCGAATAAATTGAGGGTGCCTTTACAGCAAATGCTAAAGAGGGCGTCGCAGTGAGAGATGGTTATTATATTCGGCAGCCTTTTATCATGGATCCCCATCCTTTGATCATAATGAATGTTTACTCAGCACAGAAGAAATAAAGGGTCAGGTTTTGGAAGCCCCGTCGTTTCCCCCATTACGACGTATAAGTTTGAAATTTGGCTCAAAGGAGCCCACAGCTTTCCTCTGTGTCACGCTCGGGCTCGACCATGCTTCAGACAGCGAGGTGTTGATACGTGCTAAACGAAAGGCCATAGCTCAGAAGTTCATGTGAGCTGCACATGTTAAGTGCGCTAACGACGTCACACTGGCATCAAATTTCACAACAGTTCTGCCCCGTGACACTATGTAAGTACCAATAAAAATTTGTTGCAGTACACATTTAGGTAATGGCTTTTGAGTCAGATCCAAGCTTTAATTTGTCGTAGTGTCTGAAAAAGCCTTTTTCGGCCGTATCCCATGTTTTAATTACATTGGCAGAATATAATTATCTTCTAATGTGTATATCAATGCAATAACGTCTCTGTTAATGCAGAACACTCTTGACTGCACTGCTGCACTTATATTAGTGTATTCTAGCAAACTCAGCAGCAATACAAGCCTGATACCTTCTAAGCCAGTGGTCGTCAAAGTTTTTGTTCGAAAACCAACACTGACATTGAGGGACGATATCTCGGACCACATGTATACCAATCTCAGTATTGATTGGTAACCCACACAGATTAGTATGTTATGAGCCCCGGTCTTAGAGTAATGATCTTTGGAAGTGGACGCCATTCGCAACACTTCTGGTCGACTGTTTCAGACTGCTGCCATCGAACCCAAAGTTGTGACAAAATGTTGTTGTGTTGTGTGAAAAGAAGATTAATTGACTAATAATAGTAACTGTGCTTATATTTAAATGCATTAAGCAATATGCTACACGACCGCAAATATTTAATGATTGTTTTTAATCTCGTTTTTATTTTATTCATTGCATTGTATTACAACAGCCTTAATTTAATTTAATATGAATGACAGGACAGTATTCGATATCTCTACGATCAACTGGATGCCAGAGCCAGCGTCTGCACTGCCGCACACGGAGGCTACACCACTTAATAATATGGGTGTTTCAAGGCGGGTCTATACCTGATACCTTGGAACCGCTTGTGGCACCGATCCGTAAATGTAATCATTTACTCCATAAGCACCGTTCCAAGAACAAATCTTGAGTGAGTTGAAAACCTCTAATAGGGTGTATTGTTTTTATCCGTAAGTGTACTTCTGTTTTTGTTTCCTGTGTGTGATTTTGTTTAACTATTTTGTGTATGTACTTTGTATTGATTTCCTTTCCCACCGCCTTCCCCAGAATTAGGTGCATACTAGGCTTGTGAAGAGAACGATACATGCATCTGTTCCCACGATAGCACTGAACTTTTTATCTTTCAATTGCTTATCTCAAGTTAGAGAAAAATGACTCTACTGGTATTTAGTAAATACATTGCTAATGTGTGTGCGACAATGAGGTACGCTAATTCTGCTGCAATTTACTCCAAAAAGAATCGATTACCAATTTAACTATTAAAGATTCTAATCAGCAAATCTGCGGGTAGCATCGCATCAGACATCTCCGATGTTAGTAGAGGGAGCCCGCATCTCGTGGTCGTGCGGTAGCGTTCTCGCTTCCCACACCCGGGTTCGATTCCC
Source organism: Schistocerca gregaria (assembly GCF_023897955.1). Classification (NCBI taxonomy): domain Eukaryota; kingdom Metazoa; phylum Arthropoda; class Insecta; order Orthoptera; family Acrididae; genus Schistocerca; species Schistocerca gregaria. The sequence goes on along the minus strand of NC_064920.1, from coordinate 970,559,290 downwards.
GGCGGGGTTAGGGATTTTCTCTGCCTCGTGATGGCTCAGAGCCATTTGAACCATTTTTTGTTAGTCGAGGGAACACTGTGTAGTAAAAGATACATCCAGAACGGCTTTCACACCACTTTGTTGCCATTCTTACAACATAAGGGAGCTGTGCATTTCTAGCAGAACGCCAACTGCTGCTTCTCGCACCGGACTCGGAAAATTTCTTTTCATTTGTCGATTTCCCTAATCATCATGATCACAAGACTTACCCCATTTAGAATGTATAGTGCATGTTGGACGATGTGTTAGGCTGGTATTGTCTGCGTTGTCAACAACATCCACTTACGAGTTGTAATCAAAACTGAGAGTACTGTGGACCACACTAGTGCGTAATGACCTCCGGCACCTCTATTTCTATACACGACTGAATCATTAAATTGAAAGCAGCGTGACCATACAATGTGTGTGTTCTATGTGAATAAAACATCATTCATATGGAAACATTGCTTGGGGGTGCTCATATTTAATTCGCTTCTGGCACAAAGGATTCACCTTCTTTGTCTGATAAGATCAAGAATGTTACACAACTATTGAATATCGATAATGTTGGTCTGTGGAATCATGAGACCGATCTCAACATCGTATTTTTTCCACAATTTTTCGAAAAATCCTTACGGTCATGATATTACGACCCGAATAGCTTCCATAAATGCGTTAACAAATCACCCAAGCAATAAGCAGATGCAAGTATATGTATGGAACTAATTACGTGGTAAGAAAATTGCTGCTAGTAACAATTTTAAAGTAATGTTTGACTCTGGACGGAAAGTGCGTTTGCTTTACAAAATCGGCAGATGATACCGGTCTAGGGCAGATAAGTGCAGTATCTGGTGCGTGACCCCACAAACGCTGCGGGCAAAGTGTAAGCTTACTGGAGCTTGAAATGGTTTTCTCTCTGAAGCTAGAAACAGGAAGCATCGGTTATCTTGACTGACAAAGGCATGGGCTTTTCTTTCAGCATTATCTAGCTCACAGTTCGTACCATTTTTTCCAGACAAGAATACTTACAATTATAGCTTGAGGTGCTGTATATCATAAGGGGTGCATAAGCACTGAGTGAGAAACACACAGAAATATATCGGCTTTTCAACGTGTGGGTATAATGACTGTAAATCAGGGCAGATGTTGAGTTTGCTTAAGGGACAAAATTTCACATTTATCTGACGATCACACTGGCAAAAACACAGGTGATAACGAAAAAAAAAAAGGTTCAAATGGCTCTGAGCACTATGGGACTTAACATCTGAGGTCATCAGTCCCATAGAACTTAGAACTAGTTAAACCTAACTAATATAAGGACATCACACACATCCATGCCTGAGGCAGGATTCGAACCTGCGACCGTAGCAGTCGCGCAGTTCCGGACTGAAGCGCCTAGAACCGCTTGGCCACCGCGGCTGGCTGATAACGAAAATTCAGCAGACTGAATGTTAACTTACATATACCTATATTTTAATATTTCCAGAGAATTGGTGTTTCTCAAATGATTATCATCAATATCACTATCAACATCAACCATTCAACATCTATTACGGATAACGGCCTCTAGTTCTTTCCGTGGATTGCGAGCGTCAGATAGAGGCCCCAATGTTTTATAACAACTATCTACATTGCACTTTGCCATTTACGTCTTTTCTTAGACACTGGAATCCAGCATAGAACTTCGGTGGTGCACATAGCACTCATTAGCCTAGCTACTATATGTCCGCCTCACACCCAACCTATTTTCCTTACGGTTGTCACTATGACTTCGTCTCCACTCTGTTTCCTAATCCAACTGTCTACTTTTCTGTTTCTTTTTACAGTTGACAACATTCGTCCCGCCATTCTTCGCTGAGTAACACATAGTTATTGAACGGTATTTGCATTAAAAATCATGGGATCACGGTCATCAATTAAAACTGGTAGTAGGAACTGAATGCACGAGTAAGCTTTCCTAATTAGACACATTAAAAGCTAGGGTTTGAACACTCAGCTTAGCTTACCAAAAGTACTCCAGACGGTTCGTACCCTTCTCGTTTCTTTTTTTTTTTTGTCAATCCACACGCTCTTCGACTGCCCTATAAATGGGAAGATCCATTCAACCGCCTGTATGACTTGACCATCAACCCTGTCTGCTACACAACCACTGTCATTTAAACCACTATTAGGTAACTTCGGCTGATTACCATTTTCAAGTACACGCGTAGAATTTATACGGTAACCTTTTGTGGGTATATACAAATGTGCATGTATCACTTCAATACTTAAACACTTCTGTTGTAGAAATGTGCGGGAACCGCTTTGGCCAAGCGGTTCTAGGCGCTTCAGTCCGCAACCGCGCTGCTGCCACGGTCGCAGGTTCGAACCCTGCCTCGGGAATGGATGTGTTTGATGTCCTTATGTTAGTTAGGCTTAAGTAGTTCTGCGTCTAGGGGACTGATGACCTCAGATGTTAAGTCCAATAGTGCTTAGAGCCATTTGAATCATTTCGAGAACCACGTTCTATATTCGTCAACGATTTGAAATAACATGGCTGTTACACATCCACTGCCATTTATACGACTATTAGGTTATTTCGGCTGATTACATGTTCAAGTATACTCGTAGAATTTATATGGTAACGTTTTATGGGTGTATACAAATGTACAACTATAATTTTAACACGTAAACGCTGTAGTTGTAAACAGAGCGAGACCCACGTTATACGTATACTGGTCAAGGGTGGGGAATAACATTACTGCTGTAGAGGCGTAGGTATGTAAACTTAAAAACTCATATATAGCAAGAAATATTGCTCAAGCGGGGTTGATTCGACTGTGTCCAGTTTACAGTAAACTGCTGCTCAAAGATATACCGGCGGTTACCACTGTCCAACTGATCCCACCTATCGATATGTGACGAGGACACGGTTCCTCACTATTATACCTAGTGATTATAATTGAAGTGTAGCTACTCACACTGGTCCAGTGTGGGCTGTACTTATATTAAGACAGCGAAACATTGTAGATATCAAAATGCGTTCATGCTGAACCGATTTACGCTGGAAAACCAATTAGTTCCAGTTTTGACCACCAGGTGCAAATATGGCGCTGTGAATGCAAGAAAAACGTATACAGTGTTTCCATATGTAATACGTCAGGACCGGAACTTAGGTAGAAAAGGGCAAACAAGTGAGAAAGGAATAACAATAACTTAAAATTATCCTTAGCTTACAAAATTTGTTCCATATGTACACGAGAGACGTCGACGAGGTGCTGCGTCCGTTGAACGACGTGATCAACAGTTGCTCGCAGCATTTCCGGTGGAATCTGAGCAACGTGTTCTTGCATACTGGCATTCATTTCAGATAGAGACCGAACGTATTACTGGTAAATGAGTTCTTTTACATATCTGTAAAGACAACAGTCACATGAATTCAGATCAGGTGTTCTCGCAGGCCATGCGTCTGGAAAACCACTGGAGATAACACATTTCTACATTTACATCTACATGGTTACTCTGCAATTCACACTTATGTGCCTGGCAGAGGGTTCATCGAACCATTTTCGTCCTATTTCTCTACCACTCCACTCTCGAATGGCGCGTGGGAAAAAGGAACACCTAAATCTTTCCCTTCGAACTCTGATTTCTCTTATTTTATTATGATGATCATTTGTCCCTACGTAGGAGGGTGTCAACAAAATATTTTCGCGCTCACAAGATAAAGTTGATGACTGAAATTTCGTAACTAGATCTCGCCGCAAAGAAAACCGCCTTTGTTTCAGTGACTGCCACTCCAACTCGCTATCATATCAGTGACACTCTCACCTCTATTGCACGATAACACGAAACGAGCTGCCCTTCGCAGCAATTTTTCGATGTCCTCTGTCAATCCTACCTGGTAAGGATCCCATTCCGCGGAGAAATATTCCAGCAGAGGACGGACAAGTGTAATGTAGGCTGTATCTTTAGTGGGTTTGTCGCATCTTCTAAGTGCTCTGTCAACAAACCGCACCCGGCCGGAGTGGTTGAGCGATTCTGGGCGCTACAGTCTGGAACCGCGCGACCGCTACGGTCGCAGGTTCGAATCCTGCCTCGGGCATGGATGTGTGTGATGTCCTTAGGTTAGTTAGGTTTAAGTAGTTCTAAGTTCTAGGGGACTGATGACCTTAGAAGTTAAGTCCCATAGTGGTCAGAGCCTTTTGAGCCAACGAAGCGCAGTATTTGTTTCGCCTTCACCACAATATTATCTATGTGGTCTTTTCAATTTATGTTGCTCGTAATTGCAATGCCTAGGTATTTAGTCGAATTGACAGCCCTTAGATTTGTGTGGTTTATCGTATACCCCAAATTTATCGGATTTCTTTTAGTACCCATGTAGACGACCTCGAACTTTTCCTTGTTTTGTGCCAATTGCCACTTTTTACACCATACGGAAATTCTCTCTAGATCATTTTGTATTTGGAATCGATCGCCTGATGATTTTACTAGACGGTAAATTACAGCGTCATCTGCAAACAATCTAAGGGGCTGCTCAGATTATCACCTAGATCAATTATGTAAATCAGGAGCAGCAGAGGGCCTATGACACTAACTTGCGGAACGCCAGATATCACTTCGGTTCTACTCGATGATTTACCGTCTATCACTACGAACTGTCACCTCTCTGAGAGGAAATACCGAGTCCAGTTACACAACTGAGACCATACTCCATGTGCACGCACTTTGATTAATAGTCGCTTGTGAGAAACAGTATCAGAAGCCTCCGGAAATCTAGGAATATGAAATCGAGCTGAGATCCCTTGTCGATAGCACTCACTACATCATGGGAATAAAGAGCTAGCTGCGTTGCACAGGAACGATATTTTCTGAATCCGTATTGATTATGTATCAATAAGTCATTTTCTTCGAGGTGATTCATAATGTTCGAGCACAGTATATGCTCCAAAATCCTACTGCAAATTGAGGTCAGTGATATGATCTGTAATCCAATGGGTTACTCCTATTTCCTTTCTTGAATATTGGTGTGACATGTGCTACTTTCCAGTCTTTAGGAACAGACCTTTCATCTAGTGAGCGGTTGTATATGATTGCTAAGAAAGGCGCTGTTGTGTCTGCACACTCTGAAAGGAACGTGGTTGGTATACCACCTGGACCGGAAGACTTGCCTTTCTTAAGTGATTTGAGTTGTATCGCAACACCTAAGATATCTAATTTCATGTCGCTTATGCTAACAGCTGTTCTGGTTTCGAATTGTGGATTATTTACTTCGTCTTCTTTCGTGAAGGAATTACGGGAAACTGTATTTAGCAACTCCGCTTTAGTGAAATCATCATCGGTAACATTTCCATCGCTATCCGGCAGTGACGGTATTGACTGTTTTTTGCCAGTGGTGTACTTTACATACGACCAGAGTCTCTTTGGATTTTCTACCATATTTTGAGACAGTGTTTCATTGTGGAAACTATTAAAAGCATCTCGCATTGCGTCCGCACTAAGTTTCGAACTTGGTGAAAGGTTGCTTTAAGCAGATCTTTCACTGGGCGAGTGACATGAGGTATGCCCGATCTTGCATGAAAACAGTTGTTTCCATACAGTAGCACACTCCCAAAACAGGAATCGCATGACGTACAGGGAGGTGCAAATAACGTGCAGGTGTCACGCTACACCTGACAGGCCCTTTGTTTGTATTGTCTTCAAGGAACAAAGAACAGAGAATAAAGGTGCTGGTGTTTCCGCACCACACAGCCACATTGCAATAGTGCAATGGCTCTTCGTGCGGTTTAACAGTACCCCAAGTTCGGCAGTTCCGTGTATTCATTGCACCCTGTAGTGAAAAATGCGTCTCCTCACTCCATAGAATGTTGCCCGGCCACCTGTCATCAACGTCGATCTGTGCCAGATACCGAATAGAAGACTCAGAACGTTGCTACACATCGTGAGGTGTCAGTTGCTGCACCGTCTGGATCTTGTACGTGTACAGCGTACAATAGACCGCAAAACTTTCAAAACTGATGACCATGGGATGGACAGTTCTCGTGACGCTGCATGAGAGCACCAGCACTGTTTGGGCCACGTGCTGCATGATCAGTTAGAGTAACGACAACCTCGTCAGTAACTTCCACCGGTATAGGACGCCTTCTTACCGGTGTTTTCGAATTTCCTTATCATCTTCTTTAAACCACTGCATGACCTCCGGCCACTCCTCATGTCTTTCAGTCGGCGATACTCCCTCAGTGCAGCACTGTAATTGTTGCCTTTCACCTAAAACAGTTTCACTAACAGCGCACGGCCTCATACTGTTCATTCACATTATGGATTGTACCTCGTGGCTAATATTGGAACTAATTAGTTTTCCAGCGTAAATCGGTTCCGCATTAACGCATTAGAATATCTACCTAGTTTCGCTACCGTATGATAATTGCAACCACCACTGGATCTCCGCAGTAGCTGCGCTTTAATTATAACCACCTGGTGCAGCTGCTGTCAAATTTTTATCGTATATGTATTCCACATTGCTAACAGAAATATGTTCGGGTTTACGTCATGCCATTCTATAAGTGAAGTCAAAACTTAAAAAATAAATTTTTCAGTTATCGAAACACAAAATATTCACAAGCTTGACGAGGATGTAAGTTGCCATATAATAAACAAACATGTAACTGCACGATACCTAGGCACTTACTTGTCACATTTATACCGTTCAGTTTCATCAGATCCACCCTTGAAGTTCCGTAAAAAATCTCATGCTACTTAATTCCGTTTATTCGTTCACTATATTTTGCAGCTCCCTTTTAACATTTGTGTTTATTTCCATTTCCTTGAGTGCATCCATAAGTCTTCCCTTCTGCTGCTTTTGATGGTCCCTGAATTAGTGTGTGGGTTGTCTTTCAAACGTGGTGCCACTTTGTAATTATTGCTCTCAGTCAGCCTAGTGTGCTCTTTAATTCTGGTGTTAACATCACGTATTCTATTACCTATATAAAAATTTCTGGTGCCTGCCACGGCCGGCGCTGTGGCCGAGAGGTTCTAGGCGCTTCAGTCCGGAACCGCGCTGCTGCTACGGTCGCAGGTTCGAATCTTGCCAGGGGCATGGATGTGTGTGATGTCCTTAGGTTAGTTAGGTATAAGTAGTTCTAAGTTCTAGGGGACTGATGACCTCAAATGTGAAGTCCCATAGTACTTTGATCCATTTGAACTATTTTTTGAGCCTGCCCCAGTTAATTTAGTAGACACTAGACCAGAAAAGGGGTACACTTTGTTGTTTGTGTGGTCCGTATGCTCGGTACGGAAGATGGTATTCAGATTTTTAAAATCTTATTAAAAAAAAAACATGCGGTTCCACCGGAGATTATACCAGTACATGGGTCCCAGACATATTTGGTTTTCGTAATTACTTCATATTATTTAACCAGCGTTAATTCATGTGTCAGTTGCCACTCTACTTTAATTATCTGCTTCCTTCCTATTCATTATTTGTCATTAAATTCGAGATTATTTATCTACCTGATGGCTTTCTAATGGAATGCTCATAAGCCGATGCAGCATGGAGCGAAAATATGCCTTTCTGCCCATGTCTGGGGATATGCTTTCTTTGGTGTGTCTTATTTCCCATTGTAAATAGCATTCCATCATCTAAGTTGTGGCAAAACATCTTACCTAATTTAAAGTTCAAATAAAAACAGATGGATCAAAATAAAGAAACTGTAAAAACGTGAATGATTTCTATGGAGTGGGAACTTTGTTTACAAGCATTTCCGTAGTCAGATTTTAAAGCAAGTGGTGCAACGATTTAAAAAACAGGAGCAAGGCCACTCAGTATTCGCACTCCAGACAACATTACTGCAGTAAGGCATTCACTTCAGCGATCTTCAAAGAGAACTGCTATGAAACACGCTAGAAGTCTTCAGTTATCTGATCGGAGTATGCGCAAATTTTGCAACAGGACTTGCGAATTCATCCGTACAATACGTGTACTGTTCAACAATTGGTTGAACGTGACTTCCACAACCTGGTGGGGTCCTGTGCAAATACCCTTGAAAATGTGCTTGAAGATGCTGTGGTTGTTTGCAGCGATAAACTCATTTGTCAGAACGCACTAATCGAATGCACTAATCGGATGCTCTTAACGGAATGCGGTCATCGTCAAAACTTCCGGTACTGAAGTGGATAGAACCCTAATGAACTTCATGAAAAACTGCGTTATTGTCAGGTGCGGGGTTGGAAGAGTCGGGATAATTGGGCCTTACTTTTTTGAAGTGGGCGATGCTACTGTGGCAGTAAATTCTCAACGATACAATCAAGTGATGAACACTTCTTTTGCATCAACACTGCGAGTTCATCAGGTATGGTCAGAGACAGATGTTTCACGGAAGCTTAATCTCTTCACGTCGCTATGTCCCCTGGCCAGCACTATCATCGGACATTACTGGCTGCAGTTTTTTTCTGCGAGGGCATCTTAAGACTGAGGTGTTCAAACATCGGCCGAGGACTTAACCAGCCCGGAAGAATGCAACACGGGAAGAAATTGATCTTGTTCTTCAGAAATGCTCGTATGAAGTAACTTTCAACAATACATTGACAGTAGATGACACCACTTGCGTGACACATTGTTTACAAATGAAAAAGTCTCGCTGTGTATATATATTAACGTTAATACAGTTCATTTTTGGTCCGTCTGTTTTTTATTTGAACGTCTCATTCGGGTGGAGGTTTTGCCGCGCCCTTTATTACGCTGGGTATGAATGTAGGTTAAACATTAGTTTCCTTTCTGTAATTAATTGTTTGGCCTATTTTCAGATTTGCTCTTTTCTAAATCTACATCTGTAATCTGCAAGCCATCGTACGGTGCGTTGTAGAGCGTGCTTGGCATGTCATCACTTGATTACAGCCCCGTCCTATCACCATCTTAGGCACTGGACAGTTGTGTAGGGGAACAATGGCTGGTGATCCGCCCTACACGTAGAAATTTCTCTGAATGTATCATTGTTGGGACTGCATAATGTGTTTATTGGCAGACGTAGTGAGCTGACTAGTCAAAAAATTGTTCACCCTTATATACATAATTATAATCATCATTTAATACTGTGTAATTGCGCCGGTGGACTTGATAACTGCCTTGGGAAGTTAGTCCACAAGATTGTGTAGGTATGTCGTATCAAGATTAAGCCACTGCTAAGGATTTGATCGCACAGTTCCACAAGATTGCGAGGACAGTTCTATCGCCTTTTTATCCTCTGTTCCAATTTGTCCCACAGTTTCGAGTCAGGTGATTTTGAAGGCCAATCGAGATGTAATAGGCTGGGGGAATGTTCAGGAAACCGGTTACATATTCTTCCAGCCCGATGAACTTTACTGTTGTCTTTATGTGAGTAACAGATTCCAAATGTTCATTACACGTAGTTCGCCTCGCAGTGTTCTTTCGACAACAGGTGGAAATGGGCCTTCATTCACTGCCTGCAGCAGTTCCTGTAAGGTTTGCAAGTGATTTTGATTCACAATCCATAAAATGGGTCTCTGGTCCCCCTCACTCACGACCTTTTTTACAACAATTCTGACGTCGTATATCGTGGCCACGCGTCTTACACAACTGTTTGCAGACACATTGAATGTTCCGCGCGAAACATCAACAATCGTAACAGCACCGTATGGGCTTAGGCAAGGTAAAAAAAAAAAAAAACTCCTTTTTCCCACTCTTTCAGGCCCTTACATTTACCAACGTTTCCGTACAATGTCCGTTTGAAACATAAATACCTGATGATCGCTATTGCCTTATGTCCACTTAGAGGCACTGCTTGCGCTGCTGAGCGTAACTCGATCGCTGCATATACTGCACTGGGGTGACGGATTTTTTGCCCCATGAGATTGCGTTTCAGTCGCCCTGGAACGTGGGCTCTCCGCAGTGCATAACGCCGTTTCTGTAATGTTCTTCACTGCAATTTGTTGAGCGATTCTCTGTCACTCACACGCTAATTGCCGTAAAAAAACGTGGGGTGAATCGCGCAGATGCTGTTTGCAGATACACTCCCTCTTACGTTAATCCAATCCGGTGATGTCCCTACATTCGTTGTTGAAGTTGGTCTGCAAGGCGAGCAGTACGATATTAGCAACGCGAATGACGTACGGAAAAGTTCCATTTACATGCATCTCTTCATAGTTTTTAGTGTAAAGATATAAAAGTTTCCACTAGGCCTGATGATAATAGCTTTACAGGTGTAGCATCTCTCTGCGTGATTCTTAGCATTTTGAATTTCTCACCAGCGCAGTGAAGTCAAATGAAGGTGCCGCAATGGCGTGTATTTCTTCAGTCTTCTTCTTTTTCTTATTCTTCTTCTTCTGTCACTCCAGGGTTAGGCCTAGGATCTGTTCCGGTTTCATCATGCCTTCCTCTGTCTTCCCGTACTTCACTTGCGCCATGGTTTATAATCCATTGCTACATAGGAGGTCTTTGTGGTGGCGTACCATGTATGTCTTCTCTCCATTTTTCTTTGTACTAGATTGCCTTTCAGATTCTTGGTTGCACCCCTAATTCTTCCCTTATTACTTCGTTTCTCATTTACTCATCCCTTGTGCAGCTTTTTACAGAGCTTCGAAATTTCATTTCTGATGCTTCCAGTAACCGTAAATCTTTATTTCTTAGCGTCGAACTTTCAATCCCGTATAATAAAGTGCGAATTGCCATCCTTTATAAAATTTCAGTTATGGTGCTTTGCTCGTTTTATTTTGTATCCCGCCTGGGAGGTAGCGCGTGGGTAGGAACAGGAAAAGGTAATACATGTCGGTACTGCAAGAACGTGGTTTACTGGTCCAAAGACAAGGTGATAAACGATTACATAACTTTGTACGTAGGTGCGATGCCGAAGCGAAGTGTCCTGGCTGGCTGCACCTGATCAAGTGGGCTGAAGCAGTCGCGGAGTTCGTAGACCTCGACACCGCCGGCTAGAGGGCGCAGTCGTCGGTGTCTCTCGAAGTGCCAACCTAGCAGAGCGGAGCTTGTGGTATCGTAGCTATCGATACCACATTTTGCTCTTCAGTTTTCTTCTTATTGTTTCACATATATGCTGGTAAAAATTTTTCTCTGTATATCTATATCTTGATCATACTATATTTCACATCCTAAATACTGCAAATGGGCTACCTGTTCTACTTCTGTTCTCATTTGGTGAATACCTAAAAATGCATGGTTTTAATTTTATTTGTAGGTATAGGCAGACTGCAGCTTGCGCTTATCTCATTTAGTTTATGTAATGCCATTTGTAATTTATCTCCGCTGTCTTGTACGATAATTTTTTCTTCCGTTAATAACAACATGTTATATGTTTATTCCTCCCAATATTTGTTCAAAATAATGTTCCATCTCTTTTCCATTCTCTGATCATGTCATCTATATACACTGACTGAAAAATTGCAACACCAAAGATTACTAATGTATAGTAACGAACGCAATTTCGGGAGTACATTTACCTAGGTAACGTATTTAAGTGATTAACATTGGAATATCATAGGTTAGTGTAAGCGCTCAATAAGCCATTTCAAATGTGAAATGCTGCTACATTAATAACCAGTGTAACCGTCAGAATGTTGAATCAAGAATGCGAACGTGCATGCAAATGTGTTGTACAGGTGCCATATGTCAATTTGTGGGATGGAGTTCCACCCCTGTTGTCCTTGATAGGTCAATACATTGGCGGTTAACGCTATTTGTGGATAACACTGGAGATGTTATCCGATGACTTCCCATATGTGCTCTGCTGGAGACAGATTTGGTGATCGAGCACGCCAAGGAAACAAAAAAATGGTTCAAATGGCTCTGAGCACAATGGGACTTAACTGCTGTGGTCATCAGTCCCCTAGAACTTAGAACTACTTAAACCTAACTAACCTAAGGACATCACACAACACCCAGCCATCACGAGGCAGAGAAAATCCCTGACCCCGCCGGGAATCGAACCCGGGGCCAAGGAAACATGTCGATACTCTGTAGAGCATATTGGGTTACAGCAGCGGTATTTAGGCGAGCCTTATCATATTGGAAAACACTCCCTGGAATGCTGTTCATGAATGACAGCACTGCAGGTCGAATCACCAGACTGGCGTACACTTTTGCAGTCAGAGTGCGTGGGATAACCACGAGAGTGGTTCTGCTGACATACGAAATCGCCCCCCAACCAGACGATACCTACAGGTATAGGTCCAGCGTGCCTCGCACACAGACAGTTTGTTTCCAGGCTCTCAACTGACCTCCTTCTAACCAACGTATGGCCATTACTGGCACCGATGCAGAACCAGCTTTCATCAGAAAACTCAACAGATCTCCACCCTGCCCTCCAATGAGCTCTCGCTTGATACCACTGAAGTCGCAAACGGTGGTGGTTTCGGTTCAGTGGGGTGCACGCTACAGGGGGCTGGCTCGGAGCTCTCCTTGGAAGTAATCGATGTGTAACACTTTGGTGTGTCACTGTGGTGCCAACTACTGCTCAGATAGCTACTGAAGATGCGGCATCATGCGCCAAAGCCATACGCCATCATGATGGTCTGTCCTCTCGGTAGTATCACGTCGTTGTCCGGAGTTCGGTCTACCTGCGATTGTACATTATTGTGGTGGTTGGCTGGTTGATTTGGGGGGGAGGGGACCAAACATCAAGGTGATCGGTCCTATCGGATTAGGGAAAGATGGTGAAGGAAGTGGGGCGAGCCCTTTCAGAGGAACCACCCCGACATTTACCTGAAGCGATTTAGTAAAATCATGGGAAATCTAAATCGCGATGGCCGGACGCGGTGTTTGAACCGCCGTCCTCCCGAATGCGAGACCAGTGTGCTAACCACTGCACCACCTCGCTCGCTCATTCTCCTGGCGACCGCTGCTAACAATCATGTACAGTGGCTACATTCCTGCCAAGTCTTTCTGGAATGTCGCAGAAGGAACATCCAGTTTCTCGTAGCCCAATTACACGACGCCGTTCAATGACTGAATGACGTCTTTGTCGCCTTAAAGGCATTCTTGACTGACACTAACTCACCACGCGCAGTTTCAAAGGTAAATAACGCTCCCGACCGTTACGGCTTGTATTTAAAGCAATCCTGACTTGCATACTCATAGTAGCTCTAGGGGCGCCAGTCGTATGTGACTGGAGCGAAATTTGAATATACAAAATCTTTCACATGAAGAAACACACCTACTATTTTTTGTTTATCTCGCACAGCTCCTTCTTGGTGTTGTGATTCTTTTTCCGTTAGTGTAGATAATAAATAATGTTCGTTAGACGCTTCACCCTAGTTTGACTTCTTGATTTGTTTGTATTTCAGGTTATTATCTCTTTATCCATGTCAGTTCTAAATCTGATGTTTATATGTAGGCTTTCTGCCGACTTGAATTAGATAGTCACGAATTTCTCTTTTACCGTTATTGCCCATAGTTTATGTCTATGAGTTCTGTCAATTACTCTTTCATAATCTATAAATGCTAGATGAGTTTTCAGATTAAATTCTCGCCTCGCTTCTATTATCAGTTTCAGTGCGAAAATATCTTCTCTGCACGATTATCCCTCTCGGAAGCCTGCTTGTACGTCCATTAAAATTACATCTGAGATATTTGATAGCCTTTAATTTAATATTATGATGTAGATTTTTCAAAGCAATGTTCAGGAAACTTACACATCACAGTGTCGGATAGACCGTCAGTGATAGAGCACCTCCTGTTCATACCGCTAAGAAGGCGAATACACCGTTCATTTGTTGTATATTTTTACGAGCTTCCAGCTGGAGCGACTTGTTTATTTACAGATACCTGTGTAGTTTCTAGATTATTTTCTTAATTTCTTGCGTGTTCGAGTGCTAACTAGGAACAAGCTTTTAAAAAATGTCCCAATGGCTCTGAGCACTATAGGACGTAACACGTGAGGTCATCAGTCCCCTAGAACCGCTCGGTCACAGCGGTGTCAGTTGTCCACTGGATCAAACAGCATGTGAGTGTCCATGGTGAGGTGTGTTACTGTGTACAGTGTATGATGTGTAATCGAAGGGGGAAGTTACCCGTCACGATAGTTGGCACTGAGGCCCATAAAGCAGTACGAATGCACGGAGAACGCATTCCTAACAGGCATCATCCTAAATGGAAGAACTTTATCTCCATCGATACCAACTTACGAGATACAGGGTCGTTCGCGCCGCAGTGAGCCAAAGACATGCTCAAACACCAGACTTTGAGGAGACGGTGTGGTATCGTGTGACCGAACACCCTGTAATAAGGACTCAACTTGCTCGTGCATCGCACACTTCTAAGGATACAGTAGGAGAACTGGTGGTGGTGGTGGTGATGATGGTGGTGGTGGTGGTGGTGGTGGTAAGTTCCTATGGGACTAAACTGCTGAGGTCATCGGTCTCTAGGCTTACAAACTACTTAATATAACTTACGCTAAGGACAAAACACACACACACACACACACACACACACACACACCCATGCCTAAGGGTTGACTCAAACTTTCGAGAGGAGGAGACACGCGAACCGTGGCAAGGCGCCATAAACAGAGCGGCTTCCCCCGTGATGCAGAGTACTGGTTGAATAGGTATTACACCCAATTACAAAGAGCATGTGCAAGCACTGGGACAAACGGATTTTGAACCCCGGGTTCACTTCTGACAAGGATTATCCATCAAAGTGCCGTAATGCTGAACTTCGTACAGTTTGTACTGTTCACGGATGGCGCTTTATTTAGCAGAGATGGTGTTATCATCGGCCGTAACAGCCGTGTCTGGTACGTGGACAATCCCCACGCCACCCACATCGGTGGCCACCAACAAATATTCTCTGTCAACGTATGGACTTGATACCTCTACGTTTGACTGGTCTACGTTACCTGGTGTTCGTAGGAGATGTGCTGCCACAGCCCTTGTTGTCCGTGAAAGGATGTGGTTTCAACAAATCAGTGCACAGCCACCTTAGATGTTAATGTCTGCGGGCACATGAACAACACGTACCCTCATCGTTGGATTGGAAGGGGAGGTCCCGTGGCCAGTGCGATCGTCGAATCTCATCCCTCTGGAATTTTTTTCCGGTGTTACGTGAAGACGATTGTAAGTGAAATCGCCGTAGAAGCGGATGAACACCTACTTGCTAGCTCCAAGCTGCCTGCCTTCTGGTACAACAGACAGCAGGGATGTTTGAGAGTCTGGCAGAATTTTATGCTCTGTTGCCATGCATGCACTGAGACCGGCTGTCGTCTCTACAATTACTGTCAGCTACATTGTTTTTATGCGGTGTACGCTGTGTATGTCAATAACACAACAAATGTGCATTTATGTCCATTGGTTTCCTACCTCAAAACAATCGGTTGTAGACCCACTATCACCTGTTTCTATTTGACTCCAAAAGTTTGAGACATCTCGTAGGAGTATATGAGCGTCGCCATTTACTATTCTTCCAGTATATCACATTTTGCTTAGCATATGTTTAAGAGATGTAGCGTTCTTAATCCTGAGAGAATTCCTCCGTGGGTAATCAATTCGGAATTTATTCCATCGAGTTCTGGTGATAACCGGTTTTTCACATTTTAAAAATTGTCTTCACTTTTGTCAGATCTGTATACTCTACTCCTTGCAATTGTGTTTTGTTAACTGCTTCTTTGGCATGTGGATTATAACATCGTTTTTTGGAATGTGTAATCCACTGAGATGTTTTGTATGACATTGTGATTTACGTATCTCTTTCTTCTCGAAATTTTCAGTAATAGTATTTCTTGTGTCTCATGGATGTCATGTTCAACTTTGCTAGTAAACGCCCCACGATGTCCTACGTGCTAATCTTACTATCGCTTTTGCTTCATTACTTTTTCGATGGTAAATCACTTTACTTTCTAAGTGTTCATCATATACCGTCTGTTTATATTTTACGGATTTTTGTATCTCTTTGTTCCAAATTTTTAAACCTATTTTCCTGTCGTTTGTATGTTTTTCATCTCGTACTTCACTTGCTGTTTTAAAACGTTTTTACTATAAGACCATTCTTTATTTTTGTCTTCACTAGAAGGTATTTCATTCAGTAATTGTATAAGTCTGTTCTGATATAGATCTCTTAAGCTCTTTTCGTGCAACAGATGTACCCTAAACCTTTTGTTTCATTTCATTTTACCTTTACTTTTATTTTTTATTGATCGACTTTTCCATCTACGCTTTATCTAGCATGTTAATTTTACAAGGTTTTGTCTCTATTTATATTTCCACCTCCATTCACTCGAATATTTACTATTCATGGAGCTAACTTTTAGTTAACTGTTACATACCGTATTAGTGATCGGTAATCTCGTGCAGACCATGTAAATTCGTGAATGTCTTTCGTCTTAAAGAAGGTGTTCGTTAACTGCAATTCGTTCATTGTTATGAATTTCCTTAGTTTTGTTCCATTCTGAATAACAGTAACTTCTACGTTTGCACATATTTAATTAGGAACGGCCAGTTT
Organism: Schistocerca gregaria; assembly: GCF_023897955.1. Classification (NCBI taxonomy): domain Eukaryota; kingdom Metazoa; phylum Arthropoda; class Insecta; order Orthoptera; family Acrididae; genus Schistocerca; species Schistocerca gregaria. Next base: position 970,542,834 of record NC_064920.1, on the reverse strand, counting down.
TCCAGTTCTAGCATTTAAATCTCCCTCTAAAATTACATGGTCCTTAACATTTCCTCAGCATTAAAACAAAGGCTGAATCAGTGCCCTATTTATGACGGGCTATTAGTACCAATTTGGTTGAAACTCAGTCAGAAGATCAAAAGCTGTTAATCCCAGGCATAGAGATAGTTCATACTTGTTGCTCAGTTCTGTAATTTCCTTAACGATTTGCAAACGGAAAGAGAATAACTAGTGATATTTATTGAAAATTTGCAAAGGAGTATTAAAAGGTAATGATGCAAAAATAAAATTGGTGATATTCTGTATTGAAATCAGGTAAGAGCCCATTTATTGTGTTACAGGTGTTGATCCCTGAGGTCAGGGCAGCATCTTTATATCAATGTTCCTGATACAATTGTTTGAAAGCTCTGGCAGAGACATTCATGAATTTACTGGCGTTCCAGTGAAAGTGTGGTGGAGAACTATCCAGTCATAAAACAAAATTAAGTAATGTTCCCCTAGATGAAGCATAAGCCATTCTGCATCAGGTCATCGCACAAAACATGTTCACCCCTGGTGACACTCTTTTATACTACCCAATGGAGAGAGGGAAAGATTAGCATATAATAGGACAATAGGAGGGTAGCATGAAACCTGTCAAAAGGCTTTGGTAACCATTATACAGAATGATACGTATGATTCTGCAGAACCGAAAACTGTAAGTCATAAACTCCGGATTATCCATCCTAAGTTGAAAGGTTTACTTGTCCATATTCTCTTCATTCTTCATAGGAGTTTTCTGGGTGGTGTAATGCTTTTCGCTGTAATGGAACGTCTTTGAGATATAATACCAAAATGTTTTGTACCGTGTAGCCTTTCACGGCCGATGATTACTTAAGTTAAAATATCCAAGTTCAGAGACCGTGATCGATACTTCACTGACGTTTCGACAACATATGTGGGAGACGTCCTGAGAGAAATTGCTTGTTGTAGGAACAAGCGACAGTTACCGATTTACCTCCGTAGATGACTACACAAATGAAATGAGCGTACGGCACTGTGGGCCGCGAGTCCCCCATTCGGGGAAGTTCGGCCGCCGAGGGCAAGGACTTACTGCATTCCACGCCACATTGGGAGACTTGCGCGTCGGAGATGGGGTTGAAATGATGATGAGGACAACACAACACCCAGTCCCTGAGCGGAGAAAATCTCCTGCCCCAGCCGGGAATCGAACCCGTGCCCCGTCGTGTGGCATTCCACCGCGCTGACCATTCAGCTAAAGGGGCCGGACGATGACTTCACAGATTAACTGCCAATGTTCGCATATGTTGCCTACTGGCTAAACTGGTTTCGTCACCTTTTTTTAAAAAAGTACAAAAACACTCATGAAATATTACATTAATAAATTAAATAAACACTTAGCTACAATTCATAAATTAACTTCTTAGCTCATGGCTACGTTAGAAAGTTGTAGGAGTGAGCGTCCATTTTCTCAGGTGTACAAGAGGACTGAGTGAGGCTAATCAGGGGAAGTCCTTATACAACTAGAAGTATAAGCTATAACAATTTGCCTGACAAAAAAAGCAAAGTATCTGGAAGAGAATGTGAATGTAACTTAATACACGTCCACACCATACCCACGAATCTAATTGATTAGAGCTGCAGATCCCTGTGACTTGTAAACGGTTAGAAGTGTGTTAGGAAGAGAGTCGAGAGCGTCAGCAGCCGGACTAAGAAGACACCACAACACAAACAGCTGTGTATGGGTGGTGCGACCCGGGAAGTGTGGACTGTTGATAAACGGCGTCTCATGGTGTTCAGCGATGAATCGCGGTTCTGCACTGCCACGGATGACCATCGTGGGTGACTATGGTGGCGACCTGGTGAAAAGTCCCATTCTTCCAGCGTTCTGGAGAGGCGGTGTGGTGCTATACTTGGTACCATTGCATGGGGAGCCATCGAGTATGACTTCAGGTAACAGCTGGTAGTGGCTGAGGAAATGATGATGGTACAACGATTCATCACGAAATGCCACACGATACGTGTCTCTATAAACTGGCTGCGTGATGCTGAGGTACTGGCATCACCAGCACAATCCTCAGACTCAACTCTGGTAGAACATGTGTGGGACCACTTTGGATGTCAACCCCGTCCCAGAGCCAGTTCCAAGATATCGAGGACCAGTTACAACAGTTGGTTGCCAGCTTGCCACAGGGTTGGAAACAAAAACTTTTTGCCCGTTTGCCAAGTGAACCAGAGCAAGCATACACGCCAAGGGGGTTGGAACATCATAATGATAAGTGGGCTTATACTGCCAAGTTATTTGTAAACTTGACTAGTTTTTGTAATTCTTCTCCGTTCCTGCAGTTTCATTTCGTTTCCTCCTCCCCTTCTGAGTGCTTCAATTTTTTAGTGAGGCTATATTTTTCCTTAAGAAATGTTTTACCTTCTTTTTTACAGAAGAACCATTTGAGTCGATTGTCACATTTCTGGTACACACTTGAAGGAAATTGATAAAATTTTGTAGAGTTGACAAACAAGAAAAAATGGATGGTCTGTATATACATACATTGTATTTTTGTTATAAATATCCACAAATCAGAAGTTCCATGGTTAAAGTGGACATTAAAATTGGTTCTGTTTATTGAAAAGATATGGTCCCATACCAGCAACATAGTAAATGTGAATATATCTGAAGGTGTTTCGTGCAGATGGGGATGAAACGACAAACGACAGTGAATAATTTTTTACAAGATGGATAAAATAAAACTGGCCCGAAAAATATTTCGTGCACGTTAAGATAGGCATCCCATTAGCAATGATGTATGTTGGGTTGCCTGTTTTAAGGTGCATGAAAATTTTTTTGGGACAATTTTATTTCTTATTTTTGCACATCCAGAGTTGTGCTGTCGACCTGTCGGTCCGGAATGTGTAATTAATAGCATTTTAAAGGAAAAAAAAGAAAAATTCGGAGTAAGTATTAAAGTCCATGGAGAAGAAATAAAAACTTTGAGGTTCGCCGAAGACGATGTAATTCTGTCAAGGCAACAAAAGCATTGGAAGAGCAGTTGAACGGAATGCACAGTGTCTTGAAAGGAGGATATAAGATGAACATCAACAAAAGCAAAACGAGGATAATGGAATGTAGTCGAATTAAGTCGGGTGATGCTTAGGGAGTTAGATTAGGAAATGAGACGCTTAAAGTAGTAAAGGAGTTTTGCTATTTGGGGAGCAAAATAACTGATGATGGTCGAAGTAGAGCGGATGTAAAATGTAGACTTGCAACGGTAAGAAAAACGTTTCGAAAGTTGAGTAATTTGTTAACATCGAGTATAGATTTAAGTGTCGGGAAGTCGTTTCTGAAAGTATTTGTATGGAGTGTAGCCATGTATGGAAGTGAAACATGGACGATAAATAGTTTGGACAAGAAGAAAATAGGAGCTTTCGAAATGTGGTGCTACAGAAGAATGCTGAAGATTAGATGGGTAGATGACATAACTAATGAGGAGGTATTGAACAGAACTGTCGAGGAGTTTGTGGCACAACTTGACGAGAAGAAGGGACCGGTTGGTAGGACATGTTCTGAGGCATCAAGGGATCACCAATTGAGTATTGGAGGGCAGCTTGGAGAGTAAAAATCGTACAGGGAGACCAAGAGATGAATACACTAAGAAGATTTAGAAAGATGTAGGTTGTAGTAGGTACTGGGAGATGAAAAAGCTTACACAGGATAGAGTAGCACGGAAAGCTGCATCAAACCAGTCTCAGGACTGGAGACCACAACAACAAACAACAATAACAATTTCAAATGTTTTAATTTTGATGAGCGGCTTGCTGATTGGGTAGTTACCGTGCGCATTACAGAGCAGCTACGTGTAGCACGGTTGACTTACCGATCTGCCAGGAGTAGGCGTAGTTGAAGTAAAAGCCCATGGACTTGAGGTCCATAGCGGCGAGGGCGAGCAGGTAGAGGCCCATGCAGAAGTCTGCGGTGGCCAGGTGGCACATGAGGAACTTGGGCACGGTGAGGTCCGAGGCGGAGCAGAGCAGCACGAGCAGCACGGCGGCGTTGCCCAGCAGCGCGGCCGTCACAACGACCCAGACGCAGCCGCGCAGCCACGGCAGGCCCATGATGTCCTCGCACGGGTTCAGCGCGTCCGGCTCGGGCGTGCACCGCACCGCCACCCTGCGCACACAACAGAGCCATCTGATGACGAGGACAACCTGAGGCACGTCTAACCACGATCCAAAACTCTCTGACAGGGTACAGAACGTCATGCTGAAGGAAAACTTACCTACAGACGCTGAGGTACACTGAGGTGACAAAGGTCACTGGATAGCGGTATGCACTTATACAGACGGTATAGTATCGCGTACATGAGGTATAAAAGAGCAGTGCATTGGGGGTGCTGCCCCTAGTACTGCCGGCCAGAGTGGCCGAGCGGTTCGAGGCGCTTCAGTCTGGAACCGCGCGACCACTACGATCGCAGATTCGAATCCTGCCTAGGGCATGGATGTGTGTGATGTCCTTAGGTTAGTTAGGTTTAAGTAGTTCTAAGTTCTAGGGGACTGATGACCCTAGCAGTTAAGTCCCATAGTGCTCAGAGCCATTTCATTTCAACCCTCGTACTCAGGTGACTCATCTGGAAAGGTTTTCGATGTGATCATGGTCGCACGACGGGAATTAACAGAATTTGAAAGCAGAATGGTTATTGCAGCTAGACGCATGGAACATCCCATTTTGGAAATCGTTAGGGATTGCAATATTCCGAAATCCACAGTTTCAAGAGTTTGCCAAGAATATCAAATTTCAGGCATTACCTCTCATCACGGATAATGCAGTGGCCGACGGCGCTTCACTTGACGGGGGTAGGACGTCAAACGGGCCGACTTGGAGCAGGAGAGGCATCACAGCATATTTTAATTTCCAGGGTCTATACTTTAACAAATAAATTCATAAAACTTTGTCAGAATAACCAAGAGGGACTCAGGATTCACACTAATTGCAGTGGAAGTTCGAAAACATAACAAAGTAATTTTGTTTTACGTGTGAAAATTCATCATTTTTTCACTTACTAACGGCCGCATTTGTTGCTATAGGTACACTTTTCTTCATAAGTTAGAGAGATTCTTCGATGAATTTTGCACAGCATACATATCATACTTACAGGTGTATGTAACTCTAGAACTAATTTAATTTATGAAAAAACGAATGAGCTGTTGTATTTTAAACTTCATGTGTAGAAAAAAAACAAATTTTATACTTAATTACCTCAATTTTTACAACAGTTTTTAATAGATTTGGAAAATTCTAGAGTTTCATACACCTTTAAGTATGGTTTGTATGCTGTGCAAAATACATCGAAGGATCTCTCTTACTTATGAAGAAAAGTGTACGTACAGCAACAAACGCTGCCATGAGTAAGTGAAAACAATGATGAAATTTCACATGTAAAAAAATTACTTACTTATGTTTTCGAACTTCCTTGCTATTAGTGTGAATTCTTAATCAGCCGGCCGCTATGGCCGTGCGGTTCTACACGCTACAGTCTGGAACCGCGCGGCCGCTACGGTCGCACGTTCGAATCCTGCCACAGGCATGGATGTGTGTGATGTCCTTAGGTTAGTTAGGTTTAAGTAGTTTTAAGTTCTAGGGGATTTATGACCTCAGATGTTAAGTCCCATAGTGTTGAGAGCCATTTGAACCAATTTTTGAATTCTGAATCCTTCCTGGTCATGGTGACAAAGTTTTATGAATTTATTTGTAAATGTATAGACAGTGGAAATTAAAATCTCCTGTGGTGCCTCTCCTGCTGCAAGTCGGTCCGTTTGACGTCCTACCTCCCTTAACGAGCGAGAGCAGCAGCCTTTGCGTAGATCTGTCAGTTCCAACAGACAAGCAACACTGCGTGAAATAACCCCACAAGTCGATGTGGGACGTACTACAGTACGGCGAAATATGGCGTTAATGGGCCACAGCTGCAGACTGTCGACGCGAGTGCCTTTGCTACTAGCACGACATTGTTTGCAGCGCCTCTCCTATGCTAGTGACCATATCGATTGGACCACAGACGACTGGAGAGGAGGGCTCTTGTCAGGTAAGTCCCCATTTCAGTTGATAAGAGTTGATAGTAAGTGGAATGTTGCGCGGGCCCCACGAAGCCATGGACCCGAGTTGTAAACAAGGCACGGTTCAAGCTGGTGATGGTTTCATAATAGTATGGCAAATGTTTACATTGAATGGACTTGATCCTCTGTTCCAATTGAAGAGATAATTGACGGAAATGGTTATGTTTGGCTGCTTCGAGACCATTTTCAGCCATTCATGGACTTTATATTTCCAAACAATTATGGAATTTTTATGAGTGACGATAAGCCATGTCACTGGACCACAATTGTCCGCGACTGGGTTTGAAGAACATGATTTGGACACCCAGATCGCCCGAATCGAGAGGCCAGCTAGATTACAAAATCCTGCATAGGCAACATCTTCACAGTTAAGGATGACCGTCGTGGAGCATGGCTGAATACTTCTGCAGGGAACGCCGAACGACTGGCTGAGCCAGTGCCACGTCGAGTTTCTGCACTATGCCGCGAAAAAGGAGTTCCGACACGGTATTAGGAGGTGTCCCATGCCTTTTGTCATCTCAGTGTAATATTTACTGTGTTCCAGGGGAGCAGTTGCTGTTGGTGTTATACGCGAATGATTTAGTGCGCGGTATTAGTTTCAGTCAGCGTGGTGCAAAGACAGGCAACTAGCACTTAATGGAAAGAAATTAGAAGTTGTGTGCTTCACCAAAGGCAAAAGTGTGGGATTCTTTGACTACAGAATTAGAGTGAGCCTGTGACTTCCATGGCCGTCTACAGGCCTGACTGTAGATACGGTGCACTCTTTCTTCGCCAAGGCACTAGGAGGGGGAGAGTGGCGCGCCCATTCCCGGACACCTCTTATCTCATAGAAATCTTCCTGGTGCCGATTATGAAACAAGCTGAGTGGACCTGGGGACGTCCTTAAGGGAATGGACGAGAAAAAAATCCCTGGCTCTATTCGGGGTTGAAATCGGGATCTGCACAGATGGAGTCTAGTACACTAATCACGAGACTACCATAGCTCTAAGATATGAAGTAATTATGTGAAATACGATTAGTAGGAAGAATGTTAAATGAGAGAAGGAATGTAGGATGATAAATATTCATCGTACAGTGAGGTCATTAGTGATAAAGTACAGCCTTGTATAAGGGGAATGATGGAGAAGGCAATCATCTGTGCTCTTTCAAAGGTGCGATTTTGAGAAACTATGGGAAATCTGACTCTGGTTTCCCTGACAGATATTTGACCCACCGACCTTCCAAATATGCATCCAGTGCCGTATCAGTCTGATACCAGTCTCGGTGGCAGGACATCTCGCAACTGCAGTTTGTCTACAAAACGGATTTCATATGAAGGAGTTGTAGAGCAAGTACTTCAATACTGCTAGGAGAGGACATTGAGCATATACGAAGAAGGGCTGTACAAACTATCATAGGCTCGTTTGAATGGCGAGAGGGTTAACAGCAATGTTCAAAAATCTTACATGGCAGGCACTTGAAGAAAGGCGCTGTGAGTCTCGCAAGAACTTGCTTAGAAAATTCAAATAATCGTGTTTCATGGCAGAAACCATGGATAATCTTGAGTTCCTGAATTTTTGTAATGTAGAACTATTTCGCATATTATTAATTGAATAACAGGTCTCAGAGAGGAATATATCCATTGTGCGACGGAGGCCAGGGTGGAATGGTTCTGACAGCTGGTTGGAGGGCGCGGTGGTTCACGGATCGGCGTGCCTGGGGCCGCCCGGAAATGTCAGATCCGTGCACTACCCGGGTACAACGTCATATACGCCCAGCTGCAGTCACAAAGGGATGAATGGCACGTTACACATTTATACATGTGCAGGGCAAACTATGGTAATTAGAGTAAATTATGAAACACTGTTTTAAAGAGTAGAAAAGTACGAATTGGCAGATATATAGGGTGATACAGCTGCCCCTGCAGCTGGGTTTTATGCAACACGTGACACGTGGAAGATTTATTCATTCTCTCGCCCGCTACGTGCAAAGTATTAGTCCTACAAAAGAAATGAACAGGACCTTTTTCTACGAAATTTAATGTTGCTAAATTTTATTCTGGGAAACATTTTTGGTAGTGGCTGTCGTTTTCGAATTATTTAAGAAGAACGTACAAAAGTGAACATGTATTGCTGTTCATGTACTCGAAAACCGTGGCCTTCAGTGAAAAGACACTGTTAATTTTTTGTGTATTGTATCAATAACTGAAAATAAGGCTGGTGATTGCTCTGCTACGTGATGTACATGTTAGGAATTTCAAGGCAAGAGGGTGCAAAACTTATAAATGTGGCGGCCATCTTCTCCCTAGCGCATTGCTCTGAAGCAGGACCGCGCAATTTTGGACTTATAAGATATCTGTGAGGACGATCATGATCTTTGGAAATATTCCATTATAGTTCAGTGGGAACTTAGAGAAATCTGCAGTGGTTGAGACTCTGATTTGTTTTGCCAGTAGTTCAGTGGAGCATGAATTTTTCGTGAGTTAAGTCGGATCGGTCTTAAAGTAAGGTGCACTGAGTCTATCTTTAACCCACTTAGCTGCCAGGGACCATATTTATTTCGACACTGGTCGACAGTTAATTTCTTTACATTGTGTGTCTAGCAGAATTTTTATTGTGTTACTGTTGATTTGACATCGAACAATTTAAGCTGTGAACACTTGCTGTATTTTCAAATTGTTTGAATGACGAGGGGTGAAACTTTAATAGTGACAACTACTTATTTACAGCTCGTACAAAATAGATAAATGTTTCAAAGTTTTACTGACCTTCAAAGTAGTCACCAGCATTGTGTATAACCCGTTGCCAGCGATGTGGAAGTCGTAGGATACTCATAGCAGTGCCAATTGTGTTGACAGTTCTACCGTCGCGGTCTGTTGCCCGAATTTGTAGCAGTTCTGAAGCGAATGCCGTGAAGTGTTTTCTTCAGTTTAGAAATCTAGTTGAATTCACGAGGGCTTAAGTCAGGGAAGGGCAGTAGGTGGTATAGCACTTAACAGCCCAAACAGTCAAACAAGTAACAGCTTATACTGTACGTGCTTGAGTATTGCCCTGCTAAATGGTGGTCTGGTCCTACAGAAAGTGTCATCACTTCTGACTCTGAGCTGGTCGTATGTTGTGTTCCAAAAATGTATCTATTTTGTACAAGAGGTAAATAACTAGTTGCCACTATTTAAGTTCCAACCATTCTTATATAGTGTGTTTGATGACCGCTGTATTGGTGGCTCGAGCTATTTTAATTCACAGTTGAGTTTAGTCACCAGTCTACATTCAGTTTGTGTGAAACAGCATTATAAATTTTATTAAACTTCAACAGTTTCAGATTGGGGAATTTTTATATAGATTGCCGCACCTATGTTCAACCTCACATTATTTAAAACTGATGAATATGTCAGAAACAATTTTATTATTTTTATTATATAAAGAGACAGTAACTGTTTCTAGTCAGCATCCCCTAGACAACGAGCTCATCATCGTCGTAGTTGTATAGAGTAATCTCTCTCCATCCATCAACGCCCCTCCCCTCACCCCTCTCTGTGCAACCGCTCCGCCTCCTCTGTCCATCTTCTCCCCCCTTTAATTCCATTTTCTCCTCTCCCTCTCCATCGGCTCCTTCCTCTCGCTGATCACTCTGCCCTCCTCACTCTGTCCACCCTTTTCTCTTTCCTTTTTCTGCACATCTCCTATTTCCCCCTCTCTCTCACATTCTTCTATTCTCTTTCTCTGTCCATTTCCTCCTCCTCATCTCTCTGTCCATCTCTTCCTCCCCCTTTCCTTTTCCCTCCCTGTCTCTGTCCATCTCACCCCTTTTTCCTTTCGCTGTCCATCTCGTCCTCTGTCGTCCATCCCCGTCCGCTCTCTTTTCATTTCCTCGTTTCCCCTATCTGTGTCCATCACCTCTTTTCTCTGTCTATATTTCCATCATATCCTACCCACTTCTCTCTCTTTCCTCGTTAACATCCCACGTTAGGAGGCTGGTGGTTCCAGACCCACAGTATTTCTTTCCAGAACATAACTAATATGTGTACGTAATTCGTATGAAACCGTTCCCGTGGTTTAGGATGAGGTATTTAACACTGGCGTACACACGTAACATATATTTCACACGTACGAGGATTGGAACTTTAATAGTGGCAACTATTTATTTACAGCTCGTACAAAATAGATAAGTGTTTCAAAGTTTTACTGACCTTCAGAGTAGTCACCAGCATTGTATATAACCCGTTGCCAGCTATGTGGAAGCTGTAGGATACTCTTAGCAGTGCAAGTCGTGTTGACAGTTCAAGCGGCGCGGTCTATTGCTCGACGAATTTGTAGCAGTAACTGCCACTATTAAAGTTCCAACCCTCGTATTTGTGCACATATTTCATCTGTATCTCTGATGAGTTTCGCCCTGTCGTTTCATTTTCAGGCAGCTCAATGTCTATGACGCGTTATCCCCTGAACTATATGTTGTACAATGACATATATATCTAGGTGCGTTCAGCGGCATATGTGTTCTGAATAGTGTTAATAGTAAGGAAATAATAAATAAAAACGTCATGCATGATGCGTCAGTTTTCACGCTTCTCAGTATTTACAACGTCATATTTCGTGATCTGTGAGTCGTAAAATGGTATAATTTTTCTGGTTCATTCAGTGGGATTTGTTGATCCTGTCTGCAAAGTGAGTCGCGAAGACAGTAGTGAAGCAGTAAAAAATTAAATCGTCATGGTTCTTGCGGCAGTTTTACTACGTGAGCAGCGAAAATGTAGTAGGCGATAAACTTTTTCCTTTCATCATTTTCTCGTGGTTGTCAGCGAGAAACAGTTTCACAAACGTCTGAAATTATGCGTAAAGTTTGTTGTCAGTCACTGTAAATAAAATTCTTCTGGGTTTGGGACCACAATGTGAAGTTCGGTGTTGTGTAATATTTAGTGATTGTATTTTGAACAGTGTTGAGGCAAGAACTGAAACTCTGCGTGAATTAAAGGCTTTCCTTGATACCAATTTACGTGCCCCTTGCTGGAAAACAGACCGCCATCTTCCAAGTTCAGTTCAAGACGCGACTTCGAACTGTACCACGGCCGTGTGTGATCTTCTCCGAGAGGGATACCTTTATAAAACGCAAGGCGAGCAAACGGAATCATGTGATGTGTGCCTGATGCTGTGCACATCCAGACTGTTACCACCAATCACCCTAGTGCGGCTATTAGATAGGAGGTACTACAATTTTCGGTACCCGTCCTGCATGCAGTTTGCAGTCTCAGCTTTTTCTTGAGGACTGTATAAATAGCAGTGCGTTCAACATGACGAAATCCATCAACGCATCAATTGTTAGTCATTGACCAGATCGGAGCTTTTGGTCTACTTGTTGCACGATTTCGTTGACTTTGGTAGGCGTTTGTTATACACACTTAGACGGCTGTTTGCAACCTCTCGACATCATTTTTTGAACCTGACTCCAGTCATAGGGGCCCATAACGCAGGCAGAACTCCCGATGAAGTTCAGCAGCTGTAGATCCTTTTTGTACACTAAAATCGAATTACTGCATGCAACTGGCAAGAATAAAGATTTTAGAATCCATTGTTGTTTACATTCACTCACAGCCAAACGAATACAGCTTCATGAACAATCTACTCGTAAAATTTTATTCTGGGTCGTCAACATTTAAGTACAAGCAAACAGACAATACTTTTAGAATGCACTTCTTAGTTACATAAAGTACGAAAATTATATCTTGTAGAGACGACAGTGACTGCAATAATGGTTAAAATCATTTTCATTTTACGGCATAATCAGACAGTCAGTTTCCACCGTCTCGAACGGCCGTCCTTAGATCCTTGTGATGCACAGGATCATCCATGCGCTGTGTTAGCCGTTTGGGGCGAAACCGCTTGTCTGAAAACGTAACGATGACTGTATTTGAAAATAGCAATAATTTCAGTGAGGAACTGGAATTGCAAATTACTATCTACGATTATGGTGATGGAAACATTGTTCTATTCGCAGCGCCGAACTCTTCAATTAGACGAATCTTATCAAGGTTACCTCCCAACATATCATCTAACAAACATAGAAAGATGATTGCCTGATTTATAGAAACAATAGAATTACAGAATATAAGGACGTTTTGGCTAGCCTCTGGAACATCAGCTTTAACTATTAATGTAATGTACGTCTCTAAGTAGAGCTGATTTCTGACGAACTGGAACGGTATTCGTTTTTTACGAAAAATTACTGGGTTAGTAGTATAGTGAAATCTAAAGCGATGGAAATGACCAGAAAACTTCCTGTGTTTCACCGATGCACAGAAAGAGGCCAATAACACGGTTTAATTTGAAGCTATTTGTTCAGAGCTAACACACTGCCACTCGTTCTGCATAACACACACAGAATAACCCAGTTTTTGCTCACAGTAAACGCTTGTTTTTCCTCCATTTACCAAGTCTTGTAACTCATTAAGTTAAGTCAATAATCAATTGTTTGCACACAGCAACCGTGATTTAATGAAATAAAGAGAGTGATCGATCTGCGATCCGAAAAACTGGAAAGTTTGCTTAAAATTCACAAGCTTCTCTGCTACATGTCATCTTTAAAATAACAGCGGCATATTTTTGCGTATAAACAAAAGAGCTTTACGGGTAAGCATTGCTCTTTTATATTCTGAATACTATGCAAGGTATTTGGTATTTTTTATCTCACTTATCTGTCTTTTATTCAGTTTTTGGGGATTTGTGATCACGATAATTAGCTCCATCAAGGGGACAGTTGTAAAATAAACATAATTTGTTCACATTTTTCGTTATGATGTTGAATTATATAAGTTGTTCCATGTATACATTTCTGCCAAAGTCTTCCTTTATAGGTAAAATTATCCTATAACTTGCTGTTACTTTTCTCACTTTCATTTACAGAAAATACTAAGTATTACATTTCTAGGTCAAGTCTTTCCAGCAGTACTTGGTAATTTTTATTTAATGTTATTTAACAGTGCATTGACAAAACACATGGCATATCTACTCACAAGCTTGTTACGTTTCCCAGATTAGTTTTCCCCAAATTCTTCTCTCTGTTGCTTTCGATTTTTGTATTAATTTCTTATTTGACGTATAATAGTTCTAAAAAACTAATTTCTGTCACCATATCAGTATGACCTTACACACATGCATCATGTAACATCTCTTTGTCTAAACGTGTCTGATATAATAATGTTTCCGTGATGGTTCAATATCATTTTCCGGCAACTAAAACGATTTCGTAATTACTATCTTCAATCGTCCTTCAATTATTCTTTATATTTTTACCGTTCTCCTGTACGTCCTCTGTTTTGAACAATTTTCTGAAATTATACTGCATATGCTACCATAAACGTTGTTGTGTCTGGCGTCGGATTTTAATGTCACATTTTAATTTTGTTTCAAAGGTATTTCTTTTTATCTGCATAAACTGTCGCGTAGCTGCTTCTGTATTCTGCAGCCTTCAGATTTTGCTCCACTGGTTTCTTTGCTGCGAGGTTCATTCTGGGATGTAGACAAGAAACTACATTTCTGATTTGTTTCGATACATATATGGTCTTTTGTAATTTCAGCTGCAGGAGAGCAATTCTAAATGATGGATTTCCGTGTGTAAGTATTACACTGAGAATGAAAAATTATCTAATGTACTCAAGTGTGCTAAGTACTGTTCGCATAAAAACGGGGTGAAGGCTAGCAATACATGAAATTTTTTAAATAAAGCGTTTACAGGTATTTCGGAAAGGAGGAATTTGTATGTTAAGTCATGTTAAGAATACATGACAATATCGTTATACTTTTCAATCAGCATATGGTGAAACAACATATACCAAAAGATATTGATGTTGTGGATATTGCATCCCTAACAAAAGCTACACGACTATAAAACGGTTTTTACAGTCAGAGATCTGGAACAAAATATTGGCACAGAAAGATCACGCCGACCGGTGTGGCCGAGCGGTTCTAGGCGCTTAAGTCTGGAACCGCGCGGCCACTACGGTCGCAGGTTCGAATCGTTCTTTGGGCATGGATGTGTGTGCACATTAAATGCGGATTTCGGAAAAGAACCTAAAAGGCAAATAATACCAGAATTTAACAGATGTAATATTTTAAATGCCTTTGTCTTCTTGTTTTTCTGGAATACGGAAGATTCCTATGTTCACATTATGTCTGCAGCGCATCGTTTATGGTTTTCTGTATCTTACCGATGAACAAATGAGTAAGTAATTTAGTTTGAGGTGTCACGGACTGAGAGGCCCCTCCCGCCGGAGGTTCGAGTCCTGCCTCGGGCATGGGTGTGTGTGTTGTTTTTACCATAAGTTAGTTTAAGTAGAGTATAAGCCTAGGAGCCGATGACCTCAGCAGTTTGGTCCTTAGGAATTCACACACATTTGAATCTGACTAAGTAATTTGGAGTTTTGCATCAATCAATGATTTTGTGAGAGCCAAATTTATTACATTTTGAGCCACCATTACTGGACATGTTTCTCGAGGCATTTAATTTTCTTTGAATATAGTATTCTGTATTTATGAGTATATATGTCTTTGAAATGCATTAATGTTTTAATAGCAGGCTAGTTATTCTTGTAAATGAAAACCGCACAGTATTCTTTAAATATTACAGAACATCTCGTCCTCGGCATTCAAGAGAAATAACCATGTTGGAATGTGAGAGATTACATTCTATTACATTAGTCGTGTTCTGTGGATTTAGAAGAGAGATGTCTCTGGGGTATGGAAAGAGAACAGGGATGTAAATTCGAATACCCGGAAAATGATCGGTTAATAGTCTTTAATAGCGATTATACTGTAGCCTAACCCATTAATTTTAAGGGGTTCTCTGAAGATATTGTTCAGCGGAGTAGACAGAGCTTCCAACCGAAACTTGTTTGATTTTCTCTATTAGAGAATTCTCCTTTTGTACTTAAACTCCGCTTTTTACTCTGAAGGCATACAGTAGAGCTTAGCAGCTGGCTGATTACATGTGCAACGATGTATCTGACTCCAGTCTCTTGAGCCCTTGATTCTTTTTAGAGGTTGTTTTTAATCCATATTTATGTTAGGCATCATTTTTTAGAAAAGAGAAATATCAGTAATAAAAAAGAATAATACTGAATGCATGTATTGTTAAACAGTTGTAAAGAAACCTCGTTTTATAATACCAAGAACAAAAATAATACATAAACACCGAAACGTGTGACAGACAGTAATAGTGTATGTTTTTCCTTTTCTTCATTTATTGTCCATTTCATTCTACTTTTGGGTGAGAGAATTTGAGCGGAGTCGCACGAGCTAGAATCCATCTCTTCAGCTGCGCAGTTTATATAAGAAACAGAACATTAAATAAAAACAATAAATACACGGGTAAATCAGAGTATACAGAATACTGAAACCACGTGAGAATTAAAATGATGATTTACCACTTTAGACAAAAACCCTCTAAGGAAATCTGTAGCCATACTGGCATTAAATGCTAGACGCTTGACTTGATGGCCAAAACAACTTTATTTCTCATCTTATGAGACTTTTCGGGACAAACTTATCATCAGTAATGCTATATAAAACATACAAATAAGAAGAATTATTAAAAGAAATATATTGCCTCAACGCCGTGAAGCTGAGAAATATGCCTATTAATATCACTACACGGTATCTAGTGGCAACGTACTCCTCCCTGTAAACATTTCTTGTGTTCAGATTCGGCAGCTTTGAAACATTGTTAGTACAAACTCAATATGACGACGTGAGAAACATTGAATACCCAACAAAAAATAACGTTCTGTTAGTTTGAGCTTGGATTTGAAAGTGGCAGGAAATCTAGAAAATCTGAAAAGGAAAATGCAAAGGCTCAATCTAGATATGAATTGAAACGGAAAAAAGATAGGAATTTGTGATGAGGCGAATATAGGCTATTACTCGTCGCAGCAGAAAACGGCACAACTGGAGGAGGACGCGTTATGCTAGGATAGTAGGGCAGAGAGTGGGGTTACTTTGACAGTTCAGTTATAGGATTATTCTCAGTGGAATCGACAAGAAAGCAGCACCAACAACAGTAGTTGAAGTGTACATACCGATGTCACAAGCAGCAGATGAAGAGGCAGAGAAAGTATATGAGAATAATGAATGCATAATTCAAGACGATTGGGTGATTGAAACGCAGTAGTAGGAGGAGTAGAAGACACGGATTTAGTAGTAGGATGAGGGAGGAGAAAGACTAATCGATTTCTGCAGTAAGTTTCATGTGGTAATAGCGCATACACTCTTCAAAAAACACAAGAGGAGACGGTGAACCTGGAAACGCCTGGGGACACATAAAGATACCAGCTGAATTATATCAAGGTTATATGGAGATTCTGAAATCATATTTGGATTGCAAGAGATACCCATGAACAGATATACTGTTAGATCGCCGTTTAGGGATCATGAAGAGTAAGCCGACGTTTCAGGGAAAAGTCCGAAAGAATCAGCGTGCAAAGAACTGGGATACTGAAGCACTAAAGAATGATGATGTACGTTTGAAATTCCATAAGGCTAAAGATACTGCGATAGTGAACACCACAGTAGGCCGTTAACTTGAATTAACTTGAAAAGGAATAGACATTTATAAAAAAAAGCAATCACTGATGTTGGATAGACAAATATCATGATTCTAGTTTCTGCAGAAACACAATCAGCAGACTAGGACTTGACAGACTCACAAAAGCTGGATCCTGCAGAATAACAATAAAAATTACAGTTTATCCGTTGACTGTTGTAACTGATTAACCTGTCTGAAAATCTGGGGCACCTTTATACAAACAATTGGATAGAGTACCGCACTCAAGTCTGTTTATGTTATTACTGCAACTAAGGTCTGCGGAAGTTCCAGATGGTCTCCGTCAACGGACTCCATATCGTAGTATAAGCAAAATGGCTTTTATGTTAAGATTAATGACAGTTCCCACTGGACGCTACCATACTCTGATGTAGCGCTAAAGTTTAGGAAATGGAACATGTCCCACCCTTCTCCCTAGTGTCCGGCAACGGCCTAATACGGTCAAGTGTTTCGCCGAGACCGCTGAACGCAGAAAATTTATGCTGCATGGCGTAAACATGACAAACGGAACTAGGCCCCTAAATATAAGAGCAAAGGGAATATTAACATATTCGTGTACGAAAATACGATGATATTCGAATTATGACCTAGTTAATGGTTTTATTCTTGGTGTACACTGTTAAAAAATATTTTAGATGTAACTTACTTGTTTATTCATTCCCTGTCTTCACAAAGCCCAAACAAAAAGTTCCAAACTAGGATTCGAAGCCAAGAATTTATCCTTTACCGGCGATACATGGAGGGCGCAGTAAGTGAGGTTATGGGTTTTAAGTTCCTGTCCAGCAGATAGTTTTAACTTAGGAGAAAGCACACAACTCACTGCAGAGTCAAAGATTTATTCTGCATACGCCATGTTATTTGAGATACGAGTAGAACGCATTGTAGAGCTATACTTCTTACGGTGAGAAAAGGCCCTTGACAGCTGACAGCCATAATGCTAATTTCAACTACAAAGTGTGAAAGGCTGCCGTTAGTCGTGGATGGGATCTGTCGAGCAGCAGAAAGGAGGAGTTGTCACCACGGAGATGTACAGGGTGTCCCATTTATCTTGAACACCTAAAGACGTATTGAAAAATGTATCACAGTGCATCATTCACTGAAACACAACGTTATTAATTATATAACACAACATTAACGTTGACGCTCCCAGAGCTTAGCGCAGGTACTCGGGGTAATGGAACACATCCACGTGCTGACGTTGACAGAGGGCAAATGTAAACATGAGTAGAATGCACACCCAGCATTCCGTCAATCATCGTCAGTTGAACAGTTGTGTGAGTAGAATGTACACCAAAGAAGAGAAGGTAGAAATGCTACAAATCTATGGGGAATGTTAGTTAGCAGAACAGTAACTGCAATACTGTTTTCTTATGTACGCGTACATTTAGTACAGTAGTTTAGTCCTTTTAAATTCTGTTGTGTAGAGGAGGCATACAATAAAGGCTGTCCCTCCTACAAACTGCATCGATGTAACGTTTCTTTTATTGTTGTTGTTGAAGGCAAGCGAAATGCTGCGCAGGCAGTGGATCTGTACATAGAGCGATATCCTGACAAGAACCCATCTTCCCGACGGATGTTTTCTCACCTTTTGCGACGCTTCAGGAAACGGGAAGTTTCAACCCACGACAACGCAGTCGTCGTAACTCTCGCACAGACGAATCTGCCGAAGTTACTGTTCTCGATTCCGTTGCTATGAATTAACATGTGAGTACACGGCAGGTTGAACACGAGACTGGCATTCCTAAAACTAGTGTAAATCGTATTCTTACACGTCACCGGTTCCATCCTTACCATGTACACCTTCATCAAGAATTGAATGGGAATGATTTACAGAATCGTCTACTGTTCTGTCAGCGGGCACAGCAGTAAGTACTGGCCAAATTGTTGAATGTTCCCTCTCAAGCAAAGGACAGGTAAATACAAGGAACATGCATTATTGGTCCAGCAACAACCCACGATGGCTTAGATAGGTGGAACGCCAGCGTAAATGGAGAGTTAACGTCACGTGTGGGGTGCTTGGTACTACAATTATTGGCCCTTATTTCATCAATGATAGTCTCAACGGCACAGCCTATGCCAACTTCCTCAGACGAATTCTTCTTCCTCTTCTGGATGAAGTGCCGCTAAGAACCAGAATGATTATGTGGTATCAACACGATGGATGTCCAGCACTTAATGTCTTGAGTGCACGTCGCTTTCTGAACCGAAGATATCCTGCCTGATAGGTTGGTCGAGGAGGAACAGTTACTTAGCCTGCTAGGTCTCCTGATTTAAATTCTCTGGACTTTTTTCTTTGGGGATGCATTGAAGACGTTGTCTATCGCGATATTCCAACACCTCCAGAGGACATGCAGGAAGGTATCGTGCTTGCTTGTAATTCTCTTCAGCGGGCAACACTGGAAGCTGTAAATAATTCTTTCATTCAACGAGTGCACCAATGCATCGATGTCCAGGGTCACCATTTCGAGCAACTTTGAATATTCTACTCCTGGGCAATGGAACAGGAGACTTAAAACCAATTTTGTGTTATGTATTTACTTGGTATTCATTTCTTTCCTGAAAATTCCAGCAAGTGGACGAGTTCGTGATCCCGGGCTCAAAGTCAGTGTTGTGTTATGTAATAAATAGCGTTGTGTTTCAGTGAATGGTACACTGTGATACATTTTTGAATAGGTCTTTAGGAGAGGATATGAATTCCCGAATGTAAAATACAGGGTGCCAGTTAAAGAAATCATATTGCTGTTCATATCATTGTAAAAATCAAAGCCACAACGAAGGCAATCATGCTGATTGATGTCCCTTTGACGGCTAAAGAACACTTGCTTGAAACATTTTGTAATTTGCATTTGTACAAGCAGTTATTTCGTGTGGTCAAGATAAATGGGATACCCTGTATGTAAAATCGTGTTATATGACTGACAGCAGTAAACGTGCAAAGACGTTGGGCAAAGAGCACTTTAAGTGTCAGGGGTCTCCTCGGGTTAAATGGCCTATACTTTCCTTTTAACCAAATACCAGTGAACTGAGAACTGGCGAAGGATGTCCCTATTAGAAATACGTGTAAGAGATATCAGTCCCGGCATTTACTTCACAGTCAGGAGACAGTTTTTACCTTATTTCTGTGACAGTAGGTCCCATACTAAAATATGAAGTGGTAGTGGATTTTAAGTGATTGTCAAAGGTGTAAGAGTTTGTAAATACCGTTATTAAACGAAATATTACGATGTACACAACAAATTTTGATGTCAGAGTCTGTCATTGCTCTTAAAAATAGTTTGAAGGATGGTCAGAAGTTGACAATATCAGCTGGTCGCAGACATGCACGCCAAAGATTCCAGGGTCAGATTGCTCTTTGTAAGCAATGTAGCCATGTATAATGCACAGTGGATGATCGCAGAGTTGCTGCCAGTTCTAGTGTGTATAACAGAGCTGAATACAGAAATGCTTGAATGAAGATAGTTGCGAAAACGCACTTTGCGTTGACTGAGGCAGATGTAACACCAGTTTTCAATGACTCAGCATTTGTAAAACCTGAAATTGCCAGCTGAGGGACTCAGAGATATGGATTGTTTATTAACTCATTCTAACGTAAGCATGGTAGATTTTTTGATATTTTTTATATTTTAGTGCTTTCAGAAAAATGTGTATGAGATTTTCACGTTAACTGAAAGCCAATTTCTTCTATTGTCATAGATCCAAGAACTGAAACCGGTACTTATAATGGCATTTTATTGCAACCAAGACAATTAAAATTTGTCACAAATGACTCAGCATCGTTTATTCAAGCATGGGTGCCCAGTGGCGAACCTGGATCTCTTCTAGTTCACGCACACGATTTACTTGTGTTATGAGTGTGGTGGGCGCGTCCGTTGTGTAATAGCGCACAAATGTGTAAGTAATGAATGTTTTTCTTTGGTTTAGCGCAGATCTCGTTAATTTGGTTTCCGCAGGTCGTAGAATGGACAGTCAATGATCCCAATACGAGATGAGTAGCATTACCATCGCGAATTGTAAGAATTCTTTTATTTCTTAAGATAATTAAATTAACAGCTTTTTCGACATGTACTATGTACGAGTATCCACCCAACTTGGTTTCTGGCTTTTTTTCCTACTCCAAGGAGAGAGTGGTCTGTTTCAGATCTGTCCCATTGTGCAGGGTGGGGCAAATAAAAGTGGCCCGGACGAGTGGTCACCATTTGTGACAGCTGTAACGGAGGAGAAAAAGACGTACAATTACGTCCAACAGGATGAAGCAACTGCCCATTCAGCCGGTCGAACCTTGTAGCACATTTTGACGGAGTTGTTAACTGAGGTCAGTCTGGCCGCGGCCCTAGCTGGCCACCTGATTACTTGGCCTGTCAGTCTGCGATTACGTAGTGTGGGGAGCCATCAAGTCTAAGGTGTATCGCAACAAAAATTGCAGAAAAACATTTAGTGTGAGAGTATTTGTTAAAATGGACGGCCAAATATTTGGCGCCAATCAGGCCTTATTTGAAGTTATGAAATCGGTGTTATTAATGTAATCCTCGAGCTCTCGTAATTCTGCCTAAATCTGAGTCATGTTCCTCTTTGGTCTTATGTCGTCTTCTTAGCCAAGTCATTAGGGTTTCTTTTTTTACTCAAATAGGATACATGCGAGTTTGTCGTTTGAAATGATGACGCATTTTAGACATTTCAATGTAGCTATAAAAAATGTGGGGGGGGGGGGGGGGGGAGTTTACCCGCATAACGTCTGTCTTCCACGTTGGTGTATATTTTTTAAGCCTAATAATTTTACTTGTATTTTATAAAAAAAGTTTTCTTGCTAGAAGTTCGAGCTCCGAATGACTCAGTATTGAGTGTTATACGGGCGGCCTCTTTATCTCAAATTACGGTCTTGTGTTTTTAATGATCTCGTTCTTGTGGTATATGATACGAAAAATCTGTTTATGTACTGCATCTGTGTGTTGTATTATACACCTTGTTTTCTCATTTTAAATTTACCGCCTTCATTTATATTTTACTTCGTCAAAATTGTAGGATAAGTTATTGCAGAAGTGTTGCCCCTAGTAATTCCATCTTATCAATGTTTTATGCGCATTACACTTACAAAGTTTTAGTGGGTATGTATATCCAGTTTACGATCTCTCATTCTTATCACTGGTGCGTCGCAGCGCCACCTATTGAGGTGATTCTGTATTAGGCTTCGGTACCAGCACACGACGCTGTGGTGCATTATGCTTACTACCTAAGCCCCCATCCTACTCTGTTACTCGCTCCTGTGAACGGGAACGCGTTATGCAGATCTTGGTGCCTCTCGCATCCATCTAGAAAAGGTAATGAATGATTTTACTGTTTTATATTTCTAGTTTTTACTGAGTTTAACGAAGGCGATGTTGGCCTGATATATATTAGACGATGCCCTTTGGCTACACTGACTAAAAGATTCTTCTAAGAAATACCAAATTAAGGTATTTGCTCTTTCAATAATTGATCTGTTTGTACATAAGTCTGCACAACGCAATCGCGATTCGTAAATAGATGTATTTGTTCTCTTTTTTTATGTAGATATCCTGAAGATGCCTAAATAAGGCGTAACGCGTCGTTGAAAAATAAAAAAACTAAAATTGCACTGCTTTGCTGTATGCCACCCACATATGGATATAGATTGGAAGAATTTCTATTTAGTATGAGACTTCAGCAATTCCAGCAGTACAGCGTCGATCCGCTTACAGCAACTTGAGGACCAGGACCCAAAAGTGCCAAGAGATGGAATGGTTGTCACTTTCGACATGTGCTATAACCATGTAAGTACCGTGCTTCCTTTTCTCTGTTGTGTTTCTTTGTACCCTGGATTGCCGTTCTCTAGGCCATTTTTATTGCCGCGTCCTGTAGATTCGTGTACCTGTGTAGCTGCCGATCATGAATCAGACATTTACAGTTTTATTTTTATTTTTCACTCTCTAGATAGAGCGAGCTGTTCGAGTATTGATACGTTATAGAGGCAGGATCTATCAGGAGCCAGCCCTTGTGTCCGAGCGGTTCTAGGCGCTTACGTCTGGAACCGCGCTGCTGCTACGGTTGCAGGTTCGAATCCTGCGTCGGGCATGGATGTGTGTGACATCCTTAGATTAGTTAGGTTTAAGTAGTTCCAAGTTCTAGGGGACCGATGACCTCAGATGTTAAGCCCATAGTGCTCAGAGCCATTTGAACTATTTTCTATTCAGGAAAATAACAAGCAGGCTGATAGTGGGGCAGTGGGAGTCCCAGTTGGAACTATTTGGGATGGGATTTCCAGTTCTAGCATTTGCGTTACAAATAACGAAATGACCCTGTTAGAACTGATATGTCATGATTCCCTACCTGCCAGTATAAAAGGAGTGGGGGAGGGGGAAGGTGAGGCAGTATTGCGTTGACAGAAGAGAAGCAGTAGCACCAGAATGTGTTGGTCAGAAGTGCTCAGTGACTTCGAATATCGACTGTTTATTGGATGCCATCAGAGTAACAAGTCCTTCAGGGATGTATCAACCTTTCTAAAACAGCCCATACGTCAGTTGATAATGTGAATGCGAAGTATGAAAGTGGAGAAACAGAAACAGCTAAACAAAGACCAATGTAATAGCGGGTGTGGATGGCCGCAACAGTTGTGGTGGATCTCAATTGTTCGTGTCAGGAAGCAACAGTTCACCACCCTGGGCAAGGTAGCAGTGGGACAGTAGGCGGAACCCTGGTAACCTTCCGCCATATCAACAAAAACATCGTTGGTTAAACGTACATTTTGTTAGAGAAGAAACTGCAACCTCCAGCGCGACTCAGCAGGAACGCTGACGTGAGCTGTGTGTGGTTGCACGTACATCGATTGGACGCAGCTTTGCAGAGGGACGCCCCAGAGGAAGCAGAATCCCACCGCGGATCACATACAGAAAGATGGCATTCATCAATAATGCTTGCACTTGCAGACGGAGGTAGACAGCGACCTTATGCCCGCTCAGGCTGCACCACCCCAGTCTCGAATAACTGCCCGCAAGGCTAGAAGGATAACATCGATTCGAAGTAGGCTTAAAGGTGGCCAATAGGCTAGAACGCCACAACATCAGAGCCAGCAATAGTCCTGCCGTTGGTGAAGGCTAAGTCTCCTGGTTGCAGCATGTAGATTTGTGTCGTAGACCAGTGTGGGCCTCTTTCCGAAACTTGCGGCTACCAGACTGCATAGATCTGTCTAAAAATCTACATCTACATCTATGTGATTACTCTGCTATTCACAAAAGAGTGGCTGGCTGAGGGTTCAATGAACCACCTTCAAGCTGTCTCTCTACCGTTCCACTGTCGAACGGCACGGAGGAAGACAGAGCACTTAAATTTTTTTGTGCGAGCCCTGATTTCTCCTATTTTATAACGATGATCATTTCTACCTATTGTAAGTGGTATGTTTTCGCAATCGGAGGAGAAAACTAACGATTGAAATTTCATGAGAAGATCCCGTCACAACTAAAAACACCTTTGTTTTAATGATTGCCAATCCAATTCACGTATCATCTCTGTGGCAACATCTCCCCTACTTCGCTTTAATACAAAACGAGCTGCCCTTCTTTGCACTTTTTTGATGTCATCCGTCAGTCCCACCTGATGTGGATCCCACACTGTACAGCAATACTCCATAATAGGACAAGCGTGGTGACAGCAGTCTCTTTAGTATATCTGTTACACATCCTAAGTGTTCTGCCAATGAATCGCAGTCTTTGGTTTGCTCTACCCACAATATTATCTATGTGATTGTTCCAATTTAGGTTATTTGTAGTTGTAATCCCTAAGTATTTAGCTGAATTTACAGCCTTCAGATTTGTGTGACTTATCGCGTAATCGAAATTTAGCTGATTTCTATTAGTACTTATGTGAATAACTTCACACTTATCTTCATTCAGGGTCAATTGCCACTTTTCGCACCATACAGATATCTTATCTAAATCTAAGTCGGGGAAGACCAAGAAGAATGATTTTGAAGTAATAGGTTTAACATCAGAAGAGGCACCAATGTTAGCACTGAATAGGGGATCATGGAGGAATTTTATAAGGGGGCTATGCTCCAGACTGAACGCTGAAAGGCATAATCAGTCTTAAATGATGATGATGATGATGAATCATTTTGCAAGTCGTTTTGATCATCTAATGACTTAAGAAGATGGTAAACGACAGCATCATTTGCAAACAATCTGTGGCGGCTACTCAGATTGTCTCCTATGTCGTTAATATAGATCAGTAACAATAGAGGGTCTATAACACTTCCTTGGGGAACGCCGGATATTATTTCTGTCTTACTCGATGAATATCCGTCTATTACTACGAACTGTGACCTTTCTGACAGGAAATCACGAATCCAGTCGCACAACTGAGGCGATACTCTGTAAGCACGCAGTTTGGTTAGAAGACGCTTGTGAGGAACGGTGCCGAAAGACTTCTGGAAAATCTAAAAATATGGACTCAACTTGACATCCCCTGTTGATAGTCCCTATTAATTCATGAGTATAGAGAGCTAGTTGTGTTCCACAAGAACGATATTTTCTGAATCCGTGCTGACTGTGTGTCAATAAATCGTTTTCTTCGAGGTACTTCATAATGTTCGAATACTATATATGCTCCAAAATCCTACTGCAAATCGACGTTAATGATATAGGCCTGTAATTCAGCGGATTACTCTTTCTTCCCTTTTTGGGTATTGGTGCGACTGGAGCAGTTTCTAAGCCTTTAGGTACGGATTTTCTCCAGGCGTGTGTTTGCATATAAAAATGCAAATATAATGGAGCTATTTTATCAGGATACTCTGAGAGGAACCTCATGGTATACCATCTGGACCGGAGGCCTTGCCTTTATTAAATGATGTAAGCTGCTTTATTACACCGAGGATATCTACTTCTATGTTTCTTATCTTGGCAGTTGTTCGTGATTGGAATTCAGGAATATTTATTTCTTCTTCTTTGGTGAAGGAGTTTCGGAAAACCGTGTTTAATAAGTCTGCTTTAGTGGCACTGTCGTCAGTGACTTCACCGTTGTTATCGCGCAGTGAAGGTATTGATTGAGTCTTGCCACTGGTGTGCTTTATGTATGACCAGAATCTCTTTGGGTTTGTTGGCAACGTTGGCCGTTGTTGTTCGAGGCGCTTGAGTCCGTAACCGCGCGACTGCTACGGTCGCAGGTTCGAATCTTGCCTCGGGCATGGATGTGTGTGATGTCCTTAGGTTAGTTAGGTTTAAGTAGTTCTAAGTTGTAGGGGACTGATGACCTTAGATGTTAAGTCCCATAGTGCTCAGAGCCATTTTCTCTTTGGGTTCTCTGCCAGCGAAAAATGAGGTTTATTTACACTGGATTGGTCACACGTGATTTGCCTAGACATGGATTCCTGTCACATGACCGTTAAGCTCTCCGGGCATTCGCCAAGCTCAAGTCATTCCATGTACTTTTCACAGGGTATAACGTTATGCAATCAGATTATTCGTTTCCACAGACCGATGTCTTCGCTCTTTACACCCCCTTTCACTGATTACATAAATAGGCGGAATATGATGAGCTGTTCGTGTATTCCCTACTTTCTAACTCTCCACGAGCAGTCATTGTGGTACCTGAACTGCTGGTAGCACTTCGGAACTCATGAGTGATTCTTTCCGTTGGTTTCACACTGTTGTTTTCAGTCACCCTGGAAGGTTCCTCTCCGTCAGTAAATGAGGTCTGCCTGGTATTCTGCCACTACTATTTTTGGTGCTACTGAGTAAAATAAGGACACTGCCACAGCTAATACTAGACGCCCTGAGAATGCGCCAGATCAGAGTCGACAGAACACAGTTACATTAGGAATACTTGCTGATATAGCAAGAACTGCCAGTGTGATGCCAGGCAATTACCATAAAGCAAACCAGGCGTAGAAAACGTAGCACCGCAGCTCATAAAAGCCGACATTGAAAGTAGTGTTAAAATGCTCCATCCCTTGCCGAAGCATATTTGGCTTGAAGAGAAATCTCCAAAGAAGTGGAAAAATGTTTTGGTGGTAAAGCTCCCAAAAAAGGGAAATTAGTCAGACTCTAACAACTGGCGTGGTATTACATTGTTGTCAGTGCCCAGTAAGGTTCTCACCAGAATTATTTAAAAGAGAATTAAAGAGTCTTTTGAAAAGCGACAGCGTAAATAATAGGCCGGTTATAGGGCACAACGCAGTTGTGTTGATCTTATTAACACTCTGAGGATCATTTTAGAGCATAGCAAAGAATTCCAAACAACCATGTATCTGGCATCCTTGATTTAGATTCCGTGAAAATTAAAGTGCTCTGGTAGGAGTTGCGGAAGTATGGCATACCACAGAAGATCTTAAACATCATAAAAGATCTATACGATGGCTATAAATGTTGCGTACTGCACAAGAGAAACATGACAGAGCTCATAAAAGTAACAACTGGAGTCCGGCAGGGTTGCATTTTATCACCAACAATTTTCCTACGTGTTCTAGACTCAGGTATGAGAAGAGTCACAGCAGGCAGGAGACGAGGAATCCGGTGGGGATTCCATGAACGTCTGGAGGATTTGGATTTTGCAGACGACATAGCTTTATTAGCTCAAAGGCTGACTGATATGCAAAATAAATGAAACCTGCCGAAGAAGAAGCAGAGACTGCTGGCCTCAAGATAAATACAGGCGAAACAAAGGAAATGAGAGTAAATTCAGGGAACATGGATGTGCCACAGTTAATAGGGGAGTAGCGGGTGGAGACTGTCTAGTCATTGCTGTATCTGGGTAGTATAGTGACGGAAGATGGTGAAGCTGGTGATGACGTGAAAAACCGCATTAAAATGGCAAATGCTGCCTTCGTACAGTTGTATCCAATATGGAATAATAGAAATGTCATATACAAAACAAAAATCCGTATTTTTAATACAGATGTGAAGGCTGTCCCTCTGTACGCCAGTGAAAGCTGGAAAATGGATAAAAAGATAACATCTCAGTTACACAGTTTTATCAATAGATGTCTTCGAAGAATTATGAATATCTGGTGGACAGAAAAAATAGGTAATGAGTAGCTCTGACGAATAACAAACCAGATACCTATAGAAGACCAGATACGAGAGAGAAAGTGGGGTTGGTTGGGGTACACCTTGAGAAAACCAGATGGAGCCATCGAGCAAAAAACATTGGAATGGATCCCCAGGGAACATCTACATAAATGATCTTTTGGATAGGGTGGATAGCAATGTGCGGCTGTTTGGTGATGATGCTGTGATGTAGGGGAAGGTGTCGTCGTTGCGTGGCTGTAGGGGGATACAAGATGACTTGGACATGATTTGTGATTGGTGTAAAGAATGACAGCTATCTTTAAATATAGATAAAGGTAAATTAGTGCAGATGAATAGGAAAAAGAAATCCGTAATGTTTGAATACTCCATTAGTAGTGTAGCTCTTGACACAGTCACGTCGATTAAATATTTGGGCGTAACATTGCAGAGCGATATGAAATGGGACAAGCATGTAATGGCAGTAGTTGTGGGGAAGGCGGATGGTCGTCTTCCGTTCATTGGTAGAATTTTGGGAAGATGTGGTTCATCTGTAAAGGAGACCGGTTATAGCATGCTGGTGCGACCTATTCTTGAGTACTGCTCGAGCGTTTGGGATCCTTGTCAGGTCGGATTGAGGGAGGACATAGAAGCAATTCAGAGGCGGGCTGCTAGATTTGTTACTGGTAGGGTTGATCATCACGCGAGTGTTACGGAAATGCTTCAGGAACTCGGGTGGGAGTCTCTAGAGGAAAGGAGGCGTTCTTTTCGTGAATCGCTACTGAGTAAATTTAGAGAAACAGCATTTGAGGCTGACTGCAGTACAAATTTACTGCCGCCAACTTACATTTTGCGGAAAGACCACAAAGATAAGATAAGAGACATTAGGGCTCGTACAGAGGCATATAGGCAGTCATTTTTCCCTCGTTCTGTTTGAGAGTGGAACAGGGAGAGAAGATGCTAGTTGTGGTACGAGGTACCCTCCGACACGCACCGTATGGTGGATTGCGGAGTATGTATGTCGATGTAGATGTAGGCCTAGGAGCACATGGGAGAGGACAGTGGAAGAGCAAGCAAAAAGAGGTGGCAAGGCCTGGGCAGAATTGAGACAAATGGCCAAAGAGAGAGGCGGATGGCGAGTTCTCCTGGATGCCCTACGCCCCCATAGGGGCCAAAGGAACTAAGTCGAAGCCGGCGATGGGCCGCTGCAAGTGCTAAGCAAAACGGTAACGTACCTACGCGAGAGGTTTCCGCAGAGGGCGTGTATGCGCGTGTCGGGGATGCGCGCCGTGGTCTGCGAGAAGTCGCCGTGGTCCTCGTGCTGGTGCGGGCGCTGGCCGTGGCCGTGGCGCGGCGTGGGCGCGGGCCGCAGCGGCTCCAGCTGCTGGAAGCCGGGCTGCGGCTGCTCGCTCTGCCACGAGTAGGCGTCCTCGTCGGCCAGGTCGCCCCAGCCCGCCTCCTCCGCCGCCCCCAGGTCGCCCCACCAGCCGCCGCCCTCCTCGGTCAGCCGCTCGTCGCTGCCGGCCAGGTCGCCCCCCTGGAAGCCGTCGCCCCACTCGCCGAACTCTCCCAAGTCCCCGCCGTGGTCCGTGTCGCGCCGCCACCTCAGCTCCCCCTCGGTGGTGGCCGCAGACGCGCCCGCCTGCCCCGTGTCGTCGAAGTCGGCGCCGCAGTAGTTGCGCATCATCGCCATGTAAGCCTGCACAGGCACAGACACATCTCTCGCAGCTACTACACATCTATTCAAGTTCAGTGTGTGAACCTATCGTGACTAAAATGAACAGACCGCGCCGGTTTGGTAGTACAGTAACGGTGGTTTTTTACCACCGTTACTCTAGCACCAAACCGCTGCGGGGCTACTCCTAGTGGAGTGTCACTACAGCTGTATGGGGCGTATTAATCTACGAGTAGAAACGCACCTGGAGTGAACATTGTTGTTTAGATTATATTAGATTAGTTTTTCGTTCCATAGATCCGTGCTGAGAAGATTCTCCTGGATGTGGAACATGTCAATATTTTTAAGCTGAAATAACAATACTAATAGTATGATTATACAGGGTGTTGCAAAAAGGTACGGCCAAATTTTCAGGTAACATTCCTCACACACAAAGAAAGAAAATATGTTATGTGGACATGTGTCTGGAAACGCTTACTTTCCATGTTAGAGCTCATTTTATTACTTCTTTTCAAATCACATTAATCATGGAATGGTAAAACACAGCAACAGAACGTACCAGCGTGACTTCAAACA
Source organism: Schistocerca gregaria (assembly GCF_023897955.1). Lineage (NCBI taxonomy): Eukaryota > Metazoa > Arthropoda > Insecta > Orthoptera > Acrididae > Schistocerca > Schistocerca gregaria. The sequence goes on along the minus strand of NC_064920.1, from coordinate 970,512,897 downwards.
CTTTGTTACAGGAAATGTTCAAAATGTCCTCCGTTAACGAGGATGCATGCATCCACCCTCCGTCGCATGGAATCCCTGATGCACTGATACAGCCCTGGAGAATGCCGTGTTGTATCACAGCCGTCCACAATACGAGCACGAAGAGTCTCTACATTTGGTACCGGCTTTGCGTAGACAAGAGCTTTCAAATGCCCCCATAAATGAAAGTCAAGAGGGTTGAGGTCAGGAGAGCGTGGAGGCCATGGAATTGGTCCGCCTCTACCAATCCATCGGTCACCGATTCTGTTGTTGAGAAGCGTACGAACACTTCGACTGAAATGTGCAGGAGCTCCATCGTGCATGAACCACATGTTGTGTCGTACTTGTAAAGGCACATGTTCTAGCAGCTCAGGTAGAGTATCCCATATGAAATCATGATAACGTGCCCCATTAAGCGTAGGTGGAAGAACAAACTAAAATGAGCTCTAACGTGGAAATTAAGCGTTTCCGGACACATGTCCACATAACATATTTTCTTTATTTGTGTGTGAGGAATGTTTCCTCAACGTTTGGCCGTACCTTTTTGTAATACCCTGTACACAATATATCAATTGTTTCTATTAAAACATTTGTCAATGGAGTGGAAGGAGTTGGCCACTAGCAAGTCTGTCAGGCTCCTTTTAAACTGGTCTTTATTTGTAACTAAATTTTTTATGTTTGCTGGCAAATTATTGAAGATGAACGTTCCTGAGTAGTGGATCCCTTTTTGAACTAAAGTAGATGCTTTTAAGTTCTTGTGCAGATCATTTTTGTTCCTGGTATTGAAGGTATGAACTGAGCTGTTTGTTGGAAAAAAGAGATATATTATTTAGGACAAATTTCATTAAGGAAAATATACTGAGAGGCAGTAGTTAGTATACCCAGTTCTTTGAAGAGGTTTCTACAGGACTTCCGTGAATTTACTCCACAAATAATACGTATTGTTGGCAACAGTGCGCCGACGCGGACCGAGTATTTGCTGCAATACATAACTATAAAAAGCGTTGTTATTAAGCTGTTTTTAAACGTTTACAATTGCCAACATTAAGCTGGAACTGTCACGTGATCTCGGGACGACGCTGTTTGTTTAAGTCAAATTCACATTGGCCGTCACGTCACCTTAAAACGTTCCAAACGGCGGTATTCACAAAAATGTTTCAAATGGATCTGACCACTATGGGACTCAACAACTGAGGTCATCAGTCCCTAGAACTTAGAACTACTTAAACATAGCTAACCTAAGGACATCACACACATCTATGCCCGAGGCAGGATTCGAACCTGCGACCGTGGCGGTCGCGCGGTTCCAGACTGAAGCGGCCAGAACTGCTTCGCCACGCCGGCCGGCGGTATTCGCACAGTTCGTCAATGGACTGTCACATGACATCGCGGTACGACAAGGTTTCTTGGGAAGAAAGTTTTGACGGTATCGTCGTTTGCTAACTTCGTAAGTTAACCTATTTTTGCCACTTTCACTCGTGTTACTGCAGTACATTCGTGTCTTCGTAATCTGGTTTGTTTTCCTGGATAATTGCAAATCTTCCTTGACGACTTGGATATATATTCCAAGAGTGTTCTTACACAAGCGAGGCCCGAAATTCGACAGCGAAAAAATTTCTTAGGTTTCGCACTAACAGAACATAGCACATTACCAAACAAAATTGTCAAGAACAAATGTTATGGACTTTGATTTGACCATTAATAAATTTTTCCTTCATAGTTCCTCAATTCCAATTATATACTCTGACTTTTTGTATCACTTTTGGTGACTCATAAACTCACTTTCGTCGTTAGTTACTGGGATAACCGAATTGGCGTGACGTGATGTTACTGACAGTATGATTACTCGATGACGTGGCGGTGCCTTGACGTGATGCACGTTTATTTGCTCTTCAAAGCATAGAGCCAAGTTTATTCCAGGTATCCTATGGGAATTCTTATGGTGTCTAGAGAACTCCTATAACAAATCCACATCACATACGAAGGGAATGTGACTGTACCAGCGATGTAATGACATTACGGACAAACCTGCGTCATCATGGGACTTCTGACCTCGGTGGCAATGTGTGTTGACAACAGAAAAACAATTCTGTGCATCTTAATGCTCACTCTAGGGATATTTCTACTATATGTTATTAATGAAGGAAATAAATTTCCTAAATGAACCTATGATTATTTTGGATTTTTGATAATAAAGACGTCTAGATCCTGGTGAGATGTAGTCTGCGGCTTACAGCCCGTGGTCGGCTGCTGGGCTGAATGTAGAATGAATGCAGCCTTTCTTCTCCGTGGCATTAGGAGGGGAGGGGTGGCTACCCCATCGTCCCAGCCGTCGTTTTCCCTCGGGATTTCCGTCATCACTTGACAGCAGGTTGAGCCTACGTGAGGCCCTCTTAAAGGGACTAAAAGGAGGAAAAATCTACGCCGCTCACTGGGACTGAACACAAGACTTCAAGGGCCAGTGTCGAGTGCTCTACCCGCCACACCACCTCAGCCACCACGATCCTGGAGGCGCCTGGATTTTTAACTAATACTGAACTTAGTTTTATGAATTCTACGTTTTAATATGATGGAAGTATCCATGAATTCTACGTTTTAATATGATGGAAGTATCCGAACAGAAATGCATATACACCGAAGAGCCGAAGAAACTTGTGCACCTGCCTAATATCGTGTAGGGCTCCCGTGAACACACAGAAGTACCGCAAGTCGACTTGGCATGCACTCGACTAATGTTTAAGTAATGCTGGAGGGAACTGACATATGAATCCTTCAGGGCTTTCTATAAATCGGTAAGAGTACGAGGAGGTGGAGATCTTTACTGAACAGCACGTTGCAAGGCATCCCACATATGCTCAATAATGTTCATGTTTGGGGAATTTGGTGGCCAGTGAAAGAGTTTAAACTCAGAAGAGTGTACCTGGAGCTACTGTGTAGCAATTCTGGACGTGTGCGGTGTCACAGTGTCCTGCTGGAATTGTCCAAGTCCGTCGGAATGCATAATGGACATGTATGGATGCAGATGGTCAGATATGATGCTTACGTACGTGTCACCTGTCAGAGTGTCCACCCCTGATAGCTGAGTGGTCAGCGCGACGGAATGTCATATCAAACGGCCAGGGTTCGATTCCCGACTGGGTCGGAGATTTCTCCGTTCAGGGACCGGGTGTTGTGTTGTCCTTATCATCGTCATTTCCTCCCCAACACACTTTCATGGGCACGCCCAAAGTTACTTCTACGTCTGTTGATTACTCTCCAGGAAGATAATCTGCTGCATCCTCCCTACCAAAAAATCATCAGTCCACTCACAAATTTTTCTTGATACCCTGTTCGATAATATTTTTGACAATAACAAGTGGCAATGAGTTAAATGCTACATCCCTTCATGCAATACAGAGGAAAGCGTGCTCTGAAACAGCTCAGAAAATTTTAATCATGACCTTGAAGTGAGTTACACTACATATTAGAAAAACTGAATGTAAGTAAATCTGAATATTAACTCTTCCTGACTAACATCTTAAACTTCAGCCTACTTATCACTACTACATTGTGACCTGAGTCTATACCGCTCCTGGGTACGCATTACAATCTAGTATCTGATTTCGGAATCGCTGTCTGACCATGATGTAAAGTAACTGAAATCTTCCCGTATAACCCGGCCTTTTCCAACTATACCTCGTCCTCTTGTGACTCTTGAACTATTCCTTATTGCAGTGAGTATAGTCTTAGAGAATTTCAAGCGAATCTCTTCTTTTTTAGCACTTGCATATTCCGCATCTTTGCGTACTGATTCTTCCTGATTAATCTCTTATATTTCAGCCTGATCTCCTCCAACAATAGTGGAAATAACAGTCACTGGCGTAAACATGATGTCTTTCAAAGAAACAAAAAACCTCTTCGTTCAGTTACTTCGAAAACTGTAGGAGCTGACTGTGATATAATGCTTATGATTTCAGAAATTTTCCTTTTTGTACTACCAGTTTGCTCTTGTGTTCAATGACTGCAAATTTCGCACAGATTGATTCTTTATTTTGAGAAGAAAAAATCCCGCCTGTCGACCATTGTAATTTTTTGTTCTTTCATTGTCAAATAAATCTTTACATTCTTTCTTCGTGGTAGTGGAATGTCATTTCATATCAAATTTACACCACTGCAATATATATATGGAGAATTCTCATCCCTCTCTCATATCAGTCACATTCCGTTTTAAAGGCTTGTGACGATACATCGCTAGATTGTCTCTTTATGTGCAAACAGCAACTGGACCTGCCAAAATCCTCCATACCACGAAAAAACAGCGAAGAGTAACAGTGGTGATACCACGATTCTGTCGAACTGAAGAGAGCTGTGCATACGGGAAAATGCCACACCGCAAAACTAAATGAAATGTCGCGCAGTACCGGGCACCTCCTAGAAGGACCGAGCAAAGCCGAGGAGGCTCTGTCTCGGCCCGCAAGCGACCACCACTTCCGCTACCACGCGGTTTTGTAAATACGGGAATCAAAAAACTAAAATCAATTTGACGTTCTTCGCACCTCCACACACATCGTTTTTTGGATACTTAGTTGATTTTTGAAATGAAAACGCAAATTCTGAGTTTTTCTTTAAGTTTGAGATGCTAGTGGTCTGTATATTTTTACAAAGCAATATCATAAAATGTTATAATGATGAGCTTGACGGCTGAGCAATAAGAATTCTAAGCAAAACTGATACTGACCTTGTGCTTCTCAGGGTCGTGCCTGGCTGGAAACTTGAAGGCGCAACAATGGAAGCTGTACGTTAGCCATGCCTCCCGAAGGTGCTGCAACAGGGAACAAGCAACGCTCATAAAGTACATAAACCTTACTTTGTGCGCTACTGTATTTATAGTGGATTTTCCTTGGGAAACCATTTGTTATTAACTCTCGTAACCCAAACAAATCGAACTTTTTACGTTTGTACCTTATTCAATTAATTTTTTTTATTGTGTGACCTGCAAATATTTTCTCCAATAGCTGCTTAATTCGCCATATCTGTTCACTAGACTGTCCTTTTAATTTTATCAGCGCATTCTGTCTTTGGTGCCTTTTATTGGGCGGAAAGTCACTAGCCACTAGGCGTAAATGGGAAAAACCGGCAGTGAAACACCACGAAATAAAACTCTTCACTTAAGTTTCAATGCATAAGTTTGTTTATCTACTTGGTCATCCCGTCTTAAAGAGTCATCATTTAACTAAGTGAGCAACATCGACAGTTTTTAACGTCTTCTCCAGCACGCAAATATACTAGTCTATTCCTAAAAAATAACTGATAAAAAGTATGTTTTCAAGTGTGCATCAGCAAATATTTGGCGTTAATATGGAACCTTGAACTTGCTTTCACTTCTGTGTGGTATTGTCTTATTAGCTCAGAGCTTTGCTGATAGTGGCAATAATGCTGGATTTAATGATTTATATACAGGAGCATTCACGTCCACTACTGCTGACTATGGAGAGGATTTTCCTGAAGGGGGGTTTTCACGGCATTTAGTTCGCAGTATGCGCCTTCCTCCGATTGGACATGAAGCGCGGCAAGTTCAATTACGTGGATCTGTTTTCGTCAGAAGATTTTGGTGCATTGAGATACAAAAATCATCTTAAGTTATCCTTTTAGTGTTTGTTTCAGAGGGTTTAGATATCTAGACAAGAACAAAATTGTGTAAAATATGCTATTGTCTTTTAAATGTGTGGAAATAAAACGTCCAAACTCTTAATAGTTAATTATCTGTAAAAGGAGCTTTGCGTTAGTAATATATAAGTAGATTCTAAGAAGATCAAGCTGTTCGAAAACTACTGTACATTTGTCCACTCCATTCTGACCTGATGTAAGCATTAACAAGAAATTCAATCTGTGCCAGTGCAGAATTAGGAATCAAAAGGAGGCTCACCAAATCATGGTACTATGCAGTACGAGGACAGGTTTAGTGACCACAGCGATGTATCACGGTGACAAACAAATACTGTTCTAGACAACGTACATGCCGAAGCGAGTGGGTCGTGTAGTAAATTGACGTGAGAATGAAACTTAATGAAACCGCCGACTAGCGGCACTGATAATAAACAGGGATTGAAGTAAAGTAAATGCTAAACACAGCCTATTAAAATGATAGGGCCGACTAAAACTACTATTAATAATTAAAAAGTAGAGAATCTAGTGATAACATAGAAAATAACTATTTCAGTGAACTGAGAACTATTGAGATGGACCAAAATGTCAATGTAAACCAATAGAAACGAAGATGGAGAGGGGTGAGTGATAAGAGAATGGACAGAAGATGGTAAATATGCGGAGGGCAGAGGGGGTGGGGAGCAAATTGTAAAAAACACGAAGGCCTAAAATTTTTCGGGGTAAAGGGGAACTGAATATGAAGTCAAGGTGGTAGGAGACACAAGGCAGCAAAAGTGAGCTGCAGACTCAACAGTCATAAAAAAAAGGTACCTAAATTCTGACAAAGCTGACATCGTAGTATCATAGAAAATTCGGTTTTTAGTGACCAATTGATCCTTAAGGCTTAAGTTTTCCGACGGCTTGAGAAATTTAGTTATCTCTAATTTTTCCAAAACGGGCAATTTTTTTCCGGTTTAGGTATTACATTTATGATGTGGAGGCAATCAAGCGTCGGTTCCTGCAGTGACCGGTTTCTATTTTTGAAAGCTAGTGAATGGTTCGAACAAGGCCATTTAAGAACTGGAAAATGTTTGATTTTTTGATACATGGCAGGAGTAGTAAATCAAGAATAACGAAATACAAATTGTTGTGAGACGGAAATTATTTTCTCAAGGAAGAGAAGAACTCTTTTGTTCTTCGCTTTCTAAAATAACTATTACATAACTGATGTTAGTTTCCATCTAAAAGTTTAATCTATCGCTATACCAAAGGTTGCTTCAAACAATGGAGTATCTTCCTAGGCACGATCTACACTGCACAACACAATGAAGGGGTCACTTCTTTCAGACCCCATCACTGACCTCCAGTGCGTCGCAGAAGTTTAAAATTTGCTTCAAAGCTGTCTACAGCATTCCTCTGTTACGGTGCAAAAGCATCGCGCTCTGTGGTCACCCTCAGCTCTGCGATGCTTCAAAGAGCAAGGTGTCGATATACGACAAAAAAAGGACCGAGCATAGGAGTTCACGTGAGCTGTAAGGTGGGTTAATGATAACTGATGTCACATTGCCACCAAATATTAGCAATTTTCTGCATGACGCCACCGCGGGCGTGTCACACTACAGGAAGGTCATCTCATACTATTCTTACCTATATTTTACTCCTTCTTTTAATGACTCTGCGATGGAGTTAAGAACTACGATTTTCTTTTGGGTGGCCGAGGAAAACGTTTGTCACACCATCGCTGAGAGTCAACATGAAAAAGTCTCAGGAGGTACCGTAAAACGGCGTCAATGAGACCACTGCTTCCCTTGGTACGTTGATTCTCACACATTTCACACTTTAAAACGGTTGTTCTCAGTGCGATGAAGAACAGGACGACGTTCTTGACAATACTCTACACTGGTCACACCACCTGGACGATTCAGTAACCTTCGAAATACATTCTGGGGCTGCAATGCCACTCAACGTTTTCTGATCCCTTTGGAGGGCAGTGCGACCTTAAATTTTACTCTGCTATATAGGGTGAAACCACTAGGGACCGTGCAAGTTTAATCGAAGAAATCTGAACGTGATATGAAGCAGCAAAGAGTGGTCACGCTTTTCAGCACTTCTGTTTCGGGCCCTCCTGTAGATTGATCACGTGGCAAGGGAGGGGGGGGGGGGGGGGTGAAGCTGGAAAACTGACATGTGTGCGTTTAAAATGGCAAAGTGTCCCTCTAAGACTCCCTAGCTTGGCAGTATCCTTGTCGCCATTCTCACACTTGACAATTTTAAAAATGTGCCTGTACATTGTGAGTGGTACTCCAGTGCGTCTATAACGCCTGTTTGGAGGCATGCGGCGTCTAAGAGGCGTCAAAGGGGATGCCTGCCGTCAGGCGTTAGACCTGCAGCTGACTGCTACTCACGACGTGACCGTATAGATGTCCTCCCACCGATCTGATTCAAATTGACGGTGTGTGCAGGACACGAATAGACCTTCAACGTAGGTAAACTGGAATATGTAGCTCTCAATGGTTTTCGTGAAGATCGAATTTGAAAATTTTAGAAGCAAACACTTAAGCGCTAGGTCTCTGGATCGAATCTCCCCGTTGGTACCTCTCTTCATTCCCATTTAGTTCTAGCAGCATATTTATTATAACTTTACAAATTATCAGCATCCAGTGATTCATTTATTATTTAAATAACATTCATCCTGATAAAAGGGGAAAAACTTTTTCGTATGGGGATTGGAAATAAAATATCGAAACACGAGAATCTTAAATCAGTACAATAAGTACATTTATATTATTGTATGTACATTTGTGAGAAGTATAAATCTGTAACCTATGGAGCACTGCACGAATCAGGATGATACTGATCGTAGAAACATGAGAAAGTAATTGTTGCGACATAGAGAACGTGTGATGAATGACGAATTTTTGCGTGAGCATGACTTTTCAATGTGCCTGTTGAAAAAAAAAAAAAAAAAAAAAAAAAAAAGAAAAAAAAACACAAAAATTTTGCGACGTACGACGCATGTCGAACGACATCACCCTATATTGGTACAGACGACTAATGGTGTACGACAGACTGAATTTATATGCTTTCTTCTCTAGTAGCCATCTCTTTATTCTGTTTGTTTGTAGGTACAATTTTGTAATCTTTTTATAAGATTCTTCGTTTGCATGTAAAAATAAACGTCGCAAGGCTGCGCCGGTGGAGTACATCTGTGAGGGATTACTTTTTTACTGCACATGGGCAGAATAACGTTGGAATGGAAGAAATTATCGGTAGCCAGATTCGATGCAGTGATCTCGTGTGTATAAAACGAACCGCTTACTCGCTCAGTTGTGGATTGCTTGAAATCACTCGAAATATGTAAGCACTCCTAAAATGCTGAAACTCGGTTTTCTCAAAGACCGATGGAGAGTTGCATCTTCTTGTTTATGTAGGTTGACGTCCTAGTAGTGCCCTACACAGTATGAATTAAATCGGTGAGGTGAAGTTCGTACCGTCCCCTTGCCAGATGAAAGTATGTCCAAGTCTGTCTACACGTACAGTATCTTTGTAAGGCGTTTAACAAAGACGTGCCGGTGGTGCCGAGGGCCTTGCCGAACGGGAGGGTTGGAGTGTCAGAAGGAACCTTTGCCATTTTATACACATGCTTATCAGTGTTGCAACCTGTGTGGTCACGCTACAGGAGACTGCAAAACGGAAGTGCTTTTCTGCTTTTGATCACGTTCAAGTTTCGTCGAATGGTTTTGAACGGTCTCCAGTGGTTCCACCCTATATACCAGGGCAAAAACTGCGGTCGCACTACCCTCCACGGCACGGCACGGACTTCAATGCGAGATGCCTTTAATAGGTTCCACAACGAAACATTGTCTCGAAATTTGGTAGAAAATCCGAAGAAATTCTCGTCGTATGTAAAGCACACAAGCGGCAAGACTTAGTCAGTACCTTCGCTGCGCAGTGCTTATGGTACTGTTACCGACGACTGAGCCACTAAAGCGGAGTTATTGAACGCATTTTTCCGAAATTCCTTCACCAGGGAAGACGAATGGAATATTCCAGAATTTGAAACACGAACAGCTGCTAGCATGACTTTCTTAGAAGTAGATACCTTAGGGGTTGTGAAGCAACTCAAATCGTTTGATACGGGCAAGTCTTCAGGTCCAGATCGCATACCGATTAGGTTCCTTTCAGATTACGCTGATACAATAGCTCCCTACTTAGCAATCATATACAATCGCTCGTTCACCGATAGATCTGTACCTACACATTGGAAAATTGTGCAGGTCTCACGAGTGTTTAAGAGTGTAGTATGAGTAATCCATCGAACTACAGACCTATATCATTGACGTCGGTTTGCAGTAGAGTTTTGGAGCGTATACTGTATTCATCATTATGAATCACCTCGAAGGGAACGATCTATTGATACGTAATCAGCACGGTTTCAGAAAACATCGTTCTTGTGCAACACGGCTAGCTCTTTATTCGCACGAAGTAATGGCCGCTATCGACGGGGGATCTCAAGTTGATTCCGTATTTCTAGATTTCCAGAAAGCTTCTGACACCGTTCCTCACAAGCGACTTCTAATCAAGCTGCGGGCCTATTGGGTATAGTCTCAGTTGTGCGACTGGATTCGCGATTTCCTGTCATGATGGTCGCAGATCGTAGTAATAGACGGTAAATCATCGAATAAAACTGAAGTGATATCAGGTGTTCCCAGGGAAGCGTCCTGGGACCTCTGCTGTTCCTGATCTATATAAATGACCTGGGTGACAATCTGAGCAGTTATCTTAGGTTGTTCGCAGATGATGCTGTAATTTACCGTCTGGTAAGGTCATCCGAAGACCAGTATCAGTTGCAAAGCGATTTAGAAAGGATTGCTGTATGGTGTGGCAGGTGGCAGTTGACGCTAAATAACGAAACGTGTGAGATGATCCACATGAGTTCCAAAAGAAATCCGTTGGAATTCGATTACTCGATAAATAGTACAATTCTTAAGGCTGTCAATTCATCTAAGTACCTGGGTGTTGAAATTACGAACAACTTCAGTTGGAAAGACCACATAGATAACATTGTGGCGAAGGCGAACCAAAGGTTGCGTTTCATTGGCAGGACACTTAGAAGATGCAACAAGTCCACTAAAGAGACAGCTTACACTACACTCGTTCGTCCTCTTTTAGAATATTGCTGCGCGGTGTGGGATCCTTACCACGTGGGATTGACGGAGGACATCGAAATGGTGCATAAAAGGGCAGCTCGTTTTGTATTATCACGTAATAGGGGAGAGAGTGTGGCAGATATGATACGCGAGTTTGGATGGAAGTCATTAAAGCAAAGACGTTTTTCGTCGCGGCGGGATCTATTTACAAAATTTCAGTTACCAACTTTCTCTTCCGAATGCGAAAATATTTCGTTGAGGCCAACATACATAGGTAGGAATTATCATCAAAATAAAGTAAGGGGAATCAGAGCTCGTACAGAAAGGTTTAGGTGTTCGTTTTTCCGGCGTGCTGTCCGGGAGTGGAATGGTAGAGAGAAAGTATGATTTGGTTCGATGAACCCTCTGCCAAGCACTTAAACGTGAATTGCAGAGTAATCATGTAGATGTAGATGCAGAAATGAGCCACATCACGTTCCATGGTGTCACAGCGCCACGAGACCCTTTAAGAAGGACTGAATCGTTCGGAGGCTGTCAGCAGTGTACAAGTTTGTCAAGAACTGTGAACTATCGTTTTAAGCAGTGAAATGTGCGAGAGTCAATGTCCCAAGGGAAGAGCTGGTTCCAATCACTCCGTTTATGCCACCTCCTGCTGCCTCTTCGTGTTGCCTGTAAGTGGCGTTGTGTCCCGGCCACGCACAAGGAAAGCGTATGCTTCCAACACAGGGAATCACAGTTCTGCCCGGCATCGCAGAGCCGCCAAAGTAGGACTAAAATGTAGGTAAGAAATGGTCTCACCGTGTGAAACGTCCACGGTGGCTTTGATCAGAAGTGTGGTGAAATTAATTGGCAATGTGACGTCATTAACTCACGTTCCACCTCATGTGAACTTATGAGCTCTGACCTTTCTTCCGCATGTGTCGACGGCTTGCTGTTTGAAGCGTCGCCGTGGCCGAGGATGACATTACAGCCCGCAACGCTTTTGCACCATTACAGAGGAGCGTTGTGAGCACCTTAGAGCCAAATTTCAAACGTATGCGTTGTAATGGGTGACAGTTACGGGGTTTCGAAAAAGGGTTGCGCAGCAAAGTTGAAATGATGTATCATTGCCTTCTTCTGACCACTGTTTTGTCTTGTGAGACAGTTACAAGGGAATTCAATTTAACGTGTACTCTATGCGGTGCCGCAACTTGATATTTTTCACATTAACATATCACTGGTATCAGGGAAAAGAGCGATAAGTGACGCTAAGAAATTTCTGGAACCGAATGTAGGTTCAGCGCTAGCGCCCCCATGTTGAATACCTGCAGTTTACAAACATTTCTTTCTTTGCCACTCAGCCACATGATTTGCGTCCATCAAAGCAGGCTGTTTCAAAAGCATTATTAAATATTTTAAAAGGTGGTAGTGCAGACTAATTCGAATAAAACATTCCATATAACATGTCTCCAGCTTTTATTTACACTACTGGACATTAAAATTGCTACACCACGAAGATGACGTGCTACAGACGCGTAATTTAACCGACAGGAAGAAGATGCTGTGATATGCAAATGATTAGCTTTTCAGAGCGTTCACACAAGCTTGGTGCCGGTGGCAACATCTACAAACGTGCTGACATGAGGAAAGTTTCCAAACGAATTCTCATACACAAACAAGCAGTTGACCGGCGTTGCCTGGTGAAACGTTGTTATGATGCCTCGTGTAAGGAGGGGAAATGCGTACTATCACGTTTCAGACTTTGATAATGGTCGGATTTTAGCCTATCGCCATTGCGGTTTATCGTATCGCGACATTGATGCTCGCATTGGTCGAGATACAATGACTGTTAGTAGAATATGGAATCTGTGGGCTCAGGAGGGTAATACGGAATGCAGTGCTGGATCCCAACGGCCTCGTATCACTAGCAGTCAAGATGACAGGCAACTTATCCATATGGCTGTAACGGATCGTGAGGCCACGTCACGACCCCAGAGTCAACAGATGGGGACGTTTGCAAGACAACAACCAACTGCGCGAACGGTTTGACGACGTTTGCAGCAGCACAGACTATCAGCTCGGAGACCATGGCTGCGGTTACCCTTGACGCTGCATCACAGACAGGAGCGTATCACCCGGCCTGATGTTATGGGGTGTTATTGGTAACACGTCTCGGTCACCTCTTGTTCTCATTGACGGCACTTTGAACAGTGGACGTTACATTTCAAATGTGTTAGGACCCGTGGCTCTACCCTTCATTCGATCCCTGCGAAACCCTATATTTCAGCAGGATAATGCACGACCAATGCACGACCGCACGAGCAACTGACTCGTCACAGTATGCCAGTCACTAGTCTTGATGAATTGTGGTATCGTGTTGAAGCTGCATCGGCAGCTGTACCTATACACGCCATCCAAGCTCTGTTAGATTCAATGCTCAGGCGTATCAAGGCCGTTATTAAGGCCAGAGGTGGTTGTTCTGGGTACTGATTTCTCAGGATATATGCATCCAAATTTCGTGAAAATGTAATCACATGTCCGTTATGATATAATATATATGTCCAATGAATACCAGTTTATCATCTGCATTTCTTCTTGGTGTAGCAATTTTAATGGCCAGTAGTGTATTACAAATATAAAGTTGGTTACAGAGACCAATTTTCACTTAGCGTGCTGGTACCTGTTTTACTCTGCGTTTGTTTATCGACTGTAATGTTTGTTTTTAAGTTCAAGTTGTGCAGTTGTGCTTGAATTTACACAAGCGAATTTTTCAATTGCGATTATATAGGGAACACGGCAGACGATTTTGTATAAGCAGAGTACCGGTTTAAAGAATGTTTATTGCGTTAAACTGCGTCAGATTGGTGCAGTGTCCAGCAGTCATATTTCATCTGAATTCGGAGATGGGCAGAGCGTAGATGAAGAATGACGCATTTTTCAGCTGATATAGCTTAGTCTTTCAACAAGAACAAGCACTATTTCTACACGTTTTGGTGTTCGACGTACAAGAAAATGGGAGACGTCACGTGTGCATGGCCTCTGTACTTACCATTTATTGTGGATTCAATATCTTGGAGAAGGATATGAAGGTTTGAATTGGGATTTTTCCGCTGACTAATTTTAAATCGCCGAGTAATTCCATTAATACCGTTTACTGACGAATCCACTTTCTCTCGTGGCGGTCTCAATAACACTCATAATTCACATCGGCGGTCCCACAAAATACATTTTCAAGAACGCTGTGTGGTTTGACTTGTGGTAGACGGTCGGTTGGTTGGGCCTGTTTTGTTACTGGGTCGTCTTTCAGGTCTCCGTTACCGAAAGACTTCCTTGAAAAGGAGCTTGCGGCATTATTGGAACAGGTTGCCATGATTACGTTCTCTTGACTTCCAAGATGAGTATCTTCTCCGAGAACGACTGGACTCCCACACATTACAGTCGTCAGGTGACTCATAATCTGAACCTAACACTCCCTGGACTATGGAACGCCGGCTGTGGTGGCTGAGCGGTTCTAGGTGCTTCAGTCCGGAACCGCGCGACTGCTACGGTCGCAGGTTCGAATCCTGCCTCGGGCATGGGTGTGTGTGATGTCCTTAGGTTAGTTAGGTTGAAGTAGTTCTAAGTTCTTGGGGACTGATGACCTCAGATGTTAAGTCCCATAGTGCTCAGAGCCATTTGAACCATTTTTTTGACTATAGAACGGCAGAAATGGCCACGGAATTTACCTCTTAAGAAATTTGCCTGTGAGGATGGTTGAAAGGCAAAGCCCACAATATTTACGATTCCTCCTCAAACACACATTGAATTTCTTGACTGCGGACGTAATAGTAGTCTCAGACAAAATGCTGCTTTATATTGCACGTGAATGTGGAAAAATAAACACAGTCGATTCACTCTTTTTTCAAATGAGCGCCTCCTCCGTTTTCTGATAGCCTCCTACCGTAGATGCGTTATAAGCCGTCCGACGAGCACTAGACGGTTCTCAACATCCACTGGCTGGCTCTTCTATGATCGTGCGGCCGCCTGCTAGCTTTACTCCGGCTCCAGCTCGCTCATAATTTACTGCTTCAGTACAGGACGTGGCCAAAACAGAGTGAAAATGGCGGAAACTCAGCGTTAATCGTTCGTCACACCTATACGAAGACCAGCTCTAGGATCTACTATTGGCGCTACCATGGCTTTGAACAGATACATGTTTTGTAGATAAATACGATGGCAACAAGAGTTTTTACTGATTATTGTTGGATAAAAAGGGAAAAAGAATTACATTCTTATTATACCCTACAGCAGCTACTAGTAATTCCTAAAGCTCCTCTGTAAGTGATGATCTATGAGACAATTAAAAAATCATGAGAAATATGTCTCCTCATGTCTTCCTCCGTGTTACATCTTGGCATTTTCAGATATCCTGTAGAATATTTTTTTCCATGTTTGTTTCGGGACGCAGTTGTCGCTTCCTGCCCCCCTAATACACAGCAGTATATAACTTCAACATGCCTGACATACAGTATTTCATCAATAATGTTCGGCCATCTATTAGTAGTCGTTTATAAGGAGTGTACCCGTCCTTCTCCTTTATGGTGACTCGAACTCTGCTGGGGACTCTTTAAATGAGGCTTCTGAATGTCTGTGGAGGAATGATAGCCCATTACTCCTAAAAAGCGGAAACCAGAGAAAGTAGTGTTGTTGGTCACAGTGGTGTGCACTGAAGTAGACATTATAACTCAACCGAAAGTGTTCAGTTCGGGAGTTAGGCAGGCCAGCCCATTTCAAGACTGTTATTCCCCTCAAAACATCGCTTGACAGATACTACTTTATGAAAGCGTGCAGTCTCGCACAGAAACAATCATCCTCTCCGAACTGTTTCTACACTGTACGCAGTTCACAATGCTGTAAAATGCTTTCATATCCTTCTGCATTTAGCGTTTTCTTAAGAGTAATGAGGATCCAAATGGCTCTGAGCACTATGGGACTTAACATCGATGGTCATCAGTCCCCTATAACTTAGAACTACTTAAACTAACCTAAGGACATCACACAACACCCAGCCATCACGAGGCAGAGAAAATCCCTGATCCTGCCGGGAATCGAACCCGGGAACCCGGGCGTGGGAAGCGAGAACGCTACCGCACGACCACGAGATGCGGGCAGTAATGAGGAGACCACACCCAAACCACGAAACGTACTTCCATACTGTATCACCACCACCACCTGTATACTTCATTTTTGGTACTGCAATGACAGCAGGTAACGTTCTCCTAGCATTTACAAATTCAAACCCTTCCATCGTATTAGCACAGGGTGCAGAGTGACTCATCACTCCAAATCACTGGTTCCCAGAACACCACTCTTCTTAACTCCCTTCTCACAGTCATTACGTTAGACTGCTCGTATCCCTTTCGAACTCACGAGTGATTACTTCTACACATTTCACGCGATTTTTTACAACCACGGTCCTCGAGGCTCAATGCTCGCTGTCTTGGCCTCGGTTTATCTGCGAGTGTTGCCACTTTACAATCACAATCACCATCTTGTGGAACTTAGAAGCGTCGACACATATCTGATGGATTTGTTACTCAGATGACATCCGATGACTAGTTCACTTTCGAAGTCACTGAGCTCTCTCGACCCCCAGCGTTGCTGTTACTGCTTATCTACTGACAACACAATACTCTCCGCCACGTTTTATACTGGCGGATCCGACTCTTGCGACATATAGAGGTAATTTTGCATTATACGGGGGTGTCTGAATATACAGGGTGTTTCAAAAATGACCGGTATATTTGAAACGGCAATACAAACTAAACGAGCAGCGATAGAAATACACCGTTTGTTGCAATATGCTTGGGACAACAGTACATTTTCAGGCAGACAAACTTTCGATATCACAGTAGTTACAATTGTCAACAACAGATGGCGCTGCGGTCTGGGAAACTATAGTACGATATTTTCCACATATCCACCATGCGTAGCAATAATATGGCGTAGTCTCTGAATGAAATTACCCGAAACCTTTGACAACGTGTCTGGCGGAATGGCTTCACATGCAGATGAGATGTACTGCTTCAGCTGTTCAATTGTTTCTGGATTCTGGCGGTACACCTGGTCTTTCAAGTGTCCCCACAGAAAGAAGTCACAAGGGTTCATGTCTGGCGAATAGGGAGGCCAATCCACGCCGCCTCCTGTATGTTTCGGATAGCCCAAAGCAATCACACGATCATCGAAATGTTCATTCAGGAAATTAAAGACGTCGGCCTTGCGATGTGGCCGGGTACCATCTTGCATAAACCACGAGGCGTTCGCAGTGTCGTCTAAGGCAGTTTGTACCGCCACAAATTCACGAAGAATGTCCAGATAGCGTGATGCAGTAATCGTTTCGGATCTGAAAAATGAGCCAATGATTCCTTTGGAAGAAATGGATGCCCAGACCAGTACTTTTTGAGGATGCAGGGACGATGGGACTGCAACATGGGGCTTTTCGGTTCCCCATATGCGCCAGTTCTGTTTATTAACGAAGCCGTCCAGGTAAAAATAAGCTTCGTCAGTAAACCAAATGCTGCCCACATGCATATTGCCGTCATCAATCCTGTGCACTATATCGTTAGCGAATGTCTGTCGTGCAGCAATGGTAGCGGCGCTGAGGGGTTGCCGCGTTTGAATTTTGTATGGATAGAGGTGTAAACTCTGGCGCATGGGACGATACGTGGACGTTGGATCATTTGGACCGCAGCTGCAACACGGCGAACGGAAACCCGATGCCGCTGTTGGATCACCTGCTGCACTAGCTGCGCGTTGCCCTCTGTGGTTGCCGTACGCGGTCGCCCTACCTTTCCAGCACGTTCATCCGTCACGTTCCCAGTCCGTTGAAATTTTTCAAACAGATCCTTTATTGTATCGCTTTTCGGTCCTTTGGTTACATTAAACCTCCGTTGAAAACTTCGTCTTGTTGCAACCACACTGTGTTCTAGGCGGTGGAATTCCAACACCAGAAAAATCCTCTGTTCTAAGGAATAAACCATGTTGTCCACAGCACACTTGCACGTTGTGAACAGCACACGCTTACAGCAGAAAGACGACGTACAGAATGGTGCACCCACAGACTGCGTTGTCTTCTATATCATTCATATCACTGTTGTTGAAAATTGTAACTACTGTAATTTCGAAAATTTGTCCGCCTGAAAATGTACTGTTGTCCCAAGCATATTGCAACCAACGGTGTATTTCTATCGCTGCTCGTTTAGTTTTTATTGCCGTTTCAAATATACTGGTCATTTTTGAAACACCCTGTATATACTGCTACAGCATCATGTTCGAGAACATAATAAATAGTTTTTGGACCCGTGAAATTCATCCATCACTTTCTGTAAGCAGATTTCAAAATGTGTGATTTTAATCGGTCCGTTCATTCAGGTTCACAGTATATAACTTTTTATCGGCTGTTCTGTTCTTCGGTAATGCTAGTTTAGAATAATATTTGTAGAATTACGCGATAGCGAATACATATACTGCATAGTACGAACAAACATTGCCTCCAACTGACTTGTCACGTAAATTACATCTTCCACTTCCATATATAAGACTGCGTATATTGTTCCTTTCAATTGCTTGAATGAAATTATGCTTTAAAATACTCAGTATGTTTCTGTAACAAAATTACTGGTCATTCATTATTTTAAGCTCATTTCTAACATTGTTACTCTAAAATGAATAATTTGCTGAATTTACTTATTATTTATTTAACACCTTTAAACTAAGCTGATAATATGTGCGGCGTGTATCGTGTTTCTGACAGTGTGGTGCAGATGTGCTAAAAGGTTATCACCTTCTGCCTCAGGCAGTTCAAATTAGGCTATAACCCACGGTGAACGTTTGACAAATGTTGCATGTGAATTTTATATGAAGCGTAAAAATTTTAACCACCGGGTTTTATCTGACTTTGTTCATATTAAATGAACGTCTTTAATTATGTAGAACATCACGCACAAGTGAGAATGACAGAAACAGAGCTCCATGAATTTCGCATGCTTATCAGAAACGGGTGCACTAAGCCGACAGTATTTTTCGTGTACGCTATTCAGTCTTCACGGAGGATGCGCATATTTTCTACTCGGTGAAGTGCTAACACGCTTAAAATAATGTATTGTGATGCACAAAGAAGGCAGATAAATCGTGTTTTATTTGTAATACTCAAGCGTTTCCGAAAGAAACGCTTTGATCTGTGTTGAATTAGGCGATTGTAAATATGGTTCATAGACAATTTTCTCATTGCTGCGTGAACTGCGTACAGTCTCTTCGATAAAGCTAACTATGATTGAGACTTCTAAAAGAATTGTCGCACTGTATAATCATTAAAAATCTCCTGCACTGAGAGTGAGTAGCTTCTGAAATAATGCATATAGTTTATTTAAACGTGGCACAAAAACCGGAAAGTGCCAAATGGCCATTGTAGCTGATATATTCACAATTAGTTCCAGACGATCCTTCAGTACAGACACACAAGCTCGTATTACATACCTTATGTGAGAGTGTCTGTCTAGGAAAATTACAGAAGAGAATAACGGATTGGGAGAGGGAACTTAAAATGTAAAGTATCGTCGATATCATGGAGTGTTAGCTAAACAGTAGGAGTATGGTTAACGGTTGGATATCGCTTTGCTGAGTGACTTAGAAAACCCATGAAAAATGTTTTTCAGGATAGGTAAGAGCTGAAACACTCCATTGAGCAAGACGACCCGTACAGGGCGGAAACCTCAAAATTTAACAAACGATTCAGCATATCTTAACTACTTATATCCTGCGTACTGAAGCAATTAATTAAACAAAAACAATTTTTTTTCATCAGAAGTTTCCACAGCTCTCGAAAAAGTATACGAATACGACATTTGTTAATTTCCCGAGTGAAGGGTTTCGCAAAAGTACCGTGGTGTATGTTACAAAGTGACTCCAGACACTCTTCTGTAATATTTTTATACGCTGTCGAACGTTGTTAGAGACATATTATTCCATTTAGTACCAAACCAAATCTGGCGGAATATGTGAAAAGATCAAAAGGTGAGATGTATTAATCGTCCAGAAAAGTACTTGGCTTTTTGTAAATTAATAATCGTCTGAAACCTTGTTTCCTTCATTTTTTATTTTTAAATTTTTTTAAATTATCCGTCTCCTTACGGGTTTGTTGAGGACCGTCACGAATTCCTCTCCTGTGCCAACCTCTTCATTTCAGAATAGTCTTCCACCCGCCATCCTCAAGTAATTCCAGGGTGTATTCCAATGTGTCGTCCCCTAGAGTTTTTAATCGCTACAGTTCACTCTAGTACGTGGACGACATTCCTTCATGTCTTAACGCATGTCCGATTATCGTGTCCCTTCTTCTTGTCAGTGCTTTGCATATGTACCTTTCTTCGCTGATTTTAAGGAGCACTTCCTCATTCCTAATCTTACCGGCACACCTAATTTCCAACATTATTCTGTAGCACCATATTTCAAACGCTTCGATTCCATTCCGTTCCAGTTTTCCTGAAGCCCATAATTCACTACCATAAAGTGTTGTGCTCAAAGCGTATAATATCAGAAATTTCATCCTCAGATTAATGCCTATGTTTGATACTAGCAAAATCATTTCAACCAGGAATGCCCTCTCTGCCTGTGCTAGTCTGCTTTCTATGTCCTCCCTCATTCATTCGTTACGGAATATTTTGCTTCCAAGTTAACAGAATTCCTGTCTATTTTGTGATCACTAATTTTGATGTTAAGTTTCTATGTTAAGTTTCTCGCTATTCTCATTTCTGCTGTTTCTCATTAGTTTCGTCTTTCTTTGGTTTAATAACAATCTATATTCTGCTTTCTATGTCCTCCCTCATTCATTCGTTACGGAATATTTTGCTTCCAAGTTAACAGAATTAGAGATTAGACTGTTCATTCCACTAAAAAGATCTTGAAATTCTTTTCCACCTCACTGAGGGTGGCAGTGTCATCAGTGAATGTTATCTTTGATATCCTTTCAAGCTCTTCAACACATCTTTCATTTCCGTCATCGTTCCTTCACTGTATAAATTAAACAGAAGACTGCATACCTGTCTAACACTGTTTTAATTCAAGCACTTCGTTCTTGGTCTTCCAGTCTTATTGTTCCCTTATCTTTCTTGTACAGTTTATACACTCCGAGGAGCCAAAGAAACTGGTACACCTGCCTAATATCGTGTAGGGCCACCACGAGTACGCAGAAGTGCCGCAACACGACGTGGCATAGACTCGACTAATGTCTGAAATATTGCAGGAAATTGAAACAATGAATCCTGCGCGGCTGTCCATAACTCCGTCAGAGAACGATGGAGTGGAGATCTCTTCTGGAAATCACGTTCCAAGACATCCCAGAGATGCACAATAATGTTCATGTCTGGGGAGTTTGGTGGCCAGTGGAAGTGTTTAAACTCAGAAGACTGTTCCTGGAGCCAATCTGTAGCAATTCTCGACGTTTGGGGTATCGCACTGTCCCTCTGGAATAGACCAAGTCCATCGGAATGCACAATGGACATGAATGGATGCAGGTGATCGGACAGGATGCTTATGTACGTGTCAGGGTCGTATCTAGACGTTTCAGGGGACCCATATAACTCCAACTGCACACGCTCCACACCATTTTTACAGAGCCTCCAACATCTTGAACAGTGCCCTGCTGACATACAGGGTCCATGGATTCATGAGGTTGTCCCCATAGCAGTACACGTCCATCCGTTCGATGCAATTTGAAACGAGACGCGTCCGACCAGGCAACACGTTGAAAGGTGTCTACACTGAGTCACAGCGCCAGAGATTGCGCCAAAGAGTATTATTCAGCCGCCTCCACTGGCAGTGCTTGTTCAGAAGTTGGTGAGAGCTGTAGTAGTTCTGAGGTAGGCGTGATCTGTGCTTGCTGAGACGTCGATAGAGTACTAGTTGTTCTGTTGGGCAAGACACCATATGTTATTCGATTGGGGATGTTGTAATGATCAAAGTGTATTTTTCGTCAATATATATGAAGGCAAAGAAATTTTTTTATTTTAGACGTCCTAAATAACAATGCCTCTTGGTCACAGGTTCAGTCAACAAAGCATCTGGCTCGTGTTCTTGTATTTGACTGTAATTCTGGTTTCTATGTGCAATCATAGTATTTATGTTTTTTTTAATTACTTCATTGTAAATGGCGTTTAAAGCATCTTGTCGTATTGAGGAAGAACCGTGCCAGATGTGTACTTCCACGCACAGAACAGTTACACTTATACTTTGTTGTTTCGAAGCTTTTGTAGTTGCTGGGGACTTAATTAACGGAAATTTCCTTTCATTCCTTGTTGTTATTCTTTGCAGTCAGACTGCGTAGTAATATTATTCAGGGCCAACCGGTTACGAGACTGCGTAACCGCACAAACAGCGACTAAAATTAAAAATATTTGCATTATATTTAATTAAGCCCCCATGCAACGTTTCCAGTCATCAACAGTCCAATGTCGGTGTTGAAGGGCCCAGGCGAGTCGTGTGTTGTGCAGTGATCAATGGTACACGAGTGAGCCTTCGTCTCCGAAACCGCATTTCGATGATGTTTCATTGAATGGTTCGCACGCTAACACTTGTTGATGGCCATGCATAGAAATGCGCAGCAATTTTCGGAAGGGTTGCAGTTCTGTCACGTTGAACGATTTTCTTCAGTTGTCATTGGTCGTGTTCTCGCAAGATCTTTTTCCGGCAGCAGTGATGTTGCAGATTTGATGTTTTACTGGATGCGTTATATTCACGGCACACTCTTGAAATAGTCGTACGGGAAAATACCTACTTCATCGCTACTACGGAGATGGTATGTCTCATCGCTCGTGTGTTCACTTAAATCCTGATAACCTGCCATTGTAACAGCAGTGACCGATCTAAGAACTGCGCCAGACACTTGTAGTTCTACGAGGGTCAGTCAAAATGTAATGCCTCCTATTTTTTTTCTACGTTTAATTGTCAGGAAATTTAAATGCAATTACATAGGTTGAAAACCACAACATTGAGGATCATTTTGTCATTTTTCAATGTAATCTCCGCCCATCTCTACAGTTTTGGTCCATCTTTGAACAAGGGCATGTATCCCAGCACGGTAAAAATCACAGCTCTGCTTCCTAAGCCATTGACCCACGGATGTTTTGACGGCCTCCTCATCTTCAAAATGAATCCCACGATGAGCTTCTTTTAGTGGCCCGAACAGATGGAAGTCTGATGGTGCCAGGTCAGGGCTGTATGGGGGATGAGGCAAAACTTCCCATCCAATTTTGACAATCTCGTCAGAGGTGTGACGACTGGTGTGTGGTCTTGCATTGTCATGCAAAAGAAGAACATCTGCCATTGATTTTGTTGGGCGAACTCGCTGAAGACGTGCTTTAAGTTTTTTGAGGGTTGTGACGTATTGAACAGAATTTATTGTGCATCCCTGCTCGAAAAAATCAACCAGAATCACACCCTCTGTATCCCAGAAAACTGTTGCCATAACTTTCCCTGCCGATCGCACAGTTTTGAATTTTTTCTTCCTCGGCGAGCTTGTGTGACGCCACTCCATTGACTGCCTCTTTGATTCGGGTTCAAAAAAATGCACCCATGTTTCGTCCCCGGTCACAATTTTTTTCAGAAACTCATCTCCCTCCAAACGGAAGCGCTGCAAGTGTTGGGAGGCTATAGTTTTCCTTGCCTCTTTATTCTGATCGGTTAACATTCTTGGAACCCACCGTGCACAAACTTTTGAGTACCCCAATTGTTTAATAATCGTGATCACACTGCCTTTACTAAGAGAAATAATGCGACACACTTCATCTGCAGTCACCCGACGGTCACCACGAATGATGTCATCAACTTGCTGAATGTTGTGTGGAGTCACTGCACTCACCGGCCTGCCGCTCCGCTTTTCGTCAGTCAACGGTGTTTGCACTTCAGCTTCCTTACAACGACGAACCCATCGTCTAACAGTGCTGACATCCACTGTCACAACACCATACACCTTCTTCAGTCTTTCATGAATGCGTATGGGCGTTTCACCTTCTGCATTCAAGAATTCAATCACACAGCGCTGTCTCAAACGAACATCGATGTTGGCAATCTTACAAACTTCTGCTGTGCTGCCACCTGTTGACACAGAAAGTTACTACTGCAGTGGATTGCAGAAGAAGGTTTGAGGAATGGCGCCAAATTAAAATTTTTCACTTAACTTAATTTTTTTAAGCAGAAAAAATGGGAGGCATTACTTTTTGACCGACCCTCGTATATAGGATCTGCCGACAGTAGCGCCGTGTCCTGTCTGTTTACACATCTCTGTATCTGAATACACATGCCTGCACCAGTTTCTTTAGAGCTTCAGTGTATTACTCGTCTTTCCCTATAGCTTACTCTTATTTCTCTCAGAATTTCGAACCTCTTGCACTATCTTATACTGTTGAATGCTTTTTCTAGGTGGAAAAATCTTAGAAAAGTGTCCTGATTTTTCCTCAGTCTTGCTTATCAATCGCAACGTCAAGATTGCTTCTCTGGTGCCTTTACCCTTTCTGAAGCCAAACTGATCGTCATCTAAGAGACCTTCATTTTCCATTGCCATTTTTCTGTATATTATTCTTGCCAGCAGTTTGGTTGCATGAGCTGTTATGCTGACAGTGAAGAAGTTCTCGTATTTACCTGTTCTAGCTATCTTCAGAACTGAATGGACGCCATTTTTCTGAAAGTCTTCTAATGGTATGTTACTAGTCTCATAGCTTCTCCACACATACTTGATTAGACGTCTGGTTCTCACTTTCCCAAACGATTTTCGAAATCTTGATAGAATGTGATCTATCCCATCTGCCAATATTTAATCTCAGGTCTTCTAAAGCACTTTAGAATTTTATACTGAACCGATAATGATGTATTAGAGAGAACATGGTTTACTTCCTCTCGATTTTGAAATTAATATGCTTAAGTGATTTGCAGTTAATTAGAATGAAACCTGCTATGAACAAAAACTCAGGCTTAAATTATTCCATCATTGTACATATATCGGTTTACACAAAGAGAAAGAACCAGCCAAAAACTCATTTCTGCAAAGTAATATCGAACAGCCTGCTTGGGATGGTAAGCGGTGATCTATCAAGGATGCGTGATATAGTAACAATGCAGATTTAGCTTCTGAAGCTTCATACTTGAAGTCCATCCACACATCGTCAACCTGTTAACTTAACTGCCCTTGCCTATGATTCAGTTATCCTTATGCTGTGCTCCCATATGTGAACCTTACTGAACTTCGCCTCGATATAGTCACATTCTGGGAAGGATCGGTACATCTTTAAGGAAAGAAAAGAGTAATCTGGTAAACTCAAATATATTACTGAGGCCCTTTGTACTCCAATCAAGTTGGTGTACATACTTGACAGCATTTATGCAAAGTCGACAGTTACACTATCGGAATTCAAGGAGAGTGCAAGACTGAAACTAATTCCGATTCCCAAGAGAATTCTGCCCTAGCGAGTGGCTACTCACACATAACATTACAATCACTTTGCTGCGCTGGCACCTGAGACTTAGACACGAGCTGCAAGGATAGTTTTTGAGCTGCCAGCAGGAAGTCACATAGTTTCTCCAAGACACAATATACATTGAACCCACAGTCATGATACACGATCATCAGCAACAATATATAACAACAATCAGTTAGCACACAACTAGAAATTTATTCTTGTCCAACTTACCGAAATTTGGCTGAGTGATGATGCGTCCTAAACTTTGAGCAGTTAACTTATCTCCTTCTAAATCAGTAGGTATTCGCACCAACACAAATATATTTTGGAGCACCAATTAAAAGTACCGCCTAAACGACTCTTGAAAGTGTCTCATCACAGGCTATCGCTCACACACTCCTGTTCACTTTCGCGCTCAGAGCAAGCACGTTTCTACCTTTAGTCATGCTTTGTCCAGGCGTTCGCCAAAGATAGCCGGTGGCGACTGCATAGACCTTCACTCACTGTAATCCCCGATCCAGAGAGCACGATTATCATCTCTGAGGATTGTGGAAGTTCTGCACCAAACTCTTTGGCGGGCAGGGTTTTCCGCCGTCGTGGAGCGAGAGGTGTATGCTTGGTGCTGAATCGTTTTCGGAGCAGTTATTGTGATGTGTCGAAGTCGCAGCGTGCTGTGTGGTTAAGAAAGTGGCTTGGTGCACAAGCTGATCGCATATTCTATTCGCTATTCGCTTATCGTTCTTGTTTCTCAAACATATATTTCAAACAATCTTGATTCAAAGCAATTTCTTGAACAGCGTGTTTGAAAATTTGCTATGGGACTTTTCACTTCCAGGATGAGCAATTAGAATCCAACTAATATGCCGATACACAAATACACCTATGACGTTCACATCTGTAAGAAAAACTGTGTTTAAAAATCTGCCTCTCTATCATAAAACCCATTACAAATCTTTTGTAATTTCATTATACATCTTTTGAGCAGTTGTAATTCGTGAATTTGGGTACCAGTGAACTATGGTTCTGTAAATGTGTAATATTTTCAAATATCATAGTATTCATTTTATCAGATATTTTCGTCTATTTATTGTAGAGATTTCCTGTGTCGTTCCCATATGGCTGCATTGGAGTCGTTTATACTGAAAAGAGTTGGCTTAGTGGCACACAACCTCATTCCCTTGTAAATATATTAAGACCCATAGCACATACGCATTTTGCAATGTGAATGACTGCTATCTTTCAGCAATCGGGTAACGACATAGAGGCAGCTTGCAGTCACCACAGCTCATTCTTAGTAACTCCAAAGTGATATTTGTAGAACATGCAAACACATTTACCTGCCATGAATCGAGCCAGTGTGGAAATTTAGTACGCCTTTGGTCTTTTTGTTTAGGCACCTGATACACATAGTATTCCATTAGTGCTATTTGGAAATGTTTTGCAAAAAACAAACCCATCGGATTTTGAGGGTTTTGTCATGACTTTACGTATATTGTTAGTCAGATTAGTTAGATTATCCAGGTATACTTATTTGAAAATTTGGTAAAATCAGGGTAGAAATTATTCAAAATTACTTGGAAATATTTGGGTGCACTGGATCGTTTGTGGCTACTCTTGTAGTGAGTGAATGCATGCCATTCATCAGACATAATTATGCTCGGGGACACAATTAGAACTTTTGCTGCTATTTCCTTAGACCTGTTTTTAGGTGTTCAAATGTGTGGAGGAACCGTTGATTTGTGAACAACACTTATAATAATTGTCTATCTTGTTCCAGTGCTAGGTTTAGTTTTATATATACCCTGGAACAGCATGATGTCTTTAAATCCTTGGTTTGAAATGGTGCGGATTATCCTCTGTGTCACTGACTAATTTTGTGTATTTCTCAATTGTATTTACACAGCAGTGATGCAATTTAAAATTGCCCTCATAGTTAGAGAAATTTGTGTTATTTGGATGCTATTTGCTATTTGATTATAATTTACCTGCTCATTGCCTCAGAGCGAATAGTATCACTCACTGTCTATTCAAGGAAAGTAAAAGCCCCTATTCTTGTTAGAATGGAATCAGAAACAGATTAGTTTCAGTTGACTGATTTACCAAAAGCATTACACATAAGCGTTATTATAATGTGCCAAGAGGCACCCAATATGGACCATATTTCGGTGTGTAGTAAGTGATCTATCAGACCATTTGATGGGACAGATATTGTACTGTCGCAATGCATGTCTGAACAGACGATAGGTTTGTCTGTGTGTACTGCAACTGATATACCAAAAGTAGCAGCCACAGTGGATACAGGTACTATAGCATATTAAGAGATCTCTGAAAAGTGTGTAATGACTCCCCATAGCGTACCTAGGACAAGTAAAATCATTGAAATGCATTATGCCCTCCTGTAAACCATTTATGAGAAACAAAATGTGCAATAGAATTAAAATAAGTGTGAGCATATATAAATTATTAAAGTAACTAAGGCGATTAAAAAAGAACAGATTGGAAATTGAATTGGAAAAACTGAATATAGAGATCAGGCAAGAATTGGAGGCTGTACCTCTGTAAGTGTTCATTGCTGTAAGACAAATTCAGGTGATAGCAAGGGAGCAGGGTAAAACAGACTAGGAAGTGGTAAGTGATAAACTGATGTTAGAAAGTTTAAAAGCAGTGGAAAGGCATAAAAATTTAATAAGGGAGAATGTTTGCAGGAACAAATATAATTGTGGCTCTTAAACAGATCTTGTCACAGATAAGAGTTAGACAAAAGGGACAACTATTCAAAATTAGGAGCCACAGCCAACATCCGACAAGTGGTTTTGGAAAGAATTGCTCAGAAGCATGGAGTGGTGAAAGACTTTTCAGAGAGGAGATAGTTGTGGAACAACTAAGAACTGTGGAGACGTAGTACATTTCGGAGCAGGTGAGTTAATAGAGAAGGGTTTTCCCCATGTATTACTTTGACTCACTTCATGCAATGTCCCTATTGCAAAGTGTGGAACGTTACTGGAAACATGTACGATAGAAATCTCTTAACTTGTATCCACACTTTTCTCTGTTATGTTCAAGTATCTCTACTGCATTTTTTTGTTATAACTCAATTGCATACCAAGCTTCTTCAGTTTAACACTGAGAAAAGTGTAAAGTCTTTTAGGATACATTACTGTCGAACTAAAGAGAGTCAATTTCATTCCTTTCAACGCACGCATATAAGTTAATATTCAACATCTCAACAGAATTCACATCAATCACCAGACTGCGACTGTAAGGCGATTCACGATATCAACCACATGTTCTCTGACTGCTCTAGACACAAAAATAAGTCAGAGAGAAATAATTCAGACTATTCTAAAAACATCTGTAAGTAGCTAAACTGTTCTGCCTCTGTGTGAGTTTTGTGTGTGTGTGTGTGTGTGTGTGTGTGTGTTTGCACATTTTGATTATTTAGAAACCAGTATGTTAACATAAGATGCAGAGGATTTTTGGCTACTGTGCTTAATTATTATCAGTAAGATCAATGAAATTTGTGTTTTAAAATACTTAATAGTTAGTGGAAAGGAAGCACAGTAGGTCTGAATACGCTGTGTTGGTGTATTCATCAACTAATAAAATAAAGTAGAGGATAAGATAATAGTAAGGTTGTTCTCTCTCTCTGAGCCTTATCAATTAACATCGCTATAGTTTGCGATGGCAAAAATTTTACTTTTGTGATCGCGCAAAATCTCTGACCGAGTAGAAGTGACTTTGTGTCAAGGTTATCTATGAACGTTTCCATTGGGGCAGTCGTTCGTGTACCAGATTAGCAGTATGTTTTCTGTAGCCAGATGTTAAGTACAACTGAGCGAGCTGTAGTGGTCTTCTAATTTGGAATCGATATGGGGGAAACAGCAACGTAGTCTGGTAGTTACTTATGCCTGATGGTTCTTATCTTTTTCTATTTTTTCCGATTCCTGATGGCGTTTTTATGTTTCTAATTTAACAGCTCGCCCGAACCAGAAAAGCATTGCATAATGATAGAGCTAGGAATTAAATAAAGCATGTTTGAAGCTGTACGAGTGACGGTGGTCTTGAAAGAGAAGGTAGTAACCAGGTGAAACAAACGCCGTATGCTTCCACACCCATTGCTGGTTCAGTGATGAAAGGAGCATCAGCAGAGGAGGAACGACGCATGCGCAGAGCGCAGAGGAAGAGAGAGTGGCAGCAGAGATGCGCTCCTGAATACATGTCAACATGGCAGACGGACGTTTACTGACAACGTGGTCGCTAATGGAAGTGCGTGCTGGTATCCGGTATGAATGGGCATGTGAGACTAGTGTGCCCGTCATCCATGAACGCCTACAGACCGTGTATGGCGAAATGGCGAAGAGATCATGAAATAGTTGGTTGCTGGTGTTGCTTGCTCAGAGAGGAAATGCAGAATGCAGAGGATGAAGATCGAAGTGGGCGTCCTTCCACATGTACAAATGGAAACACTGCTGATGTGGAACAGGTTGAGCGACGATTTCCTCCACCGCAGTTTTACCGGAGTGGATTCTTCAAATTGGTTCTTGCTACAAGAAATGTCTCAATGTCGGTGTCGACTACGTCGAAAAATAGTGCAAGGTGTGTAGTCCATGATGCCGACGTGTATGTTTTTTCCAATGAATATTCCGTATTGAAAATAAAGACGAAACTTACTTTTCAGCGTCTCCCGTACTTTGGGGTACAAACCACTCATCATTGTTGCTAGACGTTACCTCTTTTTTGTGGAACTGTCCTGATTTAGAAGAGTTCGAGTTAACACACGTTCACAAAGATGAGATACAGAGAGAGAAGGAAGGTGAGAGGGTGTGTCTCTCTCTCTCTCTGTGTGTGTGTGTGTGTGTGTGTGTGTGTGTGTGTGTGTGTGTGTGTCTGTGTGTGAGAGAGAGAGAGAGAGAGAGAGAGAGAGAGAGAGATGGTTCAAATGGCTCTGTTTGTTTAAGTCAAATTCACATTGGCCGTCACGTCACCTTAAAACGTTCCAAACGGCGGTATTCACAAAAATGGTTCAAATGGCTCTGAGCACTATGGGACTCAACATCTGAGTTCATCAGTCCCCTAGAACTTACAACTACTTACACCTAACTAACTTAAGGACATCACACACATCCATTCCCCAAAGCAGGATTCGAACCTGCGACCGTAGCAGCAGCGCGGTTCCAGATTGAAGCGCCTAGAATCGCTCGGCCACCGCGGTCGGCAGAGAGAGAGAGAGAGAGAGAGAGAGAGAGAGAGAGAGAGAGAGAGAGAGAGAGAGAGAGAGAGAGAAGGGAACGAGAGAGAGAGGGAGAGAGAGAGAGAGAGAGAGAGAGAGAGAGAGAGAGAGAGAGAGTGAGAGAGAGAGAGAGAGACAAAGGGAGAAGGGAACAATTTGTATAAAAATTGAAGTAATCATTTTATTTTGTTGGAAAATCTTCTCTAAGGTACTGTTTCATGATGGTAATGAACCACGTGGTCAGTGGTAGAGACTAAGCCTCTCTAAGCCTCACTAACCACATGCACTGTAAAGCTTTGATTTACTCTATCGTTGTTGATTAGCTGCAATTCCTAGCCAGTTGGAGCCTTGTGGTTCCATTGCATATTTGTACTGTAGGAAAACTTGTAATAAGTAGTTCTCCCTTATCACCTAGCCATAATGTTGTTTAAATTAGTTTAACAGAGAGCGGGCTGGATTGCTGCCGCCAGCAATGCACTGGTAGGAACTGTATTAGTATTGTCAGCTCCCACTGTGATGCAACCCGCGCTGTGCAAAGCACTGAGCTGCCAGTTCCCAAGTAAGAAACTCTTCCAGACGTGAAACTTTTTCTTATTTCAAGAGAAAAAAAACCCAGGTTCTAATTAAAGACAGGAACAAAGTTTACTTATACTTAGATACAATGCTGAGCTCTATAGCACACGCGACTTTCAGAAATTATGACACATTTATATAGGAAATATAAAATTTAAACTTTATGCTTGCTACTGATTAAATATTGACAAAATTACAAAATAACCATTTTCTGAAGGTTACACAAGGATTGCACAAAAATATGGAAACACCACAAACACTATACATTACCATGCATAATAAGGTGTAGGAAAACCATTGGCATGCCAGACAGCTTCCAGTCATCTCGGAATTGGCAAATGCAGGACATGTATGGCTTTCAGGGGAATTTTATACTGAAATGATAATTAAATTGACCCCCTAGCTGCAAACGTGCGTTGAAATACATCCTAGGGGACATGGTGAAAACGTGTGCCCCTACCAGTACTCGAACCAGGGATCTCTTGCTTACATGGCAGACGCTCTATCCATCTGAGACACCGAGGGCACAGAGAATAGCGCGCCTGCAGAGACTTATCCACTGCACGCTCCCCGAGAGACCCACATTCACAACATGTCCACACCACTACATTCACAGTGTGCCTTATAGATATTTGCCCATCATACTCATTACTCGTGGAAGATTAATATACCAAGTCCTGTACGAATTGGGGCATAGCGTGTGCTTTCGTACAAGAAGGTCAGTGGCCGGGTAGCCATATTTTAACTATATCTGTTACCAAAAGAACATCTATTAGGCGCACTACGAATATAGTGGTGTGGACATGTTGGAGATGTGGGTCTCACCAGGAGCGTGCAAGGGATAGGTACCTGCAGGCGCACTGTCCTCTGTGCCCTCGCTGGCTCAGATGGATAGAACGTCTGTCACGTAAGCAGGAAATCCCGGGTTCGAGTCTTGATCGGGGCACACCTTTTCAACATGCCCCAATAATGTATATCAACGCATGTTTGCAGCTAGGATGTCGATTTAATTAACATTTCATTCTAGAGAAGCTGCACGTTCATCAATCTTATACTGTTATTCCCGCAAAATACTGGCAAGGTCGAGTAACGATGATGGAGGTGGATAGCGATCATCTCTCCAATGTAGACCATCGTCGTGCTGACAAAACCAGTTCCAGACGATATGAACTATGTGAACAGGGGCTCTGATGGCTTGGAACACATTACCACCGTTGGGGAAAAAACATTGTACCATGTGACGGACCAGATCGGCCAAAATGGCCGCAAAATCCTCTACAGTAATCGACCTTGCACAGTAACGATGAGGTCTATGGAATACTACTACATGTCAGCAAAAATCATCATTGAACTGCCACCATATTTCATTGTTGAGACGTAAACACCGTCGGAAGTTGGTAACAATACGAAACAATACTCATCTATCCAAATGACTTTCTTCTCTTGCTCGATAGTCCAGGCCTTATGGTTTGGGTACGATGTTGTCTTGTTAGGGGCATTTGCATCACTGGATGAATGTTTTTGGAATTCCAGCTCGCTATGAATTTCCCTGCTTCGGCAGCTCCCTTCGAGTTTTTTATGTGACGAAAGGGGTCGCGAGTACGACATTCAGTTCTGCAATGACTTTTGCAGCTGCCGCCCTATATTTCATCACAGTCCTTTGCCATGATCGTCGGTCAAGATCACTCAACACACACTGTCGTCCTTGTTGTGACATAGCGCTTTATGTTTTTCCACTGTCCCTGGAGGCGGAATAAATCTTCGATACGTTGCCTCATGAAACGCCAGACACTTTGGCAACCTTGGTTATGGAAGCACTCATTACACGAGCACCAACAATTTGCACACGTTGTAACTCTCTTGCCTCCTACACAATGCACTCACGTGCCGTTCGTGATCTGACACTGTACAGCCTGCAGGGCTGACAATCATCAGCATTTATGTTCAAGCATGCATTTCTCGTGATTTTTTTGTATGTTTTTGTACCTACCCTGTCCATAGTAAACGCAATGTTGTAGAAAACTTTGATGAGGCGTTGTCAAGCGAAGTTTTATGGTTACCACCGAAAAAGAAAAGTTTTTCATTGAGTTCAGTAGTTTCCCAGGTATGACGTGATACTTCTGTATCATACGTGAATTCATATTTTTTCATGATTTTTTATGAGACGGACTTAAAGCTATTTTCTTTCTTTTGCTTGTGCCTTTTTCCCGCAACGACGCAGGGTCGGCATGGTTAATCGGATTTGGCAAGGTTATTTTAAGGGGTGGCCGGATGCCCTTCATGCTACCCCCCAGACCCCCTGGGCTGGAATTAGTGTGCCCCAACTGTCTGTATCTAGTGTAATCCATGGAATAGTGCAAATGTGTTGACATGTCTGCGAGCTGTGTAACTGAGGCGGGACGTGGGGGTCAGCCAAGTATTCACCTATTGGGATGTGGAAAACCGCCTAAAAAGCACATCCAGGCTGGCCGGCACACCGGCCATCGTCGTTAAGCATCAGGGCGGATTCGATACGGGGCCGGCGCGCCTACCCGAGTCCAGGAACCAGCACATTAGCGGTCTCGGCTAATCTGGCGGGTCACTTAAAGCGATTTTCTATCGCCGCCGATAACACGGGGCTGTGATAGGTTGTCTACAGACAGTTTTGTCGACACATTTTGTACCTTAAACCTTAGAGAGTACCTAACTTAAACAGACCATATGAAGTTTTCTATTCTTCATTAATCCCATCTTCGCTTGTCCTCTAGCGAGGGTGAGCCATGTGAGTCACACAGTGAAATGGTTTTGTGTTCCGTGATTCAAATTTCCGCTTCAGCGCGTTCGCCCTGAGATAATGCAGTGGCCAGCATTCCGGTTTTACTTTTGTTTCTCGCCTCTGTCCGCAGTGAGGGCACTCAGTAGCGGCCGCCGCCACGTGTCCCCTGCTCGTCCCCCCCCCCCCCCCTCCCCCCGCCACCCGCACGCTGTTTCCCCTTGCCCTTGGTTTCACGCACGGCCGCAGCACTCATTACTTAATAGCCGGACAGTCCATCAGCTGCGCGGCCATTGGGTGGAGCATTCACCTCGCGCCGGCCTGCGCGGAATTTTAATATTGCGCGAGTGGCAATCTATCACCGGCAGCGTCGCGTGGTCACCTCTTTGCATCCGACGCTGTTTTCAGCACGACGAGAAGATACGTATCAGCCAACTCCACACGTGTGAGGACGGCTGTGGAACTAATTCCTCTGCCTTATACATTCGGCGCAACGTCAAAGTCGCCGACCAGTAACGCCGTGTACGAGAAAAAATCGTACAACTGGACAGCTTTATAAGAATAATAGGAGGGCTGCCATTCTGCGAATAAGAACGCATAATCATAGTCTCCTTTACACACTAATTAGTTGTAGTACAGTCTATTGCACTACTGGCCATTAAAATTGCTACATCAAGAAGAAATGCAGATAATATACGAGTATTCATTGGACAAATATATTATACTAGAACTTACATGTGATTACATTTTCACGCAATTTGGGTGCATAGATCCTGAGAAATCAGTACCCACAACAACCACCTCTGGCCGTAATAACGGCCTTAATACGCCTGGGCATTGAGTCAAATAGAGCTTGGATGGCGTAAACAGGTACAGCTGCCCATGCAGCTTCAACACGATACCACAGTTCATCAAGAGTAGTGACTGGCGTATTGTGACGATCCAGTTGCTCGGCCACCATTGATCAGACGTTTTCAATTGGTAATTGATCTCAAGAATGTGCTGGCCAGGGCAAGAGTCGAACATTTTCTATATCCAGAAACGCCCGCACAGGACCTGCAACATGCGATCGTGCATTATCCTGCTGAAACGTAGAATTTCGCAGGGATCGCATGAAGGGTAGAGCCACGGGTCATAACACATCTGAAATGTAACGTCCACTGTTCAAAGTGCCGTCAATGCGAACAAGAGGTGTCCGAGACGTGTAAACAATGCACCCCGTACCATCACGTCGGATGATACTCCAGTATGGCGATGACGAATACACACTTCCAATGTTCGTTTACCGCAATGTCGCCAAACATGGATGCGGCTATCATGATGCTGTAAACAGGACCTGGATTCATCTGAAAAAATGACTTTTGCCATTCGCGCACCCAGGTTCGTCGTTGAGTACACCATCGCAGGCGCTCCTGTCTGTACATGACGATAGTATCTGTTCCCGAAAGAACAGTTACCGTAGATGACCATGCAGCTTTGCTAGAAATGAAATGATAGTTAAATGGACACCCTAGCTGCAAACAGGCGTTGATGTATTTCATTAGGGACATGTTGAAAATGTGTGTCCCGATCGGGACTCGAACCCGGGATCTCCTGCTTACATGGCAGACGCTCTATCCATCTGAACCACCGAGGGCACAGAGGATAGCGCGACTGCAGGGGGAGCGTGCAAGGGATACTGATAAGATGGCTGTCATCTCGACTGCTAGTGATACGAGGCCGTTGGGATCCAGCACGGCGTTTCGTATTACCCTCCTGAACCCACCGATTCCATATTCTGCTAACAGTCATTGGATCTCGACCAACACGTGCAGCAATGTCGCGATACGATAAATCGCAATCGCGATGGGCTGCAATCCGACCTTTATCAAAAGTCGGAAACGTGATGATACGCATTTCTTCTCCTTGCACGAGGCATCACAGCAACGTTTCACCAGGCAACGCCGGTCAACTGCTGTTTGTGTATGAGAAATCGGTTGGAAACTTCCCTCATGTCAGCACGTTGTAGGTGTCGCCACCGACGCCAGCCTTGTTTGAATGCTCTGGAAAGCTAATAATTTGCATATCACAGCATCTTCTTCCTGTCGGTTAAATTTCGCTTCTGTAGCACGTCATCTTCGTGGTGTAGCAATTTTAATGGCCAGTAGTGTAAGAAGAAGAACGTAGCATACCCCGCCACATCCAGCTCAATTGAGCTTTGGAACGACTGACGTGATCAAACAATCGAATGTTACACACATCTTGCTCAAGCACTCGTGGCTAGCTCGAGTCTTCTACAATTTTTGTGGCGCGTTGAACTGCAGCATGCAGAGAAACACATTTTACTTCAGACAGGTGAACTGGATTGTCAAACGCCGTGAGAGCTAAGTGAGTGAATGTGATAGTAGTCGGGTTGGAGCTGTCATCGACTGAGCACCCGGTCATGTCGTATCGGCTGAGAATGTTCCCACCGCTGCGGGTTGACTCTCAGTGAACCATTATATTGAATCGTGACAAGTGATATTACTGACAAATGTTCAAAAAATGTATGGAGTGCCCAAAAATCCGTGTTCGCACCAACCGCGCTGGCCACACTTCGTATAGTAGTGAGAATTGTGTGTGCTAATTATTGTTACAGCGTGTGACGAAATAACGAAGTACTGACCTGTATTCAGAGTAACCATAATTAGAAGCGCAAGACAAAAGTAGTGTCTGCTCATGGGTGTGTCTAACCAGAAATCGATCAAATTTTGTAGATATCTTGACATCGGTTATTGCAAAAATATAGTGTTTAACATTGTTGAGCAGTCGCATCCTGGTTAGAGACGACTCCAAAAGCCACTAAGCCCGATTACCACTATCAACTAGGTCACAGTAACATCAGAAATTTTTCGCCTGCCACCATATGAGCTATGAAATTTGCAACAAATGAAAAAAAATTACTAAACAACTAGTAACAATCTCCTTTAATGCTCGCGGTTTCTGCGACGTCCACTCTAGAGCTCCCAGAACACTAAAGAACGCTCATTGGCTGTTGAAGAAAGAGCGACGTAAGTGTGCCGAACATGCTTAAACTTGGCCGCCGTCATTGGTAACTCCAACTGCAGCTGGAGATAGGTTTCTACAGTTTTGCATTGTACGTAGCCAACAGAGATATCCTGCATACTGTGACAATTCGTTGTTCACAATCTTTATGCTCATTCATGAGTGTGCCGAGGACTCTTCCTGGGCAGGGTCCCTGTTTCTTAGCTTCTGAGCCGTCTCACCCGGAGCTCTGAGATGTGGCGTACTAACTTGAAGATCTTAGACAGGTGGCAGGTACTGGATCCAGTGTAAAGTGAGAAGGTGATTCTCTTGGGCCCGCGTTATCGCTCTACGGCATTTGTAAGCACGGTCCAAATTAGTTTACCATGTTGAAATAAAAAAAAGCTGGAGGCAGATTAATCAACCAAATTGCTTCAGTACATGCTAGCGCAGTTTGTTAAAATCAATGCACAGTGACGGAAACGAATATAGCGGGGTAGGCGATAAAAGTACGTGGCGCATAAAAATTTTTCTCATAACGGTGGCGAAAAAAATCGCAAATGCAATTAACTGCGCTTTAATTCTCCACTGCGTCGTATATTTACTAAAAAATACAGTTCAATTAAACTCTTCCAGCAGACTCCAGCAATATCGAGAATTTGACGTGACGTTGCATTTAGCGGCAACGAAAGCAGAGAAGGGGATGGGGAGGGGGCGGGGCGGAAATACATCAATTGGGGCCGTGTGCTATCGCGTGTTTGCATGGAGAGCTCTCCAGGAAAGCTGGATTTGTGCGACAGATCACGGCCTATTGCCATTTGCCAGTCTGCTGCACTGCTGCGACATATGTTTTATGAACCTTTACGCATTCGAATAACTGTTCTCATATCTAAAGCTCGCACAGGTGGATATGAAAATGAATAATTTAGTTTGTCTTAATGAAACTAGTAGCTATTTTTAGCATGCGAAATGTCTGATAGAGACTCACTGCAAAGGAGCTGTAAGACCCAAAACCTGTGCTGAAAGATTATTGGTATTCTTCACATCAGATTAGGACAGCTATAAAGGCAAGTAAATGTGGACTCACAAGATGATAAACAGAAGGAGCGATTAAAATCCAGGTAGTTCCTCCCATACGTGGGCAACATTTCATCTAAACGAGGAAGAGTCCTACAAAGATCTTTGCTCTTGTCGGTTTGGTAATGCATGATTTCAGTTTGCGAAGCGCTGTAGCCTGTAGGATACCACGTCAATGTGGCAAAGCTTATACTGATCAGATCACACTCACAATTCTTGAAAAGTGCTTACACAACAACACACTTGTTTTCCTCTGCACAATAAGTTACTCATAGCCCGCCCGGTTGGCCGTGCGGTCTAACGGACTCCTTTCCGGGCGTGAAGTTGTGCTGTCCCCGGCACGAATCCGCCCGGCGTATAAATATCGAAGTCGAGCGTGCCGGCCAATCTGTGGATGGTTTTTAAGGCGGTTTTCCATCTGACTCGATGATTGCGGGGTGGTTTCCCTTCTTCCGCCTCACTGACACTATGTCGGCGATTGCTGCGGAAACACTATCTCCACGTTCGCATACACCATCATTACTATACGACGAAAACATTGGGGTTACACTCGTCTGGAGTAGACGTTCAAAAAAATGGCTCTGAGCACTATGGGACTTAAAATCGATGGTCATCAGTCCCCTAGAACTTAGAACTACTTAAACTTAACTAACGTAAGGACATCACACAACACCCAGCCATCACGAGGCAGAGAAAATCCCTGACCCTGCCGGGAATCGAACCCGGGAACCCGGGCGTGGGAAGCGAGAACGCTACCGCACGACCACGAGATGCGGGCCAGTAGACGTTCCCCGGGGGGTTCCACTGAGGGTCGAACCGCACAATAACTCTGGGTCCGGTGAGGGGCGGCGGTGGGGTGGGTGGACTGCTGTAGCCTGTTGTGGGGTTGTGAACCACTGAGGGCTAGGGCGGGGACGAAGCCTCTCCGTCGTTTCTGGGTCCCCAGTTCCATACACTACTGTACAATACAAGTCACTCATAGCTGAGCACTGTGTCACCACGAGGCACTCTACGCATTGTCGTCTCAAGAAAATCTTGCTCACGACGAAATCCTGGGATCCAATTCTAAACGAACCTGTGGAAATAGGTTCAATGAGAGATCTTATTAATCTCGATGGCGGCATTCAACTTTATAAGCCATGCGACAGTGTGATTTCTTTAATTTATTCACAAAGATAAAATTTTATGCCCTGATACGTGTAGCTACAGTTCATTTCGTTATCTTTACTACTGAATTCCAACTGCGCGGTCCCACAGATCGGCAGAAGGATTGCATGCGTTATCAACATTACGGGATGCGCCTGTGTGCCTCAAAAGGAACAACATTTGACAAACAGTGCTACACTCGATAAGTGGCGGTCATGTGGCGAAAACCTTTGCGCATACGCCACCGCACTAATTTTTCGTACAAAGTCAGTGACGTACACCAGCAATGAATGTCCAATGTGAAACTCACCTGATGATGGTTAAATGGTTATCAATCGAAGTATCGTGGCAAGATGTAGACTTCATCCGGCTGCAAACCCTGAACGTTGTTCAATACAAATCTTCCTTCCTTTTGTTAACAACTGCATCATGATTTCCGACCAATCGAAAATGTAATTGTTACGCTTCTAAAGTATTAACTACCAATAAATTAAAACTACAATTAATATTTATAGACTTGCGAACCAACACTTATTTGTTTATTTCTAAGTTACTTTCCGTTCCCTATTT
The DNA here is from genome assembly GCF_023897955.1 of Schistocerca gregaria. NCBI lineage: Eukaryota > Metazoa > Arthropoda > Insecta > Orthoptera > Acrididae > Schistocerca > Schistocerca gregaria. Next base: position 970,473,291 of record NC_064920.1, on the reverse strand, counting down.
AATTTTCGGAATGCGGCTGACATGTTGACGTTAGGGGAAGACATTTGTTTTGTACTGTACAGAAAACTCCCATATACTGTACTACAAGTGCATTGGTGATATCGTGTAGAAATATGGGCTTTGATACGCCTGCTTCAATCACGCGATTGCTGGATCCCACGCTGTGCTGAGATGCAGACCACTGACTCTATTTATGGTGTTATCAGTGATTTTTATTTCACTGTCTTCTTTAATTACAAAATACCAAAGGCCATTTGTGTGAGCCACGACGGATGTTTCGCAGATTTTATCCGGTGTGCATTTTCTAAAGCACGCTCAGCTAAAGCAGAGTTTTCGAGGTAGCGTAGGCGATAAAACGTCTCTTGCTCCTTCCTGCGTTGATCCACAGTGCTTACTGTTTGTCTAACGTAACACACTCGCTCGGTATCTTGTGGACCCCAGTGTTATGAAACCTTCCGCGTCTTTTCAGAAAACAAAACCATTAAACAAATGTTGTCACACACTGCCTACCAAACTATAGCAAATATTATCTGTTGATATCACCAGGCTTCTACCTTCAGTTAGGGTTGTAACCTGTACCTAGTAACGCTCTATGATATCTTCTCAAAACTTGTCAAATTATGTGCCAGAAAATCTATCACAGACACCTTGATTATCAAAAGAATTCTAAGTGATTATATACCGCCTGCGGCCTTCCTTTCTGACAATGCATCAAATTTCACCACTAGAAAATGGAGACCATTTTTACTTGCACACCAACTTACGCAAATTTTAGTACCGAAATTTAATCTAGAAAGTAACCGACTGGAGAGAATTTTTCGTGCATTTAATAGATTTATGTGCACTTTCGCAGCTAACCAACAAATACATGCGGTAGAATATCTTGGACTATTCAAGAAAATAGTAAATAGCTTGTCTCTTTACTCTGCACAGTATAAACCAGCTGAACTGCCGGCCGATGTGGCCGTGCGGCTCTAGGCGCTTCAGTCTGGAACCGCGTGACCGCTACCGTCGCAGATTCGAATGGATGTGTGTGATGTCCTTAGGTTAGTTAGGTTTCCGTAGTTCTAAGTTCTAGGGGACTAATTGACCACAGATGTTAAGTCCCATAATGCTCAGAGCCATTTGAACCAACCAACCAGCTGAACTTGTATGCAAGGTAAAGCAAAGTAACGAGTGGATGGATCCTCTTCCACAACTAACCGAGAAGAATGCTCTTGGGAAGACAGAGTAAGGCAAAGTTAAGTCGTACTTATAGAACAAGCACACATGAGAAAAACTTATTATGGTACGAAGCTAAGCTGTATACAAGATGTCAAGTATATACAATACTTTTGAAAACTCGCCTAAAATCTTCTCTTCTCCAGTGTAAGACCCGTAAATAGTAATTACGTAACGTAGGTCCTTATAAAATAGTCAGAATCTCTCGTGAAGGAAGCTACTTGTTAGTCTATCCTAGAGCCAGCAGAATAAAGGGACTATTTTCCTCATCATGAGCTTAAGAAATGTCTACACTAATGACTAATTTTGTTTCCATTTCACTTATGTATGTAAAGACATGAGTAATTGGTTGTATATTAGTAATTCGTGGAGAAAATCTTAGAAGTATATTTATACATGGAATTTACATGGACTGGGAGAAGTCTACATCAAGAGTGATATTTGTGCTTGGACACTTATTGCGTGTGGGTAACTTTGATGATTAGTGCACAGATTAAACAATGTGTGACACAATATTTGCATTCATCAGCTGGTCTGAATAGTGGTCACTGCACTGACTGTGTCTCACAATACAAGGACTGGAGTGTATATGTATAAATAATAGCTAATAGATACACAAAGCAGAGAGACATTTTAAGTGTTAGTATATATCTTGAATCCATACATATTAAAAATGGATATGTGTGTGTGTGTTTGTATGTTTGTGTAAGTATGTTCCACATCTACTCCTAAGACTTCAACCAAATCTTGTACACATATATCTCACTTTTGTTGGGAAGTATCTTCCAAACGTATTTGTATGCATTGTAGCCTTGGAGGGAAGTGAAGTGTGGACAAGAAGAGGTTCAGGCAGGAAGAGAGTAAAAGCTTTTGAAATTTGGGTTTACAGAAGAATGTTGAAAATTAGATGTACTGATCGAATGAGTGGTGAGGGGTACTGAATCCAACTGCTGAAAAAAGAAATTTGTATCACAAATTGATAAAAAAGAAGAGAATGGTTGATAGGACACAACTCGATGCATCAAGGAATCGTCAACAACAACGTGTTCAGTGTTTCTGCATAAGACGTAGTATCCAGTGCAGTTTTTTCCACCACAGTATGACTAAAATGGAGGAGATGTACAAAGATTTAGTGTTAGGCAAATATAGCGCCGGGATGTTGGACGTACCAGATCTGGTATTACAGTACTGGAATGATGACAGTTTGCTGAGATGTTTTTGAGTTAAGAATTTTTTATTTGGTCGAGCAAAGCAGAAGTGTAAAGCGGAGAGCTGGCCTGAACTGGTGAGCTGTGCGCCGTACTCACCCTGAAGCTGTAGACGGAGGGTATGGTTGTGAGGTGGGGCGCCTCCTCCAGCCGCAGCCGGTGGAGCTCCCCCAGGCCGCTGGTGGGCAGCTGCGTGATGGCCGTCTGCGACAGGTCCCTGCACACCACAAACACTCCCTCTCATGCCTGCCAACTTGGGCCGACTGCGGCTACTCAAATGGTCGTCACTTTCCAACACCCGTGGTTTCTTGGGATTGCAGGCTTGCGTCCGAGTGATGGTGTGCTTCCGAGTGTTCAGCCGAGTTGTTGCATACAATATTTTGAGGATATAACGCAAAGACACTAGAATCCGTCAAGTTGGAACCGACCTGATGCTAACGATGTTCAAAAATGTTCAAATGGGTATGAAGTCTTATGGGACTTAACTGTTGAGGTCATCAGTACCTTAGCTTACACACTGCTTAACCTAAATTATCCTAAGGAGAAACACACACTCCCATGCCCGAGGGAGGACTCGAACCTCCGCGGGACCTGCTAACGATGTGCTGACCATGCGTTTGCGATAAGACGACATGAAAAAAAAAAAAAGAAATGAGGAGTTCCTAGAACATTTAAACTCTGTACATTCCAGTATAAAATTCACATTGGAACTTGAAAAAGAGCCTCGAGCCATCCCGACCCCTTAGAAAAAAATCGGTGCTAAATACTCTGGGCCATGGAGCTCGAACAGTTTGACAATGAGAGCCGCGCCGAAGAATTACAACACGTATGAACAGTGTTCCGACGGAGCGGGTTCTCAGATCGCCCATCTGAGTGGGCGTTACAATCAAAACGAAAAACACATGAAAAAGAGCTTGAAAGTGAGACCGAGAAATAGAAGCCAAGAATGGCTTATTTAATTAAAACATATTTTTACAAATTGTGGGAAAATTTGTAGAGTCTGTTTGTATCCGCCAATACTCATTCATTGTGGGATCGCGGTACAACCGGTTTCACGCAAATTAATCGGATCTTCAGATTAATCTACAACAACACTCATAGAGAATAGAGGCCATTAAGTGCAGAAATGACAAATAGTGCCAATTATGGAGACAAAATATTCATTTGTCTCGTGGCAACATCACATGCAATCGCTTATTTACTTTGTGCTGGCCTAATATCTGGAGAGATCGGTAGACTTCTATGGAAACGTGGTGTCCAATGTATTTCCTTCTAGTCTTCTTTGTAACGTTACAGACGAACTTTCAGAAAGGTCACAGTTCGTAGTAATTGACGGAAAGTCATGGAGTAAAACAGAAGCAATATCTGGCGTGCCACAAGGAAGTGTTATAGGACTTCTGCTGTTCCTGAACTATATAAACGATTTAGGAGAAAATCTGAACAATCTTCTCCGATTTTCTGCAGATGATTTTGTCGTTTTCCATTTTATAAAGTTATCAGATGATCAAAACCAACTGCAAAATGATTTAGACAAGTTCAAAAAATAGTAATTGACTCTAAACGATGCAAAGTATGGTCATCCTCATGGAGTGCTAAAAGGAATCCGCTAAATTTCAGTTGGACGGTAAATCAAACAGATCTACAGGCTTCAGAGCACTTATGGATTACAATCAAGAATAACTTAAATTCGAACTTTTACATAAATAATGTTGTGAGCAAGGCGAACCTTAGACTGCATGGTTTTGGCAAAACACTTACAAATGTAACAAGTCTACTAAAGAGACTGCCTGTACTACACTTGTCTGTCCTCTTCTGGAGTATTGGTGGGCGGTGTGGGACCTACATCACATAGGAGCGACAGAGGACATCGAAATAGTTCAAAGAAGTGCAGCACATTTTGTATTATCGTGAAGTAGGAGTGAGAGTGCTACGGATATGACACTCGAAATACGAGGGTACTCATTAAAACAAAAGAGTCTTACGTTGCAGCAAGATATTCTCATGAGATTTTAATCACCAACTTTTCCTGTGAATGTGGAAATATTTTATTTTTGTCAAACTATACAGGGAAAAATTATCACTACAATAAAATAAGAGAAACCACAACTCTTGCGGAAAGATCAAAGTGTTCGTTTTTCCCGCACCTGTTCGGGAGTGGAATGGTAGAGAAATGGCTTGTATGTGGGCCGTTGAATCTGCCAGGCACTAATAATCACGTAGTTGTAGCTACAGATGTAGGTCAGCAAAAGCCAGGTGTCTACATCTTTCGATACGAATGTGGCACAGCCGCGAATATATTCATGACGTTAAATGCGGTAGACAAGTATTGTGATGCGAACGCCACATTCCTGAGACAGAGTGATTGAGGAAGGAAGGGACGAACGAACAATGAAAGATTAGCGTTTAACATCTCGTCGTCCGCGGCTCGTGGTCGTGCGGTAGCGTTCTCGCTTCCCGCGCCCGGGTTCCCGGGTTCGATTCCCGGCGGAGTCTGGGATTTTCTCCGCCTCGTGATGACTGGGTGTTGTGTGCTGTCCTTAGGTTAGTTAGGTTTACGTAGTTCTAAGTTCTAGGAGACTGATGACCATAGATATTAAGTCCCATAGTGCTCAGAGCCATTTTTTTAACATCTCGTCAACAGTGAGGTCATTAGGGCTCGGATTAAGGAATTATGGGGCAGGAAATCAGCTGTGCCCTTTCAAAGGAGCCATCCCGACATTTGACTGAACGATTTAGGAAAATCACAAAAAATTAAGACAGTTTGTCCGGACGAGGATTTGAACCCACATGAGTATTCAAATACATAGATATATAAGGAGGCAGAATACGGCGCTGCAGTCGGCAACGCCTATATAAGACAAGTGTCTCGCACACCTGTTAGATTGGTTACTGCTGCTCCAATGGCGGGTTATCAAGATTTAGATGAGGTTAAACGTAGTCTCATAGTCGGCGCACGAGCGATGGGATACAGAATCTCCGAGGTAGCGATGAAGTGGGGACTTTCCGGTACGACCATTTCACGGGTGCACCTTGAATATCAAGAATTCGGCAAAACCACAAACCTCCGACATCGCTGCGGTCTGAAAAAGACTCTGCAAGAACGGGACCATTAACGACTGAAGAGAATCGTTCAACGTGACAGACGTCCAACCCGTACGCAAATTGCTGCAGATTTCAATGCTGGGCCATCAAGTGTCAGCGCGCGAACCATTCAACGAAACAACATCGATACGGGCTTTAGGAGCCGAAGGCCCACTCGTGTATCCTTCATGACTCCACGACACACAGCTTTACGCCTCGCCAATGTTCGGCATCACCGACATTAGACTGTTGATGACTGGAAACATGTTGCCTGGTCGAACGAGTCTCGTTTCAAATTGTATTGAGCGGATGGACGTGTATAGGTATGGAGACAACCTCATGAATCCATGGACCCTTCATGTCAGCAGGGGCTGTTCAAGCTGGTGGAGGCTCTGTAATGGTGTGGAGCGTGTGCAGTTGGTGTTATATGGGACCCCTGAAACGTCTAGTCATGAGTCTGACAGGTGACACGTACATAAGCCTGACCACCTGCATCCATTCTCCACTGTGCATTCTGATGGGCTTGGGCACTTCCAGTAGGACAATGCGACTCCCTACACGCCCAGAATTGCTACATAGTGGCTCCAGGAATGTGTTTAGAGTTTAAACACTTCTGTTGGCAACCAATCTCCCCATAGATGAACATTATTTACCATATCTGGGATGCCTTGAAACGTGCTGTTCGGAAGAGAACGGCACCCTCTCGTGCTCTTACTGTTTATGGATAGCCCTGCGGGATTCATGGTGTCAGTTCCCTCCAGCACTACTTCAGACATTAGTCGAGTTCATGCCACGTCGTGTTGCAGTACTTCTTCGTGCTCGCGGGGCCTTACACAATATTAGGCAGGTGTACCAGTTTCTTTGACTCTTCAGTGTATTTCTGAAAAATTAAATTTTATGTTACCCTTTTCAGGAACTAAACAACAAGAGAGATTGTAAAAGTTTTAGTTTATCTGAAGCAAGGAATTATTTTGTTTATGCCACCGTTCTGAAATGAAGTTCTGCAATATTGTGCTGGTCTTCTAGTTCTGTTTCGTATACCATTAAAATAAATGAGATGGGGTTTATAACCACAAATAAGTAAATAATCTGTACGAGCAACATGTGTAGACCACTGAAAACCTTTCATTTGACCGCAGTATGGCGGACGATGCAATCAACAGGAACCGGAAGGTACGCTGGAGTTCTATGCTCAGAAACCAGCATTGTACACGTAGCTGGCGGAGAAGTCTGTGCACGTGTCTTTGCGTTGTGATGCTGAAATTTTATTGGCAGCGCTAGATTCCGGAACTGTTTGTGTTGGTGAGAAGGTAGCGAAGTGCTCAGCTTACTGGGAAGTGATGTCAGAATGAAGTGTCACTCGGTGCGTCAGATGTCATATTGATTTCGACGATTTCGCTGTTCTTGTGTAATAATTTACAGTATGCAGTTTCAAGGCAACGTTACACTAAAGATTCATCATAGACACGTCCCCCTTGGTGTCGCTTCTTATAACATCGGCGGTTAAAGCCTTCTCGAGATCAAAGTTGCATGTCTTCGGCATAGCGTATCGGTTCAAGATGTGAATTATGGAGTCGAATGAAGTAGATTCGGTTACTGCTATATGCTACTTTTTCCATCTTAGCGCTTTTACCACATTGTTACTTTCTTATGAATGTGGTAAAAGTGCGTTCTGCAATATTTGATATTATTTTCATAAAAGAGTGCGCTGTCTAAGGAACGAGTCTCTCAGGTTTTGTGACTTCCGTCTGTTTACAAAACGAAGGATGAAGTTGCTGCGAGTGAAACGAATAGTAATGACATTCATATTTCTTGCGTGGAACAAATATTTGGCTGTTTATTTCTGAATAAGCCGGGATTTCGGAGGGTGTGTTTAGGCAGAAGCCTCAGAGAAGAGATTATATTGCTGCAAGTGAATTATTTAGTTGTTGTTTCCGCGATTTTTGAGGGACCACTCATCCACGGGAGAAGCTGGTACCATTATTATGCAAGGCTTATTGGAAATGTGCTGTTGGACAACTACACGTCATTTTGACACCACTTCGGAGCAAGCAATGTGTGAAAATAGCTTCTCCCTTTGCATGGTGACAAAATCACACTGCCGGCTGGCGAGACAGAATGGAGCCAGCCTTGTGTGACACAGGCAGTCGTTTTATTTGTTTTTATTCTCCCAGCCTCATGGTTCATGCTCAATACCGTTATTGAAGGTAGACTAAGGCTCTCTAACAGCAGCTGACTTTTATGTCGTGTAACGGTTACTTTCTCTGTTGATGGAAACCTTACACGACCGTTAATGTGTGTCCTACCAAGTTGTTTTACATCATATTGTACATAGTTTTGCATAAATTTATCATATACATAAATATCTGAATTTCCTCACCCCCACCCCCTCACCCCTCGCCTTCCAAATCCACCATCATCGCACCATTGGCTGGTCATTTACTTCATTTTCATGTGTGTGTGTGTGTGTGTGTGTTAATTTAACGGCAGATATTCTTCTAGGTGTCGGTGGAACTCCAGGGATAAAGATTCGGAGTGAATGTATGTCAGAATAATATTCGAAGTCAGTTGGCGAGGTGAATGTGTTTCACATGTGCAGCACGGAGCAAGGATAGGCGAATGTGTGTGCATCCGGCGAGTGATAGTTTCAAATCAAAATAGGGAAATTCTGGTAGAACCCTGACGCCATTTATTATGTCTTCGGGAAGACACATGGCGCACCTGAGGAAGACACCATACGTCTGGAGCTGGTCGTAGCGAACACAGTTCCGAATGGATCGTAGAACAGTAGGCAAAGGTCGTATCGGGAGGCAACAATGTATAGAGAGAGAGAGAGAGAGAGAGAGGAGGGGGAGGTAGGGAGAAGCATCTCCTGTCTGGTTCTTGGCCGCCAGCTTCCGAGTTCACATGTGAGGCTTTCCCATGCTTCCATTGGTTTAGGTGACCGACGCTCACCAAAGTATCCATCCGTCAGCAGTCCTTACCTTGAGAACAGTACTTAGCCTCGCCTCACGTGCTGAGTCGGTGCACAGTCTATGAGAACCGCAGAACTGAAAATTTAGGTACTCGTCGCTACTCCCTCTGAAAGGGTGGACACCTGTGTACACGATAATATTGAGTCAGACTGCGTTTGTGCACATGAAAGAGTAGGCAGCTTGGATTACAGTTCTTTTCAGAACGTTTACAATCAGATCAGACCAGCATGCAATCCCAGCCAGGATTACCATTCTAATAGAACAGAGAGAGGTTTCAAACATACAAGGCAACATAAACGACTGGGATGACAGTGGATAATGACAATAGCTGAACGAGTTACAATGTAGCAAACTACTAAACCGGTGAGCCTTACATTAAGAAGCATGTGTTCATAAATCTTGGTATTGTTCTACTTGTATTTCAATGTTCCTCCGTACATTTCTGCTTTTCCTTTCGCTATAGACATCTATCAAGTAAAAAATATGTGCGTTATTGAGTTGTAGATCACGTTCATATATGCACTACACTGTCAAAAGAATTCGTTTTGTACGGTTGAAACAGCTGAATGAACACTGATGTACGTTCGTAGAAACGGTGATTGTTCTTACCCGAATCGCCCAATATCTGCACAACTATCGTTTGCTTACTAATACAGAAATATGTAAGTTCTTCCGCTTTTTCTTCTGCACATCGTGTATTAGGTAATGTTGGCTGATCCGGCTTCAAAACATAGCATGCCATCATTTACACTGTCTTCCCTGATTTTACCTTCGCTTAGGTCTACAGTACAGCTCTCTTCCTGAGCTCCTCTCCTTCGGTAATCCATCAACACACTACCTCCAATCATTTCTATCGTTTACAATTTTGCCTTCCAAAGGATTAATTACTGGTATTTCCTTATTTTTTCATTTTCAGTTTTATCTGAAAGGATACATCCTTCTACTGTTCTTAAGAATTCCATTCGGAATCTTGTTTTTATCAGCTTTGTGGACATGCTCATTTCAGGTCCATGGAAGAAGGCAGGCACAGTCATTACTTTGTAGAAGTTCATTCGTGTTTCTTTTCTGGTTTAATTTTTAGGCATCTATTTAGTGTACCACATGTTTGCTAAAACTTGTTTTTAAACCATTATCTTATTTATAGCTGACATATGTTCCTAAGTAATTAAATTATATGCCTTGTTTTAATATAGGACTATCACTGATTACAATTTTGGTCTTAACAGTATTTTTAAGGCCATTGTTTTTATTTTATTTATGGCAAAATTAAAATTGTAATTCTCACGTAACTTCTGTAACACATATATAGCTCTTTGCCGCCCGTCTTAATTTTTTTTTTTATACTCTGATCATCAGCAAATAGCGTCACCTTCAGCGCAAAATGTCTCTCTTAATACCTGTAACCAGATCGTCCAAACAAAATGTAAACAAAATAGGAGACAAGCTAAAACCCTACCTTACACCTTAGTTTATATTTTTCTTTTTACTACACCTTCCGTTTCCGACATGTAAGGCGTTTGTATTTTTAGGTTTCCGTGCCTCATCAGTAAAAGCCGAACCCTTATACGATTGGTTTGTTGTCCGTCTGTCTGTCCAACTGTTATAAACCCTATTTCTCATAAATGGGTAGACTCAACAAAGAGAAATGTATGTCACAAACTTAGGTGTAAGGTCGCTTGGCGATGTAAAAGCTTGGAGCTTTTAAGTGAATGCAGTCAAAAGATACTACCATTTATGTCACATATATTAACACTCGAAAACTCACTCATCAAAACCTATAGGGTACTTCCCATTGGACTAGAATCATGAAATGTGTCAAGAAGTAGCTTTCTCAGACAAACAAAGAAAAAATTCCGAAAATAATAAATTTGTGATTATATCACAAGAAAAAAAACTGTTTTTGTTACTCCACTCTCTGTCTGTTAAGACCCCTTTTTCGCAGGAACGTGTAGGCGTATCACGTTGAAACGTATTGTACGTACTGAGATCTATGGTCCCTTGTCGGTGTAAAGGAGTGAAGCTCCTAAATCAATACAGTCACAAGATACGCCCATTTATATCACATATTATGATAATCATAAACTCACTCATCGAAATCTATTGGCTGCTTCACGTTAGCCTAGAATCATGATATTTGGCAAAAAGGAAGGTTTAACAGCACAACCAAACGAAAATAGCCGAAAACTGTAAATTTAAAATTATATAAAAAGACAAAAGTGTTTTCTTTCTGACTCTGTTATCTTATTTGACTCTCCTTCTGTTTGTCCGTCTCTTAAGAGCCCTTTTTCTGAGGCACGAGTAGACGTATCAAGTTTAAATTTATGCCAGATACTAAGATTTATAAGCCTTTGGTGACATAGTAAACGTTAATTTCCAAGTCAGTGCAATCAAAAGGTACGGCCATTTATATCACATATTTTGATACTCGCAAACTCACTGATCAGAACCTATATGGTACTTCCTGTTGACAAAGAATCATGAAATTTGGCAACGAGCAATGTTTCACAGTACAAGTAAAGAAAAAATTTCGAAAATTGATGATCTATAATTACATCACACGGAAATAATATTTCTTTTACCATTTGATGCCCGACGCAAACTTTAAATTAAAGCAAACAGTAGTTCTGCATTCAGACTGGCTGGGTCGCAATAGCAAAAGTCAAACATCACGCAAGGAACCACGTTCACCTACATCTACATCATTACTGGTCAGTTCACAATTAAATGTTTGGGTCATATGACGCGTTGGAGCTCATCCATCATCAGATATACAGGATCAATTACTGAACGTAGATAAGCGTTTCAAGTTGTACATGAAAAAACATGCCTCGCCTGATGTTTGGCGACCCATTCAGCCTGAACAGAGAACTACCGATTAATAGAACAATGGTCGCCTGCCTTCTGCACGACTTCATGTCACATTTATATCATTTAAATTAAAAACTTTCTAAAAAATTCTGGAATCCCTGGCAGCGCCACTTTGTCTGTATCTATGTCGATAACAGGCAAAAATAGAAGAGATTTTAGATTTCCGCAATGAATTTGTACTGAACACTCAGTAAGCGAGTCCCACTCGCATCTGGCCATCTTTTATCTGTATGTTTAAGTATTTTGATTAGGTAGTTCGGATATCCTCTTTGAGTCATGGTTTCTCATAGTTTTTCCCTTCGTACTCGATCGAATGCTGTTTCATAATTAATAAAAGTTATATGAGTTTCATGGTTACATTCACTACCTTTTTCTATTATCTGCTCAACTGTGAAAGTGGCATATTTACAGGATCGTTCGTTTCTACAGAAGTTTTGTTCTTCTAGCTACAAAATATCTGTGATGGCTCCACTCTTTGACTTAATGTTGTTGGACACATTTTATATCCTGCATTCAAAGCACTTATTCCCTTACAATTTTCACATGTTTCTAGCACCTTTTTTTAAATTTAAGCATAACTTGGGCATGTGACTGGGATCTTGGAATCTGATATCCATTTGAGGATTTATAATTAGATTCAGAAATCTCTGATTTACTATGGGACCCCCATATCTTCATGTCTTTGCTTTTATTCCATCTTTTCCTGTATTCTTGCTCTCATTTCTTTCATTTAATGCTGTTTGTAATTCTTCTGAAGCAATGGGATCCACATTTCCATAAAGAGGCTCATCATCTTCTTCTTCTTTTCCCAGGGAGTGATTAGACTATAAATCCCGGAAATGTTGTATCCATTTTTCTTCTTCGATTATATTTATATTTGCTACATCTCTATCTTCACTGTTTGGATGCTTAAGTCCTTTACAGACTGCTATTTATCCCCCAAGTGTATCGTGTTCAACGGCTCTTATAAATTTCTCCCGAGATTCTTAGCGAGGTTTCATTATCACATTTTTGCCTCATTTGGTTTTTCCCTATATCTGTTTTGCTTCATACATTTGTTCTTGTAATGCTTATGGATGAGATAATTCGCTGTCTCTTATTGCGTCTGTAATTTCTTCATTCCGTATCCTCAATCCTTTTTTCTTCCGTCACTTTCTTTTTCCTTTTTTAACCTAACACTTCGTCATCTATAGTTCTTTCACCTTGTATAATATTGTCCCACCCCTCGTCAATATATAGGATAACTCCGTGTTCTTTTTAAGTGTTTGCTTTTTAAGTAAGCAGATAACAATCTTCGATATGACGCTTATATATTTTCTTTTTCATAGGTACAGTTTAAATACTTATCCATTAGCTTTTCCATGACTTTTCATTTTATTCCACCTTGTTAGAAGACGCATTATTAGCATGTAATGATGCGTTGATATATCACTTTCCCGAAAGACTCTTACATCTTTTTCTTCTGATAATTTCTTATTCGTAATGCAATAGTCTGTTACCGACCTTGCGCACCAAGTATTCTTGTAGATGTCTTTTTTCCTTAGGAAAATATCTGTTATCCTCAATTTGTTAAATTCGGCAAATTGTCTCAACTTCTCCGCATTATTTTTGGAAGTATCTTCACCAAATATACGTATAACATCTCTAATCGGTATTGCACCCATTTAAGCAGTCAAATCTCTTGATAATATAAGTTACTCTCTCTATTTACTTCTTCACAGAATCTTCAACTGTCTTCCTTTTCTACGTCTTCAGGGACATATATCCCATTTATGGTCAAGTGACCTCTAGGTATTTTAAATCTAACAGTTAGTATTCAGTCAGTTACAAAAGCGTAAGAGTCTATCCTATTAGTCCACTTCTTATTAACAATTACTGCAACTGCATTAGCTGCTCTTTGTTGTTTACTAGCTGGACCAGAAATCAAGGTGTAGTCTCCTATATATTAAGTTAGCCTTCATAAATTTCTTTATTTTCCTCATTCTGTGCCTCATTCTCTACTCAATGCGGACACAGAAAGCTTTCTTCGGACTTTGTATTTCATACAGACAGCAGTCCTCAGCTCGGAATATTTGCCAGGAAGCGATTTCCTACATAACATAAGTAGGTCCTCGAAAGTCCATGTTTGGACTATGATAAATGGAAACAATCTTCTTTTCTTTACTGGAACAATAGCGCTCAGTGAAAAATAGATATCTCTGTTGTGGGAGTAAGTAACGTTTCTTTTCCCATATGAAGGAAGGAGGAAAGTAAAAGATTAATGGCTTACTTTTTACTTTCTGGATATTACCTATGTTTGTTATTACGAATTTATGCTTTAAATATAAAGCCCTTTAATTTCGCTGATGACTTTCGCCGTTTTGTTCCTCTTCTATTACGCTTTTAGGGACCTTCAATCACTGGACTTAGTGAGTGAAGGAAGGAGGAAAGTAAAAGATTAATGGCTTACTTTTTACTTTCTGGATATTACCTATGTTTGTTATTACGAATTTATGCTTTAAATATAAAGCCCTTTAATTTCGCTGATGACTTTCGCCGTTTTGTTCCTCTTCTATTACGCTTTTAGGGACCTTCAATCACTGGACTTAGTGAGTTTATCTTGTGCTGCCACTTCGGCAATCCAGTGACTTGAAAGCCAACTCTGTGCTTCAAACGCCGCTTGATAGCCTTAAAAGGTCCATCACGGGACGCGATACATGCAAAGCCGAGGGCATGCTGAAAGGGCCATTTATGATGCAACAAAGGAGAACTTCAGTGCGGTGACCCTGTCTGAGTTCACGTTACACGCCAGAACTGCTCATAGACATCAAAAAAGAAAAAAAATTGGAAATGACCGGCGGCGTCTTCGAAGTAAATTGCTTTCAACAATAAGAGAATAACTATTAAACGAAACCGTGGATTTTTCGCCATTTTTCTATTCGGAAGAAAGTTCTATTAGTAACAGCACAAAAATCAAGATTATAATTAAGACGTTTAGCAAAGTTTTTTTATTTACAATCAACTGTGTGTTACAAGGCTGACTATTTGCTATTAAAAGATGTGCTTATTTAACAACAATATGTTAATTCTTAATGCACCACATATGTAAATATGAAACTGTAACACTTCTAGTTAGCTATTGTGTTTTTAGAATATCATGTAGAGCTACTAACGATGACAGAATTGTGACGTGAAATTCTAGACTGATATCAATAAATCTGTATTTTTATGATTTGTCGAAGCTTTTTTATTAACTCATAGAAATAACAACACTTATTTTTCCACAGTTCAAGGTTGTCGTCTAGAAAACTATAGAATGTCGTAAATATCTTCTCTACATATTAAATAAAATGTGAGTGTCAATAATGTTTAATACAATATGAATTATGGCTCAACGCCTATAGAATATTTCTGATACAAAAAGTAACTGATAATTTGCTAGGGCAATAATCTGCGACGTCAAGTTTTAACGGAATTGACATGGGCATTAAGAAGCCCAGTGCGTCTGTCTCAAAAGATCAGCTTTAAATGTGAACAGTGACCTGTTTCAAGTATACTTACACCGATTTCATTGTGAGTGCTCTGTCTATATCAAAAGAGCTTTCCCACGGCCCAGCTCTAAGATTGCAAACCTGGGATAGATAGGAACAAAAAATGTGGAAAATAAGTTATTTTATTCATCAGAATATCGAAATTACCGCGATTTACCAAGGGATAAGCATGGACGTCACTAACGTTTATCTTCGCTTCAATTGGTAATCGCACCAGATACGTGCAGCGTTTTCAGGAATTATTTTGTGGCAAGGCCAGAACAGGAAGACATTTGCTTCGGCTGCCACACGGAGAAGTTTAACCTTACAGTTTTCAGACTCTCGGGGGGAACCATATTGATCGAGCTGTATTAAAACCTTTCATCGCTGGTACCGAACAAACAAACTTAAATTACGTCGCCTTACCGGCCAACATGATTTATAGGACCCATGAAACTTTCAGGACTTTTGGAGGAACATTCTGCTTCCAGGCGGAGCACGAAATACGCAGACAGGGCGGAACACGTCTCTAAAGGCCCGCGAGCATCGGTTTAACAAGATCCTAAGAGGCTGTTACGTTGTTCAGGCAGGAAAAGATAAGGCACAAGTAAGAGGAGCTACATTACCCATTTGTGGAAAAGGAAAGGCTAAGGGGAGCGAGCATTAAACGCACCATATTTTCAGCTACGATAACAATTTCTTTAATATTGCATTTTATTGGGTTATCAGACTCGTTGAATTTTTTAACGGCGTGTTAGGCATTGACTGCAGGTATTTTGTGAAGATTAATTCCCAAAAACACACATTTAAATTCTGTACTCTTTGCTGATGATCAAATAATTTTACAAAAGACAGAAGATGATATACAATTTGCTGAATAGATAAACCCTATAAATTGAAAATATCAGAAAATAAAACGAAACTTATGGCTTTTAAAGGAAAATATCCAGTTACGTTCTAAAATAATGCATAATGGAATATCAGTTGAACAGGTATCTCACTTTCTGGTATTAGGAAGTGCTGTAAATCATGAACATAATGACATCTCCAATAAGTTAAACAATTTTCAAATGAAGTGTGGAACTATGCATAGAACATGAGCGAATGGAACCAAGAAAGACACGAAGACAAATCTCTACAAAGTAACTGCGCCACAACGCTCACATACGGAAGTGAGTCCTGGACAATAGTTAAGAAAGATGGAAGAAGGATACAGTCAGCTAAAATGTAATTTTTAAGGTAAGTAAAAGGGTGTACACTGAGAGATCAAATAAAGAATTCTGAAATATGGAAATAATTAAATATATTCTGCATGAATGAAAGAACAGAAAACGAGATAACAAAATGGAAGAAACATATTGAAAGAATGGGGACAGAAAGAATAGTCAGACGTGTAATAGACTACAGACCTGCAGTAAAGAGAGATGTAGGAAGACCAAGTAAAAGGTGGTTTTTGTGAAGACAGAACAGGCTATAAGCGTTCTCCTCGAAGTGAAGAAGAAGACATCACTTATTAATTGAAAAAACCGTAACTGCAATGTCGCCTTTAAGTCATCATCAAGTGGTTTGTCCGCAGCTCTTGATCTAGTGGCTACCGTTGCTGCCTCTGGATCGCGGGGTCCCAGGTTTGATTCCCGTCCAGGTTAGGGATTTTCTCTGCCCGGGGACTGGGTGTTTGTGTTATCCTCATCATTTCATCATCATCATTTGTGACAATGGCTACATTGGATTGTGAAAAAATTGGACTCTGTAAAAATTGCGACTTTGTACGGGCGCTGATGACCGCGCTGTTGAGCGCTTCACAAACCAAACATCATCGTCAATTGGTTTAAATCCTCAAACACATAAACAGTCAGCATGAGTCAAAGAAATAAAATGCGTGTGAACCTGAATGGTGGTTATAAGAGTATATAATACACACCGTCGGTATATGGCAGATGATTTTCCAGGAACATATGGTGAACGATGTGAAAATGTGTGGAGATCACGAGGCCCGTTCCTCAACAATCCTTGCCATCCATTATAAAAGATAAACTTAGCAAACAATGCCTTATTTCTCTTTATGAAGTTTTATCGTAATTCAATGTATTTTGGTCGATTATGGAGGTGGCTTGTGTAGCAAAGGCTGACAAGAGCCACACCGACACATATCTTTTTCATCTTTCTCATCTATCTCGTCGGCTGTAGTGCATCAGCAGTGTTGGTTTTCGCTGATTATCAAATCTGATTTTTCCATGCAGACACTGTACAATCCTTGTTTTGGTATTTTGTGGTGTGTGTAGCTTCCACGTTTATTTTTGATTGCATCCAAACCACTCGATAATAGCTTAAGTCGAAATTGCATGGGTCTGTAATGAATATATAGAGTGAAATGCGAAAATGTTGTTCAAAAAATCTTTTTTTAATTATTATCTGAAGACATCTATTCGTGGACTACAGTAAGGTGAGGCAGACGGCTGAAAAGAGACAATCATAGCTTGTTTTTTGCAGCATCAGAACAAACCGCAGGATACGATCCCCGAGTGGACAGGGAGCAAATTAGATCATATGGACAAACGGCCAGAAAAAAATGGTTCAAATGGCTCTGAGCACTATGGGACTCAACTTCTTCAACTTCTGAGGTCATCAGTCCCCTAGAACTTAGAACTACTTAAACCTAACTAACTCAAGGACATCACACACACCCATGCCTGAGGCAGGTTTCGAACTTGTGACCGGAACGGTCCGCGCGGTTCCAGACTGTAGCGCCTAGAAAGGCTCGTTCACTCCGGCCGGCCAAACGGCCAAAAGTGCATGGGATCTGTACTATAGGGTATTTATTAATTAATCATGCCTGTCGAGTACAACTGTGTGCACGACATACTGTGATGAAAGCATTGTTAGAAAAGTCTTTCAAAATGGACGCTATGGGCCTTAATGCATGTGCGAACACGACACAGCAAAAATTCACGCACACATTCAACTGTAGCATCCTCTAACCGAATGGAGTCGCAGGCAGCATGACTGCATTGTTCCAGTGTCTGAAAATGCAGGATAGGCTTCGCACACTCTTTTTCTTCCAAGTGCTTCCGGACACAGTAATCTAAAGTGTTGAGATCCGCTAACGTGACCGGCCATGCGACTGGACTACCTCGTCCCATCCATCGGTCAGGGTAGATGGTGTCGAGATGTCTCCGCACGGAAACGCGGAAGCGAGCTTAAGCAGCATCCCGTAGTAGCCACATTACCCTTCGTACCACTAAAGGCGCAGTGGTTAGACACTGGACTCGCATTCGGGAGGACGACGGTTCAATCCCGCGTCCGGCCATCCTGATTTAGGTTTTCCGTGATTTCCCTAAATCACTCCAGGCAAATGCCGGGATGGTTCCTCTGAAAGAGTACGGCCGACTTCCTTCCCCATTCTTCCCTAATCCGATGAGACCGATGACCACGCTGTCTGGTCTCCTTCCCGACACAACCAACCAACCTCTAAAGGCAAGTCTATCAGCAGAGGATGAAAGATCACCCACAGTAAGTGCAGGTAGGCCTCACATCTGAAGCATTATGGAAGGATGATCTGTCCCACGAGGCGTTCCCTCGCTCCCGCATTGAGGCTGTACTGGTGCTCATGCTTCGCTGCCACAATTCCATGGTGACTCTCTGTAGCCCACAGGTGAGTGTTGTGAAGGCTGACGATATCACCGCATATAGAGTTAGCTTCATCCGTGAATAGGATGGATAACAGTAAAGCGAGTACCATGGTGGCCCGTGTAAGGAACCAGCGAGAAAACCACGCCGTTGTGATACGTCCATAGGTAATAAGGCCTGCCCACGTTGTAAGTGATACCGATAATGGCAGCTGTCGTGGAGAATTGTCAGGCTTAGACCATGCTGGTACCCAGCGAGTTGGCGCAGTGGTTAGCACACTGGACTCGCATTCGGGAGGACGACGGTTGAATCACGTCTCCGGCCAGCCTGATTTAGGTTTTCCGTGATGTCCCTAAATCGTTTTAGGCAAATGCCGGGATGGTTCCTTTGAAAGGGCACGGCCGATTTCCTTCCCAATCCTTGCCTAACCCGAGCTTGCGCTCCGTCTCTAATGACCTCGTTGTCGACGGGACGTTAAACACTAACCACCACCACTACCACCATGCAGGTGGTTCACTTCCCTGTTGCTTCTGCCGAGATGAGATCCTACAGTTTTAAACACCTGTTCCTCCAAGGCCTATGTACATACCGGGCACACCTGCCTTTCATGAATTCCCAATCCCCTAAACGGGCCTGTCACACACAAACGACGAAACAATGTTGTAGTTGGTTGTGCGGGTGCTGTCTGCGGGAATTGTTTCCCCGGAACTATCATACCGCTGCCCACCCACTACCACTTTCCTGTCCGCAAGTAGGCCAGCCGGAGTGGCCGAGCGGCTCTAGGCGCTACAGTCTGGAACCGCGCGACCGCTACGGTCACAGGTTCAAATCCTGCCTCTGGCATGGATGTGTGTGATGTCCTTAGGTTAGTTAGGTTTAAGTAGTTCTAAGTTCTAGGGGACTGTTGACCTCAGAAGTTAAGTCCTATAGTGCTCAGAGCCACTTGAACCTTTTCGTCCGCAAGTAAGGACCATTTCGGTCTGTTCGTGGCTGGTACACTGGGCCATGTCATCAAAAAGCAGTGAAGCGAATGCCCTCTAATATGGTAGTGTAGCTGTCGTCTTGAGTAAGGAGCTTAAATACTAGTGTAGGCAGAAATTCCCAGTTGCCTAGTGTCTTCTCATGTGTGCTTTCAATGATTAAAACCAACATTGTCATAGATATTTTTATCTTGACCTTAAAATGGGTATACCTCTGTTGGCTCACATATCTTACCATATGTCCAAATGACCTTTTCTTGCTCTTTGTCCTTTACTGCACTTAGTCCTCATTTACCAAAATCACCAAGAATCTTCGTAGGTCTCCAGATCCAGTGTATTAATAAAGTAATTTCTGGAATTAATCTGAGCTATTCTGTACAAAGTAATACGAAATGTAAAACAAATGAGACGCTTAGATCGCAGTGCTTCAGTTCTCGTGACGACGAAACTGCTGGTTCCTGAAGTTGGTATCCCGTATATACTGGGTGTAAATTTTAAGTTGACAAACCAGAATAACTCGAAAAATAAGCTTCACACGAAAAAATATATAGAATCCAAAGTTGATTATTTGCGATGTGGATTATCTGCTGGTTTTAAAGTTAGCCCGCTACCCCAGTCCCCTGGCTGTGGGGCGGGAGGCAACTTTAAAATTTCAATTGGGAACTCACATTTTATTGCAGAATCAGATTCTACATAAAAAGCTACGTACATTTTGTCTTAAGTATTTGTTTCGATTCTTGGTAGTTGGCGCTGTAATTCAAGAAAATCCATGTTCTCATTTTTGCGTGGAAAACGATTACGGATAAATAAAAAATACTTATTTACTTCGCTAAAGCTAAAACTCTCCCTCTCTCCCCATAGGGTGGGGTTTGAGAGAGGGTAATTAGAGTTTTACAAATGTTGACAACCAAAACTTATCCGAATCTGCCGAAAAAATTAATATGTGGGTCAACGTTTGTAAAACTCTAATTATTCTCTCTCAAACCGCGCCCTATGGGGAGAGAGGGAGAGTTTCAGTTTTTGTGAATCAAAATTTACGAAGTAAATAAGTATTTTTTATTTATCCGTAACCTTTTTCCACGCGAAAATGAGAACATGAATATTCTTGAATTACAACGCCAACTACCAAGAATCCAAACAAATTTTTAAGACGAAATGTACGTAGTTTCTTATGTAGAATCTGTTTCTACAATTAAAATGGGGGCTCCTATTTGGAATTTTAAAGTTGCCTCCCACCCCACCTCCAGGGGGCCTGGGTGACGGGCTAATTTTAGCACCAGCAGATGTCCCCCTCGAAAATAATCAAATTTGGATTCTACACATGTTTTCGTGTGAAGCTTATTTTTCGAGTTATTCTGGTTTGCCAACTTAAAATTTACACCCTGTATTGTATCTCAGGTCGAGAGCAGTGTGACAACAATCCTCAGTTTTCTGTGACCTTGCTGGACTATCTTAAGAGGCAGCGTCTGGGCGGGTATCTTTTGATTGCAATACCGATAACAGACAGGCAAGAAGACACCGGCAGTTTGTTACCTGAAGTAGCGTCCTCCTGTAGTTTATTGAAGCCGCAAGTTCTTTTAAGTTACTCAAAGGTCTTATGCAGCTGCGTTTGGTGAAAACACGCTCCCATTACACAGCAATAATCACTCGCTAATTCAGTTCTGGATACCACCTGTTGAACAGCATAAGGAAGTGACACCTCACTACTGGGTAGACAGATGAATCGCGAAAGGTGGCGAACCAATTCTTGAGAGTCATGCGAGTGGATACATTCTAGGCCACTGCTCGGATAAGCGTGTTTAGTGACGAATGGTAACACGTGATGAAACGAAACCAATAATACGTCTGCTGTCGTCTATAGCCGGCGAACTCTACAGGGCGCTACTGTCCTAACATTGTGCATCCCTTCCTTTGCCTACAGCACACTGCAAGCAGTGTGCATTTTCATCAAGACAATACGCCCTCCACAGACCTGAGTGTATTAATGTACTCTCCCAGGTTATGTGTCCGGTGACGTCCGCTCCTGTAGGATATTATTTCTTTCTGTTTGTTACGTTGGGAAATAGACAATTTATAAACTGTCCGCCCGCCCTACTTTGTGCATTTTGTTCTCGTATACTCTGGATGAATTATATCTAACCTTTAAGGCAAGACTCTGTGTGTCCGAATGGGCCATTTAAGATTTACTATGCAGGACATTTTGTTTCTAAAAAATTATTTTTTGCGTAAATGTTTTGATGAATTTCTGATCACTGTGGTGTCTAAACTTTTGTGATACGGTTGTAGCCATTCGAATAAGCATACTTTCTCCCTCACTTCTGGTTGCCAGATTAGTTTGACCCAAAAGTTTACATTCATAAAAACATTCTAAAACGTTTCTTTGAAAATGAAGCACTTTATATCTGCTTTGTTGGTTTTAAATAATTGCGAAAGAGGTTTTCTTTATTCGCCTATGAGAATATTAAACTCTTGCGAAATCCGTAATTCAGCCCATTTTTCACTTTTCCCCGAATGTAAATGGAAACATTTTATCATAGAATTACAATATAGTGCCTTTCATAGCTTCTAAACCGGACTTTAATGGTTTTTTTATTCCCTGAAAGTGTGACTTTTTTACATTCATCAATGCATATTGGCTATGTTTTCTACGTGGAAAATAGTTTAATGGACGATGAGCTTACGTGTTTTAACGGGTGCCCTTAACATTTCTACAGACACTGTAGAGTTCATAACTGTACGCATTCACTTCGTTGTCTGTTACTTCACAGTAAACTACGCTTAAGCTGTATTTTGAAGTAATTCCATCGAATTCTTGCGCTATCCGACGCTACTGGCTATAACGCCACCGTCATTTCGATGGGCACGTATGCAGTAGATCTTCCGAGAGCCAGACTTTTGCGTAAGATCATTTTAAGTGGTCTCCCTGCAATTTTATACGGGTACTCGAGATTTAATGTAGGTCACCTGTTCTTCATCGTCGTGATTTGACTGTACACACGTTTCTTGTGATTGTGAAATTAAGACCCATCGTAGATCAACATTACTTCTCCATGAGACGGTAAACCATTTAAAAGAAGTAGTGCAAATGGGATTACTTCTGGAAAAGAAGTAGTACGTTGGTTTTTTAAGACGATGAACATAGAAAGAAAAGTATAGAATTAGTGACTGAAAAAGAAATGTATAGAATCTTCAATCTAAGTTAGTGACTGAAACTTCGCTTTCATCTTTTGCGGGCCAAATTCAAACTCAATCTCAGTGTTGCCCCACTGACGCACGTCGAAAACAGAATTTTTTTACCTTCGTTGGTATTTGAGATCGTTGTGTCCAGTGTGGAGTAAGTGATGGGCTGTCTGCAATACTAGATTGAAATGTATGAATACAATCAATAATAGTGTTAAAATTTAATGTTGATTTCGTATTGGGTAAAAGAGGTTCGTTTACTATCAAACTTAAAGATGCCTTTGCATTTACGAGTGAAATGTTAAGACAGACAATATATACTTATGCATCACGATAAGGGAAAATATAAAGCCACTGATAAACAAATTTACCGGCCATTGTGGCCGAGTGGTTCTAGGCGCTTCATTCCGGAAACGCGCTGCTGCTACGGTCGCAGGTTCGAATCCTGCCTCGGGGATGGATATGTGTGCTGTCCTTAGGTTAGTTAGGTTTAAGTAGTTCTAAGTTGTAGGGGACTGATGAACTCAGATGTTAAGTTCCATAGTGCTCAGACCCGTTTGAACCTTTTTTTTTGATGAGCAAATTTATTTTATATGAGAAACTTGCATCACTTCAGCGAGAAAGTTGAAAGAAAAGGATATGACCACATAATTTGGATAATATGATGTGGAGATCTTACGTTGTTAGCGCATATGGTTTGAAGGAAGGGAGGGAGAGGAGTGGTAAGCTATAGATCCCGACCCCAAGATCAGAGAATGAGTTGGGACATATGGGAGACCCGATACGGAGAAGAAAATGAGAGCCGCGCGGGATTAGCCGAGCGGTCTGAGGCTCTACAGTCATGGACTGCGCGGCTGGCCCGACGGAGTTTCGAGTCCTCTCTCGGGCATGGGTGTGTGTGTTTGTCCTTAGGATAGTAGTGTGTAAGCTTAGTCCCATACGATTTCATACACATTTGAAGTTTTTTTTTAAGAAAATGAGGGGCTGTTGTATTGAATTGGGTGCTTAGGAGTCAGAGTGAACTTCGCAGTCCGATAGTGGTAGCTGTTTTAGATTTACACAGTGTAGTTACATTAAGGTGACCACCGCCTCTGTTGGGCGTCAACTTGCCATAACCACTCACAGACGGGCGGTGGCACACTAGCTGTGGAGGGTGTATAAAGCTTGTTTGAGGGGACGCGGAAAACAACGCAGTCGTTGTCGCAATGCGGGAACGCAGCGCCATATCTGATGTCCAACAGGGCATTATCATTGGCTTCCAGGCCAAGGGTGGAAATATTTCCGAAACGGCAAAGTATACGGTGCTTCGCAAATTAGCGCTATCCGTAACTGGCGCCAACGCAAATATCGTGCACCACGGGAAATAGATGCAGGGGGTGAACGGCGACTGTGGAGACTTGTACGAGCAGTAGATGGGCAACAGTTGAGTATCTGACCGGGCAGGTGAACCAGGGGGCTACCGACAGTGTCGCGTCAATGAGCGTTCAGCGACCTTTGCTGTATATGAGCCCCCACAGCAGGCGTCTGGTTGCCGCAGCTATGCTGACTGCTGTTCATCGCCGTCAAAGGCTGCACTTTGGACCGCAGTATCGCAGCTGCACGTCCACTAATTGGTGACAGGTGGCTACTTCGGACAGATATCCCATGGCGTGTAACGTGTGCAGCCTCTGAAAGCAAACATCGTACACCAATGGTCGGTAGGTCCACACCAAAGGAGTGAGGTTTACAGTCTGGGGAATGTTTTTGTTGCACTCCCTGGATGATATCATCATTATGGAAGGCACAATGGATCAACACCAGTATCCATCTATCCCTGGGTACCACGTCCACCCATACGTGCGGCTTGATTTTCCTCTGCACGATGGCATCTTCCATCAAGACAATTCAACGTGTTACACAGCAGTACACGTACGTGGTTCAAAGAGTACCAGAATGAGTTTACTTTACTCCTCTGGCCGCCAAACTCCCCGTATTTAAACCCAACCAAGAATCCGCGGGGCCACTTCGATCGGGCTCTCGCGCTATGGATGCCCGACCGAGAAACCTAGCGCAGTTGGCCGCGCAGTGGAGGCGGCATGGCACCACACCCCCGCGGAACCTTACAGATGTCACTGACTGTCTTCTGCACGTCTAGCAGCGGTCCGCGCTGCAAAGGGTCGTTATTCAGGCTTTTAACAGGTTTTCACGTTAATGTGACTGGAGAGTGTGATTTGGATAGCGTGGTGGAATTTGAATGCACGTGTTTGAGAACCTGTATTTATATATTTGTTTATTTTATGTATTTTTTATTCACTTGCGCAGACAACGAGCTATAAATTTTATAAAAAATTTAGTTAAACAAGTTCTTAATTTACTGTAGAGCTTGTGATTTAGATACATTTATGTAAATATTTGAATAGCAATTACGAAAATAATTATAATTGAGAACATGAATAATAATAACAGAAGATATGGTAATAGCAAACAATAAAGCGTGGCAGTGTAACGGGATTAGTGACGAAGAAATTTACAGCACATAGTGGGTACAAGTAAGCGATCAATACAGGTGAGGAAAAGAGGTAATGACACTCTGACAGAGGATTCATATTGGCAAGTGTAAGCAAATGAAAAGGGAAAGGTGGCGTGCAGTGCTTTCTAATATGTGGAGGACATTACTGATCTTTTGGAGACATGACGTCCACACAAGTTAAAAGTAAGTGGAGTTCCAGAAGTGAAAAAGATGTTAAACGAATACAGTCGTAACACGCGATCAGTTCGTAGCTTCAAGCTATTGTGGGAGAGCTTCACTTTAGTTTGGAATCAATTTAGTTTAGTATCAGAAAAAATCTTCAGTGTTATCCTTGATTTTGTTAGACCTTTTAGCGAGTTCATTGCTAATAAATTCGGGTTCCAGAAAAAGAAACTAAGAGACATGTATATGGTTGGAACGTCACTTCGAGATTATTACACGAATCACCAGCTAGGAAAGTCTCGAAATGACTCGATTTTGATATTTTCAACAGAGTTATATCAGAAATGGCCTGAAATGTTGTAGGAAAACATGTAAAAGCTAAACAAGGGTGGATGGAGCTGGTGTGGAACCCAAATGCGCCCGACAATAAGCCCATTATCTTAACCACTTACTTACGTCAGATCGATTTAAATTGATGCAGTGAGGAAAAGAGCTGACAGGAAATCACAAATGAAGCATACATAAGGGCTGCTAGAGAACAACGAGCGTTGTTGTGAAGGCCATGCGCTATACTGGAAGCAAAAGAAAAAGCGAAATAAAGAGATCTGAGACGTACTCACAAGTCGGCGAGGCTGTGGATGCCGCTGAAGGCGTCCTCGTGCAGGTAGGACAGCTGCCAGTTGCCTTTGAGGCTCCTGCGAACACACGGCGTCCACTCATCACGTCTCGGTAAAGCAGCACCTAACCACTAGAAACACAAACAGGTCGTCACAAGGCACTGGGGTCTTTGGCCACTCAGGTGACTTGTGAATATGCTGTACTTATTACTGAAATATACAATCAGGTGACAAGTCATGGGATAGCGATATGCCTGTATACAGATGGCGGTAGCATCACGTACACAAAGTGTAAAAGGGCAGTGCATTGGAGGACCTGTCATTTGTACTTAGGTGATTCGTGTCAAAAGGGTTCGGATGCGATTATGGCCGCACGACGGGAATTAACAGACTTTGAACGTGGAACGGTAGTTGAAGCTACACGCATCCGACATTACATTTCGGATATCGCTAGGGAATTCAATATTTTGCGATCCTCAGGGTCAAAAGTGTGCCGGAAATAGCAAATTGCCGGCATTGCCTCCCACCATGGACAACGCAGTGGCCAACGGCTTTCATTAACGACCGAGAGCAGAGGCGTTTGCTCAGAGTTGTCAGTGCTAACAGACAAGCAACACTCTACGTGAAATAATTTCAGAAATCAATTATGGAACGCACGACTAACGTATCCACTTTGATAGTTCGGTGAAATATGGCGTCAAAGGGCTATGGGAGCAGACGACCAACGTGAGTGTTTTTACTAACAGCACGAAATCGCTTGTAGCGCGTCTCCTTGGCCTGCGACCATATCGGTTCGACCCAAGACTACTGTAAAACCGTGGCCTGATCAGATGAGTCCCGATTTCAGCTGACAAGAACTGATGATAGAATTCGAGTGTGGCGCAGACCCCACGAATCATAAACCGTAGTGGCTCCATAATGGTGTGGACTTTGTTCACCTGGAATAAAAAGGGTCCTCAGGTCAAATTGTGGTTTTATTCCGCTACTTGGATACCATATGCACTCATCGACTTTATGTTCGCAACAACGATGGAATTTTTATGGATGGCAATCAGCCATGCCACCGAGACACGATTACTGCTATTGATTTGAAGAACATTCTGGACAATTCGAGCGATTGATTTGGCCACCCAGATCGCCTGACATGTATCCCATCGAACATAATCGAGAGTTTAATTGTACACAAAATTCTGCACCGGCAACACTTTCGCAATACGGACGGCTATAGAGGCAGCACGGCTAAACGTTTTTGCAGGGAAAATCAAACGGCTTGTTGAGTCCATGCCACGTCGAGATGCTGCAGCACGCCGAGCAAAAGGAGGTCCTACACGATATTAGTAGGTATTCCATGAGTTTTGTCACCTCAGTGTACACGACTCAATATTACTATAGTATACCATGTCATAATGCAGTATACCACGTCATCATCAACTTATGAGGTCTGAACTCTTAGTTATTACCCAAAGAATAAATTATATCAAAACATGAGGAAGCCATTAGTCTTGGGAACCACCAAGCTTTGACCTTGCCGAGACGCTTTGAGGAAAAGCGTAGATTTGAATTTCAGGGGAAACATTTATGTTTGAACCAGTAGAACTGCAGCCAACAAAAACAAATTCTCGTTTCTCTTACATTTATTTTACAACAGAATAACGAAATTATACTCATGAAAGAAGATGACCAATTACTGGTTTCTGATTTTTTTACACTTTTAATGCGTTACAAAATTCCCAGTTCCATTGAGAAAGAAGAGGCAACATAGTCAACAAGCCTTTCTGTTCTGTAACTGATAAATAAAGGTGGTCTTTGGGATGAAGTACGGTGTGATATACATCTGCCACTGTCTTTTCACTTTTGAATGCACTAACATTTTTCTATTCTTCTGTTTCATAGTAAGAGTTTTTAATAGATATATGAGATGGACAAGTATGAGATACTTTGATCATACTGTGTACGGAGATCTTACACGTCGGCACTGGCAACACCCCTTCAGCAGCATCTTTAAAATCTAAGAAGTCAGTTATACGCACTGGAATTACCTGGAATGAGTTTGTAGCTTTAGTTGACTGAACTCCTGATGGTAGCACTGCTTGACACAAAGACCATGGAGCTTCTAGTGATGAATGTTTTAAACATTTTCTCCATTACAACGAAATGAATACCCCATAGCTGCATACAGGCGTTGATAAAAGTCAACGGAGACAGTTGAAAATATGTGCCCCTACCGTTACTCGAACCCGGGATCTCCTGCTTACATGGCAGACGCTCTTTCCATTTTTTTTTTTTTTGTTCGTTGTTGATCGTTTCGTAAGTCACATGACATCCTTTCCAGTTAGATGTTGAGCCTTTCACTCAGTTTTTTATTACACAGGCCAACTAGCTCTCTGACCGAACACACTGAGCCACCGTGCCGGCATCCATCTGAACCACCGAGAACACAGAGGATAGTGCGACCAGGGACTTATCTCAGGCGCACCTCCCGAGAGACCCACATTCCCAACTTATTGTTCCGCACTATATTCATAGTGCCCCTGCCCATTATAGTCATTACTTGCGGCTTCTTGCCGATTCCCAAGAGTTCGGGCACTGTTCGTGCATCCGCACAGAAGAAGATGGTCAAATGGCCGGTGAGCCTTAACTATATATGAAGATGGTATCCGTTCTTTTGGACATGTCCGAAAGAACAGATATCATCTTCATATATTTACACTACTGGCCACTAAAATTGCTATACCAAGAAGAAATGAAGATGCTAATGTGGTATTCATTGGACAAACATATTATTCTAGAACTGACATGTGATTACATTTTCACGAAATTTCGGTGCATAGATACTGAGAACTCAGTACCCAGAACAACCACCTCTGGCCATAATAACGGCCTTTATACGCCTTGGATGGCGTGTTCAGGTAAGCTGCCCATGCAGCTTCAACACGATACCACAGTTCATCAAGAGTAATGACTGGCGTATTGTGATTAGCCAGTTGCTCGGCCACCATTGACCAGACGTTTTCAGTTGGTGAGAGATCTGGAGAATGTGCTGCCCAGAACAGCAGTCGAACATTTTCTGTATGCAGAAAGGCCCGTGCAGGACCTGCAACTTGCGGTCGAGCATTATTCTGCTGAAATGTAGGACTTCGCAGGGATCGAATGCAGGGTAGAGCCACGGGTCGTAACACATCTGAAATGTAACGTCCACTGTTCAAAGAGTCGTCAATGTGAACAAGAGGTCACCGAGAAGTGTAACCAATGGCACGCCATACCATCACGCCGGGTGATACGCCAGTATGACGATGACGAATACACATTTCCAATGTGCGTTCACCGCGATGTCGCCAAACACGGATGCGACCATCATGATGCTGTAAACAGAAACTGGATTCATCCGAAAAAATGACGTTTTGCCATTTGTGCAGTCAGGTTCGTCGTTGAGTACACTATCGCAGGCGCTCCTGTCTGTGATGCAGCGCCGAGGGTAACCGCATCCATGGTCTCCGAGCTGATAGTCCATGCTGCTGCATACGTCGTCAAACCGTTCGCGCAGTTGGTTGTTGTCTTGCAAACGTCCCCATCTGTTGACTCAGGGATCGAGACGTGGCTGCACGATCCGTTACAGCCATGCATGTAAGATGCCTGTCATCTCGACTGCTAGTGATACGAGGCCGTTGGGATCCAGCACGGCGTTTCGTATTACCCTCCCGAACCCACCGATTCCATATTCTGCTAACAGTCATTGGATCTCGACCAACGCGAGCAGCAATGTCGCGATACGATAAACCGCAATCACGGTAGGCTACAATCCGACCTCTATCAAAGTCGGATACGTGATGGTACGCATTTCTCCTCCTTACACGAGGCATCACAACAACGTTTCACCAGGCAAAGCCGGTCAACTGCTGTTTGTATATGAGAAATCGGTTGGAAACTTTCCTCACGTCAGGACGTTGTAGGTGTCGCCACCGGCGCCAACCTTGTGTAAATGCTCTGAAAAGCTAATCATTTGCATATGACAGCATCTTCTTCCTGTCGGTTAAATTTCGCGTCTGTAGCACGTCATCTTCGTGGTGTAGCAATTTTAATGGCCAGTAGTGTATTTTTTCGATTATTTGACACTTGGAACTAATATAGGAACATGCAACAGAGGATCGAGAACACAAGAGCATTGTGCTGTGTTGTCCGAACGAGACACACCCAGGGCAAAAGCACCGGTGAGCTGGTGCCAGGGCCATAGGGACTCGCCACTTGCGCGAGTTCCACCAGCGCCACGGAGGGCGCTGAGGATGAAGATACCGACTTCGCCTCGGCCAGTTGCCGGCCGAGTACAATCCGCCAATGACCGGACGACAAGGGAGAAGCCTAGTCGGATGACAGAAGAGCAGCTTTCGCGCATCTGGTTATAGATTATCGTTCACGGCTGATTTACAAGGGGAAGGCGTCAGACACGGCCGAGCGATTCGGCTTAAATTTGGCAGGTCGCTTGTGTACAACCTAAAACGAAGGACTCTAAGATATTTTGGGTCAACACCCCAGTAATTTTGAGAAAATCACCCCTAAAGGTTATGACGAGCAATCGAATAAAAATTGCAGGGATCGATAGATAATTGTAAATAGAGAATTTTTCATCATCGGGTATGGGGTCCAATAAGGAAAAATTTTCCGGAAATCGAGGTAAAAAACTTTTTCAACTGCCGCTTCTGTACCCACATGGTAAACACCTTTCGCCGACAGCACCGATAGCGCAATGGGCAAGGTAATTGCCTGGGAATCGAAAAACCCGGGTTCGGATCTCGAAGAAACGGAGCGGATGTTATTCTTTTCGTTTGTATTTTTCCATACCTCAATTGATAGGGATAGGAGGGTTAATAAGGTAAGGAAATCAATAAGGAATGATAATAGTTCTTACCTTATTAACCCTCCTATCCCTATTAATTGAGATATGGACAAATACAAACGAAAAGAACAACATCCGCTAGGTTTCTTCGAGATTCTAACCCAGGTTCTCCGAGTCCCAACCTGTTACCTTTGCCCGTTGCACTATCGGTGCTGTCGGCGAAAAGCGTTTACCATGTGGGTCCGGAAGAGCAGTTGTAAAATTTCTTACCTCGATTTCTGGAAAAGTGTGCATTTTCGGACCCTATACCTGATGATGAAAAATGCTCTATTTACAGTTATCTATCGATCCCACCAATTTTCAGTTCATTGCTCGTCATAACCTTTAGGGGCGATTTTCACAAAATTACGGGGGTGTTGACCCAAAATATCTTAGATTCCCTCGTTTATACGTGATACACAAGTGACCTGCCAAATTTAAGCCGAATCGGTTGGCCGTGTCTGAGGCCTTCCGCTTGTTAGATAGGGAACGTCGTACAGTGAACTCTTAGAAGTGAACACATAGTTATACATTACATTTGCTATGTACTGCGAAATTTACCTACGATTATTTGCACTTAGCTATTGACAGCCTTTTTTGTGTTACATTACAAGCAATGTCACAGACTTAATGGTTCAAAAAAGTCACAAAAGTAGGTAAATCTTTTTAACTCATTTGTGTGACTTTCTTACTAATTTGTTGGAGTGTTGTAGAACCTTCGTTCTCTTATCCTGTTACCTAATCCTGGGGCATATCTGTGTAATAGTGGGAGGGAGAAATTGTGTTAGCGGTGTACTGCACCAGAAGCCGTTTCACGAACAAATCGGCCTCCACAGAAGTAGCGACGAGGTCTTTGCACAACTGGCAACGAGGCTTTACAAAACACTGAAAACAAGTGTTTGAAAAGAATAGTACTTAGAATGTGTTGTGTACATAGTCCCGCGTAGTCACCGCGTACACAACTTTCCCAATAGAGCGCGCCCCGCTAAGCACAACAGCGCAGGCGCAGCGCTCGTCCGTCTCCGCACTACGAGATGGCACTGTCTTGGAGACGGGCCAAATTCTGCTTCCGCCGATCCGCGTATTAATATGTAACGCAGCCAATGGGATCGCTGCTAACGTAGAACCTTTTCTCCTCGCGCATCACACTCGCGAAGTGATACCTGAACGCGCGAGGTATTATAACGAGTGTACAGACCTCTGCATTTGTCTGTACCAGTCTATAGTAAAGTTTCAGTCTGCGCCTAATAAGATTACCGTATTCCTGTACATAGCCATGAAGATAAATGTACAGACACTTTTGTCAAGTATCCGAGATATGCGAGAATAAGATTAACGTACCAAGACCCAAGAAACTTCAGATTATCAATTGTAAATAGCATCCAGGCCCAAGTTAAGTTATTTTTATGCTTGTTATTATTTTAATAAATGTGGGTGAAAATTAATTAAGTTCTGTTTAAAGTTGGTCACCGTGAATCTACTACTCTAAGCGTGCAAGTGGCGTTTCTATCGTCTGACCTACCGGCAGAAGATAAACAAGCCACGATAAGGCCACGAGACATATTGCTGACACTCGCCTAATTCGTTAGAGCGACAAGTCAAATAATCTGATGGTGTGTGTACCGAAGGTCTTACAGTACGCACACTACAGAATGTCTTCCATTTCCACTTTTCATATGACGACAATTAACTTGCGTAAGTTAGAAAACATTATTGTATAAATTTTTGGCCTATGACTATAAGGAACAGTAATTTTACGTACAGCCTGACTTGATCATAAGTACATTAATCAGATCTCACGACCGGTAGAGATCTAACAACCTGTAACACATAGTCTATGAATAAAGCTGCTTCTATTGTTTACGCACTACAGTAATGTAGTTTTGTAAACTTTTTTTAACCCGAGCAGGTGCACTTGGAAGAGGACTTGGTAGCACCGAAATCGACAGTGAAGCAAAGAAATGGAAGACCATTGTTGAAGCCAGGGATACTTCATTTATAATTTCAACAGTTTTGCGAGGCGTTCCTTTTTTACTACACCTGTTGGCAGCAGACGGCGCCGCGTCAGCTGCAGTGTATGCGACCAGAGGTGGCTGTTATTCTCTTAGTGGGTCCCTCGCGTGCAGCGCCGGCCCCCTGCACTCAGCGGAAGACTCGAAAGAGATTGAAATCGATAGGGAAAGAGAGAGAGAGAGAGAGAGAGAGAGAGAGAGAGAGAGAGAGAGAGAGGTTACTGGAACGATGAGTGCCCCTCGAGAGGGAACTCAAGCGCCGAGTGGTCGGTGAGGGCCAGCCACACGGCACGATGCTTTACATGCGTTTATACTTTCTTAAGTAAACAGCACGTCTCTTCAAACAGAGGGCTGGGAGCTGGGAAAGCTGTCTTTCCAGTCAGCCGGAGAGGATAGCACTGTATTGCGAGGAAATACTTGCGAAATAATGATGTGATGCTGGAAATTAGAGTCCTCCGATTTATGAAAACAACTGCTCAAATATGTTTCAGTACTATCTAGTGGTACTTTTACCCCTTTCTGTAACATATTTTAACAATAATTATTGTAACAAAATTATGCCTAAAATAGTTACGTTTATGTTTTCTGATGATTTTCTTATTCCTAGAATTTTGGGTTCTGTGGTTAATAATCAGCCTTGTACCGTTTTTAGGCCTATTTTCTGTATAATAATGATTATTTGATCCTGGCTTCAAGACTTTGTAACGAAAAGTCTAAGAATCCGCCCTTGCCTAGGGTATTTGATGGGTCACAGATGGCGGATAGTGAATGTCCCACCAGATATGGTGGACAGCTGCGAATGCAGAATAAGCGGTCCAGGACCAAGGCAAAATAAAACCAAATCCACTTTGCGTCTGTCTTGTAGCGAGCAGCAAAGTTTAAAGTTGGCAATACTTTCTTAGGATGTAAAGGTTGGCTACAGCGCGCATACACAAGCTCTGGAATCTAAAATATTGTTGTCGCGCCTCGCAGCGCACGGATTAACTAGTGGCAGTTTTGAAGCCAGTGTAAGAGCCCGCCTGCTGTGGTCTGCACGTGTGATGGGCGAGGGGTCGTCACCGAGCTGCCGTACTTCTGTGTCCGCCAGCAGCGACACAGGATTTGGTAGTGAGTTGATATTTTTTTATAATTTGCAGCGCGCTTATTAATTTAAAGAAAGGGTTTGTGTATTTGCGTAGCAGCAGACGGTAATTTTGATAATGATAAGAGTTGAATTCTTGAGGGGAAACCATTGTTAGATTAAGTATTGATTTTTGTCATTGATTTCTTTTGTAATTGCCAGGGAATTGTTTCACTATCTATTCAATTGAGAAGTATTTCAGTTTGTCTCAAGAGTTTGATTAATTTGTAATATTGCTTTAATGCCACTGGAGACAGATTTACAAACGAAGCTATTGTTCAAAGAATGCAGCAGATCAAGCAGTGGCAGCAGAAAGACCGAGTAAGTTATTTGTTGTGCACAGGGCCAATTAAAAAAAAAATAAAGTTTTGGCGATCACTGTAATAGTAAAGTTAACAAGAGTACAAGCACGAGATTTTCAGTAGAAAACACGAGATAAGAAGATAGAGCTCGCAACTTTCAAAGTGATCAGATTCTGTTCCATAGTGGTGCGGCTCAGATTTATATTCTGGAACTAACCCTTCCAGTCTTAACACTTTGAGTTCACTCAGTGAGCCTACTCGCCCCACCTGATTCCAGGTACAACCATCACGGAGCATTCTGATAGTCACAATATTACCGCAGGCGGTCAATCCACGCCAGTATTACCGGCGCAACTGGTCATTCGGATGCTGGGCGGGCAGCTTGAAATACAGTATGATTCAACACAGAAACCCTGAGTCCTCTGGTCAACTTAAAACCAAAACAAATACAATTTTTTCATCACTTAACATAAACACTTTTGCAACCAGGTAAACTTCATAACTTGGGAGATACGTTAAAACAACAGAAAATTCAAATGTTCGCACTTAAAGAAACACGAAATGAGGTACAATGACAACTTGGATTTCGGTAATTGCCGCCTTTTCCAAAGTAAAACTGATAAAAGAATGCTTAATAATACACCACATCTGGGAGTATCTTTTGCAGTCTCCAAAAATATTTAAAACCCATTAATAATAGACTAATAACAATTTCTCTTAAATGCGCAAATGAGGCATACACTTCAGTTAATGCCCATATACCAGTCTACGAGGGTAGCCGTATGAAACTGAAGAAGCTAATGACGCTTGGGAAACGTCAGAAAGCATCATCTCGAATCTGTCTCAGATCATGTTCAAATTTTAGTGGGTGGTTTTAATACTCAATTAGGTAAAGAGAAAAAAAAAGAAAACTGTGGGTGTATTTCCTGCTCATAAATGGATAAACCAAAATGGTGAAAGCCTAAAAGAAAAGTTCATCACAACAGCGTAATATTTAATTCCGTTTCGAAAGAAACAAAAGCACTCTTGGTGCAAAGCGGCCTCTGAAATAGCAGTTAAGTCTAGGCATGACGACCTGAAAAACTGGAATAGTAACAAAACTGAAAATACTCTCTAACTGTAAGAAAAGAAACATCAAAATTGATCTGACAGACTAAAAGCAATTACGAAAACGGCCAACTTTTAGAAATCGAACAACAATTTCGAAAGAACAATACAAGAAACTTTTATAAGACAATTTCGAAGTCTTTGCTGCAAAAATTAAAGTGGCTGTTTGGCTCTTAACAAACAGGAAAATTGTAAATTACTTGCTAATTATTTTGAAAAAACTATTAATTGTCCAGAACCAGCAGGTAAATTCCAATCGCAGCAAACTAATAACACCAACCCTAACTCTAAAGAAACTCACGAAATCGAAATAATTAAACAAATTAAATGACTTAAAAACGATAAAGCATTCAGAGAAGACGGTATAATTGCAGAACTACATAAATCAGCTGGCCCTAACACTACAGAAGAGATCACTCAACTAATAGGATATATCTGGCAAACTGAGAAAATATGGAAGGACTGGAAAACTGCCCTAATTCATCCATTCCATAAAAAGGGTATAGAACCGATGTTAATAATTACCGAGGACTCTCTCTTCACCTGGTAACATACAAAATTTGATGTTTACTTGATCGAGCCGAAGAACATAAAACTGGTGAATACCAAGCAGGCATTAGACCAAACAGATCCTGTCCGGAACAAATTCTTAACTTAAAACTAATCCAACTAAACCAAAGAATTTCTGGTAAGAATATTGTATTTACGGTTGTGGATTTTAAAAAGGCCTACGAGTCAGTTGCTCGCTAATCTCTTTTGCAAATTTTAAGGAGCAAGGGCTAGATAATAAAATTCTAACACCGGCGAAGGAAAAGTTAACCGATACTAGCTCTAAAGTTACATTCATTGCAGAAATTTCTGAACCATTTGATATAAAGACTGGTGTTAGGTAGGGAGACGGACTCTCTCCATTACTGTTTAACTGTGTTTTGTGAAAGGTAATTACAGAATGGTGAGAGCAAAAGTCGAGTGAAAATATAGATCAATCAATTAAGTTAGGCAGAAGTAACATTAAAATAGGTTGCCTCGCCTTTGCAGACGATCTGGCAGTTTTAACTAGGGATATTACCACAGCTCAAAAACAAATTGAAATTCTTAAAGAAGTTGCGGAAAAAGCAGGACTACAAACATCATTCGAAAAAACGGAATATATGACATGTAACAAACAAGCACCAAAATTTTCGAACACAAAATATGGAAAAATAAAAACGGTTTCTCAGTTTAAATACTTGAGAGAAAACATATACGAAAATGGTCTGGAAAAAACTGCAAACGAAAATCGCTGCCAGAAAATGGCGACTGCATGCATATTAACACAAAATAATTATAATAAAAAATCACTTTATAAACTCAGTAAACTTAGGTATTACAGCTTTGTAATCAAACCTGAATATATTTATGGAGCAGAAACTTTAATTTTAAATGGAAAGGCCGATACTGAAGAAATTAAAAAAAGGAAAGAAAGAAAGGTTATTAGGAAAGTATTCGGCCTCAAAATTATTGATGGAGAAACTTATAAGTTGAGATGTGATAAGGGAAGAGAAGAATACACACACACACACACACACACATACATGGTGACATGAGAAAACGAAGACTTAAATTTTATGGGGACATTAAAAGAATGGCACCCACTAGGTTGAAAAAACAAATAGTAGAATTCTACGAAAACAGAAATAAGGCCAACTGAGCCAATTAAATTGATCGCTGCAATTAAGGAAGAGCTTAAAGTAGCCCATACAACTCAGGCAGACGTTACAGATAGAAAAACATTGAGACCAAAGATATTTTCTTGGAAAGTTGGTCGGAGGGAATTTAGAAAACGGACTGGAACACCGTGGTCTGATGGAAGAAAGAGACTTCATTCTGAAAGGAAGAAACAAATTTGGACACAAAGGACGGCGAACCATCAAACGTGACGCTGATGGATTGTACCTCGCGTGGTCCTACTGGGCCCTTACGTGAATAATAATAAAAATGATCGCTTCAAAAATATGTTTGTATTTTACAGAATCAAAATATTAACTGAAGGTGGCGTGAGGGTGCTTAAACATGTTATGGCATTAAAAAGTAGTTGGTTCCTTTCACCGATCCCCTGACACAGATGTTACATGTGCTAAGCAGTTCAAAGAAAACTTGAGTGTCATTTCAAAAAAGGTACTCCACTCATACGATTATAATTGTCGGTGACTTCGATCTACCCTCGGTATGTTGGTGAAAATACATGTTTGAAGTCGGTGGTAGGCGTAGAACGTCGTCAGAAATAGTACTGAATGGCTTCTCAGAAAATTGTTTTGAACAACTAGTTCGGTAGCCCACTCGACGTGTAAATGGTTGCGAAAACATACTTAACCTCTTAGCAACAACTTATCCTGGCCAGATGAGGAGCAAACATGGCAGATCCAGGGATTAGCGACACAAGGTTGATATAGCTAGACTCAATATCGTAAGATCCAAACCCACCAAAATTAAACGCAAAAAACATCTGCTTAAAGACGCTGATGAAAGTGCGCTTGACACCTTCCTAAGAGACAGTCTCTACTCCTTCCAATCTGAATATCTAAGGGTAGACAAGATGTGCTTTAAATTCAAAGAAACAGTATCAACTGCAGTTTAAATATGTATACCAAATAAATTAAAAAGAGATAGTAGTGATCCCCCATGGTACACACAGCAGGTCAGAACACCATTGCAGAAAAAACGAGAAAACATGCCATATTTAAAGAACGCAAAACTTAAAGATTGGAAAACTTTTACAGAACCTCGAAATTTAGCGCAAAACGCAATGCGAGACGCTTTCACTAGTTTTCACAGCGAAACTCTGTCTCGAAATCTGGCAGAAAACTCGAAGAGATTCTGTTTGTATGTAAAGTACACCAGTAGCAAGACGCAATCAATACCTCTATTGCACGATAATATTGGTGGTGGTATTGAAGACAACGCCACTAAAGCAGAGTGACTGAACACGGTTTTCCGAAATTCCTTCACAAAAGAAGACGAAGTAAATACTCCAGAATTCGAATTTAGAACAACTGGCGACAACAGTAACTTAGAAGCAGATATCCTCGGTGTATCGAAGCAGCTTAAAACACTCAAGAAAGGAAAGGCTACCGGCCGAATTGGCCGAGCGGTTCTAGGCGCTACAGTCTGGAACCGCGCGACCGCTACGGTCGCAGGTTCGAATCCTGCCTCGGGCATGGATGTGTGTGATGTCCTTAGGTTAGTTAGGTTTAAGTAGTTCTGAGTTCTAGGGGACTGATGACCTCAGAAATTAAGTCCCATAGTGCTCAGAGCCATTTGAACCATTTTATTTTTTGAAAGGCAAGGCTTCCGGTCCAGATTGCATAAGTCAGTTCCTTCCAGAGTATGCTGATATAATAGTTCCATACTTAGCAACCATAGACAACCGCTCGCTCTTACCAAGATCCGTACTTAAAGGCTGGAAATCTGCACAGGTCACACCAATATTCAAGAAGGGCAGTGGGAATAATCCGCTGGCTTACAGACGCAAGTATGCAGTGCTCAAACATTATGAATCAACTCGGAGGAAACGAATTATTGACAAATAGTCAATGCAGATTCAGAAATAATTGTTCTTGTGAAACACAACTAGCTCTTATTACCATGAAGTAATGAGTGCTATCGACAGGGGCGTCAAATTGATTCCATATTTTTGGATTTCCTGAAGGCTTTTGACACCGTTTCTCACAAGCGACTTTTAATTAAACTTCCTGCCTATGGAATATCGTCTAAGTTGTGTGACTGGATTCGTGATTTCATGCCAGCAAGGTCGCAGTTCGTAATAACTGACGGAAAGTCATCGAGTAAAACGGAAGTAATATCTGGTGCTCCCCAAGGAAGTGTTACAAGGCCTCTTTTGTTTGTGATCTACATACACGATTTAGGAGACAATCTGAGCTGTCTTCTTAGACTGTTTGCGTAGCATGCTGTCTTTTACCGTCATGTAAAGTCATCAGATGATTAAAACGAATTACAACGTTATTTCGACAAGATACCCGTATGGTGCAAAATGTGGCAATTGAATCTAAATCATAAAACGTGTGAAGTCATCCAAAGAATCTGATAAATTTCAGTTACACGATAAATTATACAAATCTCAATTACAAACATAGGGATTACACTTACGAATAACTTAAGTGGAACAATCACATAGATAATGTTGGAGGAAAACGACTTATTGGCAGAACGCTTAAAACATGTAACGGGTCTACTAAAGAGACTGCATACACTACTCTTGTTCACCCTCTTTTGGAATATTACCGTGCAGTATAAGATCCACACCAGATAGGATTGACGGAAGACATCGAAAACGTTCAAAGTGAGCAGCTTGTTATCCATTACTGCGAAACAGCAGAGAGAGTGCCAGGGATATAATACACTAATTGGGGTGGCAGCAATTAAAACAAAGGCGTTTTTCTCCGCGACTGGACCTTCTCAAGGAATTTCAGTCACATAATTTTTTCTCAGAGCGTTGGTGCCCATGCATATAGGGAGAAATGAACATCAGAATAAAATAAGAGAAATCAGAGCTCGCGCGGACAGTTTGAAGTGCTCGTTTCTCCCGCCTGTTCGAGAGTATAACGACGGAAAAGTAGCTTAAAGGTGGTTCAATGAATCCTCTGCCGGGCATTTAATTCTGACTTACAGATTACTAATGTAAATGTAGACGTAGAAAAAGAACTGTTGTTTGTATTGCAGGTGGACCTGAATTCATATAATTCAATCCGCAACGGCTGTTGTTCGAACTGCTAAGCCAAATTGCAGTAATGAAATGTTGCTTTATTCCATCTGTTTAGATGTGTAGGTGAATAAAAATAGTGTTTTACGACTTTATTGCATGAGATAAAGCGGTTTAAGAGAGAGAACAGGTGTATTGAGGCCATATGTGGATAACGATTTTTTGTTCGGTTGTGTTTGGACGCAAGGTTTCTACGTCTGTAACTTACAGACTGTTATGAAATGAAATGATATGCAAATCCTTCGTTGGAAACACGCTCGAGTATGGAATGCATTTACTTATTTAAGGTTTCCTCTGGGAACAGAGGCACATTATCTGTCAATCAGAGAAAAATAATAACAAAATACTCAGAAAATAGGAAGATGATATACAAACAAAATGAGTCTTCGACTCTGTAGTGTAGAGTGGGCTGTTCTAAAACTTTCTGGAAGCTGCATAATGTGTGTCAAAGCGATTTCCGAACACAGATCGTTGTCCTTCCAGGGCAATGCGCTTGCTATCGCCTATTAAGGCAGCACCGTCTTAGTTCTGTTATTACTTCTCTCCTTCTATCCAAACTTAACAGACGTTTGCTGCATACCTCGCGGGACTATCAGTCGTCGAAGAAACAATACTGCGGAAAATGTCTTAACCACAGTCTAGGGGATTCATTTCCAGTATTTATTTGATGCTATTACACCGCCACAAGTAAATTAACAATTACAAACAAAGAAGTGATGAACAAGCACATACACTCCTGGAAATGTAAAAAAGAACACATTGACACCGGTGTGTCAGACCCACCATACTTGCTCCGGACACTGCGATAGGGCTGTACAAGCAATGATCACACGCACGGCACAGCGGACACACCAGGAACCGCGGTGTTGGCCGTCGAATGGCGCTAGCTGCGCAGCATTTGTGCACCGCCGCCGTCAGTGTCAGCCAGTTTGCCGTGGCATACGGAGCTCCATCGCAGTCTTTAACACTGGTAGCATGCCGCGACAGCGTGCACGTGAACCGTATGTGCAGTTGACGGACTTTGAGCGAGGGCGTATAGTGGGCAAGCGGGAGGCCGAGTGACGTACCGCCGAATTGCTCAACACGTGGGGCGTGAGGTCTCCACAGTACATCGATGTTGTCGCCAGTGGTCGGCGGAAGGTGCACGTGCCGTCGACCTGGGACCGGACCGCAGCGACGCACGGATGCACGCCAAGACCGTAGGATCCTACGCAGTGCCGTAGGGGACCGCACCGCCACTTCCCAGCAAATTAGGGACACTGTTGCTCCTGGGGTATCGGCGAGGACCATTCACAACCGTCTCCATGAAGCTGGGCTACGGTCCCGCACAGGTTTAGGCCGTCTTCCGCTCACGCCCCAACATCGTGCAGCCCGCCTCCAGTGGTGTCGCGACAGGCGTGAATGGAGGGACGAATGGAGACGTGTCGTCTTCAGCGATGAGAGTCGCTTCTGCCTTGGTGCCAATGATGGTCGTATGCGTGTTTGGCGCCGTGCAGGTGAGCGCCACAATCAGGACTGCATACGACCGAGGCACACAGGGCCAAAACCCGGCATCATGGTGTGGGGAGCGATCTCCTACACTGGCTGTACACCTCTGGTGATCGTCGAGCGGACACTGAATAGTGCACGGTACATCCAAACCATCATCGAACCCATCGTTCTACCATTCCTAGACCGGCAAGGGAACTTGCTGTTGCAACAGGCCAATGCACGTCCGCATGTATCCCGTGCCACCCAACGTGCTCTAGAAGGTGTAAGTCAACTACCCTGGCTAGCAAGATCTCCGGATCTGTCCCCCATTGAGCATGTTTGGGACTGGATGAAGCGTCGTCTCACGCGGTCTGCACGTCCAGCACGAACGCTGGTCCAACTGAGGCGCCAGGTGGAAATGGCATGGCAGGCCGTTCCACAGGACTACATCCAGCATCTCTACGATAGTCTCCATGGGATAACAGCAGCCTGCATTGCTGCGAAAGGTGGATATACACTGTACCAGTGCCGACATTGTGCATGCACTGTTGCCTGTGTCTATACGCCTGTGGTTCTGTCAGTGTGATCATGTGATGTATCTGACCCCAGGAATGTGTCAATAAAGTTTCCCCTTCCTGGGACAATGAATTCACGGTGTTCTTATTTCAATTTCCAGGAGTGTATTTAAACAAAAGGAAAATATCAAAGATCAGTGCTCAAATTTTCCAATCTCTGATTTGTTATGGAACAAGCCTGGTGCATTTCTTCGTGAAAAAGCGGCGAAAGTACGTAAGGGGCATTCCTGATCGGTATGTGGCATCGTCTGCGCCTCTTCGATGCAGTCATAGCTTAAAGAATCTGGCCATCGACAGCTGTAGAAAATAGCATTTTTAGTTATTTGGCAAAGGGCATCTTCTAAACACCATGATCTGCGCTTTAAATGTTTATTAGACACATCGGTATTGGGGAGTATGACCCATCGTCAGTGGCACCTGATACAGAAGAACAATACAGGAGAACACAGTACACGACAACCTGTGTCCTGTAAGATAGGACGAATTTTATGTCCTGTTGTAATTACAAAGTCATGCTGTAATTGGGTTCTACGTATCAAATGTTGTCTGCTTTGTAGATGCACATCACGCTGACCATCATAAGGAATTTATAACTGATACACATACCATTGACAGAGAGATACATAGTGTAAGAAGATGCATGTTTCTGCTATTACGTATACAGGTGACATGTTATAGAAATTGGTGTACATACAGTTGTTTACTCTTCTGTATCAGATGCCACTGAGTATAGGTTATACCCGAAATTTTAGTCTGGTTAATAAACATTTTAAGTGCAGCTCATAGTGTTTGGAAAATGACCTTTAGCTAATGGATGTGTTGGGAGTGCTACTGAGAAGCTGTACGAGAGATATCCACAGTACCTCAAGTTCTTTCCTCTGCTGTGGATACTGTCTTTTCTTCAGAAAATACAGGATCTATCACAACTCGCTCACTTGACTGTTACTGGCGCGTCAATGATAGGTCCGGGCTATATGTACAAGATGAGACGGGGGCTAGGGAGCACACAGGATGTGTCAATCAAGTTCGAGGTGCTGTCTTCGACTAAAATCGAAAATGAGCCAGTGAGACTCTCTTCACTTCTTGGGAAATATGGTGAGTCCGGTTTCATGGCGAGCCAAACAGAAAAGGCAGGGTATCTATTAATCGTCAGGTGCTCAATTTCCTTACGGAAATGGCAGTAACGGATTTGAAGGAAAACGTGTGCAAACGACGTGCATGCCTTAAGACTTCATTTAAGATGCTGAAGGGGCTAGTCCGTCAGCCACTGACAGAACATGGCGGAGCCAACTGGATACTGTGGCCCACGTTGGGACAAACGATGCCTGCTCTCTGGAGTCCAAGGTCGTACTTGGATCATTCCAGTGACTGACAGACAGGGTTGAGAATAGCAGCCCTGCTCACGTAGTTTCAACGATGCTCACAATTTGCAAAATTGTCCCCAGGAAAGATAGTGGCCTCCTGGTTCTAGGTCGTATGGAGGGTTTGAACCAGAGACTGCGAAAGTTCTGTGACAAGCTAGGATGGAATATCTAGACTTGCACTTTAGGGATGAGAACTGCAGGATCCTTTTGAGCGCCGTCCGGAGTGACCGAGCGGTTCTAGGCACTTCAGTCTGGAACCGTGCGACCGCTGCCTCGGGCATGGATGTGTGTGATGTCCTTAGTTTAGTTAGGTTTAAGTAGTTCTAAGTTCTAGGGGATTGATGACCTCAGAATTATGTCCCGCAGTGCTCAGAACCATTTGAACCATTTTTTTTATCCTTTTGAACGGGTCAGATCTGCACTACACATCATAGGCTGTTAACCTGGCAGCTGACTGTATGTGGCGTAGATTAGGCGATTCTTCATATAGTCCATATAATGACAGCCTTAAGAGACCCGGAAGTTTCAGTGTATTATTCAAAGAAATGCCCCACACTACTACAAACGATATTAAAATACATTCCTGGAAATTGAAATAAGAACACCGTGAATTCATTGTCCCAGGAAGGGGAAACTTTATTGACACATTCCTGGGGTCAGATACATCACATGATCACACTGACAGAACCACAGGCACATAGACACAGGCAACAGAGCATGCACAATGTCGGCATTAGTACAGTGTATATCCACCTTTCGCAGCAATGCAGGCTGCTATTCTCCCATGGAGACGATCGTAGAGATGCTGGATGTAGTCCTGTGGAACGGCTTGCCATGCCATTTCCACCTGGCGCCTCAGTTGGATCAGCGTTCGTGCTGGACGTGCAGACCGCGTGAGACGACGCTTCATCCAGTCCCAAACATGCTCAATGGGGGACAGATGCGGAGATCTTGCTGGCCAGGGTAGCTGACTTACACCTTCTAGAGCACGTTGGGTGGCACGGGATACATGCGGACGTGCATTGTCCTGTTGGAACAGCAAGTTCCCTTGCCGGTCTAGGAATGGTAGAACGATGGGTTCGATGACGGTTTGAATGTACCGTGCACTATTCAGTGTCCCCTCGACGATCACCAGAGGTGTACGGCCAGTGTAGGAGATCGCTCCCCACACCATGATGCCGGGTGTAGGCCCTGTGTGCCTCGGTGGTATGCAGTCCTGATTGTGGCACTCACCTGCACGGCGCCAAACACGCATACGACCATCATTGGCACCAAGGCAGAAGCGACTCTCATCGCTGAAGACGACACGTCTCCATTCGTCCCTCCATTCACGCCTGTCGCGACACCACTGGAGGCGGGCTGCACGATGTTGGGGCGTGAGCGGAAGACGGCCTAACGGTGTGCGGGGCCGTAGCCCAGCTTCATGGAGACGGTTGCGAATGGTCCTCGCCGATACCCCAGGAGCAACAGTGTCCCTAA
Source organism: Schistocerca gregaria (assembly GCF_023897955.1). Classification (NCBI taxonomy): domain Eukaryota; kingdom Metazoa; phylum Arthropoda; class Insecta; order Orthoptera; family Acrididae; genus Schistocerca; species Schistocerca gregaria. The sequence goes on along the minus strand of NC_064920.1, from coordinate 970,428,296 downwards.
TTTGCTGGGAAGTGGCGGTGCGGTCCCCTACGGCACTGCGTAGGATCCTACGGTCTTGGCGTGCATCCGTGCGTCGTTGCGGTCCGGTCCCAGGTCGATGGGCACGTGCACCTTCCGCCACCACTGGCGACAACATCGATGTACTGTGGAGACCTCACGCCCCACGTGTTGAGCAATTCGGCGGTACGTCCACCCGGCCTCCCGCATGCCCACTACACGCCCTCGCTCAAAGTCCGTCAACTGCACATACGGTTCACGTCCACGCTGTCACGGCATGCTACCAGTGTTAAAGACTGCGATGGAGCTCCGTATGCGACGGCAAACTGGCTGACACTGACGGCGGCGGTGCACAAATGCTGCGCAGCTAGCGCCATTCGACGGCCAACACCGCGGTTCCTGGTGTGTCCGCTGTGCCGTGCGTGTGATCATTGCTTGTAGAGCCCTCTCGCAGTGTCCGGAGCAAGTATGGTGAGTCTGACACACCGGTGTCAATGTGTTCTTTTTTCCATTTCCAGGAGTGTACTAGTGGTTAGCTGCTGAAGCATTCTCAACAAAGTGCATCAGTTTGAAGAGCGGCTAAGAGGTAATGAATCTTACATAATGCTAGTAACAGAAAGCTGGTTAAAACTAGAAATTGAGAGCAGTGAGACTTTTTAGGAAAATTTAAGCATGTATGTAAAGAATAGGTTGATGGGAAAAGGAGGCGGTGTGTTTGTAGAAGTAGTCAACAAAATCAAATCGATTTAGATGGAAACTGAAACTGCATGCGAGATTGTTTGAGGAAGACGCAGTATCGGGGGGTGTGCATAAAAGTATATTTAAAAGGAAAATTAGGTCTTTGTGTCGACCACGAGACTCACACCCTGACATAACCGAAAACTTTAGAGAAAACCTCAGTTCGTTAGTATGCGAGTTCTCTAATCATAATGTTATCATTGGAGGAGAACTCAATCATCCAATAGTTTACTGAGATAAATACATCATCTTCAGTGGTTGTCGTGTCAAGACATCCCATGAAAGATTATTAAATGCTTTATCTGAAAACTACCTTCAACCGATGCTTAGGAACGCCTCTCATGAGACAAAAGTATGAAATGTAATGGCAACAAAGGGATCAGACATGTTTGAAGACATCCGCATCGAAACTGGTATCCCTAGCCAAGAGACTGTTGTAGCTACAATGATTACCAAAGGTACAAAGGGTAACTAAAACAAGTATTATGACTTATATATTCAGTAAACTAGATAAAGAAGCAATTGTGTTATATGACAATGAGGAACTCGAAAGTTTTAGCTCAAGCGAGGAGCATTTAGAGGAACTATGGCCCAACTTAACAGCAACAGTTGAACATGCGCTTGATAGATGCGTACTCAGCAGCACAGCTGCGATGGGAGAGGCACTCCGTAGCATACAACCACTGTAAGTAAACTCCTAAAGAATGCGACACTATTGCGGATATGTGTAACAGAAAGCATACGGTCATTGATAGACGTTTATTGAAACGCATTTGGTTGTAAGAGATTAATGAGTGAATTCTTCAATGACTACCGAAGGGGAATGTCGTCGAAAGATCTTTCACAAAACCCAAAGAAATTCTGGTCGAATATAAAGGCTTTAGCGGCACCAAAGTCAGTGTGCAGTTACTCACGGATGCGATAGGAACTGAAATTGAGGGAGCAAGGCAAAAGCAGAAGTGCTGAACTCCGTATTCGAACGTCAATTTACACAGGAAAATCGAGGAGTATTGCCCTTCAAACAACTGAAAAGATGAATGAAACAGATATTAATGTCAATGGCATTGAGAAAAAAATGAAATCGTTAAACCTAAGTTGCAGGACTAGATGGAATTTCTGTCGGATACTACACTGAATTTGATGCTGAATTAACTCCTCTTTTAACTATAGTCTACTGTGGATCCTTAGAACAAAAAACCGTGCCCAGTAATTGCAAGAAAGCACGTATCGCACTCGCCTACAATAAGAGTAACAGAAATAATGGATAAAATTGCCGTCTAAAGCCCTGGGTTGAAGCAGTTAGATGGATACAGTATTTCTCGATTACCGATAAGTATGTGTCTCTTTACTATATCAAGGCTTTTTGTCGAAAGTGGGATCATATGGGGTATCAAACGAAATTTGTGACTGGATTGAGGACTTTTTGTCCGGGAGGAAGTAGCATGTTATCGTGGACGGAGAACTATCGACAGATATGAAGGTAACTTCCTGTATGCCCCAGGGAACTGTGTTGGGATCCTTGCTATCCATGTTTATTAATGACTCTACGGACACTATTAATAGTAAATTCAGATTTTTCGTGGATGATGCAATTATATACAATGAAGACAAATGTTGGAAAGAAGCAAATGTGACTAATAGATGACACTGAACAGACGTAAAGAAGGCCATAACGAATGGTCACAGGTTTGTTCGACCCATGGCAGCGTGTCACGAAAATTTTGAAACAACTGATGTGGCAGGCGCTTGAAAATAGACGCAAGCTATCCCATGCAAATCTACTTGGGCAGTTTCTAGAACCAACTTTAAGTGACGAATGTATGAACATATTACAACCATATATTACAACCCTCTACGTCTAGCTCCCAGTGAGATCCCGAGGACAATGCTAGACTATTTATAGCCTGAACAGAGGCGTTTGAGCGATCGTTCTTCCCACGCTCCATACGTGAATGGAACACTAAAAAGCCCTGATAACTGACAGCATGGGACGTACCCTCTGCCGTGTGCTTCGCAGTGGTTTGCAGAGAATGGATATGAATATAGATGTAAGAATGAACGCTAGGCGTTTGACAGATTTTCGATCCGCAAGAAGCCTTGTTGGGCTGAATCTGATTCCGATTTCCAAGTAGTCACAATGTTGAAACTGCTGGCTAATATGCACATGACAGTTATCAGTGTCGCTTGACTAGATTTAAATCAAATTATAGAGCCTTACTGAGTTATACTATATATGGGAAGGACGAATTTTTTACTAGGCAATGGAGTGTGTGCTATTTTGAAACTTTGAGATAGATTTTTTAATTTGTGCCATGATAGATCAGTCAATAAGAGCGTTACGACCCATACACTTCACACGACGATAGAAATGGGACATCTGGCATCATCAGTGTTACCAGCTTTCTAGAGCAAACGGCTGCCGTTAGTATTGTCTATTACAATCACCTGAACTGCTAGCCGGCCGCTGTGCCAAGTGGGTGTGGGCCCTTCAGTGCGGAACCACGCGGCTGCTAAGGTCGCAGGTTCGAATCCTTCCTCGGGCATGGGTGTGTGTGATGTCCTTAGGTTAGTTAGGTTTACGGAGTTCTACATCTAGGGGACTGATGACCTCAGATATTAAGTCCCATAGTGCTTAGAGCCATTTGAACCAATTTTAACTTGAACGTCGTCAAAGAAGTGTGAATAACGGCGTTACGAGGTTTGCTAGGGTAGAGACGCGACGCGACTTTTCCTAGCTCACTGAGGGTCATTTCGCACTCCTCCGGTTGCCAGGCGAAGGACGAAGCGTGCACGGCTCGCTGGTACACAACGTACCGGTTGGTTATACACTCCTGGAAATTGAAATAAGAACACCGTGAATTCATTGTCCCAGGAAGGGGAAACTTTATTGACACATTCCTGAGGTCAGATACATCACATGATCACACTGACAGAACCACAGGCACATAGACACAGGCAACAGAGCATGCACAATGTCGGCACTAGTACAGTGTATATCCACCTTTCGCAGCAATGCAGGCTGCTATTCTCCCATGGAGACGATCGTAGAGATGCTGGATGTAGTCCTGTGGAACGGCTTGCCATGCCATTTCCACCTGGCGCCTCAGTTGGACCAGCGTTCGTGCTGGACGTGCAGACCGCGTGAGACGACGCTTCATCCAGTCCCAAACATGCTCAATGGGGGACAGATCCGGAGATCTTGCTAGCCAGGGTAGTTGACTTACACCTTCTAGAGCACGTTGGGTGGCACGGGATACATGCGGACGTGCATTGTCCTGTTGGAACAGCAAGTTCCCTTGCCGGTCTAGGAATGGTGAACGATGGGTTCGATGACGGTTTGGATGTACCGTGCACTATTCAGTGTCCCCTCGACGATCACCAGAGGTGTACGGCCAGTGTAGGAGATCGCTCCCCACACCATGATGCCGGGTGTTGGCCCTGTGTGCCTCGGTCGTATGCAGTCCTGATTGTGGCGCTCACCTGCACGGCGCCAAACACGCATACGACCATCATTGGCACCAAGGCAGAAGCGACTCTCATCGCTGAAGACGACACGTCTCCATTCGTCCCTCCATTCACGCCTGTCGCGACACCACTGGAGGCGGGCTGCACGATGTTGGGGCGTGAGCGGAAGACGGCCTAACGGTGTGCGGGACCGTAGCCCAGCTTCATGGAGACGGTTGCGAATGGTCCTCACCGATACCCCAGGAGCAACAGTGTCCCTAATGTGCTGGGAAGTGGCGGTGCGGTCTCCTACGGCACTGCGTAGGACCCTACGGTCTTGGCGTGCATCCGTGCGTCGCTGCGGTCCGGTCCCATTTCGACGGGCACGTGCACCTTCCGCCGACCACTGGCGACAACATCGATGTACTGTGGAGACCTCACGCCCTACGTGTTGAGCAATTTGGCGGTACGTCCACCCGGCCTCCCCCATGCCCACTATACGCCCTCGCTCAAAGTCCGTCAACTGCACATACGGTTCACGTCCACGCAGTCGCGGCATTCTACCAGTGTTAAAGACTGCGATGGAGCTCCGTATGCCACGGCAAACTGGCTGACACTGACGGCGGCGGTGCACAAATGCTGCGCAGCTAGCGCCATTCGACGGCCAACACAGCGGTTCCTGGTGTGTCGGCTGTGCCGTGCGTGTGATCATTGCTTGTAGAGTCCTCTCGCAGTGTCCGGAGCAAGTATGGTGGGTCTGACACACCGGTGTCAATGTGTTCTTTTTTCCATTTCCAGGAGTGTAATTCAAGGAGGCCCAGTGTGGGTTGTAATTATTATACGGCAGCGAGACGTGGTAGATGTGCTAATAAGTTAATGCGGAACCAATTTACGCTGGAAAATATTAGTTCCAATTTTGGCCATCAGGTGCAAATCTGGCGCTGTACAGCATCTCTTCGACGTGTCTGGTACCCATCTTGAACAAACTGTGTGAGCGGCTCTTATGATGAATTCAACATTAACTCTTTTCCATTGTTTGACCTTATCTGCCCACGTCCCGTACCTATCTATTACATAGAAACATTTCTATAAGTCTTTCTTGCATTCACAGCGCCAGATTTGCATCTGGTGGGAAAAATTTAAGTACATTTTTTCCAGCGTAAATCTACACTATGTAGTCAAAAGTATCCGGACACACCCATAACATCCTTTTTTTTATTAGATGCATTTTGCTGTCACCTACTGCCAGGTACGCCATATCAGCGACCTCACCAGTCATTAGACATCGTGAGCGAGCAGAATGGAGCGCTCGAACGTGGTCAGGTGATTCGGTGTCACTTGTGTCGTACGTCTGTATGGAAGATTTCCACACTCCTAAACATCCCTAGGTCCACTGTTTCCGTCGTGATAGTGAAATGGAAACTTGAAGGGACAAGTACAGCACAAAAGCGTACAGGCCGACCTCTTCTGTTGACTGACAGACCGCCGACAGTAGAAGAGGGTTGTAATGTGTAATAGGCAGACGTCTATCCAGACCATCACACAGGAATTCCAAACTGCATCAGGATCCACTGCAGGTACTGTGACAGTTGGGCGGGAGGTGAGAAAACTTGCACTTAATGGTCGAGCGGCTGATCATAAGCCACACATCACACCGGTAAATGCCAAACAACGCCTCGCTTGGTGTAAGGAGCATTGAATAGTAGAAAAATGCAGTGTGGGATGACGAATCACGGTACACAACGTGGCGATCCGATGGCAGTGTGCGGGTATGGCGAATGCCCAGTAACGTCATATGCCAGCGTGTGTAGTGCCAACATTAAAAGTCGGAGGCAGTGGTGTTATGGTGTGGTCGTGTTTTTCATGGAGGGGGCTTGCACTCTTGGTTGTTTTGCGTAACACTATCGCAGCACAAGCCTACATTGACGTTTTAAGTACCTTCAAAAAAGTGTGAATTCCTCAGGGACCTAACTGATTAGGTCATCGGTCCCTAGACTTACATGCTACTTAAATCAACTTATGCGGAGAACAACACACACACCCATGCCCGAGGGAGGACTCGAACCTCCAGCGGGAGGGGCCGCGTAGTCCGTGATATGATACCACAAACCGCGCTGCCACTCCGCGCGGCCAGCATCTTATTGCTTCCCACTGTTGAAGAGCAATTCGGGGATGGCGACTGCATCTTTCAACACGCTCGAGCACCTTTTCATAATGTATGGGCTGTGGTGGAGTGGTTACACGACAATAACATCCCTGTAATGGACTGGCCTGCACAGAGTCCTGACCTGAATCCTATGGAACACCTTTAAGATGTTTTGGAACGCCGACTTCGTGCCAGGACTCACCGACCGACATCGATACCACTCCTCAGTGCAGCACTCCGTGAAGAATGGGCTGCCATTCCGCAAGAAACCTTCCAGCACCTGATTGAACGTATGCCTGCGAGAGTGGAAGCTGTCATCAAGGCTAAGGGTGGGCCAACACCATATTGAATTCCAGCATTACCGATGGAGGGCGCCACATACTTGTAATTCATATTCAGCCAGGTGTTCGGATACTTTTGATCATATAGTGTACACCACATTAACGCCTTAGAATATTTACCAAGTTTCGCTGCCATACGTTAATTACAGCCCACTCACGACCCCTGTGAAAAGCTGCACTTTAATTATAACCACGTGGCACCTGCAGAAAACACTGAACCGGCCTGATTTACATGGCAGCCGGATGCGAGTGAAACGACGCTTGGGGATCCGCCTACGGATTATAGGCTTTGCTCCGAGAGCACTGGCACAGCGAGGCATGCGTGACAGTATCTGTGCATTTTCGAAAGTGGGACAGGAATTAATACACTACAGGTTTCTACAAGAAACTTTTCAGTCATTTAGAAACAGATTCGACAGAAGAAAAAGCTGTATACATGCTGACGTTCAATAGGCAAATGTAACCATTATCAAACACGGAAGACATCAGGGACAAATGAACGATGTAGTGCGTACGTAGCACATATTACTTCCGAGGCTCTGACAAAATATACGAGGCCTTTCTAACAAATAGTGATAATAAACACGTTGTGCATTGGATGTGCAATACATTTGAGAATAGGTTAATGGAAAACTTGAGTAAATTCGATGCAGTAATTGGAGCAATAAAGAATAACAGTTATTGAAATCGTGTGCTTAAATATGCTGAAAGAAACACAAAATACGAAAAATCTAAATTATCAATTATTTGGATTGATGATGAAGAGTGTTATTAAGGTAAATGTCTTCCTGCAAAGGTTTAAAAATTGGGGAAGACGTACTAGAAGAGGTGATGAACGTTTCGAATGTGCAAAGATAAATTACTCAAGCAAGGAATAGATGCCATGGATTTGTGCACACGAAGACTGCTTACCTGAGGAAATGAATTTAAAAAAAAAGGTTCAAATGGCTCATGGGACTATGGACATTTGAGGTCATCAGTCCCCTAGAATTTAGAACTACTTAAACCTAACTAACCTAAGGACATCACACTCATCCATGCCCGAGGCAGGATTCGACCCTGCGACTTTAGCGCTCGCGTGATTCCAAACTGAAGGTCCTAGAACCGCTCGGTCGCAACGGTCGGCGGAAATGAATTCTAACGATATTAAATGTTATCATGCAGTCGGGGAAGAACTGTACATCTTCATCATAGCATAACACTATGTAAAATACTGTCCTTGAAACAGGGCAAATTTCGTAGACAGAAGTTAAGATGATGAGTAGTTTGTTCCTGGTGTCTTACGTGTTTCAGCCGGCACGGTAGCTCAGCGTGTTCGGTCAGAGACCTGACTGGTCTCTGTAATAAAAAAAAACTTGAGTGAAAAGATTAACAACGACTTCAACGGGTGTCATGTGACGTTCGCTATGACGAAATACGACGAACCATAACGAACAAAATGAAAAAGAAAAGTTGTCTTGGAAGGAATAGGGCATAGTTGACGAAGGAAGTCTATGGAAAATGTGTTGCAGGATTAGCAAAATGTTACTAGTATATATTGTAAGTTATCCAGCAATAGTTGTCCTGCAGTTGGAGGGTGCAATAGAGATGAACTGTAGTGGAAGACAAAAGATTATGAAAATCTTTTGGACGTGATTGGAAGGAATAAGGGAAAAATTTTAATGCAATGTAGTGTGATATCGCGGACGGCACCATATCAGTCGAATGACCGTTGGCATTCAAAGTGAATGTAATGCGGCGGTCGTAACGAACGAACGAAACTGTAGAGTCTCGCATTTATTATGACATTCCATTTTTTTACTATGTGTTCCTGCCCCTGAGCGGCATCTACATCTAAAACAATAGTTGCCCACCCCATAAAGCGCCCCGCTCCCATCCTCCCTCTCTTCCAACAGGTTCCTCCAGACCCTCTGTCCCCGCAGCAGCAGTCAAGCCCCAGTTTGGTGAATAAAACAGGTGAATGAAATAGTTGATTAACACTTCATCACTTAAACCAAGCGGAACATGTTTGTTAGTGAATCAACTAATTAACTGTACACAAAAAGACCATTTCCTTTTATACACTAGGGGAAGTTATTAATTGTTGTGGCATATAGACAAACAATCGGCAGAATAATGTAAATGAAATACTCACAAAGCAGCAATCTTGGACCCATTGAAAGCCCATCCGTGCACAGCTTCTATGGAGTTATAATTGAGGATCCTGGAACAGAGAAAAACAGATATATTAAGTCATATAAGAGACAACTTTTCTGCTGACAGCCATTTTCGCTTGTACTATAATCTCTGAAGCAATTCACATTCTATTTTCACTAATTAAATTAGAATGGTGTACGTAACTTTGCCTGAACATATGTCTCACGTCTTTTATTGAAAGAGGCCGATGTAGCTTCACAGAATATATTAGAACCGAGTCAGGAAATCGTGGTCTTGAGGTTAGCGTTGTTGACGTCATGATCATCTACGTATGCACTAGGGGGCCGAACATCCCAGGTGGGACTGCTGGCCAATGACGCCATACGCACCTTCATTTCGTCAGAATTAATACTGAGCTGTCGAGGGAGCGTTCACTCGCATTGAAACGCCCACATCTCTTCCCAGAAAATCTTTCCGTGATGTTTCGTCGCCCTCCCTGTGATGCTTTCTGTGTACGAAACCACCATGTTGACTTTTTCTTTTTCGCAGGTGTGCTTTATCCTAGTCTTCGGTCCGTCACGATGCAGTTCGGAATGTTATTCCCAAGTATAAGGTACACACGTCATGTGATGAGTAGTCGATAAAACTGGTTAGGATTCAGTTTAATAGGAGAACAAAGCCCAAATGGTGCCGACGAATAGTGGCCATAAACTGCACGGCAACAAAAGTGGAGGGAGAGAATAACCCAAATAACACTTCACGTTGTGGCCATGTTGTCAGCAGTTGCTTTACAATTATTCAGGGTATTTTTATTCTGTCGTTGCAACCACAAAAATGCGTGTTTTTTTCCCCAGACACGTGTCGATTTATTTTGGTAAACCATCATGAGTGATGGTGATTTCCGCTCGATTTCTCGCTTACAGCGGGAAGTGGAGTGTAAAACATTAGAAATGCATAGTGCTGTAGAACAACTAAAAATTAGACCACAGCTACCAGTGTATGGAGATGGTATCTGTTCTTTCGGACATGTCCGCAAGAATAGATGCCATCTGCATATACAGCTACGGCTAACCGGTCATTGATCTCCTCCTTCTGTGCTGGATGCACTCGTATTGTCCGAACTCTTAAGGGCTCGGTGAGGTTGTCAGCCGCGAGTAATGAGTGTAGTGGGCAGCGGCAGTACGATTGTAGTGTGAGGACATTAAGTTAAGAATGTGGGTCTCACGCGGAGCGTGCAACGGATAAATCCCTGCAGTCGTACTCTCTTGTGTCTTCGGTGGCTCAGATGGATAGAGCGTCTGCCATGTCAGCAGGAGTTCGCAGGTTCGAGTCCCGGTCAGGGCACACATTTTCAACTGTCCCCGTTGATGTATATCAACGCCTGTCGACAGCTTAGGGTCTCGATTTAATTATGATTTCACAGCTACCAGTGTCTAAAGAAGAAACACATCAACGATGTGAAAGCGAGGAATCAAACCAAAATCACCACTTCGGCAGGTAGCAATCTAAGATTTTTTTAGATATTCCAGCCACATCAGCAACTATGATAGACTAAGATATTGCAAGATCCGCCTCAGTTGCGCAAATTTTCTTGTCTTTACCCAGGTTTCGGCTAGAATAATCTAGCCTCCTTCAGAAGCATACAATTACTATGACATGGCAGCCAACCGCCCGTATGGTGAAGTGATGCCGGGGCTGGACTTCAGTTAAGTAGTTTTAATTCGATATGGTACCACGGTACTATAGGTTTTAATTTTTAATGTTGACTGTGCTTTACTCTGGCATGTTAAAGTGATTTTATGCTTCTGAAGAAGGCTAGATTATTCTAGCCGAAACCTGGGTAAAGACCAGAAAACTTGCGCAACTGAGGCGGATCTTGCAATATCTTTTTCAAAATCACCACCACTGATGATGCTTTACCTAAATAAAGCTAAACGTATCTGGTGAAAAAAGCACCCATGTTTGTCGTTGCAGCGGCAGAGCAAAAATATCCTCAAGAAATTTCACGGGTTGAGGTGTTATATGGTGTTATTTTAGTGATTAAGACAACGTGTCAAATTTACAAAGACTTTGACAGTATAAGCCCACTTATTAGTATGATGTTTCACTCCCTCTGACTTGGATGCGTGCGTTGATTCGGTGGAGAAAGGAGTCACAAATACACTGTACCTCTGCTGAGGTAAGCTGGACCACAACTGTTGTAACTGGTCCTTGAATCTGGTACTAGCATTGGGTGGGCGGAGTTGACGTCCGAGCTGTACCCACACACGTGGCCCCATCTTTCTGACCACGGGAGTACCTCAACATAGCCCAGACATTTCAGGAGAGACACGTACCATACGTGGACGAATACTGTCTTCTTGATGTTGTTGTTGTTGTCTTCAGTCCTGAGACTGGTTTGATGCAGCTCTCCATGCTACTCTATCCTGTGCAAGCTGCTTCATCTCCCAGTACCTACTGCAACCTACATCCTTCTGAATCTGCTTAGTGTACTCATCTCTCGGTCTCCCTCTACGATTTTTACCCTCCACGCTGCCCTCCAATGCTAAATTTGTGATCCCTTGATGCCTCAAAACATGTCCTACCAACCGATCCCTTCTTCTAGTCAAGTTGTGCCACAAACTTCTCTTCTCCCCAATCCTATTCAATACCTCCTCATTAGTTACGTGATCTATCCACCTTATCTTCAGTATTCTTCTGTAGCACCACATTTCTAAAGCTTCTATTCTCTTCTTGTCCAAACTAGTTATCGTCCATGTTTCACTTCCATACATGGCTAAACTCCAAACAAATACTTTCAGAAACGACTTCCTGATACATAAATCTATATCCGATGTTAACAAATTTCTCTTCTTCAGAAACGCTTTCCTTGCCATTGCCAGTCTACATTTTATATCCTCTCTACTTCGACCATCATCAGTTATTTTACTTCCTAAATAGCAAAACTCCTTTACTACTTTAAGTGTCTCATTTCCTAATCTAATTCTCTCAGCATCACCCGATTTAATTTGACTACATTCCATTATCCTCGTTTTGCTTTTGTTGATGTTCATCTTATATCCTCCTTTCAAGACACTGTCCATTCCGTTCAACTGCTCTTCCAAGTCCTTTGCCGTCTCTGACAGAATTACAATGTCATCGGCGAACCTCAAGGTTTTCACTTCGTCTCCATGAATTTTAATACCTACTCCAAATTTTTCTTTTGTTTCCTTTACTGCTTGCTCAATATACAGATTGAATAACATCGGGGAGAGGCTACAACCCTGTCTCACTCCTTTCCCAACCACTGCTTCCCTTTCATGCCCCTCGACTCTTATTACTGCCATCTGGTTTCTGTACAAATTATGAATAGCCTTTCGCTCCCTGTATTTTACCCCTGCCACCTTTAGAATTTGAAAAAGAGTATTCCAGTCAACATTGTCAAAAGCTTTCTCTAAGTCTACAAATGCTAGAAACGTAGGTTTGCCTTTTCTTAATCTTTCTTCTAAGATAAGTCGTAAGGTCAGTATTGCCTCACGTGTTCCAACATTTCGACGGAATCCAAACTGATCCTCCCCGAGGTCTGCATCTACCAGTTTTTCCATTCGTCTGTAAAGAATTCGCGTTAGTATTTTGATAACTGGCACAATATCCGTGACGCACCGTTGTGGCGTCAGAATTCCCTCATTCAGATCTGAAGTCACACCCGATGGTTCCCCACACCACGACGCCAGGAGTAACATTGCTGTGCTTCTCCACAACAATGGAAGATTGGGACCTCTTCCCAGGTCGCCGCCACACTCGATGACGATTGTCATCCACAGTACTGCAGAACCGCAGTTCGTCGCTGAAAACAATGCGCTGGCATTCATCAGCAGTCCTTGCTTACCGCTCACGTCACCACACCAAACGCAGCCGTTTGTGTTGTGGTGTTATGGCATGGGACTGTAATTCACTAGTCGGTCTGCCGCTAACCTCCAACCAATGGTACGGAATTATGCAGACTGTTGCAGGGAAACCATTCCTTTCCTCGGATGGGAAGCGTAAATAGATTGGGTTTACGACGTGCCTGGTACACATTACGGCGATCCTTCCTTGTGGTGGTCAGACGTGGTCTATCCAACCTTGACAACTAGTATGCTGGCCCTCACGTCCACACACGGTACGAGCAGGTACCCAAAAAACCGTAATTATTTTTCAAAAGCTATATATTTTCAAATTGTTCACATAACAACCTCATCCCCTTCAAAATATTCTCCATTACAATTAATACATTTGTGAAATTACAAATAAATCAATACAGTGAAATGAATACCCTTAGCTGCATACAGGCGATGATATACGTCAACGGGGATATTTCAAAATGTGTGCCCCGATCAGGACTCGAACCCTAGTTCTCCTGCCTGCTTACATGGCAGACGCTCTATCTGTCTGAGACACCGAGGACACAGAGGATAGTCCGACTGCAGGGACTTATCTCTAGCACGCCTCCCGTGTGACTCACATTCCCAACTTATTGTCCTGCACTATATTCGTAGTGCCCCTTCCTATTACACTCATTAAACGCGGCTTTAACGATTCCCGTAAGAGTTCGAGCACTGTTTGTGCATCCTCACAGAAGAAGATGGTCAAATGGCCGGTGAGCCTTAACTACACTCCTGCAAATTGAAATAAGAACACCGTGAATTCATTGTCCCAGGAAGGGGAAACTTCATTAACACATTCCTGGGGTCAGATACATCACATGATCACACTGACAGAACCACAGGCACATAGACACAGGCAACAGAGCATGCACAATGTCGGCACTAGTACAGTGTATATCCACCTTTCGCAGCGATGCAGGCTGCTATTCTCCCATGGAGACGATCGTAGAGATGCTGGATGTAGTCCTGTGGAACGGCTTGCCATGCCATTTCCACCTGGCGCCTCAGTTGGACCAGCGTTCGTGCTGGACGTGCACACCGCGTGAGACGACGCTTCATCCAGTCCCAAACATGCTCAATGGGGGACAGATCCGGAGATCTTGCTGGCCAGGGTAGTTGACTTACACCTTCTAGAGCACGTTGGATGGCACGGGATACATGCGGACGTGAATTGTCCTGTTGGAACAGCAAGTTCCCTTGCCGGTCTAGGAATGGTAGAACGATGGGTTCGATGACGGTTTGGATGTACCGTGCACTATTCAGTGTCCCCTCGACGATCACCAGAGGTGTACGGCCAGTGTAGGAGATCGCTCCCCACACCATGATGCCGGGTGTTGGCCCTGTGTGCCTCCGTCGTATGCAGTCCTGATTGTGGCGCTCTCCTGCACGGCGCCAAACACGCATACGACCATCATTGGCACCAGGGCAGAAGCGACTCTCATCGCTGAAGACGACACGTCTCCTTTCGTCCCTCCATTCACGCCTGTCGCGACACCACTGGAGGCGGGCTGCACGATGTTGGGGCGTGAGCGGAAGACGGCCTAACGGTGTGCGGGACCGTAGCCCAGCTTCACGGAGACGGTTGCGAATGGTCCTCGCCGATACCCCAGGAGCAACAGTGTCCCTAATTTGCTGGGAAGTGGCGGTGCGGTCCCCTACGGCACTGCGTAGGATCCTACGGTCTTGGCGTGCATCCGTGCGTCGCTGCGGTCTGGTCCCAGGTCGACGGGCACGTGCACCTTCCGCCGACCACTGGCGACAACATCGATGTACTGTGGAGACCTCGCGCCCCACGTGTTGAGCAATTCGGCGGTACGTCCACCCGGCCTCCCGCATGCCCACTATACGCCCTCGCTCAAAGTCCGTCAACTGCACATACGGTTCACGTCCACGCTGTCGCGGCATGCTACCAGTGTTAAAGACTGCGATGGAGCTCCGTATGCCACGGCAAACTGGCTGACACTGACGGGGTCGGTGCACAAATGCTGCGCAGCTAGCGCCATTCGACGGCCAACACCGCGGTTCCTGGTGTGTCCGCTGTGCCGTGCGTGTGATCATTGCTTGTACAGCCCTCTCGCAGTGTCCGGGGCAAGTATGGTGGGTCTGACACACCGGTGTCAATGTGTTCTTTTTTCCATTTCCAGGAGTGTATATATTTGCGCAACTGAGGTGGATCTTGCACTATTTGAAACATATTTTGTAGTCATCTGTAGAAATGGCTGAGAGCTTGTAATGGGACACCCTCCTCTAACACCATCTTTTATTTATAGAAATAACCGATACCCTGCATAATAACGATTCTTGTACAGGTGAACATTATATCTGCTGTTTAACTGAATCAATTTCATATGATTTTGTATACGATATGTTGTGTTTCGGGCTAAAATATACAAAAAGAAATCAATCTGTTAGTACTCTGCACGTACAGTTAAAAACGCTCTTCTTTTAGAAATACTTGAAATTACTGAATACCTGACATACTTTAAATTCCTATAATTAATTGGACAATCGGACGATAACTATAAAATTTATTTCTAGACTCATTTACAAAATAATGATATATTTTAGCGAAGTTTCCTCTTTTGTCAAGAAAGTTTGTGAACTCTTTTGCTTTGTAAACTCTTTGGAATATTGTGAGTACCGCAGAATGTGAGTAGTAGTGCTTCTGATGCAGACAGACGTATTTTTTTATGATTGACACTAACAATGTAATTTGGATAATTATGTGGAAATTGTGAAGTCAGTGTAATATAGAAGACTGAGATAAAATAAAAGAAAATCATAACAACAGATAGTACTTCATCAGTTCTTTAATCATCAGGAATCCATAACGTTCAGTCAAAATTTCAGCCGCAAGAATGTACCACTAAACACAATAACTGCAGCCAGCAACAAGAAGAGGAAATGAAGATAAATAAAAAGTTTTCCTTTTGCATATTTTACGCCTCTTTAAACTTTAGAAACTTTTAGAGACAGAGAAATTTAATGGTGATGTGTGAGAGGGTAATATTACAAGCTCCTCCCTTATTTTTTTCTTGACTACTTCAGTGCTGTCAAATCGGTGTCTTTCCGTGCTCCTTTTGAAGCGTGGAAATAAGAAAAAGATGCACGGAGCGAGGTCGGGCAAGTAAGGTGCGTAGGGGAGCGGATCGATGCCATTTTTAGCCAAAAACTGTCTACCACAGATGGCTGTGTGCACAGGTGTGTTGTCGCGGTGGATGAACTAGTTTCCTGTCTGCTCCAATCTTCAAAATTCGCTGAACCCCGCTCCAAGATAACCCACTGATCCCTGACGGTTGATCAATTGTCTTTCGACGGTCTGTGAGCACAAGCTCTAGAATTTTTCAATATTTTCGTCGATCAGGCAGTTGATGGACGTCCAGAACCGACATGTCGCCATTTTTAAATCAAGTAGACCACTCGAGCACTTTAGTTTTCCCATAGCGCCATCTTGGTAAGCTGATTTCAACATTAAAACAACTTCAGCATAATGTTTACGAGCAGCAAAACAAAATTTCGCAGCCTCACATTGTACACTTAAACTTTCCATCATAAAAACTGAAACAAGAACGAAGCAGCGCCAGCGAAAGCAATCACTGCAGATGAATAGAAGAATCCAGATCGACAACACAAGCGGCGTTAAACTGGCGATGGTTGCGCTGTACATGCCTAGCGGTAGAAACGTGTACTACACAAGCTCCGCCTACGGCAATAGTATTCGGTTGTTTTTTTTTTTACCCCCTCATACAACGTCTGGCAACTGTCACACCTGAATGTTCCATATTGAACGATTCGACCCGACAGCAAAATGGACACAACCAATGAGCTCCCACAGATTGTCAGATACCGACAGCGCTATCTCTCACGAGTACAAGGTATCTCTGTCTTTCATAGTGATCACGCATTATCTGTTGTCGTTCACAGTCTTCATACACCCTACCAGGGCTAGTAACAACACTAAACACGAACAGTATTCATGTATCTTGGTGGCCGATCTACTCGTCACAGATAATTGCAACTCGAGGCATTTACATATCCGCCGATAACGTACATTTACATATCCGCCGATAACGTGCATTTACATATCCGCCGATGGCGTGTGCATTTACGAAGCTACACATCCGACCGTTTCTTATGGGTGCTTCTCTCTCCCTCTCTCTCTCTCTGTTTCTGTTGTAGTGTGTTATTCAGAGGTCTGAAGAAACAGCAGTGTCACAAACTACGGAAAGAAAGGTTTCATTCCGATGAATTAATGATTTCTAAACCAGCAGACCTATGGTAAATGAATTTCTCTGTGAAGCTAATCAGTGCGAAAGTCAAGAAGTTAGTAAAATTATTTCAGCAACCCTTTCCGTGTATTGATGGCTACACCCTAAGTCTCAAGCTGTGATCGTTTCAGTTCTTACAATGAGCGAAGGTTTTTTTTATGATCACATAAAGTTAGGTCTGTGTAGAGTCTCGCATTAATGCCGTTGTCGGAAAACAACATAAATTATAACTTCATTAGCTTCTGTTGTGCTATGAGCTGAACACTTGTGAATCCAGACAATAATTTCTCAGAGCTCCCAAATTTAATGAATTTTGTAGGCTAAATTTATTACTCAGCTGCCTTGTCAGCACTCTGGTGTAGCAAAGCACTCTTCTTCGATGCTGTGAATTCCAAGCAGGCGCCCGAGTCACTTCCTTTTCACTCTGCCGTGCTATGGAAGCTAGTCTACTAGGGATGGTCGGGTCGTGGCGCTCTTGTTTGCTTGCTAATCGGAGACCATATTAAAGGCTCTAGACGAGGCTGTTTTATGTTAATTGGGTAATGGAGAATACACATTGGAGACCATGACGCCTTAACAGCTAGGTGCAGCCATCCACGAAACATACTGAGTTCACGGTCTCATCGCGCTCCTGTCGTGGCAGGTTGAAGCTATTTTGCCACATGCCAGCCAAAGGTAAAACAGTATGATTTTAAATACAGTATAAAACGTAATAATCTGTAGCTACTGACAAACAAAGACGAAAGTGTTGAGGAGTAGCAGAAATGAGATTAGCGAGAAACTGATTACCAAAGTTGGTAGTCAAGAAGTAGATGAAGTGAAGAAATTGTGCTACCTCGGAAGCATATTAACGTGGCGGACCAGGTAATAAGAACATAAAATACAGATTATTACAGGCGAAGAGGAGTATCTTGGCCATCAGAAATCAACTACGGTATCAAACATCGCCCTTTAATTAAGGAAGAAATTTCTGAGAATGTACCTCTGGAGCAGTGCATTCTATGGTAGTGATTCACGGACTGTGCAGAAACCGCGAAAGAAGAGAATAGGAATGTTACAGTATAAAAATTACAGACCTCAAATTACAGGTCGGAATGTGTATTCCGTGCTTAAAAACATGAATTTTCAGGTAAATAATAAAAAAAACCATTGAAAGTAGCAGCAGCATTATGCAGTAAACATAGATATGGAGGAATGAATGCACTTACTTTTATTGTTGTTTATTTACTGATGGTAAAATAATGTCAAGTAGCATTTATCATAATAAAATAACTATTGCTGAACAAAATATTTTACGTTGGAAGAAAAACAAGAACAGCAACGGAAAGCTGACGAAATTTGCATATAAATCGACATTTTAGTTACATGCCACAAGATGGAAATGTATGAACATGACTCGCGACAAACGAGACCTCAAATAACCGGCAGCCATGTTGCTCATGATCAATTGTAATCAGTGTGCTTTGTGAATTGGTAGAGGGAACACACACACATGAGGAGCGTGCAGGTCACATCTCGACAGTGTCCGAAATTTTCTAAGTGTTTAAATGGGAACTTCTGATGTTTTACTGTATGGAGAAAGCTTTAAAAATATTTCGTTTGGTGAGCTTAGAATAATTTGCGTGAGCAATCTAGTCTGAACACTGAAACTTTACCACGATTATTTTGTGAGTGATCTGAACTTGTAATTTTAACTATGTCGCAGTTATGGAATCTTATTTAAAACGTAGACTGAGCAAAATTTGATTTATTTTCCGATATTATTACGGATGTTTATGCGACACTTATCGTGAGATACTGATCTGGTTTGGTTTACGCTCTCGAACCGTTGTATTTTTATTCAGTAACAAACAAACACTGAGCTGTTGCAAAGAAAAATGAATAAACTCAGTTTTTTGTTAAATTGTAAAATACTGTGAGCTGTGAACAATAATTTTTCACCGCAAATTATTGCCTGCATAATTTTGAAATTGGCGACTAGATTTTCAGGGTAAATGAGACAAATACTTTTGGATGGCAGCCAGAATTTTACGTAGCCAGATTTTAGAAAAATCCATACTGCATTCAGAGACATTACGAACAGTGGGTAGCATCATATCGGGCAAATAATATTCTGGTATGGTCGCGAACTGCATCTGATTAATACGTAACACATCGTTATTTGCTGTCCTTTTGGTGCTAAAATGTTAATGGCCAGAAGTGTAGTTAGATAAAGGATAAAATCGAAATGTGTAGGACCAAAACCAGGGAAGTAGGAGGAGTTTAAAATTTCTTCCTATTCGTGCCCTTGGATATTGCACTATCGTGTTCTACATCTACAACTACATCCATACTCCGAAAGCCATCTGACGGTGTGTGGCGGAGGGTACTTTGAATGTTGCTGCCTTATATGATAACGTATGCTTCCAGGACTATTGATCGTTTATATTCTTATCGTATTTGTTTCCAGAAACTAAGAGCATTGTTCAGTAGGTAATACAGGACATTTTTCTGAAAGCAGGTTGGTTTTACTTAGGATTCGAATACACTATATTATTCCCCTTTCTTTTGGCTACAAAACCATATTTTTCAACATAATCTCCGTTCAGTGCTACGACCTTACGCCACCGTACAGGAGGGGTCCGTATGCTCGCATGGTATCACTCTACGCGTCGTCGTCTGAGCTAACTTATTGCTGCGTCAATAACCTCCACATTATATACGTACTGCTTCCCGAGGAGTGTGTCGTCCATTGGGAAAAACAGGTGGAAGTCGGAAGGTGCGATACCCGGGCTGTAGGTTGGATGAGGACCTCGTCTCGGGTGCGCTGGATTGTATGATGCCTGCGTTGTCATGCAGAAGGAGAAAGTCATTTCCATTTTTGTGGCGACCAAACGCGGAAGTCGTTACTTCAATTTTCTCAGGGTAGCACAATACACTTCAGAACTGATCGTTGTACCACAAGGGAGGACATGAAAGAGCATAACCCCTTCAGAGTTCCAAAAGACTCTGCCATGACTTTACCGGCTGAGGGTGCGACATTAAACTTTTCTTCGGAGGGGACGTTGTGTGGAATCATTCCATTGATTCCTGTTTTGTTTTCGGTTCGAAGAGATGAACTCATGTGTTTTTCGCCTGTGACCATGTTCGACAAAAACTTGTCACGAACAGTCTCGTAACGCGCAAGTAATTCCGCACGGATGGTCCTTCGTTGCTCTTTATGGTATTCTGTTAGGCAGCGAGGTATCTAGCGGTCACACCCCTTTGGGTACCACAACTAGTGGACGAGCGTCGGCACTTCAGACAGAGAGGTTCAGTCGTTCAGCGAGATGTGTGGTCGTGAACCGTCGAATACTTGGAATGAGAGTGTCCCCACGTTCCAACACTGCAGAAGTCACAGCTGTGTGCGGCCGGCCGGCTCCCGGGAAATCGGACAGGTTTGCGCGACCTTGTTGCGATGGTGACGAACGTCTCGCTCAACGACAAACTGTGCTTTTGTTCACCTCGGGTGTCCGTAGACGTTCTGCGGACACCTGTGAATATCTCGATGCTATCGTTTTTCACCAAAAGAAACTTAGTGACAGCTCTCTTCTTGGTCACGTCTCCATTACAGACGCCATTTCGAATGCTATATTTAGCGCCGCCACCTGTCGAAACTTCATGAAACTAAAGGAGGTGAGGCGGGAAGATGCTGCGATGTTCCGAAACACATTCCGCTTCTTGTTTTCGAACGAAACTGGAGGAGAGGAGTAGAGAGAGTCAACAAGCTAAGCCTCCATCTCGCAGCATGCGCCCGCGTTCTGTGCTTCCGCGAAATCAGAGCTGACATACTGGCCATAGGAATCGCTGATCCCTTGTGGTTTAGTGAAGATCGTACTCGATCACTAATCATGGACCAAGATTAGACTACTTCGAAACAAGGAAGTGAAACAACGAACAACGCACATCAGGAGCCAAACTGGAGTACGCAGGAACATTCGGGAACGGCTATTATTTGCTGAGGTCCATAGTGCCGTAAACTTATTAGCTCAGATCCGATCTCTACCGGTATCTTACGGAACCGTAATTCATAACACTCCTCCCCAAAACTGCTACGTTAAACAGTTCACACATTTTGTTCGTGGGTATTTGGTCCATTCCTCTTCTGTTTTAGCTATCAAACAACTTGAATGGAAATTGTTAAGTCCTTCACATTGTATATGGCAGTCGAAAAACTGTATATGGTTTTAATTTATGGCGAATGTCGCCAAACTGTTGGAGCAATGGTGTTCGCTATAACTTAGCGAAAATCGCACTTCAATACATTTACTGTTTCTGTATATACTGTATTTCTGTGATCTGTCTGTAAGCTTTCGTGGCCGTTGTGACTTGTGATAAAATCTTCGGAGTTGTTACATCTCCTTTCATTCCTCTTCAAACTTCCTCACTGGTTCACATTTCGATTCCTCTGCTCGGATCTTCTTCAGGATTGCACTGATGTCCCAGGGTGGCTGAACCCTGTCGAAAGACAGTTATTTTGCAAAAACAGACATAATGTCTTATGGGATAACAGCAATCAGTGATTTGATAACGTTACTTAAAAACCGTCTTGATTGCAAATTTTTTATTCATATGACCGGTTTTGGTTCATTCAGAACCACCTTCAGATCTGATATTTCAGTTACAGGAGTATCCCGTCCAAATCCAGCAATGACGTAGCATCCGAAAATTGCTGGATTTGGACGGGTTACTCCTGTAACTGAAATATCAGATCTGAAGGTGGTTCTGAATGAACCGAAACCGGTCATATGAATAAAAAATTTGCAATCAAGACGGTTTTTAAGTAACATTAGAAAGACAGTTAACTTGTAAAAGCCTGTTTTGTCGCACTTATTAGGGGAAATGCAGTTGTTCGGTAAAAAAGTTTTCAGGCTGCTACTCGTGGATCCTCGTCAGCCTCATGATTTTTAACCCACTGCACTTTTCAGAAAAACCGCTGGGAAATAGCCTTTTTCAAGTGAGCGCGACACAGTTTTTCGACAGTGCTACGCAACACGAGTGGAATCTTGAAGAAGATCCCATCAGAGGGATTGAAACGTCGAGCAGTGAAGAAGTTTGACGACGAATATCACACGGTCCAATAATTCAGAAGATTTTATCTTTTATGTCTATGTGGTTTATCTCTCTAGGACATTCAAGGGATTGTTCGCAAGTCTCAGGCTGCTTTTGACGTTTGTGACATTTCTGTCGTTGGAGCCATAAGGTTCTATCCCAAGATTCGCTCGATACTTTCGTTGAGTCCGCAATAGCTGAGGCACGAAGTAACAAGCGCGCCGAGACGGTACAGTGAGTACCAATTCCGTGAGCTACTGCGCCACTTTAGTAAGAGAATAATCTGATTGGCTGCCAGCAGAGGAGCCAGCGCGCCAAATGTCTAAGTTTCATTTATTAATATTCGATAAAATATAATTCAGATTTAATTTTGTATCAAGCTGAATACACACTCAATAGCAAGCTATCATCCACTTACTTAAAATTTCATTTTTATTACAATTTTTATTAAGATCAGAAAAACGATATTCACACGAAATACTTCGTGCATCTTCGGCTCCCGGAAGAAGTGCACTGCGAGGCGAAGTGATTGGCGCTGTCTAAGTCAGCAAGGCACGAGGGTTTGTACTGGATAGTTTGCGTTGCAGGGCGCACGATTAAGATATGCGGTGCAGCATAAAATTGAACTCAGTAACTACGGCTCTGCGTCCAAAGTAAAGAAGAACAGAGTAGAAGCGTACATTATTTTTGTGAACATAATTTCTCCAGATGAAGTAACAGACTTGTGATTGTTTCTAATATGAGCTGTGAATCGTGTGACTTTACAAGCGTGCGTTTCCAACATACAATATGTGCAGGTTGATGGTTTATCAGCAAAGCGATCTGTATAATGTAGAATGAGAAGCATCTGGCATCCCAAATACTGAACTTGACCATTTAGTGGAATGGAGAATCTTTCCCATTTCACCAGTTATTTTACGCCTCACCTCAAGAACGACGAATTCGTGAACTCAGTACTACATCTGTAACGGGACTCCGGTTACTGGTGTATTACAGAATCTCAGTGTTCTACCTTGAGCTGGTAGAACACAACTAAGTCCATCGCATACCCTGGATTTCCAGTGCAAATGGAAACAGTCACAAGTCATTCGTGGGAAGACGAAGGAGGGACAGGAAGAATGAATTAATTTGAAGAATAAGAGTAGCATCGGATACTGGCTGAAATCGTCACATTCGAAGGTTAGTCGGGCTTACGCTCGATAATGACATTCTTGGGGGACGAAATTCTTCTCTGTAAAAATCTACATAGATTCCGCGAACAGAGATCTAGCAAAACTCAGCTCGCTCTGTTCCTTCATGAGAGCCAAAGTGCCGTAGACAACGGCGTTCAGATTGATGCCGTGTTCCTTGACTTCAGGAAGGCATTTGACACCATCCCACACTGCCGTTTAGTGAAAGAAGTAGAGCTTGCCAAGTACAGAACCAGATTTCTGACTGGATTCAAAACTTTCTTGTAGATAGAAATTAAAAAAAAAAAAACAGCAGATGTAAAGGTAATTTCCGGGTTACCCCAAGGAAGTGAAATAGGACCATTACTGTTTGCAATGCGTGTAAATGACCTAAGAGAAAGCGTCGGATGCTCATTATGACTGTTCGCAGATGCGATTGTCTGTAGTCCGCAGCTCGTGGTCTCGTGATCGCGTTCTCGCTTCTCGAGCATGGGCTCCCGGGTTCGATTCCCAGCGGTGTCAGGGATTTTCACCGACCTCGAGATGACTGGGTATTTGTGTTGTCCTCATCATTTCATCATCATTCGTGAATGTGGCGAGTTTCGGCTGAGTAAAGGTTGGGAATTTGTACGGGCGCTGATAACCGTGCAGTTGAGCGCCCCACAAAGCAAACATCATCATCATCATCGATAATCTGTAAGAAAGTAGGAACCCCACAAGACAGTATCGATTTGCAGCGTGACCTGCAGACGGTGGATGAATCGTGCAGGCTCTGGCAATTGACCCTGTACGTAAATAAACGTTCATAATGCCCTTACATAGGGAAATAAATCCACTACACTATTGATGACAAATTGCTGGAGAACAGGACCTATCGTAAAACATTTAGGTGAAGTTACCCAGAGGGACTTTAAGTACAATGATCACATGAAACAAAAAGTAGGAGAAGCAGACGTCAGACTGAGATTCATAGACAGAATCTTAAGGAAATGTAACTCATCCACGAAGGAAGTGGCTTGCAAGGCTCTTGTTCAATCGATTCTTCAATATTGTTCATCAATCTGGGATCCTTACCGTGTAGGACTGATAGAAGAGATAAGGTAGGAGGCCCAAATTTCCTCATTTAGTACATTAGGACCTGTATGTCCTGAAAAGTTACGGACTTGTATGAAAACTGCCGTTCAGTCGGCTTGCCATTAACAGTAATAGATACGAGTAATAATCAGTACTGTTGATTAGCTACCTGGCGGCAGCAAATGAGTTGCATAGACAGTCATCTGGCTGAAGTTTTCGCGGTCGCTAGAGAAATGGAAGAGTTGAACCTTGTCTACGGAATAAAACTGTCGTGCGATGCTTCACTGGCCACAGTCCACCAGATTTGCTGAGTCTTAACGTGTGTTAGGTCATATATAGTGAGAAAGGTATAGTTTTCTCCAGATGATAACTGAAGTCTTCGACTCCCAAGTAATACAATCTTTCCAAAAGTCTACAAAGTTCAATGCGTCTTTACGAATACAGGTAGAACAACCCATATAACAAATTATGGATTAAAAATTGCAAGCAAAATTCTAACTTCACTTCATTTCGTCAGGATCATAGGCCAAACATTTGACTATAACGATTAACGTTGGGGCAACAAAGGCGTCGTGTCGCAGTTCATGTTGGACAAGGAAAGAAAAAGAACGGGCATTGTTCTTACCGAAGGAGTCATCCTGCAATAGAACGGTGTGCTGACCCCATGCCTGTCCATACCGCATCAGACAACGCCATTGGCGTAGATGACACGGCGGTCGGTCCGATCCGATTGGCCCGTCTATGAATAGAACGCGTAACCTCCTGACGGCGAGTGAAGTCCTCTCTCGTGTTCTCCATACCACTTATCGCTTTTGACTTACCTTTTTTGTCACAATGTTTCGCTAATGTAACGAGTTGTCATTGCCATTATTGCATTATCAAAATACACTGACCAGCCAGAGCATTATGGCCACCTAACAGCCGGTATGTCAACCTTTGGCACGGATAACAGCGGCGACACGTCATGGCATGGAAGCAACGAGGCTTTGGTAGTTCGCTGGACGGTGTTGGCACCACATCTGCACAAACAAGGCGCCTAATTACCGTAAATCACGGGGACGGGGTGGCGATGAGGACTGACGCCACGTTAAATTACATTCCAGATGTATTCGATCGGGTTCAGATCTGGCGAGTTGCGGGATCAGCACATCAATCGGAACTCGCTACTGTGTTCCTCGAACTACTCCATCACACTCCTGGCATCGTGACACGGTGCATTATCTTGCTGAAAAATGCCACTGCCGTCGGGAAACATGATCGTCATGAACTGGGAGAACGTGGTCTGCAACCAGTGTACGAAACTCCTTGGCCGTCACGGCGCCTTGCACGAGTTTCTCTGGGCCCATTGATGCCCATGTTAATGGAGCATAATGGAGCTGCTGCCATGTTTTCTCCGTCTGACAGTACAGGCGTAAAGGAGCAGTTTCCCATGAAGACGACGGATTCGCGCTTTCTCCTCGGCATGATGAATGATGTATGGGGATTCTTCAGACCACGCAGTGCTTTGCCACTGTGCTAATGTCCAGTGCCGATGGTCACGTGCCCATTTCAGTCGTATTTACCGTTGTCGTGGTGTATACAGAGAAGTTGCAGCATTAGAAAATCGCAGAGAAATGTAGGAAGATCCGCAGCGGACAGGCACTTGGTGCAGGGAGTGGCAACTGACGCTTAACATAGACAAATGAAATGTATTGCGAATACATAGAAAGAAGGATCCTTTATTGTATGAGTATATGATAGCGGAAAAAACACTGGTAGCAGTTACTTCTGTAAAATATCTGGGAGTATGCGTGCGGAACGATTTGAAGTGGAATGATCATATAAAAGTAATTGTTGGTAAGGCGGGTACCAGGTTGAGATTCGTTGGGAGAGTCCTTAGAAAATGTAGTCCATCAAGAAAGGAGGTGGCTTACAAAACACTCGTTAGACCTATACTTGAGTATTGCTCATCAGTGTGGGATCCGCATCAGGTCGGGTTGACAGAGGAGATAGAGAAGATCCAAAGAGGAGCGGCGCGTTTCGTCACAGGGTTATTTGGTAAGCGTGATAGTGTTACGGAGATGTTTAGCAAACTCAAGTGGCAGACTCTGCAAGAGCGGCGCTCTGCATCGCGGTGTAACTTGCTGTCCAGGTTTCGAGAGGGTGCGTTTCTGGATAAGGTATCGAATATATTGCTTCCCCCTACTTATACCTCCCGAGGAGATCAAGAATGTAAAATCAGAGAGAGGCCTTCCGGCAGTCGTTCTTCCCGCGAACCATACGCGACTGGAACAGAAAAGGGAGGTAATGACAGTGGCACGTAAAGTGCCCTCCGCCACGCACCGTTCGGTGACTTGCGGAGTATAAATGTAGATGTAGATGTGGATGTAGATGTTAACAATGGCACATCCATGGGTCGTCGACTGCGGAGACCCATCGCTAGGAATGTTCGGTGGACTGTGTTTCCAGACGCACATGTACTCTGCCCAGCATTAAAGTCTGATGTTAGTTCCTCCACAGTTCGCCGCCTGTCCTTTTTTAGCAGTCTGCCCCGCCTTCCAAGTTCGACATATGTAATGAGGGGCGGCCGAGCAACCTCATAGCGTCTGGGAATTGTTTCACCTCGGTTTCTTCAAGTGTTGAAGACACTCACCACCGCACTCCTCTAATATCCGAAAAGTGGTGCAGTTTCCACATCGCAAGCTTCCGGACCAGCACAATCTGCCCTCAATCAGACTCAAACAGATCGCCATCCTTCCCCTTTCTACACACTAACACCACGGTTATTGATACTACTTGCACGTGCGTGCGTCTGATTAGGAGTCCTTTATGTCCAGGTGACGGTGCTATCGATTGGACAGGTTTATATCGATGGTAGGTCGATGGTCATAGTGTTACAGCTGATGCGTGTACGTGTTTCTACTTGATGTAATTCATAATCGTATATTATTAGCACCCAAATAAATTTCTCAAGATTAGAGAATTTGCACTATTAATCTAAAAAAAAGAAAGAAAATCTCATCCATGAGGTATTACAGGTGTATATCAGTGCTTTAGTATTGTGTTAGTATTGTGTCTAAGCGGGTTGATATTCACTTAACGGGAAAATATAAGGGCGGGACAGTGCCAGATAGAGTATATTATTATCTTGCTAGAGTTAGAAGTTCCAGTTGACGTTTCCCGTTTTTTAGCGAATTAAATTTGGGTTCTTAAATTCCTCCTTCTCCAAAACACAATGTAAATCTTGCTTCTGTTACCCACACGTATTTCGGCAGTTATATTTTATTTTCTGTAGGTCTCTATTTTTGTAAAAAATATTATACAAAGTTCATGGTTGGTTTTCTATTTTAAGCCTAAAGGCTATAACAAATACCTTTTTGGTTCTGACTGTTCACCTGAAACAACATTAACTGTGTAAATGAATTTGTACAGGTCAGATTGCTCTTATACCTTCTATAGCGTAACTTCCTGTCGTCTACAAAGTAGTCGGAAATATTTGCTTACAGAGATATTAATTCTGAAATACTTTTTCCGAGATCGGTAGTGGTCTATGCCCGGTTTTACGTCTTTTGTCCTATTACACAACTTTGGTATGTTTTGTTTGTTAGTAATTGCATGCACTTTTTTCACACCTTTTATACTCAGCTGGTACCACACGTTCTGAAACGTCCCCTTTGAACAACGCCATATGAAACGTCCCCTTTGAACAATTAATGAATTACAGTGCTTAAACTGACACACAATATTTTTAGCGCAACGCAGCCTGACTTTCCAAAATCCCTACAAAAGAATGGCCCTCACTAACATTAACCTATACGTTGCACAAATCATTTACCTCACAAAAATCTTGGTTACTGGAACTACTGCAATACAGCGAGCGCCACTACTGCCAGCTAAATAAAAGATTGAAACTACGGAAGGCACTAACTACTAATAGGCATAGTTAGCAAATGAAAGATTTTAATAGAGAACAAACAATGTATTTATCTTAATATCATCAGAAGTCATAATATATATAGCAGTTCATGACATCCAGTCTTACAGATTCAAAACCCCGCAATTTCTCTCGCCACATCCACCACTGCTGGCGGCTCACCTCCAACTGCGCAACGCTACGCGCTGTTAACAGCCAACTGCCCAACACTGCAATAGCGAACAACAATGCAAACCAGCCACAGACTGCACACAGCACAGCCAGTGATTTTCATATAGAGCGCTACGTGGCGCTACCAATATAAAAACTTAAACAGCCTACTTACAGTTCTTGAACACAAAACAAAGTTTGGGAGAAAACATACATCATCGTACTCATCGAGAGACGCGATATTACTGTAGCCGCTCGTTTGTTCATCGTTTATGTTTACTTTTCCAGTGTTGCACCAATTTTGAACGTTCTGTGCGAGTTTTTATAGTTCATCTGCTGGAGGAGAATATGTGCTCTATGTGTGTGTGTGTGTGTGTGTGTGTGTGTGTGTGTGTGTGTGTGTGTGTGTATCTTTGTGTAATGCAATGAGTGTTGTAGACAGAGTTGCATTTCGTAGTATTGTGTGTTTGTTGAAACCTCTCCTTCTTCGTATTGTTTGTCTGTGGTAGTTCCCTGTACTGCAATTTTTTTGGCAGGGACTATTGCTCTCTTTGAGACCTAGAGATCAGTTTCAATATCATATTTGTGATGGTATTGCTCTATGAGATGATCTGCTAAAGTGGAGTGTGTACTGTCACTTTTTAAGGCTCTGGTGTGCTCAGAATGATCAGTTTTAAAATTCCTCGAAGTCTGGAGTTACATTAGTTTGAAGGTAATTAGAGTAGCATGAACTAAAAGTTAACTGATATTCCAGCTTTGTTGAAATTGTCAGCAAAGGCAATATTAGTGTTGAATTGTTTATATCTTATGTTGTTTGAGTGTTATAATAATTATAGTTCTTGATTCTTCTCTGCGTTCCCCCTCAAGTGGATTTTCCTGTTTCTGTATCTTAGTATGTGCCATGTAGTATCACTTTCAAAATGTTACGGTTTCTATTTACTCCCTGTGTTTGACATGTGTTAGTATTCCTTGCTCTTTGTTGTGTCTGGTAGTTCATTTTTTATTTTGTTTGGTTAGTTTTTTGTTTGTTTCATAACTGCACCCATTCTCTCTGGCTATCTGGCGTATTGTGTTTACTTCCGGTGTACAGCTGAGTTTATATAATGGGGTTCTGTTAAGCCTGTGAAGCTTGCATTTAAAACTTGAATGTTTGTGTATCAGTGGGCGATTGGACTGGTTGTGAATGGCTCTAAGTGTAGTTATGGATTTCCTGTATATTAGAAAGTTATGTTTGTTGTTCATTCTGTTTATGGTGATGTCTAGGAACTTAAGTTTTACGTCTGCTGCTGTCCCAATAGTTAATTTCATTTTAGATTTTGCGTAATGGATTTTATAAGTAGTATCATCTGCAACACTAATCACATTCTTCACAGGCGCCTAATAGCTTCCCCACAAGCAGCATGGTGAGTATATATCGCCAGTGGAGACTATTAATTGAGGGGTAGAGTTCAGAAGGTGGCAATGTGGTGGAAGTAAACGCAAATTAAAACTGGCAAGTAATTGGCTGTTAGCACCATTTGCACTTTTAATCAGTACAATTTAAATTAAAACTGTTCGTAATTGATTGCAAATTATGCTAAATTGAAAGCTGTATTTACCTCGCATCGATCGAATGGAATGTAAAATTTAGTGTAACGTTCGCAAAGGAGATACTTAGACAATACTTAACAGTTGATAGAAGTATCATCGAGATTAAAATATAGTTAAAGATGATTAATAGTTATGTTGAACAAATTTATAGCTATAATAATAATAATGATAACAATAATAATTAATTGACGTAACAAAAATGAGTAGGTTATATGAGGTAACACTCAAATTAGTTTCAGAAAATTAATAGTGATATGATATACCTAAAATGAAACGCAGTTTACCCACTTTCAACAAGGTGTAGAAATGGTTTTTTGAAAAACACATATGTGCTATTAAGTCAGGACAAATGGAGGAAGATGAATGTAAGAACGGTCAAGGTCCAAGCTACTTTACTGATTGATGGAAGCATAATGTGTGAATACGACGTGTGTACGCCTTCTTCAAGGAAAAGATTGATGTTCAAAAGCACAAAATAGAGTATTTTCATATATTGGCACAGTAGAATTTCCTCAAATTTTAAATCGAGCTCTTTTGGAAAGATAAATAGAAACTTCTCCAGTGCCATCGATTCATATGGAGTTTCAGTGGTGACTTATAACTTTGGTCTCAGCAACTGGACAAAAAAGTCCTCTGAAGAAACCAAAGTACGTCGAAATTAGTTATTGAAAGACTGACCATCTCACACAGGGTAGCGGGCTAACAGACATTGAGAAGGTGTATAAAAAATTGGGACCCGAAGCTATATTTTAAATACAGCGTTTCACGATCGAACAAAGAAACAAACTGATGGGGAATATGCGTGTGAGCCCAGACAGTGCAAACATCAAATGGTTCAAATGGCTCTGAGCACTATTGAACTTAACAGCTGAGGTCATCAGTCCTCTATAACTTAGAACTACTTAAACCTAACTAGCCTAACGAAATCACACACATCCATGCCCGAGGTAGGTTTCGAACGTGCTACCGCAGCGGTCGCGCGGTTCCAGATTGAAGCGCCTAGAACAGCTCGGCCGCTGCGGCCTGCTGCAATCATCGAACAGCTGGTTGATGCAGGCAGATTTTTATGCGGAACACAGAGAAATAGGATCACGTACTGGGTCTAGGAACTATCAGAAGTGATCCTAAGCACTAGGTCATAACAGCAGGTTATGTGGGGATCAGATGCAAACCATACATTACATATGTATGTCAACCATTTGCATCCACAAAGTGATTGTGTAGCGTATAGTTCAACGCGCTCGGCAGATCAGCTTCCCCAACACACCCAGTTTGCAGTCAGAAGGAGGCAGATGAAGTAAAACTGCTGAGGAAGCAAATCTTTGCACACGTCGTCCCAGTAGATACATCGGACACTGGTATGACCCCAAAGCAAACTAACAAGAGTCTACAGCACCCAGAACTGCATCTTTCGCTCGGATGATAACTGCAGAAGGCATCTGTGCTGAACACATGGAGACTATATTGTCGATTTGTCGGAGAACATAGTTGACGTAACTATTATTGTGCTGACGGTGCTGCTGTCTTCATAAATGTAGCAAGACTCCAGCATAAGTAAATTTCAGAAATAATAGTGCCAGAGGCAAATGTCTTTGTTTTACGATAAGATACAAGCAGGATACCAAATCTGATCTTGTATTGCAACATTTTCATGCGAACCTCAATAAATGAATAAGGATATTATAGCATTGCCTCCGGTAGAACAAACTTTCGAGAGCCTTAAGAACGGAAAAGCGTTATCTGCGCTATGAGAATTACAAACATTATTACCCGTGTTCTTTTGTATAGGAAGAATGAGTGTTTTTTTTTTTGGTTCATTGTCTTATCGATTCTGCTGTTCTCGTTGATGGACGTTAATTGTTCACAGTCTGTAATTAAATGTCACTCTGGCCATTTTTGTGTAGGCTCATAATAATATGAAAACGGTGTCTTCTAGTATTTTTCAATTCATATTAGGCAGATATACAGTTTTTTTTATTGTTAACGATATCATGAATGC
The DNA here is from genome assembly GCF_023897955.1 of Schistocerca gregaria. Lineage (NCBI taxonomy): Eukaryota > Metazoa > Arthropoda > Insecta > Orthoptera > Acrididae > Schistocerca > Schistocerca gregaria. The sequence goes on along the minus strand of NC_064920.1, from coordinate 970,396,356 downwards.
TTACGCTGCCATTGCACATAGGCAGCTATCTTGGAGCATTCAACCCCACAGAAAAATTAATTAAACATTGTTTGAATCTATTATCGCGTAATATTAAAAATGGATCTTTAATCCATCGTGAGGAGGAATGATGTCTTCACGTTGGGATATGTATGCTATTGTTGGTGATTGCACCCTCAGAAAAATTATCTGTGCCTTTTAACAAACATAAAATAGAAAAGATTCATTAATTATATTTTTCAAAACCATTTTATACAATAAGAATAACGGCACAGTTATCGTTGTATGAAGTACCCAATTAAAAATTTAATTATTCATTACACGAAAATATCTATTTCATAAAGCATGCTGTACATCTACATCTATACACTCATAAGCCACCTTGTGGTATGTGACGGAGGACAAACCGAGTGCCACGATCATTTCAGCCTCTTCTGTTCTATTAGTAAATGATGCATCGCCAGAGTCACAGCCGGTAAGCGTTCACATGACCTGAAGGTTATGAGTTTTCCATCACGCTCATAAAAGTGCGAAGAAGTTAGTTGTTTGCTGGATTCTGTTGGAGGGTGCGTTCTCGGAATTCAAACAGTAAAGTAAGACTATGGCTCTTTCGTATTGCCTGCCTCTGAGGTTCGAATAAAAAGCTCGCGACCTTCTAGCATTTACTAAAATAATCCTTGACGAAAATCTTCTATCTTCTTCGGATCGTCTCTATCGACTCTACTCAAGGAAAGTTTGAACCGAGTGTTACGGAAGCACCGAGTGCAGAGCCACGATGTGACAGTTCGAGAAGCACCAAGCCGACGAAGAGTCTCCAGTTAATCACAGTGCAACTTTAGCCCTGTGCTAAAACTCACTACACCCGGTGACTCCTGTGAACAAGACTATAATACAGCTTATTATTGCCATTTGCGTGCAGGTTCTCTACCGACTGAGCGATCCAGTTTCTGTGAAGTTACGAGAGAGATAATGGTGGAAGGAAAGCTCTGAGGGCGAGTCAAGACCAGTGTTTAGCTAGCTCAGTCGGTGCCGGCAAAGTGTTTCAGACTGTTCGGTAAGGATTCTGGCCAGCTTCTGTAATGAAAAAGCCGAGTAAAGTTTCTTATCGGCAGAATTTGAAAGACGTCGCGAGACATCTGCACACAACCACTGACAAAAAACTTAAGACAAATAGTTCGAAAAAAATAAAAATAAAGGATAAGTTGCTAGAGCAATTCCTCGCTAAAGACTAAGGTCCCAGATTCAAGTCTCCGTCCGACACATGGTTGTGATATGCCAGAAAGTTTTAGTCCTATGAGGTAGTTCACTTTTAAAAATGCTGTCGACCTTACCATCTAGCAAGCCTCTGAATAAATGAAAAGCTTTATTTCAGTGCCACATGAAACTCATTTCATTTGTCTCCACAGTGGCTATGGGAGCTATCAAATCGTGCCTTAATTTCGAGATTTTTGCATATGAAAGAAACTTCCTGCTTCAGTGCCTGTCCACAAAGTCAGTGATGTTGAAACAAGCTATTACCATTTTTCAGTTCAAGATAGTAGATTTTTTGTGTGCCGATTGTGTAACGTCGTCGACCCCATCCGTCGAATAACGTTCAAAACCTACCAAAGGGGTACTTGAAAAGAAACACATTTTGTAAAATTAATAAATCCTCAAACTGAAGTAGTGATATAAATAATTTGGACATATTTCGTACTCTTACTGGAAGAGTGACATACATATTTTTCATTTACTTAATCTGTATCAAATGTAGAGGCTGATTTAAAAGTAACTGTACACGATTTGTGGGGGTAATATACGGATATAAATAAGAGTAAAATCTTAAATTAAGTTTTGCTGATACTACTTTATTTCCGTGTTGTGATGCATAATGCCATTTATGGTAGACATTACATCATTGGCTAGTATAGGCTTTTTTGCGTGTTGTCTGCATATCGACCGATGTTGCTTTGTCGACAGTGCCCCTGTACATTTCAATTGGCAAGAAATTATCTCGTAGTTGGTCATCCTGATAAGCTGACTGGTCCTGCAGGATCAGTTGCTTGGTCCGCCGAATCTCCGGATCTCAACACCTGGGCTTCTACCTTTGGGGTCGTCTTAAGGAGCTCGTGCATCGTGTGAATGTGCCGAACTATAGCAACTAACTGAGAATAGCTCTGCAACTGTGCGGAATGAGATGAACGGAGCCTCCAACATTACGAGAGTGGTAAGAAGTCGAGGACGTCAATGTCTTCGTCTACATGGACAGCATTTTCTACATGCTCTGGGGTAAACCTACAGTACATAGTTAATTTCGGGTTCTTTCGTGTCGTTGCTTTCTGAGAAGAATTAACTTCACGTTGTTTGTGTTGCATTTGTGATCCCAGCTCTACTGCATAACTCTGAACTCTGACATGAAACAATTTAAGATAAAACTTCATTTAAAGTTTTACTCTTATTTTGATGTATACATTACACCTGTTGTAACAGCGATCGTAACAGTCGCAGGGTAGTAGTGACGGAAACGTGGCGGGACCCGCGGAGCGGCCCTCGAACAACAACACAACGGGAGAGGACTGACACGACCACCGAAAGACCGTACGACACAACAAGAACGAACAACAGAGTTATGAAAACCAAACAAAACAACCACGTCTACTCGTAAAGAAAACATGATAGTAAATACGCTGTCTAATGCGAAGCGATATGTCCTGAGAGACGTACGCCACGTTAGACTGGCAGGCTGAGCTTTTTTTTTCTTTTATTGTTATGTTATACCTGCACATACAAACAGGTAGGCTGGCACCAGCATTCTACGCCGCTCTTCAGCCTTAGAGGAGACAATGATAAAAGACAGAAAGAATACTCAGAAATGACAGAATGGGGCGAAATAACAGTAGCCATAAAATACAAAACATGGAGCCGTTCACACTCGACGAGTAATCACACCACAAGCTGTTGACACGACGCACAAATATCGATGATTGCTATAACACATGATCTCCGGCGCGCGAATGTCCACGTAACGTGTGCGAGTCTGTGGACCTACCAAGAGGTGAAGAAGTGTGAGGGGGGGGGGGGGGAGAGGGAAGAGCAAAGATGCCAATGGCAGAGGAGATGGGAGGAGGAGTAGAGGGATGGGGGGGAGGCCCGGGGGAGGTGTGGGGAGAAAGGGAGGAGTGAGGGAAGGGGGAGAGGAGGAGAGAAGGGAGAGAGGGTGCCCAAAGGAACAAACACAGGAAGAGGGAGGGAGGACCAAAGTTGGTAGGAGGGGTAGATGGAGGGAAGGAGGGCGTCATCAGGGAGGGGGAGCTGGCGGGAGCCACCTTGGGAGAGGGTAAGGAGGGTGGAGAGATGGAGAGCAGGTGGGATGTGGGAATACAGGCGCGGCAGCGGGCGGTGGTGGGAGAGGATGGGGGAGACAAGCGGGTGAGGAGGATCGAGTGTATTGGAGGTGTAGAGGATCTGCATCCTTTCAAGGAAAAGGAGGAGGTGGGGGAACGGAATTAGGTCGTACAGGATCCTCGTGGGGGAGGAGAGATGGATGCGGTAGGCGAGGCGGAGAGCATGGCGTTCAAGGACTTGAAGGGATTTATAAAAGGTAGGGGGGCGGAGATCCAGGCAGGATGGGCGTAACAGAGGAACAGGCTTAGCGACAGGCGGTCGCTGAAGTACTCGATCGGCGACGCCGCTATTGGCCGCTGCAACCACGTGTTCCACTGTGGCGCCCTCACTCTAAATGCGGGCCAGGAGGCGCGCACCGCCACAGATTACGGCGGGATGGTGCAGAGACCTCTAGGGGTCTTCGACGTCCATGACGTCTGGCGGGGATTCAAATTCCGCGGCGCGCGGTACCAGAACATCCACGAAGTGTGTACAGCCACTTTTGGATCACCTTGTATAATTGGACATAGCGACAGGTCGCAGCTAGCGTGAGTAGTACACATATTATTATGCATTAATATGTGTCAAGACCACTATGTTTCTCTTATCCGTCACATGTAGCGTAGGAGTGTGAAAGGGTGATCAGAACAAGCAGTCATCATGCGAACTTTTATTCTGCAAATAACTATAAGGTGTGTAACGTTAGCGGCATTGTAGGAGACTTTTGCAATCAGCTTTAATTAACTTTCTACCTCTGTGTCCTACACGTCTGATATTTGTTATTTTTTGTTGTGGAATGTATACTTCAGATATTATGAGACTAGATTTTTTTGTATAACATGGCAGTCGATGAGAAGATTATAAAACTACTTCTCTGAACAAAATACGTTCACCTGAGCGCGAGCTAGGCTGATAGCTCGTAACAAAATTAAACTTCAGGGTCGTAGACGTTAATAGTACTTACAATTGCGCTGTCTCCACTGAAACAGAATTTGTCTGCAGGTCACCAATCTTGTTGCTCTCCAGGTCTCTGCAAACAAACAGTAACGTTGCACTTACAACACAAATAAACGTCACAAGTAAGAAAATTCATTTTCACAATTTATATGAAATGCATATGGTCTTAAGAAGGAATTGGTAACGAAATTACCTTTCAAGTTCTTTTTAGTTCTGAACGTCAAAAGTACATTATTAAATTAACCAATACTACGTTAAACGTAAATACTTGGTGCGGCATGAGCAGCACGGCAATAAAAATTGACACAAACTCAGCCTCCAATAACAATGTGCACAGGTAAGACACACTCAGATAAGCTTGCAATTCGTACATTAGGTACGAGGTCCTGTACTTTAAAGTATTTCTCATATCTCTATGGGCTATTGAAACAAATATGAGAACCAGCGTCTCATCAACATGGGAGTACGTGATTAAAATGCGCCCAGTTTGTTACCAGTAAAAGAATAGGTATCGACAAGTAGAGCACCTTTAACAATAAAACACTGCGTTCATAATGGACTAGGGATGTTTCCCTTTACAGATAATCAAATACAACAAAGAAATGTCTATATAATGGCAATTAATATCTCTATGCCTCATCTCTACCCACATTGTTTAACAAAAATAACACTAGTAATTACAGTAATGATAAAATTGAAATAATGTTCTAATGTTACACCAAAAAAATTAATATCTTAAAGTAACAAGTCGTTGACAGTAATGTGTTGCAGTTTCGTTGATATCTCTTTGTAACATTCTAAACCTGAGACGCGACAGTTGCCATCTTTCGCTTGCAAAAACTGTAAAATATTGTTGCCTTTAGATGTATAGTTGTGGCGCACCATAGCAGCTTACAGCAACTGTTACTCTCCTTATACATAGTAGGTACAATTTCGACATGGATGTAGAAATGCTAAACACCATTCAGTGCTGTTACTGAAGTCAGTATTTAACCACCAGAACAAGCTGACGTTTAGATGCACATAAAACATTTCACAAGTATATGCCACAAATGCAGTTCATAATGCAAAATACGGCGCAGTTCTTCTGCTATAATTGGTGTGACCATCGTAACACATCGTGGACGTAACTGTAGACTGACTGAAACTGGAAATAAGTGGTCCATTGGTGTACTACATTTAGCTAAATTGTGAGCTGGTGCTCTTTTACTATTGGTTTCAGCAGCTCACAATTCACGTAGTTCATAACACTTCAACATTAAAACAGACTTGATAGCGTAAAATCAACAGAAAAGTCTCCAAGTTTCCTTACACAGGAGACGGCATAATTAGCAGGGTAGCGGCATGAAGAGATTCCCTTGTGTTTGCAGTAGTCGGTCAGGGACATTGTAAGTAGGCTGTTTAGGTTTTTTATATTGGTAACGCCACGTAGCGCTCTGTATGAAAGTCACTGACTGCATTGCATTTTCTTTGCTAATTTATGCTACTTGATTTGCCAATTTACATTTTTTATCATTGCTGTTTGTGTTAATTGTTTTGTACTGCTGCACTACCTCGTCCCTTAGTTTGGCATCTGAGCTCAGTAGATTAAAGTTAGCTTAAGAGGGGGTAGATTATATATGAGAACGAGTTGTGATTAATTGGATGAAATGCATTGAGAAGCTATTAGAAAATGGTTTGGCCAAAAAAGGATATTGAAAGAGGATATGAACAAAAATTAGGGTTTAGGGACAACAGGTTTAGGTAGGATTTTCTTGGAAATAAATGATGAGGTAAGATAATGGAAAATAAATAATGAGGTAAGAAATATGTGGACATATAAATACAGAAAGCATGCTTGGACAGGATTTTTTTTTTTGTAGGAACGGATGTTGAGATAAGACGAAGGATCTATGGAATGACGTTTTGGGTTGGACTGCAGTACCAAATGTTACACTGAAAACAAACCCTGTCCTGTATTTTTGTCTTATTACACTACGTGAATTGGTCTTTTTCCTGTCTTTATGTGTTTAGCTAATAAGTTATTTCCTTTGTATAGATGTTTGGACATTATTTATTCTGTTCTGCTTTAATGCTCATGTGTGAAATTAATGTATCGAAAACTATTCTCATTATTTTATATATTCACTTATGTCATAATTCCTGTAACACTGATGTATCTGTTTATTTCTATTCTTTTGTAAAGCCTGTACTACTACAAATGTTATCTGTATTATTATGTTTTTCATGATGTATTTTGTAACTTTGTTATTGTATTCTTATGTTATAAAATTGTAATTGACACCAGTTCATCAAATTAAGTAACTTGTAAGTTACATTTCACTGCACACATTTCTGTTGGTCATAGTATATGGACAATATGTGAGAAGTAGGGACTGTTAGTGTTTGCATGGGTGTTGATAATTCAGCAAGGGACTGGTTAATAGCATTGCTGGTTCTAAGGACAATTCCAAAAACTTTGTGCGTGCATAAGTGGTGGTTGATGGACTTGCTATATTCTCCGCAAGACTCATCGATGGTGATTGTGCACCTGCACAGTCGCAACAGATGACTGCTGGCCGTCTCTACAAGGACTGAAGTGGGTCTGCACCTTCGATGGCCCACCAATACCATTATTTCTACAAGGACTGCAGTGGGTCTGCACCTCTGGTGGCCCACCAATACCATAATCTCTACCAGGACTATAGTGAGTCTGCTCTGTGATGACCTACCTACCAATAGTCCTAACTTCGACTGACTCTGCTGTGGGTTTGCTCTGTTGTGGCCCATTACCTGTCTGCATGTCTTTCAGTTGGAAGGACAACACTACTTCTTCAAGACTGCATGGAAATCCACTACTTACGTGAGCATTCTCTTTTACTGCTCAGACTTCGAGGGAAAAAAAAACACTGCAATTTTACTATGATGGATAATCAGGACTGTCTTTATGGACTATGAGAAAATTTTAGCTTTTGACCAACATTGTATCAATAAGTGTGTGCATTTGATTTCTTTCTTATTGCGATTATGAAAAATTTCATCAAATCATTATTGGCTACTGCCCAAAACAATTTGTAAAATTTTTTGTGGGGAGCATGGGGCTATGTAAGTAGGCTGTTTAGGTTTTTTATATTGCTAACGCCACGTAGCGCTCTGTATGAAAGTCACTGGTTGTGCTGTGTGCAGTCAGTGGCTGGTTGGCATTGTTGTAATACTCGCCATTGTAGTGTTGGGCAGCTGGATGTTAACAGCGCGTAGCGTTGCGCAGTTGGAGGTGAGCCGCCAGCAGTGGTGGATGTGGGGAGAGAGATGGCGGAGTTTTGAAATTTGTAAGACTGGATGTCATGAACTGCTATATACATTATCAATTTTGAACACTATTGAGGTAAATACATTGTTTTTTCTCTATCAAAATCTTTCATTTGCTAACTATGCCTATCAGTAGTTAGTGCCTTCAGTAGTTTGAATCTTTTATTTAGCTGGCAGTTGTGGCGCTCGCTGTATTGCAGTAGTTCGAGTAACGAAGATTTTTGTGAGGTAAGTGATTTGTGAAAGGCATAGGTTAATGTTAGTCAGGGCCATTCTTTTGTTGGGATTATTGAAAGTCAGGTTGCGTTGCGCTAAAAAATATTGTGTGTCAGTTTAAGCATAGTCTTGTATAATTTTTCTAAGGGGACGTTTCAACGTACTTGGAATAATGATACTTTGACTAACTACAAGACTGGGTAATAGCATACCAAATATTGAAACAGCTGGTATCAGACATTGAGCAACATCACTGCGAAACGAGTTTGGAGCAATAAAGCGGCCTAAGACTTATGGCAATTATACTGCTGGTCTGTAACTTTCAGAAACAAAGAAAATACTGAAACTTCGTGGCATATTTAAATTGTGTGCCAGACCAGGTCTCGAACCTGAAACTTAATCGTTTCGCCGCCAAATCCGCTATCCACTGAGACCGCCGGACAGGACTCAGAACCCGTCCCCTCAATTTCAGGTCTGCAGGAGACGGCCGTCACACCTTGCGGCCTGTACCAAATCGCTGCTGGCTAACAGCTTAGGGACGGGGAAAGAGATAGAGAAAGAGAGAGAGAGAACTCTAAAATTCCAACTGGCGCCACTGAGAGCTCTACACCAGGGCGTGTACTCGTGGCTATAAAGGTTCTTTTTATTACTGCACAGGTCGTCGGACCTTATCTGCACTTTTATACCATTCTTAAATTGGCACCTATACGAAATCTTTACAAAAAAAGTGAACACGTGAGTTCCAAATACCCCGTAAGATGAACAGACCGACCTGAATATTTCACAAGGCCATGAGCAATTCCTTTCCTTCGTACGAGAACGGTAGCGCCTGACCAATAATCCTCCTCTAGCCATCCTTGTATTATCCGGATGTTGAATTCTTACTTTCTTGTTCCTCGCCTCATACCACTTTTTATTTCAAAACTTTATTCAACAAATTATAACATTTAACACAATTATATTATAGTGACAGAAAAGCAAACTCAGTTTAGAGGTAACTGTGTACATTGTAACATATTGACACTTCAGTCTTCTGTATGGAAATTGTGTAAGTACGCCCTCTACTAGTTATGTAGCTTCTTTGTCTACTAGCCCAGTACTCAATATATGACAAGGAGACATTCTTACACTTTGCTTCTGTTATTATTCCGAAAGAGTAACGTCCAACTTTTGTTTTCATTTTGTGTTTTGATAACACCATAATATCTTCAGTTCTCATTAAAGTACGTCGGGGAATCTGTGATAGGGTTTCTCTTCATGATTGTGAAATGTACCGTGCTTACTTTCAGCCAGTTTGTTGCGTTACTTTGGTGGTTTGGAACGCCTATTTCTCTATGTTGTATTAATCTATTCTTCGTATTACCGCTAACTTATCTTGAGTCCATAACCTGTTCAAGTTTTCTCCACATACAAATTTGTGTGTCATGTTGTCTGACTAATTACATGCTTGAAATTGATTAGTACAAGCCTAATCTATTTTATTTAGCTCATCATGTGTTTCAATTATCTCACTTATTAGCTTCTGCCAAGAGACATTCACATCACTGATAATGATTATAGTGTAGATTGTTATAAGTATTGTCCAGTTAACAAAATGGTTCAAATGTCTCTGAGCACTATGGGACTTAACTTCTGAGGTCATCAGTCCCCTAGAACTTAGAACTACTTAAACCTAACTAACCTACGGACATCAGACACATCCATGCCCGAGGCAGGATTCGAACCTGCGACCGTAGCGGTCGCGCGGATCCAGACTGTAGCGCCTAGAACTGCTCGGCCACTCCGGCCGTCTCCAGTTAACATTCGGACATTGTATTTGATTTTAGTTTCTTTTTAAGCTGAGTGTAAATTGTTCGGATTAAAATATATTTCATTGTAATCTAGTGCCAGATTGTCATTTTTCTCTGCTTCGGGCGTAGCGGCGCGGTCGGGGCGCCTTGCCACGGTTCGCGCCGCTCCCCCCGTCGGAGGTTCGAGTCCTCCCTCGGGCATGGGTGTGTGTGTCGTCCTTAGCGTAAGTTAGTTTAAGTTAGATTAAGTTGTGTGATGACCTCAGCAGTTTGGCCCATAGAAAATTACCACAAATTTCCATTTTTTTCCATTTTTCTCTGAAACTGTCACCCAACAGAGTTGAAGATTTTCAGCTCATTTCCCTCGAACGACTAGTCGAACACTCACGCTACATAATAACTGCAATCAAGATTCAGCAACTCGAGTGACTGCTGCTCTTACTGATTTCCCTTCATATATATTTTTAGTGCAGTGAAGGAACTACACAGTTGGAAGCCTGCGAGCTGGTTAGCAAAAGACAAGAATTCTTTTAGGAGCAGTTGGATGTCATTAAAGTGTTCAGTTCAGGTAAACAGACATACATTCAGTTCACCCTCGCCATGGTTGCTATCGGCCGTTTCGTAGGGACGCCATATTAGTTCATTCTGTTCAAAAGCCAGTTATTCCGTTTTAATACATCGCAGCCAGATAGTCTGCTTTCAGTATGCGCTTTGGTCGTCTCATTCATGTTCGATGCTACTTTTCTGCGTTCTTCCCGTAGTTTCCTAACCATGCTTACAATGACTGGTCGTATTCGTGTATTATCTGCGTAACTTTGCGTTAATCATGTCCACCTACCTTTGCCAAGCTACAGTTCATCATTAGGACCCCTTGTCTAAGCATTTAATTTTTTTTATGTCAATAGGTAACTCATGTGTTTCACTTTGCAACTGTAAATCTGTTTATAATAGTGACCCCTTGTTCCTGGTATACGAGAGTCATTTTTAAAGTAAGAACCGATACGGCATCGTGACCGCGCATCCTGTCACCTGACGTCCTTTCACGATCGGCCACTCCTGGCCAGTCTCTCACTACGTCGCCATTACGTTTCACGTCTCTGCCGGTGTTGGTTGTATGGTTACACTGCTTAATTTGTCGCCATGTCAATCAGTAACCCCGCCGATTGTGAAGTGCACTCGGTTATTCGGTTCTTAAATGCAAAACAAGTTCATCCTGCTGAAATTCACCGGCAGCTTGTTGAAGTTGATGTTGCAGGTGTAATGAACGATGAAAGAACGATACGGACTGTTTATTATCATGAATGAAGGCTTGACACAAAAAGTTGATGAGGCAATTCGCCAGAACAGGCGCTTCACTATTGACGAGCTACATAAGAAATTCCGACAACTTTCAAGGTCAGTAGTTTATCACATTGTTACTGACAAACTTCACTACAAAAAATGTGTACGAGATAGGTGCGAAACATTTTGATAGAAGAAACACAAAACAAAGCGAACTGCACATTCTTTGTCCGATTTGGAGCACTATCACAAGGATGCGACGAGACCTTGAGCCACATTGTGATCTGTGACGAAACTACACTCCAGAGCATAAACGTCAGTCCAGCCAGTGGCGCCATTCAGACTCCCCGCTGAAACCACGAAAATTCAAACAAGACCACGGAAAATCGTGACCATGGTTTTTGGGGACCAGAAAGTCAGTTTTCTGTTAGACGTTTTTGCTGAGAGGTACTATGAAATATTATTGAAGCTTAAGGGCGCTACTGAAAATCGCTGGCTGGGACTGCTCTCTAGCGGCTTCGTTCTGCTTAACAATGCTCGGCCTCAAGTTGCGGCAAGAACAAAGACGCAACGAGACAAGTTTCATTCGGAATTACTGGATCATTCACCATACAGCCCTAACTGAGCGCCATCATACTTCCATCTGTTTCAAAAACTGAAGGAATTTATTGGTAAAAAGTTCCTGGAAGATAATGGTATGTGGAAAGAAACTTTTAGTAACTGGTTTGAAATTCAGGCGGTAGAGTTCTTTGATGCTGGGATCCGAAAACTGGTGCCATGACTTGACAAATTTTTAGATATTCATGGCGACTATGTTGGAAAGTTAAAAAAAGTGTATATTGTAGTTTGTATACTCTTTAAGTTCAATTACAAATCGTTTCTTACATTAAAAATGACCCTCATAGATTAGATGGCCCCTAGTCTCATTAATATGTCTATGTGTGTGGTGTGATACCCATACTGTCACTATTGACTGGGTAGCCCCCATTACCTATTATTCAATAAGACGTTTTCGTTGCACAGTATTAATATTTCCTTTAATTAATTTGCGCGAGCGCATGGGGTGCTTCCCTTCTCTGTAGCTCACCAGAGATCGGGGTTTAGCATCATAGAGGTATGCAAAGCAGCACAGCCGAAACCGCACATTGGATGTGAAGGACTGTATGTAGTTTAGTTTACAGTGTATGTGATTTTACAGAACTTATGTGGCGACTATGATTGAAGAATTTTATTAAGTGGGTTATTTGGAAAGTCCGCTTTTACTTTAGACATCCTGCTTATCAACAGTGCAATTGTTTTGTTAATTACACTTCTGGAAATTGAAATAAGAACACCGTGAATTCATTGTCCCAGGAAGGGGAAACTTTATTGACACATTCCTGGGGTCAGATACATCACATGATCACACTGACAGAACCACAGGCACATAGACACAGGCAACAGAGCATGCACAATGTCGGCACTAGTACAGTGTATATCCACCTTTCGCAGCAATGCAGGCTGCTATTCTCCCATGGAGACGATCGTAGAGATGCTGGATGTAGTCCTGTGGAACGGCTTGCCATGCCATTTCCACCTGGCGCCTCAGTTGGACCAGCGTTCGTGCTGGACGTGCAGACCGCGTGAGACGTCGCTTCATCCAGTCCCAAACATGCTCAATGGGGGACAGATCGGAAGATCTTGCTGGCCAGGGTAGTTGACTTACACCTTCTAGAGCACGTTGGGTGGCACAGGATACATGCGGACGTGCATTGTCCTGTTGGAACAGCAAGTTCCCTTGCCGGTCTAGGAATGGTAGAACGATGGGTTCGATGACGGTTTGGATGTACCGTGCACTATTCAGTGTCCCCTCGACGATCACCAGAGGTGTACGGCCAGTGTAGGAGATCGCTCCCCACACCATGATGCCGGGTGTTGGCCCTGTGTGCCTCGGTCGTATGCAGTCCTGATTGTGGCGCTCACCTGCACGGCGCCAAACACGCATACGACCATCATTGGCACCAAGGCAGAAGCGACTCTCATCGCTGAAGACGACACGTCTCCATCGTCCCTCCATTCACGCCTGTCGCGACACCACTGGAGGCGGGCTGCACGATGTTGGGGCGTGAGCGGAAGACGGCCTAACGGTGTGCGGGACCGTAGCCGAGCTTCATGGAGACGGTTGCTAATGGTCCTCGCCGATACCCCAGGAGCAACAGTGTCCCTAATTTGCTGGGAAGTGGCGGTGCGGTCCTCTACGGCACTGCGTACGATCCTATGGTCTTGGCGTGCATCCGTGCGTCGCTGCGGTCCGGTCCCAGGTCGACGGGCACGTGCATCTTCCGCCGACCACTGGCGACAACATCGATGTACTGTGGAGACCTCACGCCCCACGTGTTGAGCAATTCGGCGGTACGTCCACTCGGTCTCCCGCATGCCCACTATACGCCCTCGCTCAGAGTCCGTCAACTGCACATACGGTTCACGTCCACGCTGTCGCGGCATGCTACCAGTGTTAAAGACTGCGATGGAGCTCCGTATGCCACGGCAAACTGGCTGACACTGACGGCGGCGGTGCACAAATGCTGCGCAGCTAGCGCCATTCGACGGCCAACACCGCGGTTCCTGGTGTGTCCGCTGTGCCGTGCGTGTGATCATTGCTTGTACAGCCCTCTCGCAGTGTCCGGAGCAATTATGGTGGGTCTGACACACCGGTGTCAATGTGTTCTTTTTTCCATTTCCAGGAGTGTATATCACTTAGACTTGGCCACATTCTTTCCATGGACGATAGCGTGGTTTGTATTTTTACTCTGAGTATGTTCCCTTTCTAGAGATGGTTCATATGGATGTAAGCACTATGGGACTTAACATCTGAGGTCATTAGTCCCCTAGACTTAGAACTACTTAAACCTAACTAACCTAAGGACATCACACACACCCATGCCTGAGGCAGGATTCGAACCTGCGATCGTAGCAGCAGCGCGGATTCGGACTGAAGCGCGTAGAATCGCTCGGTCACAACGGCCGGCCCTTTCTAGAGAAATCGTCCCAAAGATGACATGGCGTTTTTTACTGCTCAGACTGTTATTGAAAGTATCTGAACGACGTACCACACTTCCGTCGGATTCAAGACTTTTTTGTTTTGTCTGTGATATTTAGTTCCCTGTGAAAGAGATGTATTTTGCTCGGAGATTGCCACAAAAGTGCATCGGGATGATGCTGTTGTTTGGGAGGAACAGTACTCCCATTCAGTTCCCAATATTTATATCTCCGAGGTAGTACGGAGAAGCCTGGTTCTGCCAGCAGGTTCGTCGTCTTCTTTTGATTTATTTGTGCTCCAGATGGCTTATTGTAAGATTCCATTGCTTCATGTAGGGTACTTCGTTAAGTTCACCACTTCTTAGCAGTGACCCCTGTATGATCTGAATGCGCTGCTGAAACGATATTTCGGTTCGTGTCCAACACAGGTAATATTTTGTGTATCACTCTTAGTAGGCGTTCGGGAGTGAATATCAAATGGCACACAGACATTGGGAGATCTTTGCTAACCGAACGTTCTGTTTTAATAGGTTTGAATAGCTCGCGTAATTGCTTGGAGTAAGACGTGACCAATTCTTTCCAAAGGGTTGCCACACTAAAGCGAAAGTAAAATTGCGTGATTCTTGTGGAGTGACTCGGTGGTAGATTAATTAGCGTCTCAATTTAAGAAGGAAATCTCTTGAAAAGCGGTTGTGTAATCTGTAGATTAATGTAGTGCTGAAAAATTCACTGCCTAGATAGATATTTTGTGGAAATTAAAGTCTTACTTGTTTCCCATAGATATGGTTGGTCTATAAACAATAATTTAAAAAGTACAATGTAACGTACTAGACAATGGATGGCTCCATAGAGAAAGCTCGTTTCACTGTTATCATTTCAACTACTAGTTGTCGAGAGATACAGGTTTACCGTATCAGCCGTCCCACATGTTAGCGAATCAGATGAATTAATCTAGCATGCAGCGCAATGTGCAAATGACCTGTGCTTGCATAATATGTAACATCGAAATACCGAAATAAGCTTTCACCGCGAAGTATTTCGCCCGTCGGGTAAGTAGCACTATCAGTGAATGTAGCTAATTTTCCGTTAGTCATTAATTTGCTGCAGTTTTTCAGGTAGGTGCTTACTTCACGTAACCAGCAGCAACACTAATCGAATTTGTCTTACTTTTCTCTATATTTCTAGTTGCACATATAACTTGAGTTAATACTTTACATTATAAAAAACTAAGACTTTTAAGGATTACCACATATAAAATGATGCAGAATAATAGGAAACGAATCATTTTGATGTCAGTTGTTTGTAAAGAACACCTAAATATAACGATATTTTCACAAAACTACGTAATATGAAGCGCTTACATTAGGAACTCCTTCACTGTTACTTTCAAAGTGTGAACGTACAAGCTGTGGCAAGAGATTAGACCGGCAGTTTCCCGTCGCAGAGCACATGGCTGGCGGTTGCTACGGGGCCGTGGCGAGCTGCTATCGTTTACGCGGCCTTGTAAAACCCGAGCGCTTGGTAGGGGCGCGTGTGGCCGTGTTTTCGCGCTTGGAGGAATTTATATTTCAGAGAAAAATTGATAAAAATGGAACTAAGAGTGGCAAGAGGTGCGAGTTGGCACTCATGGACAGAAAAATGTTTACAGTTAAATTATCGAGACGCTCCACAAAAATATTTAATAGTTTAAAAGTTATTGTTGTCTTTAAAATTGTAAACTTATGAAAGTTCAAAAGCTAATATGTTGGCAATGCTTTGGCCGATTAACATGAGCAGTTTACGGATGTTGCTAGTAGAGCTATGTCGCTGCATCCAGCAATCATAGCTGATCTAGCATAGTGTGTCCCATTTTTGAATGAGAGGTCGGAATATGGGATTCGACTGAGAGAAACTGTGTTTATGGTAATAAATAAATTTAAAAAGACGAAACTAGTGGCAGATTTATGAAGTTTAAAGAGGTAGATGAGTAATTAAGTATGTATTTTTATTTGTTTATTTATGTTTAGTATCAAAAGCCGGGGAAAGTAAAATCACGCCACAAGAACATTATTTGTGAAAAAACTGTAGCAGATACAGAAAATTAGACCTTAAATTGTTATTTTCCGGGAATATTCCATATGCTCCAATGTATCATATGTGTTTTGTGTATAGTTTTAGAATATTCATAATTCTTTTTGTCAGACATTGTTTTCAGTTAGGCAGTTCGAGGGTGCATAGGGCGGCCATCTTTGAGGACAGTACAGTTGAGTTTGGGCGACGATAAGGCGGATGTACCCCGCGCATTTTTTTGGGGGGGGGGGAGTTGTGGGAAAACTATCAAATGGAGCACAAGATAGTGGTTTAGTGGTTTACGACAGCAGACAAGAGCGTATTTTGCGAACTGTGAACAGACTGTTGAGTGCCGTGATCGCGACCTATGAATTTTATAGTGAAGTGTTGTAGCATCAGTTATTAACGGCCGCCCTTAAGTAACAGCCCCTCAGACTGCACTGTAAGAGGTTAGTGAATATACTGAAGAAAAATAAACTGCTTGTTCTAATTATAAACCAGTGACTCAGTATTTTAAATTTTACTGCAATACCTTCCTGCATTGTTTTGATATATTTTATTTCAGCTTTAAAGTTGAGTTTACAACAGATGTGAACTGGCATCCTATGACGATAAACGTAACCAAACATTGAGACCAGCCACATCTCTGAGACACTCAATTAAGCTGAGTGTAACAAATACATATATTTTCGTGCCATAGCACATGGGGGGCTCAAAGCCAAACTGTTGAAACTTCAATGCTTAGTGCCATTAAAAGCCTACTGCTATTTTTCCTGTCTCTGGAAATTGTCATGTTTTCGGTTACAAAACTTCGTGAAATCTAGATTTTCCACTTCATTGTCACTTAGCCACCTACCGTATCACTTCCTCTTCGTGTTGCACATATTCCAATGTTTGCCTTATTCCTATTCGTTTACGAGGCCAAGTGAAATTTTACAATGTTAGCAGCCATATTATATCTTTAAGATGTCTCTGTCTACTTCTGTTTCGTTTTCATAATATCCTCTATGACATTTTTCTTGCAGTGACCATCACGTATATCCTCTTTCACTTCTTCCCATTCAGCTCACTCAAAAATTCCCTAGTCGTAAACTGAGTTTATTTTTATCCCTCTCTCCAGCAAGGGATCTCTTTGGTTACTCCCTTCCCAGATTCCTAATAGTGGCAAAGCTGACACCCGACGGTGGCTCAAGCAACCACAGATAGCTGGTCGTATGGCTTCACAGTCCTCCTCAGTCCCTGAGACTAAATCAGTGAAGCCCTCCCAGCCAGACAAACCTAAAGAGCACTGAGAGAAATGTAAAAAGAAAAAGACCCCTAAGAACCAAGGCGCCACCATACCTACAAGCTCTGTGTCGGAGGATGAGGTGGAGATTGTCGCGTCTCTGGGGACCTAGGTCTCAAGAGCCCCTCAGACACAATTGATGTAGATCGTACAGGCACTCATCCGGTGGCAGCAGGTGACCCAGAGGCGTAGACTGCCTTATTGAGTGTTTAATGCCTTCACAGTCTCACGATCATGCAATCCTCCAGTGTAACTGTGACGGTTTTATCCAGCACCTGGCTGAGCTACAGCAACTGTTAAGCTTTACACCTGCTTTCTTCATTGCCCTCCAGGAAATCTGGTTCCCGGCAATGCGGACCCCTGCCCCCTGTAGGTATAAGGGATATTACAGGAACTGTAGCGTCTGTAATAGGGTGTCAGGTGGAGTTTGCCTCTATGCCCCAAACTCAGTATGTAGTGAACCTGTTCCCCTTCAAACCCCCTTTGAAGCTGTGGCTGTCAGGATAAGGACGATGCAGGAAGTAACTGTCTGCAATGTTTATCTTCCTCCAGATGGTGCAGTATCTCTGAACGTATTGGCAACACTGATTGATCAACTTCCTAAACCTTTCCTACTTTTGGGAGATTTTAATGCACATAACCCCTTGTGGGGTGGCGTCATGCTTACAGGCCGAGGTAGGGACGTCGAAAATTTACTGTCGCAACTCGACCTCTGCCTCTTAAATACAGGTGCCCCCACACATTTCAGTGTGGCAAGTGGCACATATTCAGCCATTGATCTCGGTTTGCAGTCCTGGCCTTCTCCCATCTATCCATTGGAGAGCACATGGCGATCACTTTCCCATCTACCTGTCACTTCTCCAGTGTCAGGCCCACGGGCGCCTACCCAGATGGGCTTTAAACAAGGCAGACTGGGAAGCCTTCACCTCTGCTGTCACCGCAGAATCTCCCCCACGTGGTGCCATCGATGTTGCCGTTGAACACATCACTACAACGATCGTTCCTGCGGCGGAAAATGCGATCCCTCGTTCTTTAGGGTGTCCCCGGTGGAAGACAGTCCCTTGGTGGTCGCCGGAAGTTGCTGAGGCAAGTAAAGAGTGTCGGCAAGCTCTACGGCGACAAAGCGGCACCCTTCCCTAGAGCACAAAGTAGCCTTCAAGCGACTCCGTGCCCTCGATCACTAGCTTACAAAAAGACGGTAACAGGAGAGTTGGGAGAGATACATGTCGACCATTGGGTGCCATACGTCACCTTCCCAAGTCTGGACGAAGATCAGACGTCTTTTTGGGTACCAGTCCCCAGCAGCTTCCCCGGGATTAACATCAATGGCGTGTTATCCGCCGACGCTAACGAGATGCCGAGCACTCTGCTGAGCACTACGCTCGAGCGTCTGCGTCGGAGGTCTAACTCCCCCCCCCCCCCCCCCCAGCCTTTCGCACCACCAAACGGCGAGTGGAAAGGAAATTCATCTCGTTCACTACACACCACAGTGAATCCTATATAGCCCCATTTACAGAGTGGGAGCTCCTCAGCGCCCTTGCACATAGCCCTGACACAGCTTCTGGGCCGGATCGGATACACAGGTGTTAGATATCTCTCGTCTGACTACAAGCGACATCTCCTCGTCATATTCAACCGTATCTGATGCGATGATGTCTTTCAAACGCAATGGCGGGAGAGTACAATCATTCCGGTGCTCAAACCCGGTCAAAACCCGCTTGATGTGGATAGCTACCGGCCCATCAGCCTCAACAACTTTCTTTGCAAGCTGCTGGTAGTGTGGTGTGTCAGCGGTTGGGTTGGGTCCTGGAGTCACGTGGCCTACTGGCTCCATGTCAGGGCGGCTTCCGCCAGGGTCGCTCTACCACTATAATCTTGTGTGCCTCGATCTGCCATCCGTACAGCCTTTTACAGACGCCAACATCTGCTTGCCATCTTTTTTTGACTTATGTAAAGCATACGACACGACCTGGCGACATCATATCCCTGCCACATTGTATAAAAGGGGTCTCTGGGGCTCACTCCCTATTTTTTATCCAAAACGTCTTCTCGCTCCGTACTTTCAGTGCCCAAGTCAGTGCCTCCCGTAGTTCCCCCCGTATTCAGGAGAATGGCTTCGTATTGAGTGTCTATTTTTAGTGGCTATTAACGGTCTTTCAGCAGCTGTATGGCCGTCGGTTTCACCTTCTCTGCATGCGGATGACTTCTGCATTTCGCACTGCTCTTCCAGTACTGGTGTTGCTGTGTGGCGCTTACAGGGAGCCATTCACAAGGCACAATCGTGGGCTCCAGCCCACGGCTTCCAGTTTTCAGCTGCGAAGTCGTGTGTCATGCATTTCTGTCGGCGTCACACCATTAATCCAGAACCAGAACTTCACCTTAATGATGATTCACTCACTGTAGTAGAGACATATCGATTCTTAGGACTGGTTTTAGACGCCCTATTGACTTGGTCGCATTCGTCAACTTTAATGGGAGCGCTGACGGCACTTCAATGCCCTCCGCTGCCTGAACAACAGCAACTGAGGTGCAGATCGCTCTACGCTGCTGCAGCTCTACAGAGCCCTTGTTCAATCCCTCCCTGACTATGGGAGTCTGGTTTACGATTCGGCGGCGCCATCAGCGTTGCGTTTTACTCGACCCAGTGCACCACCGTGGCGTTCGCCTAGCGACGGGAGCTTTTAGAACGAGTCCGGTGACCAGTGTCCTGGTGGAGGCTGGAGTCCCTCCGCTGAAGGTTAGGCGTGCACAACTGCTAGCCAGTTACGTTGCACACGTTGTTAGTTCTCCTGCGCACCCGAACTACCGTATCTACTTCCCAACCACGGTGGTTCATCTCCTGCACCGGCGGCCCAGGTCAGGGCTTACTATTTCTGTTAACGTCCGGTTCCCTTCTGTTTGAACAGGGGTCCTTCCCGTTACCACTTCCCCTCGAGGTCAATTCAAGTACACCTCCATGGTGTGCACCTAGGCCGCAGATTCTTCTGGACCTATCGCATGGCCCTAAGGACTCCGTTAATCCTGCAGCTCGCCGCTAACACTTCCTCTCGACATGTACCGGAGCCATGAAGTGGTTTACACCGACGGCTCGATCGCTGATGGTCACTTAGTCTTTGCGTATGTTCTTGGAGGACATATTGAACAACACTCCTTGCCAGATGGCTGCAGTGTTTTCACTGTAGAGCTGGCTGCCATATCTCGTGTTCTTGAACACATACGCTCATGCTCTGGCGTGTCATTTCTCCTGTGTACTGACTCCTTGAGCAGTGCTACCCTCGCCATCCATTGGCAGCGTTCATTAAGGAGTCCGCCTATGCGCTGGAACGGTCCCGTCGGTCACTGGTGTTTGTGTGGACAGCAGGACACGTCGGAATCCCAGGCAACGAACTTGCTGATAGGCTGGCCAAACAGGCAACACGGAAACCGCTTCTGGCGATGGACACCTCCGAAACCGACCTGCGTTCTGTCTTAAGCCGCAGGGTTTTCGGCTTTGGGAGACGGATTGGCATGACAGTATATAGAACAGACTGTGTCTCATTAAGGAGACTATGAATGTGTGGAAGTCTTCCATGCGGTCCTCTTGCATGGAAACAGTTGTCCTCTGCCAGCTCCGCATTGGCCATACGTGGCTAACGCATGGTTACCTCCTCCGTCGCGAGGACCCACATCGGTGTCGCTGTGGCTCACAAATGACGGTCGTCCACCTTTTGCTGGACTGCCCAGTTTTAGCCGCTCTGCGGCGGTCTTTTAACTTTCCCAGCACCCTACCTTCGGTATTGGGGGACAATGCCTCGACACCTGCTTTTTTGTTTTATTCGTGAGGGTGGGTTTTATCATTTGATGTAAGTTTAACGTTTGTCCTTTGTCCGTCTGTGTCCTCCACCATAGTGCTTTTAGTGTGGAGGTTTTAATGTGTTGCAGAGTGGCTTTTTATTCTCATGGTCAGCCAGCCATGTTAATCTGCTCTCTTGTTTCGATCTCTTCTACATGTTTCTTGCGTCTCTCAGTGGCTTTCTTGTGCATTTTAGTGTTTGTTGCCCTTCTGTGATTCTTTCGGCTTTCTCCTTTCTTTCTGCTGTGTTTTGTATCTCTAAATTATTTTAATCTCACCCTCGTGGGATTATTTTAATCGGAGCGAGAGACTGATGACCTAGCAGTTTGGTCCCTTCCCCCTCCTTTAAACCAACCAACCTTAAGACGAGTTACACAAGAATAGAAAACTATTTTTAGATTTTTCTTTTGAATATTACAACCCCTTTCGGAGGTAAAATAGTATTAACAAGGATTAAGTGCAGGTGTAGAGCGATGCATGTTTACAGTTTTCCGTCTTAATTACATGTGCCACAGTTGATAAAACAGCTGAACTGTCAACTTTAAGTAATGTTTCGAACCTTGTACCTTGGTCTTCCGCCTGCCCCGATTCATAACACAGGAAATGCTGGAGTTCCTTTCGGAAGCGTGAGTACGGCGGTTGACCCATGAAGCTCCACGGTAAGGTGGGTAGCCGCCTGGCGAAGTGGCAGGCGCTACCCACATTCCTCACTGTCGAGGGGACCGTACAGGCCCTCTTCGGTGCCCTATATACACTACTTACAGGATGTGAAACTCAGTGCACCACACGACGATATAAACTTACTAATGCAGTTCGCCGCAATTCTTTAAGAAACTGAAATGATCGCCCTTGAAGATTTCCTAGCTCTGCTAAGTGTAAAACATTTGCAGTTGATAAAGTTAGTTGCCAGTATACTCGTGCATAGAGTTGTAATTTTATGATCGTAACGTCGCTGCACTCCTGTCCCAGGTGTCAAGTGATTTCCATTGCACAAATGTAAAATACTGAAATAACTACGTAAGGCTCATAACATGACAATTAAAGTTACGTAAATAGTGAAAATCTCGCTAGTAGCAAGATTTTTGTTAGTTTTATTTAAATTCCATATTTAATAACAAATGGAAATGTTAATTAACAAAAATTGAATCTTAATAAGATATTTTTGGTTACTAGGTGCACGAAAATGGCAACATTTACAGTAAATTAAATTTTGTTGGACAAATGCAAGGCATAAAAGAGAAAATAAAAATTACTTCTAGAGACGGAACAGTATTGTTAATATTGGGGGACGGCGGCGAGTAGGAACCACTTAAGCCAAAACCTTAGTTGTTGTTTTGATGTAAGATATAATTGCATCATACATTAATTTGAACATCTGTTTTGGTGTAAATTGTGAAAAAATGAAAAGAAATAGGTTTCTGATCATAACGTCACATAGTATGGAAAGATTTTCCAAGACTTAAAGTTCTTAGAAAAAAGGTTGGTTAGTATGAGCCATACAACAAAATGTAGATTTTTAAATGAAAAACCTGTGTTTTTCGTTCACAAATTATCTGTTTATACAGCAAAATTGCAAGATAATAAACACAAGTGGTTGAAAAACTTCACCTTTTGCTCATTTGAACCTACAACAACGCATCAAACTTGTGGACTGAGGTTTTCGGTAAGTCAGTTCTGCGTGCTTCTTCACATAGGTTTGATAAAAAAAATTATCTGCCAATTTCCTTTCTTTGTTAAATTTGTGACGCAATTCTAGCTTTTCTGCCAACTCGTAAGTCAACTTCCGAAATGTTGCTTTAGAAAACCCCATATGAGCTTGCTTTCTACTTATTTCTTGCGATGGTTTTAATCTGCTTTCCAGTGCAATTCTAGAAACATTAAAACCATCGGAAGTAGCTTGGAACCGCTCGTTTCACTGCACTCTCAGGACATCTCCATAGACCCTCACCGGCCGGCTGTGTTTTTATACTTCGCATTGCAGCCTAAAAACGAAACAAAAAATTACTTGTTCAGTCCACATCACCCGAATATCGTATGGCCCATACTACCCGACTGCCATTGCATTGAAGTATGGAGGAAACAGAAACCGGTTTGGGCGAGCGGAATATCGCTTTTGCGATAAATCTCTATTAGACTACATAAAGCATGATAATATTAATTTCTCCCGTTAAAAGTATAAACCGATGCCGTAAATGTCCGCCTCCATAGGTGAGAGATCAACGAAAGAGACCCTCATACTGGGAACCCGGGTTCGATTCCCAGTACTGCCAGGAACTCTCCCTTGGTGCGAGGTTCAGAGACCGGCATGCACTATGCCTCGTGACGCTGTTTGAAGTGCTACCTGATTGAGAGGTTGCGACCGGGAGAGTGGTGTGCTGACCCCATGCCTCTCCATACCGTTTCCGACGATGAATGAATGAGCATGACAGGGCGATCTGTCGACTATCGCTTGGTATTCAGGGCCTCATCGCGAGATTTCATTTTTTTTGCTGAAAATTACACAGTTCCCAGCTTCAACACTTAAAAAAAATAAAAATTATGTGCGACATAAACTCAACAGCTACCTTACTCAAGTTCGTGTAAATAGCGGAGTGATTTCCGCGATTTATTCAAAGTACTGCATATGTCCGCTATTTCTGCGGCAAACTCGAGAAACACCAAATGTCAACTTAGTTTTTCGTTAGGATGTTAGGCATTTCGCATGTTTTTATCAAATTTTAATTTATATTCATACCACTAGTAATTACAAATAACAATACACAGTTTTTATTAAAAATTATGGTTCAATATTTGTTGATTAACATTTATGTTTCTTAACGAATGCGGAATTTAAATAAAAGTAAAAAAAGAACGTTACTACTAGCGAGATACGAAACAGCGATTTATTATCACAAAATATGCTACACGACGCACAGGGAAAATGATTGTTTTTTTCCCTCTATGGTGATAGGTTACAATGTTTTACTCGTATAGGCAGCACCGCTCAGAAATCTTATCTTCTTTTCTTTGACAGTTCTGTTGTACTCATTTAGAAAATTTACTCGCAGGCAGCGACCATCAAGTACCACAAGAAAGAAGTGGAAGGGTTTAGAGCAACCTGTGAGGTCCACTCGCGAGTCACGATAAGGAACTGAATCTTTGTTAAAATTAACGGTGAAAGTTTCACGTATCATTAATTTTTCACAATTCGCAAATAAATGAGACCATGGGATTTAAAAATTATTTGGCGGCTGAATATCCCACCTGTAAACATGTGTGAACTGAATCTCTTGCTGAACTGAATTCCACACCCTCAGTTAACTATGTTCGCTATCATTTCGACGTCTCGTTTGCTCCCAAGTCCACGAACAATTGGCAATTTACCAAGGAGAGTTCGTCCCTGTCGTCTCTGACAGTTTCACACTGGGTGCCCCCGTTACAGAATATGCAACGAATCACGATAAAACCGTGTTTACCAAAACACACATAGAAGCAACGACCTGTTATCCTAGACAGAGGCAATTAGGCCCCTAGCTCCCCTCGGTCAGTGTGGACTGCTATTTCTAATAACGATGTAATGAGATTAAAACACTCAAAACAGTAAACACTGCGCAAAAAAATCACACTTTCGAAACACCGTATTGTCTCCATTAGAGACGTATAAGTTTCAAATTTAACTAAAAGGTGTCTAAACCTTCCTCTGTAACAGCGAAAAATCGTGGCGCCTTTAGACGTCATACTCAAGCGCGGTGGCGCTTCAAACAGCAAGGTGTCGACACATGAGAAAAAAAATGTCTCAACGCAGAAGCACATGCGAGATGTAAGGTGGGTTAATAATATCAAATTGACACAAAATTTCACCACAATTCTGCAAAACGTAGTCATGTCACACGATGGGAAGGTCGTCATACATCATCTTACCCAGATTTCACACCTCCCTTTGACGCCTCTGGGACAAAGATCAGAATCGCGACATTCAGCGTTGAAATTACGTAGTTTTCTTTACGATGACAGAAGAAAACATTAGAGGCAACAGTTAGGTGTGGTTGCCTAAGGCGCTAGAATAGCAGCGAGGCACCACTCAGCTGAACGGGTATCGAAGTCTCAGACAGTTGCATTTTTAACTGTCTCAACAAAGGTACGTGGGCAGCACCGAGGGTGTTGCCGAAGAAGCGGGCCTTAGAGGGACCTTTGCCGTTTTATTCACGCACATGTCAGTGTTGCACCCAGCCGTGATCGAGCCACATGAGGGCGCGAAGCAGGAGGGCTCAAAAAGTTGCGGATCACATTCAGATTTCGTCTAGTTGTTTTGAATGGTCCCTAGTGGTTCCACCCCGTATACCAGAGCGAAAATTGTGGCCGCACTTCATTCCAAAGAGGTCAATCACTTCGTGTGAACGTATTTGTCAAAAACGTCATCCTATTGCTTTCGCACTGCGAAATACCTCAAGGGAAGGGGTGGTTTCATTGACACACTTTATGCCACCTCCTGACGCTTTTTCGTGTCGATTCTGAAATAGTTTCCTCGGCTGCTCATAAGAAAACCGTGTGATTTCGACGCTGAATGTCGCGGTTGTGACCTCCATCGCAAAGGCGGCAATAGAAGGGGTAAAATATAGATAAGAGGGGACGTGAAGACTTTCCCATCATGTGACATGTCCACGGTGCGTTGGGTAGGATTGTCATGAAGTATGGTGCCAATGTGACATCGTTAACGCAACTTTACATCTCACATGTGTGCTAAAAATAGTGACAGTTGACTTTAAATCATTAAAAGTGTGAAGTTATCTGCATGAGCACTAAAAAGAATACGATAAATTTTAGTTACACGATAAATCACACAAATCTAAGGCCTGCAAATTCAACTAAATTCTCAGGGATTACAATTACGAATAGCTTCAGTTGGAACGATCGCATAGATAATGTTGTGCTGAAAGCAAACCAAACTAAGCGATTTATTTGCAGAACACTCACAAAAGTAACTGGTTAGCTAAGAAGACTGCTTAAACTACGCTTGTCCGTCCTCTTCAGGAGTATCTATGTGCGGTGTGGGACCGCACCAGTTAGGACTAACGGAAGACATCGAAAAAGTGTAAAGAGGGCCGCTCGTTTTGTATTGTCGTGAAATAAGGGAGGCAGTGCCACGGATACGATACACGAATCTGGGTGGCACTTATTAAAACAAAGGTGTTTTCGTTGCACCTGGACACTATCATGAAATTTCAATCGCCAACTTCCTCCTCAGAGGGTGAAGATATTTTGTTGATGTCCATCTACATAGACAGAAATGATGATAATAATAAAATAAGATAAATAAGAGTCCGTACAAAAGATTTAAGTCTTCGTTTCCTCCTCGCACTGTTAGAGAGTGGCACCGTAGAGCATCTTAAAGGTGGTTCGACGAAACCTCTTCCAGACACTTAATTGTGAACTGCAGAGTAATCACATAGATGTAGTAGTATATGTAGACATGAGATTCTGAGCTGTTGCCTTTTTTCTCAGGGGCGACGTCGCAGGATGCCACGCTTTTGCACCATTACAGCGAAAGGCTATAGGCAGCTTTGAGCCGAATTTCAAACTCTTGCGTCGGTAATGGGTTTCGAAAAACTGATACTCTTTCTTGCAGTGTAGAGGGTGTTGAACATGGTAGTTGAATAGGCCTTACAAGATTAGCAAAAGATTGAAAAACATGTAAGGCCGCACAGTTTTAAAAGCCGAATTTCACATAATAGATATTCAAATGATGTGAGACACACCAGAGGTTTTTAACTGCTCTGGCGACTGGATACTATCAGGTTGTTTCTCTGGTTGTTGTATATTAGCTTACTGTTGTCTTCATTCAGAGAGGGATGCCATTAAATTTAATAGTCTTTTTATTTTTTTTTCACGCTTCCCTGGGACACACCCGATGCTACTTTCTTTTCTGTTGAACATTCACCATGCAGTATTATGTAATTGATCCTATACCTACGTCAATAATTCTGGTTGAAAAAATGTTTGGGAAGCTACTCTGTAAAATCTGGGTTGTTAGTGTACGGTGTGCAGTGTGTTGCAGTGTGGGACACCTGTTTAAAATTTAGTCAGACGGAATATATTTGTTCTTCTGCATCTACTGCTTGCAAGCTATTACGTGTGATTGAAAACTAGCCGCGTTTCACACGAAAGGTTTCTCCTAAACCTTTGACAGAAACTTATTGTCAGTCACGAATGGCATAATATGCGGTTCTCTAATATGTTCTGGGGTACTGAAACTGTCAGACATTAGGAATAGTACACGGTTATTGTGTGTATCTGTTATTTAACCCATTTTCTAAACAGGAATTTCCAGTCGCATGACTTTTCACTCTCTGTCTCGTAAGACTGGGGATGTTCCACATGGGAACACAGTCACTGTTTTGGACCCCCTCTCCAAAACATTTGCTCAGTTCACATTTGCTGTCGATAACATTTGCCGTCTCTGCTTTTTCACATTCACTACAGTGACATCATAAATTTCACCGAACATGTACTAACTAAAAATCAACGCCAAATGCTGAATGGGCATTCCATACTGTCACCATGTACACCCCTCTTGCTATTGTGCATTACTTTGACCTATCATAACAGCCGTGAAAAATTCTCAGTCAGCATCTCTGACTATTCTTTGATGCAAAGAAATATAAGAGACACCCGATCAATAATGTCATCATTTAAAAGGAGTAAAATTATACGTGAGTTCATGTAACAAACCAAATACATTGCTTTACTTTGGGAACACTAGTACAGTTACCAAATACTTCCAATTACTGTAAAAGTCATGTCATAATGCTGGCTTGTTATATTCAGTTCAGCTGATTCTGTTGAACTCCGTTCACTGTCCCACCGTAGTACACGATACTTACTACCTTTTTATTGCAACATTATGTTGTAAGCTGAACTTATGTACTCTCTAAAAGAAAAAAAAAAGAAAAAAAAAACACGCTTAACGGAAGAACTATTCGAATAGGGCGAAAATCTACAGACGTGTTATACATGTGCAAATAAACAAATGACTAAAATTTCAGAAAAACTGGAGGAATTATTCAACAGAACGAGCTTCACAAATTGAATCCGTCAATAAAGCGTTGGTCCACCTCTGGCCCTTATGAGAGCAGCTACTTGTCTTCGCTTTGATTGATAGAATTGTTGGACGACTTTCTGAGGGATATCGTCCCAGATTCTGTTCAACTGGTACGTTAGATCGTCAAAATTCCCTGCTGGTTGGAGGGTCCTGCCCATAACGCTCCAAATGACCTAAATTGAGGAGAGATTCGCGCGACCTTCCTGTCCAACGTAGGGCTTGACGAGCACGAAGACGAGCAGTGGAAACTATCGACGAGAACGGCCGGGCATTGTCTTGCTCAAATGTAAGTGCAGTATGGCTAGCCATGAAGGGCAACAAATCAGGCTGTAGAATATCGTCGCACCGCTGAACTGTAAGGATGCCGCGGATGACAACCAAAGAGGTCCTGCTATGAAATGAAATGAAACCCCAGACCATCACTGTTGGGTATCTCGCCGTATGGTGGGTGATAGTCAAGGATGGTGTCCCACCGCGGTGCAGGGTGTCTCCAGACAAGTCCTTGCTGGTCATCGGGGCTCAGTTCGAAATGGGAGTCATTACTGAAGACTCCAGACAATGAGGTTCCAGACCCAATAAGTGTCTGGAGACGCCCCGGATAGCAGCGGGCTACCAATCAATCTGCCATCGGACTTGCGTCCAGACATCCAAGTTCGATGGTTTGGAGTGACACTTCATTTTACAGTAGAACCCGTTTGGTTGTCATCCGCGGCAGCCTTACAGCATAGCGGACGATATTCTACGTCTTGTTTCTTTACACTTCATGGTAGCCATTCTGCCCTCACATTTCAGCAAGGTAATTCTACTTCCTGTCTTCGTGCTTGTCAAACCCTAAATTGGCCTGCAAGGCCTCCGAATCTATTCCCAGTAGAGAACGTTTAGAGTATTTTGGGCAGGGCCCTCCAACCATCTCGGAATTTTGACGATATAACGCGCCAGTTTGAAAGAATCTGTCACGGTGTCTCTAAGAGGGATATCCAATAACTCTATCACTCAATGCTAAGCTGAATAACTACTTGCATAAAGGCCAGTGTGGACCAACACGTTATGGATTTGCTCAGTTTGTGAAGCTCATTGTTTTGAATAAATCATCCAATTTTTCTGATATTTTAATCATTTGGCTGTCTGTACATGTACATCTGTCAATTTCCATTTGGATGATTACTTCGTGGTGCGTCTTTTTTTTATATGTCTTAGAGCATTATATACTGGGTGTCCGACCTAACAGCTGTATGGCACATTTTCTCTGATGTTGCGGCAGATATACGTAATTTAGTTTTTGTAATGTATACGTGGAACCAGGCCCTCCCCTCCCCCCACCCCCCACCAAAAAAAATACTGCTCATTACGTCGTTCATGCTACGTGGATTGTCAACGGAAATTGTCGGTTTGTTTGTTTCCTCTTATAAACAAAATTTGTTTATTGAATAATATTCGTAGCCCTTTCGATGGAGCTGTCTCAAATTATTCAAGTGCGATTTTAATTTTATCGATGTCTATTAACAGGGATAGTAAAACATGACGAATAAAAAGAACTTCAGCAGCGACTGAGCAGTGCTGCTGCATTGTGGTGGTATTCATTCGGACCACGACGCTGCTACCTACACGGTGATGTGGTTTTAATATTCAAGATGATATTTGTCTGTTTCGTTTAGCTTGAATTTATTAGGTATTAAGACTACGAAGTGTGTTTGTAGATTACCCGTTGAATGCACGCTTCGGGGAAGTCATATCTGTTCTGTAGGATGGAAGTTATATTTAATACACTCCTGGAAATGGAAAAAAGAACACATTGACACCGGTGTGTCAGACCCACCATACTTGCTCCGGACACTGCGAGAGGGCTGTACAAGCAATGATCACATGCGCGGTACAGCGGACACACCAGGAACCGCGGTGTTGGCCGTCGAATGGCGCTAGCTGCGCAGCATCTGTGCATCGCCGCCGTCAGTGTCAGCCAGTTTGCCGTGGCATACGGAGCTCC
Organism: Schistocerca gregaria; assembly: GCF_023897955.1. Classification (NCBI taxonomy): domain Eukaryota; kingdom Metazoa; phylum Arthropoda; class Insecta; order Orthoptera; family Acrididae; genus Schistocerca; species Schistocerca gregaria. Next base: position 970,366,215 of record NC_064920.1, on the reverse strand, counting down.
ATCGCAGTCTTTAACACTGGTAGCATGCCGCGACAGCGTGGACGTGAACCGTATGTGCAGTTGACGGACTTTGAGCGAGGGCGTATAGTGGGCATGCGGGAGGCCGGGTGGACGTACCGCCGAATTGCTCAACACGTGGGGCGTGAGGTCTCCACAGTACATCGATGTTGTCGCCAGTGGTCGGCGGAAGCTGCACGTGCCCGTCGACGTGGGACTGGACCGCAGCGACGCACGGATGCATGCCAAGACCATAGGATCCTACGCAGTGCCGTAGGGGACCGCACCGCCACTTCCCAGCAAATTAGGGACACTGTTGCTCCTGGGGTATCGGCGAGGACCATTCGAAAATGTCTCCATGAAGCTGGGCTACGGTCCCGCACACCGTTAGTCCGTCTTCCGCTCACGCCCCAACATCGTGCAGCCCGCCTCCAGTGGTGTCGCGACAGGCGTGAATGGAGGGACGATGGAGACGTGTCGTCTTCAGCGATGAGAGTCGCTTCTGCCTTGGTGCCAATGATGGTCGTATGCGTGTTTGGCGCCGTGCAGGTGAGCGCCACAATCAAGACTGCATACGACCGAGGCACACAGGGCCAACAACAGGCATCATGGTGTGGGGAGCGATCTCCTACACTGGCCGTACACCTCTGGTGATCATCGAGGGGACACTGAATAGTGCACAGTACATCCAAACCGTCATCGAACCCATCGTTCTACCATTCCTAGACCGGCAATGGAACTAGCTGTTCCAACAGGACAATGCATGTCCGCATGTATCCCGTGCCACCCAACGTGCTCTAGAAGGTGTAAGTCAACTACCCTGGCCAGCAAGATCTCCGGATCTGTCCCCCATTGAGCATGTTTGGGACTGGATGAAGCGTCGTCTCACGCGGTCTGCACGTCCAGCACGAACGCTGGTCCAACTGAGGCGCCAGGTGGAAATGGCATGGCAAGCCGTTCCACAGGACTACATCCAGCATCTCTACGATCGTCTCCATGGGAGAATAGCAGCCTGCATTGCTGCGAAAGGTGGATATACACTGTACTAGTGCCGACATTGTGCATGCTCTGTTGCCTGTGTCTATGTGCCTGTGGTTCTGTCAGTGTGATCATGTGATGTATCTGACCCCAGGAATGTGTCAATAAAGTTTCCCCTTGCTGGGACAATAAATTCACGGTGTTCTTATTTCAATTTCCAGGAGTGTAGTTATTGTGTACAATACTCCTTGTTTCTTTTGTGGTACTATCAGAGTGAATTTGTGAACTTATTTCGTGACCCTTAACCCTGTAATGGAGCGTGCGTAGTGTACAGTTATTTTACTCCTTACTACTTTCGAATTTTCTAATTTCACTGAAAAATTCAACAGTTTCAGTTTAGAATGAGCTGCTTTTCTAACTAAGCAGTAAAAAAACCACAGAAATGAAGACACCAACAATCAACATTGTTGTTGTGGTCTTCAGTCCTGGGACTGATTTGAGGCAGCTCTCCATGCTACTCTATCCTGTCCAAGCTGCTTCATCTCCCAGTACGTACTGCAGCCTACATCCTTCTGAATCTGCTTAGAGTATTCATTTCTTGGCCTCCATCTACGATTTTTACCCTCCACGCTGCCCCCAATAATAAATTGGTGATCCCTTGATGCCTAAGAACATGTCCTACCAACCTATCCCTTCTTCTAGACCGAGTGAGGTGGCGCAGTGGTTAGACACTGGACTCGCATTCGGGAGCGACGGTTCTATCCCGCGTCCGGCCATCCTGATTTAGGTTTTCCGTGATTTCCCTAAATCGCTCCAGGCAAATGCCGGGGTAGTTCGTTTCAAAGGGCACGGCCGACTTCCTTCCCCGTCCTTCCCTAATCCGATGAGACCGATGAACTCGCTGTCTGGTCTCCTTCCCCCAAAACCAACCAACCAACCTACTTCTAGTCAAGTTGTGCCACAAACTCCTCTTCCTCCCATTTCTATTCAATACCTCCTCATTAGTTATGTGCTCTACCTATCTAATCTTCAGCAGTCTTCTCTAGCACCACATTTCCAAAGCTTCTATTCTCTTCTTGTCCAAACTATTTATCGTTCACATTTCACTACAATACATTGCTAGACTCCATACAAATACTTTCAGAAACGACTTTGTCACTTAAATCTATACTCGATGTTAACAAAATTCTTTTCTTCAGAAACGCTTTCCTTGCCGTTGCCAGTATACATTTTATATCCTCTCTACTTCGACCATAATCAGTTATTTTGCTCCCCAAATAGCAAAACTCATTTACTACTTTAAATGACTCATTTCCTAATCTAATTCCCTCAGCATCACCTGACTTAATTTGACTACATTCCATTACCCTCGTTTTGCTTTTGTTGATGTTCATCTTATATCCTCCTTTCAAGACATTGTCCATTCCGTTCAACTGCTCTTCCAAGTCCTTTGCTGTCTCTGACCGAATTACGATGTCATCGGCGAGCCCAAATTTTTTATTTCTTCTCCATGGATTTTAATTCCTACACCGAATTTTTCTTTTGTTTCCTTTACTGCTTGCTCAATATACAGATTGAATAACATCGGGGACAGGCTACAACCCTGTCTCACTCCCTTCCAAACCACTGCTTCCCTGTCTCCCTCGGTTCTTATAACTGCCATCTGGTTTCTGTACAAATTGTAAATAGCCTTTCGCTCCCTGTATTTTACCTCTGCCACCTTCATAATTTTGAAACAGTGTATTCCAATCAATATTGTGAAAAGCTTTCTCTAAGTCTACAAATGCTACAAACGTAGGTTTGCCTTTCCTTAATCTTTCTTCTAAGATAAGTCGTAGGGTCAGTATTGCCTCACGTGTTCCAACATTTCTACGGAATCCAAACTGATCTTCCCCGAGGTCGGCTTCTATCAGTTTTTCCATTCGTCTGTAAAGAATTCGTGTTAGTATTTTGCAGCTGTGACTTATTAAACTGATAGTTCTGTAATTTTCACATCCGTCAACACCTGCTTTCTTTTGGATTGGAATTATTATATTTTTCTTGAAGTCTGAGGGTATTTCGCCTGTCTCATACATCTTCCTCACCAGATGGTAGAATTTTGTCAGGACTGGCTCTCCCAAGGCTATCAGTAGTTCTAATGGAATGTTGTCTACTACCGGAGCCTTGTCAACAGAGAAACAAAATTGGTTTCTCATTTGAAAAAAAGTACTTACCTTTGTTTTTTGGTCAACAGTTATTTACTCGTACATTCCTCCTACTGGAGGGGGCGCGGGCTGGCAGCTGTCAAGCAGCTGCTCTTTTGTCACTGCATTATAGAATTTACTGTTTTAAGATAAAAAAGTTTAAGAGCTTAAAATAAATGCTGATAATTATGACGCGATGATGGTGATGCACACGAAGTTATGTGTAAACCGATGTGGGACGTCTGTGAGGGAGGGAAGTGATCGGTCGGATGTGGATACGAGGAGGTGAGTGCGAAGCCAGATGAGGAAAACAGGGCGAGTTGTGAGTTGGAGCCATTATTTGAAATGTGATGGGTTGGGTTGGGAAACTTAAGGTAGGATTCGAAGATTGGTAGGTTTCGTGAGCATATGCTCTGGGAGGCGTAGGTGCTTGAAATGACGTCCTGAGACCACAGGATGCCCGGTATATAAATCATGTGAACGGAATATATGTAGTTGTACACCGTCAGTCCTATCTGCTATTAATGGTTTATATAAAATCTGAATTTCTATTATAATGAAAATAATCTTGGCTATTGGACACGTATACATGATGCCCGTCTGATGTACCAGTGCTCCCTCTGGCATGTGTGTGTGTGTGTATGTGTTGTCCTTACCATAAGTTAGTTTAAATTAGATTAAGTAGTGTGTAAGCCTAGGGACCGATGATCCCAGCAGTTTTTTTCCCATAGGAAATTACCACCAAAATACAAGGTTCTAACTAGCATCGCTAAAGAATCGGAGATTAAATTTCATTACGTAAAAACACATCAGAAAGACTAAAATTCATGACACTGTAAATTCACTTTCTCCATAGGGCTGGGGACCCTTTAAGTAACCTTGCACATTACTTGATGTGCTATAGTTTTCATAATGTTATAGGTCAAGGATATACTGTAAAAAATTTAAAGACGATAACTGCATTAAATGACTTGCTTTTATTACATCGTAGTTACTACACGGTGTACCTACGATTCAATCTAATTCAGTACAAGATCACCGACGGAAACGGATTAATTAATAGATGCTACGCTGGCAGGTGGAAATAATAAGCAGCAAGTAACCCTACAGTAGAAAATAACATGGCTTCTGTGAATGGCTGTCTATTTAAGTAGAGGGATAACTGCCCTTACAAATGCGCACTCGTAACTTATTTTCTTAATCATCTGAACGCTCAAATGAAACACTGTAAGAGGATCTGGAGAGTTTGGAGATGAAGGGAAGGTTGGATGTATTGACAAAGGTGCGGTAGCAGGCCAGGGTTCTCAAGGACGGGGGACATTTGCGTGCTGAGACTCAAGCATATGAGAGGTGTAGGGGAGCGAAGGTGTACTAAGTGTATTCTTTTAATGGGCTGCTACAGTGTTACGAGTGGAAGAAGGTTTTTAAAACAAAGTGACATGTATGTCACTTGCAGGGAGAGTGGTAAAACTTTGGAGGAGCCGAAATTCATACTGTATTCGAGTTGTTAATAATGGGAAGGAGAGGAGGTTTTATATGTGTATATTATGGTTGTGGGATTTAATACCTATGTTCAGCCATGTGGTGGTTGTAGTCTACTGTGGTCTTTCTTTGTTTAGTAGGTGAAGGTTTCGCGTTAATTTTTAGATCGTGTGTCAGTTCAAAAAAAATGGCTCTGAGCACTATGTGACTTAACATCTATGGTCATCAGTCCCCAAGAACTTAGAACTACTTAAACCTAACTAACCTAAGGACAACACACAACACCCAGCTATCACGAGGCAGAGAAAATCCCTGACCCCGCCGGGAATCGAACCCGGGAACCCGGGCGCGGGAAGCGAGAACGCTACCGCACGACCACGAGATGCGGGCGTCTATTAGAACAAGGTCGTTCAGTGTTTCAGTTGATGGCATGTACAGTTACTGATTGTCACGTAAATGTATCTGGGACGAAATACTTCGGTGGTTTCTCCTGTAATTACTGCCGAAGATTTTGAATGATTGAACAGCACCACTGACTACACCATGAAATCTTTTCGTTCTGCTGAACACATCTTATGGCCTTTGCCATCAAAGTTAAGAATGAGAACAAACATAATGTCTGGAACAGGAACTACAGAAAGAATAAGAAAAGAAAGGAAAAAAAGTGCCAATAAAGGAAGGTCTCCGTAGAAGAAGCTAAAGCGTGTTTCACTGAAGTGCCAGTTCAGAATCAGGAGACTGGCGCGTACTAGAAGCGTGCTGTGGTACTTACACCATGTGTACGACGGCGGCGCGGCTCAGACCCGTGAGGTCGGGCACCGACTCCAAACCCGTCCGGACCACGCGCCTGCAACAACCACCATGGCGCCACTTACATCTTTTCTACGTTTTAACATGTTACCAGCAGTTTAAATACAGACATTATTTTTCCTTATTTACATTATTAAAATCAGTATTTAATAATTTTTTCTTACATCGGCGTGTAATAAAAATACTGTTACTACTACAGCTAACACAATACTACTTGCCATCACCAAAGTGATTTCTGCTGCTAATAATACAGCCACTACCACAACGAGCTATAATCCTTCCAAGACCTAGGCAATCATCGTAGGCAAAACCACCCCTTACTTCCGTCTCCTTGATTTCTATCTTACCATTTATGGCCGTCCTATTAACCTCACCCCCACCCTCAAGTACCTTGGCGTCACCCTTGATCGTCGCCTCTCCTGGACCCCTCATCTCCGGACAATCCAAGCCAAGGCACGCTCCCGACTCCGCCTCCTCAAGCTCCTCTCTGGCCGCACATGGGGTCTGGACCCGTCCACCGTCCTCCACACCTATAAATCCCTCATCCGTCCTATCCTTTGTTATGCCCATCCCGCCTGGATCTCCGCCCCTCCTACCTTTTACCAATCCCTTCAAATCCTTGAACGCCATGCACTCCGCCTCGCCTATCGCATCCGCCTCCTTTCCCCCACGCGGATCCTCTATGACCTCATCCCCTTCCCACACCTCCTCCTTTTCCTCGAACGGATACGGATCCTCTACACCTCCCGCAAGCTTGATCCTCCCCACCCGCTTGTCTCTCCCATCCTCTCCCACCCCAACCCGCTGCCGCGCCTGTACTCCTGTATCCCACCTGCTCTCCATCTTCACACTCTCCACACCCTCTCCCAAGGTGGCTTCCGCCAACTCCCCCTCCCGGATGATGCCCTCCTCCCCTCCATCTACCCCTCCTATCAACTTTGAGCCTTGCCTTCCCTCTCCTCTCCTTATCCTGTGGGCACCCTCTCTCCCTTCTCTCCCTCCCTCCTTCCCTCCCCTCCCCCTCTCCCTGGGCTTCCACACACCACCCCTCCCTCTCCCATCCTCTCCCCATTGGCATCAACCCCTCCCCCATTCCCTCCTACCCTCGCCCCTTCCCTCTGGCAGGTCCCCGGCCTTACTCGTGTGACAAGTGCATCACCAACTGCCGGAGATTGTCGCCGCAGTGCTTATGTGTTTTGTCTTCCTGTTCGTGCATCCGTGTCTCTTGTTCCGTGCTCCATCGTTCACGTGTGCTACTTTGTATCTCTCCGTTATGTGCTGTGTGAATCCCTTTTAACTTGACTGCTCCACAGTGAACGGCTTCTGTTATTTTACTCTGTTTGTCTACTGTTTTTTAACCTCCATGTCTCTTTCTATCTCTTACTGCTTGTACTATGTTCATGTCTGTGGCCGAAGAGCGGCTTAGTTACGCCGCTGCTGGCCTACCTATGTATAGGTACAAAATAACAATAAAGAAAAAAAAACGAGCCATATTTAGTATTATTGTTACACTACACCCAGTTCCACTACTGTCCATCACTTACATATTTTCCACATTTACATCTACAGCTATACTCTGCAAACCACTATGAAGTGCGTGGCAGAGTTTACTTCCCACTATACCAGTTTTAAGGGCTTTTTCTCTCTCCATTCCGTATGGAGTGTGGTAATAATGATTGTTTGAATGCCTCTCTGCATGCCATAAGGAATCTAATCTTGTCTTCGCGATTCCTGTGGAAGTGATATTATAGTATCTTCCTATAGTAATCATTTAAAGGCTGTTATTGAAACTTTGTTAGTAGATTTGTTTCTGCAGAGTGTCCGCCTTGAGGAGAACACAATTTTTATTTTTATTCCCCAGACATGTTTCGCTGAAATTTAGCATCATCAGTGGGGTTTTTATTATCTTCTATAAAAAAGGAAAAATGCTTTTTACTACCTGTATGTGAGTCACCTAACATTACTGCTGGATATATTTCGTAAACCACATCAAATACTGACGAATCGATTCCACGGACCGAACGTGAAGTGAGGGGCTAGTGTAACTGGTTAATACAAATCATAAAAAAATGCACGGAAGTATGTTTTTTAACACAAACCTACGTTTTTTTAAATGGAACCCCGTTAGTTTTGTTGGCACATCTCAACATATAAACAAATACGTCATCAGTGCCGTTTGTTGCATTGTAAAATGTTAATTACATCCGGAGATATTGTAACCTAAAGTTGACGCTTGAGTACCACTCCTCCGCTGTTCGATCGTGTGTATCGGAGAGAACCGAATTATGTAGGGATCCAAAGGGAACGGTGATGGACCTTAGGTACAGAAGAGACTGGAACAGCACAACACGTCCACATGCTATCACCTTTTTATTGGTATTTTTCACTGACGCACTTGTACATTACCATGAGGGGTGAGGTACACGTACACACGTGGTTTCCGTTTTCAATTACGGAGTGGAATAGAGTGTGTCCCAACATGTCAGGCCAATAGATGTTCAATGTGGTGACCATCATTTGCTGCACACAATTGCAATCTCTGGCGTAATCAATGTCGTACACGCCACAGTACATCTGGTGTAATGTCGCCGCAGGCTGCCACAATACGTTGTTTCATATCCTCTGGGGTTGTAGGCACATCACGGTACACATTTTCCTTTAACGTACTCCACAGAAAGAAGTCCAAATGTGTAAGATCAGGAGAACGGGCTGGCCAATTTATGCGTCCTCCACGTCCTATGAAACGCCCTTCGAACATCCTGTCAAGGGTCAGCCTAGTGTTAATTGCGGAATTGCGGAATGTGCAGGTGCACCATCATGCTGATACCACATACGTCGACGCGTTTCCAGTGGGACATTTTCGAGCAACGTTGGCAGATCATTCTGTAGAAACGCGATGTATGTTGCAGCTGTTTGGGCCCCTGCAATGAAGTGAGGACCAATGAGATGGTCGCCAATGATTCCTCAACATACATTTACAGTTCACGGTCGCTGTCGCTCTACCTGTCTGATCCAGCGAGGATTGTCCAAGGACCAGTAATGCATGTTCCGTAGATTCACTGCTCCGAGGTCTGTGAAACCCGCTTCATCGGTAAACAGGTAGAACTGCAACGCACTCTCTGTTAATGCCCATTGACAGAATTGCACTCGATGATTAAAGTCATCACCATGTAATTGATGATGTAGCGATACACGAAACGGGTGAAAGCGGTGACGTTGCAGTATGCGCATGACACTACTTTGACTCAGTCCACCGGCTCTCGCAGTGTCCCGTGTACTCATATGTGGGTTGATGGCAACAGCAGCTAACACACCAACTGCACCCGCTTCTCCTGTGACGGGCATGTTACGGACCCGTTTGCGTGCTACGATAATACCTGTTGCATACAGTTGGCGGTAGATGTTTTGTAGTGTGCGGCAAGTTGGATGCTCTCTGTCCGGGTACCGTTCTGCATACACCCTGCAGGCTTCAGCTGCATTTCGTCGACACTCGCCATAGATGAGTATCACCACCGCATTTTCAGAGTCCGAATACACCAAGGTCACAGTTCCTACAACACTACACTATCACAGACGTCTGGTAACACGGTATACTGCAGTTGGTCTGCGTGCGGAGACGAATGCATAATAACAATAGCAGCAAGCGCTACATGCGGACACTCCCACAGCTAGGTCAAACCACAACAGTGTGCTACAGCCACACTCGTAAACACGGTCGTCATCGTAAACATGTCCCTGCAGATGCTGCTCGCCGACCGTGGCCCGTGTTTGTTACAACACGCAACTGAACGACGGAGGTTTCACGCGTCAACATTTTACAATGCAACAAACGACACTGATTACGTATTTGTTTATATATTCAGATGTGCTAACAAAACTGACGTGGTTCTATTAAAAAAAAGTAGGTTAGTGTTAAGAAACATACTTCCGTGCATTTTTGTATGGTTTGTATTAAACAGTTACACTGGTCCCCCTTCTCACGTTCGGTCTGTGGAATCGATTCGTCAGTATTTGATGTGGCTTACGAAATATATATAACGTTAGGTGACTCACCCTGTATACAGGGTGTTACAAAAAGGTACGGCCAAACTTTCAGGAAACATTCCTCACACACAAAGAAAGAAAATATGTTATGTGGACATGTGTCCGAAAACGCTTACTTTCCATGTTAGACCTCATTTTATTACTTCTCTTCAAATCACATTAACCATGGAATGGAAATACACAGCAACAGAACGTACCAGCGTAACATCAAACACTTTGTTACAGGATATGTTCAAAATGTCCTCCGTTAGCGAGGATACATGCATCTACCATCCGTCGCATGGAATCCCTGATGCGCTGATGCAGCCCTGGAGAATGGCGTATTGTATCACAGCCGTCCACAATACGAGCACGAAGAGTCTCTACATTTGGTACCGGGGTTGCGTAGACATGAGCTTTCAAATGCCCCCATAAATGAAAGTCAAGAGGGTTGAGATCAGGTGAGCTTGGAGGCCATGGAATTGGTCCACCTCTACCAATCCATCGGTCACCGAATCTGTTGAGAATCGTACGAACACTTCGACTGAAATTTGCAGGAGCTCCATCGTGCATGAACCACATGTTGTGTCGTACTTGTAAAGGCACATGTTCTAGCAGCACAGGTAAAGTATCCTGTATGAAATCATGATAACGTGCTCCATTGAGCGCAGGTGGAAAAACGAAACTAAAATGAGCTCTAAGATGGAAATTAAGCGTTTCCGGACACATGTCCACATAACATCTTTTCTTTATTTGTGTGTGAGGAATGTTTCCTGACGTTTGGCCGTACCTTTTTGTAACACCCTGTATACTGTTACCACATGCTGTGGATTTCCTGGATTTTAAGTTATTTAATGCAGTTGTTTTGTTTCACATTTTGTCATCTGCAACCATATAGAACATAATGTAGAGTAGCTATTTGCTTCGACGATTTGCGACGAGTGATTTATAAGCAGTCTCCTTTGAAGACTAACTACATTCTCTCAGTGGTCTACGAATAAACTGTAATGTGATTTTGCGCCCGACTGAGCCTATGTGATCGTTCCACTTCATGTTCCTACGAAGTGTTACACCCAGGTATTTGTGTCCGTTTATCGATTCCTGCTGTGACACATTGATATTACACTCATAAGATACTACGTTGTTTCGTTTTGTGAAGCACACAATTTTTCATTTATGAAAATTTGAAGCAATTTATCAATCTTTGCACCACTTATCAAGGTATGATCGAATATTTGCACAGCTTCGTTCAGACCGTATGTCATTATAGATAACTGCATCATCTGTGAAAAGACTGAGGTTACCATTAATATTCTCCGTAAGGTCATTAATACACAACGTGAACAGCAAGGGACCCAACAAAGTTCTCTGACCGAGCGAGAAGGCGCAGTGGTTAGAACACTGCACTCCCATTCGGGAGGGCGACGGTTCAAGACCCCGTCTGGCCATCCTGATTTAGGTTTTCCTTGAATTCCCTAAATCGCTTCAGGGAAATGCCAGGATGGTTCCTTTGAAAGGGCTCGGCCGATTTCCGTCCCCATCCTACCCTAGCCCGCTGGGACCGACAACCTCACTGTTTGGTCCCCTTCTTCAAATCAACCAACCGACACTTCTCTGGGGTACATCTGAAGCTATTTTTATATCTGTCCATAAGTCTCCTTTACCCCTACCAAGAAATCCTCAATCCAGTCACAAATTTCGCTTGATATACATACGATCGTACTTTCGACATTAAGCCTTGGAGTGGTATTGAGTCAAATACTTTTCCATAATCTAGAAAGTCTGTATCTGACTACCTTGATGCATGGCTTTCAGTAAGTCATGTGAGAAAAGTGCGAGTTGGGCTTCACATTATCTATGTTTTCGAAATTTGTACTGGTTGGTATGGATAAGGTAGTTCTGTTCGAAGCATCTCAGTTGAGCTGAGAATATGTTCTAAGATTCTTTGTATGAGAACAAAGTATGTCACTGAATTATCCACTTGTCACTCGCTGGGTACGTCTTTTTTAATTCTACCACTCTACTCTGAAGCTGCCGATGCAGCTTTTTATTACTTCAAAATATCTGGGACTACCGGTCGGAAAAAATTAATCTGAAAGCCCTACTCACTACTTGTCCAACAGGAATCACACAGTGGAACAAAACCGCTAACAATCCAAACATGAGGATTGTATTCTTCTGCCAACATTCATATGCAAAAAAGCCTTATTTGACCTTACGTTTGATTTGTCAGCTTGATAGCATCTTCGCTCCTTTCAAATCCATTCACCGTCTGAGAATTATTCTTTGACATCACGTTCTCTGCCTCAGCTGCATCGACGTACTCTGTCCCATACATACTTTTTACCAGCTGATTAAGCTCAGATTTTTCTAGAAATCTTGTATTCCACGAACAAGAGCAACAGACTGTGGCGAGCCTCCTCCAACATATACCATCTTTTACTCATCTCCAAAAGCTCCATATCCTGTCCGCAGCAAATTTAACTGATTTATACTTAGTGACCCAGAAATCCGACCAAAAATTACCATTCTCTCAGCTATATACCGTTTCTTTCTTAACACTTGTGGTAGTGGACTGCAACGGAAGGTGGAGCTCTGACAGTGCCAACCACTTGTGCTGGCGAAACGTCAGAAAAATCATCAAACAAAAGTCGGCTGAAGAATCCTAGAAAGAAACCAATAGGGAATTTGTCGACAAGTGGCCATGAAAGCTTTAACAAGTTTATCTTTGTATCGAATTAGTCATATGCTGTCCAGTCTGGATATTCCAGTTACACAGTCTCTACCTAATAATACTGAGCAACGCAGAGGCACTAAATGCAAATGCTTCGTCGAGGTCTGAGGTCTTGTCTTAGTTACGATTCAACCTGATTTAATTTCACTGGCACAATCAGAGCCACTTTCTCTGTGAAGAAACTAGCAAATCCAGTATTGAGTTTGTTGTTTATATCAGTTGCTAACAGTCAAAGAAGGAATCAAGCTAGGGTTTACGTCCGGCGACCGCGATGCCGTTGTCGTTCAAACTCGAGAGCTACAAGGTTGGGGAAGGAAAATGTCAGTACATTTTGAAGAGGAACATCCTAGCATTGATCTTAAGTTATTTGAGGGAACCGCGGAAAATATAAATAGCCAGGAGGGAATTTGAACCACAGTATTTAACTGTGAAACCTAGCTTATGAAAAATAAGATTGAATATGTAGAAAAAATGACTTATGTAAAGACTGAAAATAATGACTAATTGTAAGAAATGAAGGTACTTGGATTCTGAAAATTTAACGGTGTATGTTACTGATTACTACCTAATCTTCCCTCTTAACCAATACTTGCAAAAATGATATGTTAATGCATACAAATAAGCGTTAAAAACATGAGAAGACGAAGTATATGTGTACTCTAGTCGAGGAGATATTACTGCTAGAAATATTATTTCCAACAATTTCAAATTATGCCCCGGGAAATGTATCTAATGCACTATGTATGCAAATGTGGAAATGGACGAAAAATAAACACTGCAACCTTTTAGAAAGTCAGACGAGTTTGTACACAATACATGAATAATCATGCGCTACCAGAGCAGTAGCTCTGGTAATCACAACACAAAAAACCAGTTGTAGGCTCATTTGAAAGATATCACATAGCACCGTCCGCCTGCTTAGCTCAGTGGTAACGTGTTTGCACACCATGCTGCAGGCCCAGGTTCGATTCCCGGCCGGATTGGAGATTTTCTCCGCTCATGGACTGGGTGTTGTGTAGCCCTCGTCATCACTGCAGCATCACCGACAAGGAAGTCGCCCCATGTGGCGTCACCCGAATTAAGACTTGCAACCCGGGGCAGGGGCTCCCGGTCAACAATGCCACATGATCATTTTACATAGCACCGTATGTACACACTCAATCACTTGCTGACTGTTTACTTGCCATACAGTGGCAGCTGTACTATTACATACGAATATAGTTACCAGTTTAGATAGTATTAATTAGGCTAAAAATTGGTTGAAACGAGATTTCGTTTGACAGCGTTATAACTTTTGAAATTAGTTCACAAACGCGTGTACTTTGATTCTGTTGGAATATTGTTAATTACGTTGTCAGTATCATATTTTAAAATATTCCGTCTGATATGCCATCGCCGAATATATTTCTTAAATAAGTCCAATTAATTTTTACCGTATGAGGAGGACGTCTTCAGTTAGGGTTGTAGCGTCTGTGAAGATTTTCAGCATATCCTGGTTCTCTACTGATTGCAGTAAAATTTCGTTTCCGCGTGCTCCTGTCCTGGGGCTTGACGTCACTTGTTTTCAAAACTAGAGCAGAGCTAGTGCGGAAAGGGATACGTGCGAAACACTGACAAGAAGGGACAAAATGATAGGACGTGAGTTAAGACACCGGGGAATAACGCCTTGGGTACTAGAAGGAGCTGGAGTGTAAAAACTGTACGGAAAAAGAGAGATTGGAATACATCCCACGGCCGTCTGTGGCAGAGCGGTTCTAGGTGCTTCAGCCTGAAAGTGCGCGATCGCTAAGGTCGCAGGTTCGAATCCTGCCTCGGGCACGGATGTGTGTGATGTCCTTAGGTTAGTTAGGTTTAATTAGTTCTAAGTTCTAGGCGACTGATGACCTCAGAAGTTAAGTCGTATAGTGCTCAGAGCCACTCCTTTCTTCATCTTCGATGCAACGGAACAAATCTCTTCTCCCGCCGTCTCTTTACTTTCCTTATTTTGGGAGGAAGTACTATGGACGAAAGCAAGGAAAAAGATTCAGTAAACATACGCTAAAAACGGCATACCTTAAGAGTTGTATTTGTTCATCTTTGCTACAGCTCTTCTACTGAACAAGCGCTCATAGCTCTGAAGGTATACGTTTTAGAGCCCATCTTTTGCTTTTGTCCTTAGTACTTCCTCCCAAAATAAGGAAGGCAGAAAGCTTGCATCAGAAGAGATTTGTTGCACAGTATCGAAAATGAACAAGTCTTCATAGCTCTTAAGGTATGCAGTTTAGCGCCTATGTTTACTAGACTGTATTGTTTCGAATGATCGTTCCTGTCATATCCCAGAATTTTGAACGTTCCTCCTCGGACACACTGTATACGGATTTATAGTTGGTACCTTAGTAAACAATAGTGATGCTACGAACCAAGAATTGGTTAGTTCAACGATTTTGTATGTAGAACAAGTTTTTGTATTGACCCCATACTCCAACTGTATACACCATATAATTACGTCTGATGGTAAGTCTTCTAAATGGCACAACTGTTGACGAACATTTATACCAATTAGATTATTTATTTCAGTTTTTCGCTGCACATGCAGAGAACAGATTTATCCGATGCAAGATATTAAATCAGAGACAACTATGGCCGGCACAAGTGGCCGAATGGTTCTAGGCGCTACAGTATAGAACGTCGACACCGCTACGGTCGCAGGCTCGAATCCTGCCTCGGGCATAGATGTGTGTGATTTCCTTGGGTGTGTTAGGTTTAAGTAGTTCTAAGTTCTAAGGGACTGAGGACCTCAGAAGTCATAGTGCTAAAAAAAAGCACAACTGGAAGACAGAATAAATAAAGTGTTTGATGAGTAGACACACAAGAAGTTCGCAACCCTCGAGAATGTAAAACATTCCAAACGACTAACAATACACAATACCTATGCACAACGAAATCTGATATGGTAACGTTTCTTCACCTAATCCTAAGTGAGATGGTGTTCAAGCATGTGGACAAAGCCAAACACGTTTTCATTTTAACATTAAGTAGAAATCTTCCCACAAAGTTTTAAATGTATAAATACTAAAGGTGCGTAGAAAATACCCCTTCCAGATCATAGCTGAGTATACACAGAGAATATAGCTTCCGTGTATATGAAATAAATGATATAGCACAGTAATGTTTTGGAAATGAACTCCTTCATTGTCAACAATATTCTCTATCTGTTCGGCTAAGTGTGTAGTCCTCTTTGACAGTTTCAAGAAATCGATTTTTTTATTTAAAATATTCTCTACGATGTCTGCTTTATTGTAGTCTTCATGCCGAGTTCGCCAGAACCTCAGTTATTGAGTTACAAGGCAATTTGTGGAAAAGTGTCTCCGAAAACCATTCACAGCAGGAAAAAAGTAGTCGACACGTTATTTCAACGACGACTTAAGAAGCATTGTGGAAATTACGAACGTGATGTAACTTGAGATCGGACCAGCCTGTAAAACTTCTACAAAGAAGCGTATCGAAAGAGAGGAGCACCTGATGAAAGAAGTTGCCATAGAGGCCCTCAGGACCACCATGGGCACGAAGAAGATGGAGGAGGACTTCCTTTGAATCTGTATGGTCCAGGAAGCGCTGACTAGAAGTATGTTTAATTTAACTCCAAGAAATTTATCCCAAAGATTTATACGCATTTTTCTGGAAACCGTATTTTTCAAATCAGAAGTAAACATTACTTGACAGCGTTACATAAGATTTTGATCACAATTTCATGTCGGAAGACTTCTCTGTCAGAGTAATAGCCATTTTACTATACCTTGAAAAAATTATTTTCGCTGCACGCTTTTGTCCCGATTTTGTGGAGGAAGAAAATGACCTTTGTTTCATAACGCCACCATTTTCTTAGGACTTGATATTTTTCAATTATCCTATGTATGCTGAAAGAAAATACGTTAAAATGAATTATACAACATTACTTTGTTAGGAGTTTAATTGGAGGGCTTCGGGAATTCTCCCCGATGACCAATGTTCCGGGTGAAGTGGTCCTGCCTTTCATTTCAGAGATTAGAGCGAGTGTCCGATGTAAACATATAAATGAATCTCAAAGGCAAATGTGTAGGGAATAAAACTGTATCATCAGATTAAGTATTAATATTTATTTTACTTGGACAGATCACGAGTACGCCCAATTTTTCTTGCGATCATGAGGCTATTCGCTTATGTGTGTGGGAAGGACCGGAGCTACTGTCGTTTACAGCACTAGTATTTATTTATTTAGTTACTTGTCATCACATTTAAAGTTTTTCCTATAATGGCTGCGACCAAAGATGCTATATACAACAGAAGAAATACACGCATACTGTAATTTAATAACACACTCCCAGTTTTTACATAAAGTGCAGCATGATATACTGCTGATCTACTTCAAGTCATGAATTATTTTTGATTTATCGGTCTTTTGATTGGTCTGATGCAGTCCACCACGAATTAATCTGTTGTGTCAATCGCTTCATTCAGAGTAGCACTTGCACCCTGTGTTCTCAGTTATTTGTTGAGTGTATTCCAGTCTCTGTTTTCCCCGGCAACTTTAGTCTCTACGGTTCCCTCTACTATCATGAAATTTGTTCCCTGGTGTCTTGACACATGTTCTATGACTCTGTCCGTCATTCTTGTCAGTATTTTTCATCTGGACCGCCTTCGTAGCAGCATGGTAGCGTCTCTAGCGTCGGTGCAGATGGACCGTGGTTAGATTCCCGGTACCTCTCCAGATTTTTTCTAAAGTATGGACGTGTAGTACCGAGTCCACTCAGTCCTTGTGAAGGCAGATGAGGAGCTGCTTGAGTAAGAAAGGGATGATGACATCAGGATTCATCTGCTGGCGGAGTGGAGTGATCTACAACCTACTTCTAAGATGTCTCACAATCATAGATCGCTCCTCGTACTGCCCTGTAGCTTACTGTCAGCCAGTCGACAGATCCAAGGCCCAGTCTGTCATTGGTGTTTACTTACTTTACTTGTTTTCAATATGTTCTTTTCTTCGCAGATTCTATGGAGAACTGCTGCATTCCTAATTCCTAAGTTTCGACATCCATCCATAGCGCTATGTCTGAATTTTTTAGTTTTCGCATAGTCCACGTTTAACTATCATGCAATGTTGTTCTTTAAACGTCCATTCTCAGAAAATTCTCCCTCATGTTAAGGCCTATGTTTGATATTAACAGTCTTCTTTTGGCTAGAAATTCCCTATTTGCTTGTGGTAGCCTATTTCTTATATCCTCTTTGCTTTGTTCATCGTTTTGCTTCCAAAGTAGCTGGATCGTGCCGAATGGGGTGGTGCAGTGTTTAGCACACTGGACTCGCATTAGGGAGGACGATAGTTCAAATCTGTCTCCGGCCATCCTGGTTTAGGTTTTCCGTAATTTCCCTAAATCGTTTCAGGCAAATGCCGGGATGGTTCCTTTGAAAGGGCACGACCGATTTCCTTCCCAATCCTTCTCTAATCCGAGCTTGTCCGACTTCTCTAATGACCTCGTTGTCGACGGGACGTTAAACACTAATCTCCTCGTCCTCTTTAATTTCTTCTACTACGTGGTCCCATTTTCGCTGTTAAGGTTGTGGCTAATTTCGTTTCTGCTAGTCTTCATCATTTTCGTCCCTCCTCCGTCAATTCTCAGTCCATATTGTGTTCTCTTCAGGCTGTCTATTCCATACGACAAATCATGTAATTCTTATTCAGTTTCATTGGGGATAGCTACGTCAACGGAAAATCTTGTCTTTCATATCCTTTCATCCTGTAGTTTAATTCCACAGTTGAATCTTTCTTTTATTTGCATCATTGATTCTTCGATTTACAGATCGGACAGTAGAGGTAAAAGACTGCAGCCCTGTCTTACACCTTTTACACTCCGTGTTTGGTCTTCGACTACTATTGTTCCCTCTTGGTTCTTGTACAAACTATTTGCTAAACATCTTTCCCTATAGTTTACTCCTAGTTTTCTCAGAAGTTGAAACATCTTGCACATCTTAAATTATCGAACGCATTTTCAATGTCGACAAATCATATGAAATTACCTTGAGTTTTCCTTCCTTGTTTCCGCTAACAGTTAAATTCTGAGAACTGTCTCTCTGATACTTTTACCTTTCCTAAAGCCAAACTGATCGTCATCTAAAATGCCCTCAGTTTTCTGTTCCATGCTTCGGTATTTTAGTCTTGTTAGGCACTTGGATGCGTGAGACGTTAAGCTGATTGTCCGATTGTTCTCGCACTTACCTGCTCCTGCAATATTAGCCAATATGTGGAAGATATTTTCCGGAATTCTGATGGTACCGGAATGTCTCCAATCTTGAAATTCTACACATCCGCTTGAATAATCGATTGGTTACCACTTCCACCAGTGAAGTTAGAAATTCGGAATGCTTGTTATCTAGCCATTCTATCTATTTGATCGTAAGTGTTCTAAAGCTGTGTTGAACTCAAACTGATATCAAATTAATTAATTAAGTAATTTCGCCCAACCCCTGATGATGTCTTGGGATTTTCCCAGAAGGGACGTGGTCCCTCCCTCTCCTCCTCGCCGGCCGGAGTGGCCGAGCGGATATAGCCGCTTCAGTGTGGAACCGCGCGACCGCTAGGTCGCAGGTTCGAATCCTGCCTCGGGCATGGATGTGTGTGGTGTTCTTAGGTTAGTTAGGTTTAAGTAGTTCTAAGTTCTAGGGGACTGATGACCTCAGATGTTAAGTCCCATAGTGCTCAGAGCCATTTTGAACACCTCCTACTCCCCCTCCTCATCCCCCTCCCCCAGGATGTTGAACAATATGCTTCCCCTCTTCACTCCTGTTTCCGAAATTTCTCGGAAAGTCTGGCACAATGAACAATAACAAAATATTTCCAGAATGAGGTTTTCACTCTGCCGCGGAGTGTGCGTTGATTTGAAACTCCTTGGCAGATTAGAATTGTGTTCCGGACCGAGACTAGGACGCGGGACCTTTCTTTTTCGCGGGGAAGTGCTCTACCAACTGAGCTACCCAGGCATGACTCACTATCTGTCCTCACAGCTTCAAGTTTGGAAGATAGGAGACGAGGTGCTGGCAGAATTGAAGCTGTGAGGACGAATCGTCAGTCGTGCCTGGGTAGCTCAGTTGGTAAAACACTTGCTCGCGAAAGACAAAGGTCCTGAGTTCGAGTCTCGGTCCGGCACACAGTTTTAATCTGCCAGGAAGTTTCGATAGCAAATTACCTGTCTACTGATCGCCATGTCCGAAACGTGTACGAATTTGCAAACCTAGGTTTCCCTCAGAAACCAGCCCTATAGAAGCGTTTCTATTGGTTCCCGCCAAATTAATGGCTGGATGATTCGAAAACTCAAATGTGAATCACTGGAGGTAAGAAGTTGTACTTTTCGAGGAACACTATTGAGAACCGACGTATGAAGCTGGCCACAGAAGGATTCTGCTGCCGCCAATGTACATTTCATGATGATAAGATGCGAGAAATTAGCGCTCGTAGGGAGATATGCAGTTTGTATTTTTCCATCGGTCTATTTGCGAGTGGAATGGGAATGGGAAAGGGAATGAATAGTAGTGGTACAGAGTACTATCCGCTACACATCATATAACGGCTTACGAAATACGCATATACACTACTGGCCATTAAAATTCCTACACCACGAAGATGACGTGCTACAGACGTGAAATTTAACCAACAGGAAGAAGATGCTGTGATATGTAAATGATTAGCTTTTCAGAGCATTCACCCAAGGTTGGCGCCGGTGGCGACACCTACAATGTGCTGACATGAGCATTTCTCATACACAAACAGCAGCTGACTGGCGTTGCCTCGTGAAACGTTGTTGTGCTGCCTCGTGTAAGGAGGAGAAATGCGTACCATCACGTTTCCGACTTTGATAAAGGTCAGATTGTAGCCTGTCGCAATTGCGGTTTATCGTATCGCGACATTGCTGCTCGCGTTGGTCGAGATCCAATGACTGTTAGCGGAATATGGAATCGGTGTGTCCAGGAGGGTAACACGGAACGCAGTCCTGGATCCCAACGGCCTCGTATCACTAGCAGTCGAGATGACAGGCATCTTATCCGCATGGCTGTAATGGATCGTGCAGCCACGTCTCGACCCCTGAGTCAACAGACAACAACCATCTGGACGAGCAGTTCGACGACGTTTGCAGCAGCATGGACTATTAGCTCCGAGACCATGGCTGTGGTTATCCTTGACGCTGCATCACAGACGCCTGCGATGGTGTACTCAACGATGAACCTGGGTGCACGAATGGCTAAACGTCATTTTTTCGGATGAATCCAGGTTCTGTTTACAGCATCATGATGGTCGCATCCTCGTTTGGCGACATCGCGGTGAACGCACATTGGAAGCGTGTATTCGTCATCGCCACACTGGCATATCACCCGGCTGGATGGTTTGGGGTGCCATTGGTTACCCCTCTCGGTCGACTCTTGTTCGCATTGACGGCACTTTGAACAGTGGACCTTACATTTCTATGTGTTTCGACCCGTGGGTCTACTCTTCATTCGATCTCAGAGAAACCCTACATTTCAGGAGGATAATGCACGACCGCATGTTGCTGGTCCTGTACGGGCCTTTCTGGATACAGAAAATGTTCGACTGCTGCCCTGTCCAGCACATTCTCCAGATCTCTCACCAACTGAAATGTCTGGTCAATGGTGGCCAAGAAACTGGTTCGTCACAATACGTCACTCATTACTCTTGATGAATTGTGGTACCGTGTTGAAGATGCATGGGCAGCTGTGCCTGTACACGCCATCCAAGCTCTGACTCAATGCCCAGGTGTATCAAGGCCTTATTACGGCCGGAGGTGGTTGTTCAGGGTATTGATTTCTCAGAATCTATGTACCAAAATTGCGTGAAAATGTGATCATATGTCAGTTCAAGTATAATATATGTGTCCAATGGATACCCGTTTATCGTCTGCATTTCTTCTTGGTGTAGCAATTTTAATGGCCAGTAGTGTAGATGTAAGTGTAGATTTAGTCAGCCTATTAAGATGTCAGTCCAACCATTTATAGGCACACAAAAATGACGGAAGGATATTGCCTCTTATTTACCTGGAAAGCAAAAGACGGAACTTCTACTGCTGACTGTCTCTCGCTAAAAATATTCATATTTTCTCCTAATTTTCTGACTGCAGCCACTTCGGGTGACGATTTTGAGAGGTTGTAATATATTTGCCCACAACACTTAGAAGAAACGGTATAGAGCTCACTTCTCAACTTCCCTTTCGTCAGAGCATCGCTTACCTGACGTATTCTCACGAATCTTCCAGTCTTCGATGTACAACGTCTGAATTCACCTGATTTCAAAGAGTAGATGTCCCACACCAAATTACTGACCCCTGCTAATTCTCCCTAAATCCCATTACTTTCCGATAGAACTGCTCTATTAGTTAGAAGGTTGACAGGTAGAACACTACACTAACGTATAGGAGGAAATTCACAACCAAACAGTCCGTGTGTAGTCTGAAAGATGTGACTTTCCTCCTGCACGTTAGTGTGCTATTTTTCTCTTTGTGATAGCTCTCCACATGTCAGCCTACGAACTAACGGAACAGTGCTGTCGGAACGTAATGAGGGTTGAGAGAATTAACAGGGGTCTGCAACTTGGCGAGGGCATCTCTTACTCGTCGCAATCAGGCGGATTCAAATGCTACGTATCGAAGACTGGGAGATTCATGAGAATGCGAGAGTTAAGTGATAACTCTGACGACGGAGGAAGATGAGATCTATACCGTTTCTTGTAAGTATTGTGGTCAAACATATTACAGTCTTTCACGTACTTCTCGCGAGGTAACTCTATTGAGAAAATTATGGGCTAATATGAAGGTTTTCTACAGAAAGTCACAGCACCAGAAGTTCCATCTTTGGTTTTCTTCCTTGAGTTTTGGGTGTCAAAAATGGATGGACTGCCTGTTAGGTAGACTAAATTTACTTCTATAAGCGTCCTTTGCAAGCCATCATATTATGCGTGGTGGAGGGTACCCTGTACCACTAATAGTCATTCCCTTTCCTGTTACGCTCGCATATATGGGGTATATCATAATTATTGTATACGCATACAGTTGAAAGTACACGATACTAGAAGCAAAAAAAGTCTCAGTAAACACAGGGGCGAAAATGCATACCTTAAGAGCTATGGGCCATTTTTCATATTCGACACTGTGAAACAAATCTCTTTTACTTCAAGATCTTTCATTTCCATATTTTGGGAAGTGGCAGTATGGACAAAAACAATAAAAAATGTCCGGTAAACATGTGCTCTAAAATGCATACGTTAAGAGCTATGATCACCTCATTATCTTCGCTACTTTGAAACATAACTCTTCTAATGAGCAAATGCTCATAACTTTTAAGGTATGCATTTTAGTGCACATGTCTACTGGACATTTTTGTTTGTTTTGGTCCATACTGCCACTTCCCAAAATATGGAAAGCAAAGAGCTTGCAGTAGAAGAGATTTGTTTCACAGTATCGAAGATGAAAAATTGCTCGTAGCTGTTAAAGGTATGCATTTTCGACCCTATGTTTACAAAGACTTTTTTGCTTCTAGTATCGTGTACACCATTAATTATGATACATCCTGTAGAGCGAGGAAAAAAAGAGTACCTGTATGCCTCCCTATGAGCGCTAATTCCTCATATCTTATCTTCATTATCCCTGTGCAAAATTTACGTTGGTGGCAGTAGAATTCTTCTGCGGTCAGCTTCAAATGCCGGTTCTCAACAGTGTTCCTCGAAAAGAACATGCTCTTTCCTCCAGGGATTCGTATTTGAGTTCTCAAAGCATCCACCCACTAATTTAGCGTGGGCCAATAGGAACGCTCCTGTAGGGGTGTATTCTGAGGGAAACCTAGGTCTGCAGACTCGTACAGGTTTGGGATGTGGTGGTCAGTAGACAAGTACTTTGCTGCTGCTCATTGTGTCAGCCTTTCCGGGATATTTTGAAAACACATCTCAGAACTTTTTCTTTGCAGATGGGATGAGGGGAACCCTATTGTTCAACATCCTGGTATTACCCCAGCGACATTTAAGCACCCACTCCTTCTGAGAAGGATATGACAAATTTTGCGAGCCTGAAAGTATTAACAGCTCTCTGGCACGGCGAACGGCGGGTTGTTGGCTGGGATCAGTACATCCCTGACGCATGGGTGGTGGCAACTATTCACATGCGATTCGGTGGCGGAGGCGTCGTGGGGGTGGAGAAGAGAACGAAATGTCCTACTGGCTCCATAGAGCACAGGCCTCAGCAGGATTAGTTTGGAAGCGGTATACCACAGTTCCAAGTGACTTTCTTCAACCACCATGACAAAGCAACCGAGAAACAGAATACAGTTAGCGTTGGATGTCTTCAGCTACTTGACAACGGTTAACATCCCGTTTGACATCAGTGGAAATGAATAGCTAGACTATGGTAAGTCTCCAGAGACGTCAGAGAAGCATCTGTAACGGTTACCTGGCGAGTGTAATCAGACTGCAGGAAAAAAACAACAAAATTCACTATGCCAAGGGACTCTCATGATCAATTTAATTAATAAGCATATCAATTTATTAGCCTATCAATTTTAGATGGGTAGATCACATAACTAATGAGGAAGTATTGAACAGGATTGGGGAGAAGAGAAGTTTGTGGCACAACTTGACCAGAAAAAGGGATCGGTTTGTAGGACATGTTCTGAGACGTCAAGGGATCACCAATTTAGTACTGGAGGGCAGCGTGGAGGGTAAAAATCGTAGAGGGAGACCAAGAGATGAATACACTAAGCAGATTGAGAAGGATGTAGGTTGCAGTAGGTACTGAGAGATGAAGAAGATTGCACAGGATAGAGTTGCATGTAGAGATGCATCAAACCAGTCTCAGGACTGAAGACCACAACAACAACATCAATTTGATATCAATGACGTGCCGCCAGGTGGGTGGAGAGGCAATCAGGCGCTTTTTAGTTGCAGCGATATATTTCAGTCTTCCACCTAGAAAGGGAGAGATGACCATCGTAATAAAATCAGATATGTTAGTGGTTTTATAAAGTGATACGTAGTAAAAACCTGATATTTACAGCTTCTCTGTGCTTTTACCTTGAGAGACTTGATATGTGACGAGGCATTTGTTTACTTTAACGAGGTTCAAAAGTGAGGAGCCATCCTGTGACAGACGTACAGCAGGGTCTTAGCCCTCCGTCATGAGCCAAAATGAGATTAATATTCTGGTCCTTTGATGGAGGACATGGCAGATAAAAAAAGATCTTTTTTACCTGACGAGGAAGTAATTAGAAGAAAATAACCTATACCATCGTGTTGTACAGTATTTCCACAAGAAGAAATGTTACTTAAGCGATGTGAAAATGCGTTATGGTCCCATTTCTTCTGTCTTCGAAAATAACTCGTACAAAATGAGAAGAATCTACGTTTCACATGAGAAATTCGAGCTGTATGGCCTAAACAAATGCACCTTTTCGAATTTTTTAAACTGAGGAGTCTGTATCAGGGGTGAAGCTGCAGTTAGTCCTAATCGTGCCGCATTTTGTCACGACCAGCGACAAGAATGGTCACGAGGGTATGGTGCGAACGGAAGTCCAGGCTTAAGGTTGCGTGAGCGGTTGTGTCCTGTCTGGCTGGCTCTTCAGGTACGCAATACACTCGGTAGATGGCGCTGGACTAGACTCCAGGTTACTGGTCAGTTTTCTTTTTCGGGATGCCTTGTTTAAGTAAGATGATGAGCACTACGTTCGTAAAAATATCGTATGATGTATTTCCCAAGTTTCTGGTGGCTAGGATGTGACTTGCGACTCGTAAATAGGTATAAGTGTGTCATGATGTTGCTACATGACTCCTGTATGTGGGAGAAGCGTGTCCTAGGCGTACAGGAGCAAGCGTCGCTGTTCTAACGGTACTCCCCATCCTTATGCTTCTCCTAGCATCTGTTTACTTGTAGATCGGCAGGTGGCTACTTTCCTCTACTTCAGTGATAGTTTGCTGTATTGTTGATATCATCCATCCTTTCCATATAGCGCTATTGGCTAGACTGGCAGGAACAACTTTGCAGAGCTAGACTAATAGCGAAAATATCCCCTCCACATCCAAGAGTTATTGACGAAAGTGGACAGAGCTACTGTCTAGTGCTCAGTCAATGGCAACTACCCCTGCCCATCTCAAGTTGTTTAAATAATCAGTACTCACCACTGCATAAAAAGGTAAAGACTTACGTCCATCCTGTCCAGCAACTCGGCACAGACTGAAGCTCAGTCACAAGTGGAGGGCTCGTGGGGGGAGGAGAGTGGGGAGGGCGAATAGCGCCCTCTGCTGGTCGTGTGGTGAACTAGGTCATTTGGTCTCAGAATCTCAAGGTAAACACACAGACTTTGATATTCGCTCCAATAAATTAGAATATCCCTCAATTTTTTTTGAATTTCTGGCAAAAATTTCAATTTCCTGCAATTGCCAGGGGGAAGGAGGGAGGGGAAGCGGATGGGGGAAGGGACCCACATGTCAGATGGGGAAAACTTATGATGTGATCAGGGGGTGGGTGTAATTATTGATCAATTAGTTAATCTGCATCATTAATTTGATACCAAATGTGCACCAGAACTACTATCGTTTTGATTTTTCTATACTAATTTTAATTTTAGTTTTGATAATGAACAGCTTCAGTTGCACTGTTTACCTAGAATTTACCTAGGTTTCAGTCGGGATAACCCAACCTTCTTCAGAATAACAGTATCTATCGTTTATGTTATCCTTTATGCTATCATATGTGTTGGAGATATTTAAATTTTTCTATACGCTGAATGACTGTTTTTTTCTATATTTTATCATTTTTACTGCAGCCATGTCGCTTTGGCTTCCATTCACTTCCTATTTATATCATTCTTAAGTAACTTCCATAAATGTATTCTTATATATCTCCTTCTTTCGTTGATTCACAGAAGTATTTCTTCCATTACCCACGGTTTCTTCATAGTAACGTTTCTCTGTACAGTTTCTGTGACTGTCCATGTATGAGATGTCTATTCCTCTTTTACTGAGTTTTCTACTAGTTATTTATTATCACAATATCAACAGCTTTAGAGAACTTCAAAAGCATCTCATCATTCCTCAGTACTTCAGTATCCCACTTCTTTCGACATTAATTCTTTCAGACAATCCTCTTAAACATCAACATACTCTTGATCATTAGCAACTGTGTATTTAATCTATTTCTGCTTCTGAGTACTCTTTAAAATCCACTGTATGATTTTTTAGTCTCTGTCTGCCTATGATGTGATTCAGCTGGAATCTTCATGTTTGTCCGAGCCTTTTGCAGGTATGCCTCCACTTGTGATTTTTTAATACCAGCTGAAATCTATTGCACAATTCAATATTTCTACTGTTTGATTCCTACCACCGAGCCAATATTCTCCCGTGACTCTGTCTTCTATTTCTTTCCCTAGCACCACATTCGAGCACTCGGATGATTATTAGATTGCCATTTGTCTTTGCATACTGAATTACCCAAACAGTGTTCTCGTAGGGTGGTTGTGCACTTCTTCATTTTCTGCTTGTGATATCAGCACGTGCCTCTGAAGTTGTTAGCGTTGTCTTGCTATAGATTATGATGAGACTAACTCTGTTACTGAACTGTTTACAATAACTATTTCTCTGCTCTGTCTTCGTATTCATTACGATCCCCACTCCCATTATACTGTTTTCTGCAACCTTTCATATTATCCCACATTCCTCTTATCAGAAATTATTTTCTCCCGTCCATTTAATGACACTTCCTCCCTCTATATCTAGATTCAGTCTTTTCATTTCCCTTTTCATATTTTCTATCTTTGGGACCACGTTCAAACTTCTGACGTTCCAAGCTCCGCTTCATAGAATGTTACCCTTTTGTTGGATATTCAGACTTTTCGCACGGTTACCTCGCCCCTCATAATTATAAATTAAATGAAATTACATCTGGTTTGTAATTAGTTATCACATTTATTATCTCTAATAGGTCTTGGTGTCTTAGTATCCATGTACTGAGATACTTACTTCTAGAGCAGAAACTGCTCCAATTCCGTCAGGTGCATTCCGATACTTCATTTCCTAACGGTATGTAATACCTAATATATAGTAACCATTATAAAATTTATCTCATAATCTGACCTGCCCATTCTTTATCCTATTTGTTAAAGATAGACCACTTTTGCATCCTTATAGTTAATGCAGAAAAAAATCTTGTCAGTTATTACATGGCTCAGCATCTCATCATGGTATCAGCACCAGAAACATGCATACCTAGAGCAGCCCTTCACACACACCCTCTGTTGTTCACATTCCAATACTCGCGATGCTACCTAATATTATCTTTCAGACGACTTCAACAGTTTTGAGAACTTAGATTGCATTCTTGGGGCACGCATGAGGTGAAACACTTTCAGTTTGTCCACATCCATGCCACGCCTCAATAAATGTATTTTAACTATGAAAATTTTTTTGTAAGTTAGTGTACTTTTGATCTACTTTTATGGAATTCAATTTACTTGCTAGTAACAGCGCTGGAGACTTTCATCTGCTCGGTGGTGTGACCTCTTACGTACTAAGTTTAACACAAACTGTCTTACCGTTAATCCCGCAAATTCATCAGAATCGAAACTCACAGATGACGAACCCTGAAAGTGTACGCAGCGTGTAAAGACAGACCGCGCGACCACTAGGGCCGCAGGTTCAAATCCTGCCTCGGGCATGGGTGTGTGTGATGTCCTTAGGTTGGTTACGTTTAAGTAGTTGTAAGTTCTAGGGGAGTGATGATCTCAGATGTTAAGTCCCATAGTGCTCAGAGCCATTTGAACCATTTGTTAAGCCAGACATGTTTTGCATGATTTGTAATCCTTTTATAACTAGGCTGGAGTAACATGGCCATAATTAATGCTATCTTAATTCCTAAACACAATCATACTTTCTTAGTGGTTACGTCATACGGCTTTTTTCTGTTAATAGCAGGAACAGTAAGATGGAGAATGAAAGTATTTTTCCTCTAAATATTCGGATTACTTAATGATATATCATCGATAAAATGTACATGACATGCTAGTAATTTACAATAATGCCAGAGACAGCATGGGTAGTATTTTTGTCACTACTCAGTGAAAGAGATTCACATAATGTCCTGCCAAACTAGGAACACAATATAGACGTTGACACGCATACACTTCCAGCCAGCAATGTGACCCATGGAGATGCAATCACAGATAAAACCTGAGGATCAGTTCCTGGTTAGAACAGAAAGTAAGGGACGGTAATGTTTTATTTTTCTCGATTCTGTAGCTTATAGTTAATATCCGTACAATAAACGGATTACGAAATACAAGGAGGCATAAACAGTAGGTTTTTCACGTGTTGTGCTTAGAAGAGTAATATGAGGAAACTGCTTAACACAATGTTATCAAAACTGAAATTTCTTAAATTTATTTATTACTAGACATACTGTCGGTGTTAATATTATTGTTATACCCATACAGATTATAAAAATGTGAGTTTGTGTTCGTTCCACATGTCCTCCTAAACCACTAGAGCCATTTGAACCAAACTTGGTACCCGCATCCTTTGCTGTCAGGCAAGAATCGCAGTCAGCACAAGAACCACCAACTGCCTTACACAGCTCAGAAGATATAACGTCATAAACAACGAGATGCGTGAAAAACTGCCGCATTATGCATGTCGTTTAAATGCATTACATCTGTGATACTAATTCGCAATAAATTTCGCATACAGTATCCATGTCCATATGTCCCGCTAAATGCACGTAGAAAAGTACACTCCTGGAAATTGAAATAAGAACACCGTGAATTCATTGTCCCAGGAAGGAGAAACTTTATTGACACATTCCTGGGGTCAGATACATCACATGATCACACTGACAGAACCACAGGCACATAGACACAGGCAACAGAGCATGCACAATGTCGGCACTAGTACAGTGTATATCCACCTTTCGCAGCAATGCAGGCTGCTATTCTCCCATGGAGACGATCGTAGAGATGCTGGATGTAGTCCTGTGGAACGGCTTGCCATGCCATTTCCACCTGGCGCCTCAGTTGGACCAGCGTTCGTGCTGGACGTGCAGACCGCGTGAGACAACGCTTCATCCAGTCCCAAACATGCTCAATGGGGGACAGATCGGGAGATCTTGGTGGCCAGGGTAGTTGACTTACACCTTCTAGAGCACGTTGGGTGGCATGGGATACATGCGGACGTGCATTGTCCTGTTGGAACAGCAAGTTCCCTTGCCGGTCTAGGAGTAGTAGAACGCTGGGTTCGATGACGGTTTGGATATACCGTGCACTATTCAGTGTCCCCTCGACGATCACCAGAGGTGTACGGCCAGTGTAGGAGATCGCTCCCCACACCATGAAGCCGGGTGTTGGCCCTGTGTGCCTCGGTCGTATGCAGTCCTGATTGTGGTGCTCACCTGCACGGCGCCAAACACGCATACGACCATCATTGTCACCAAGACAGAAGCGACTCTCATCGCTGAAGACGACACGTCTCCATTCGTCCCTCCATTCACGCCTGTCGCGACACCACTGGAGGCGGGCTGCACGATGTTGGGGCGTGAGCGGAAGACGGCCTAATGGTGTGCGGGACCGTAGGCCAGCTTCATGGAGACGGTTGCAAATGGTCCTCGCCGATACCCCAGGAGCAACAGTATCCCTAATTTGCTGGGAAGTGGCGGTGCGGTCCCCTACGGCACTGCGTAGGATCCTACGGTCTTGGCGTGCATCCGTGCGCCGGTCCGGTCCCAGGTCGAAGGGCACGTGCACCTTCCGCCGACCACTGGCGACAACATCGATGTACTGTGGAGACCTCACGCCCCACGTGTTGAGCAATTCGGCGGTACGTCCACCCGGCCTCCCGCATGCCCACTATACGCCCTCGCTCAAAGTCCGTCAACTGCACATACGGTTCACGTCCACGCTGTCGCGGCATGCTACCAGTGTTAAAGACTGCGATGGAGCTCCGTATGCCACGGCAAACTGGCTGACACTGACGGCGGCGGTGCACAAATGCTGCGCAGCTAACGCCATTCGACGGCCAACACCGCGGTTCCTGGTGTGTCCGCTGTGTCGTGCGTGTGATCATTGCTTGTACAGCCCTCTCGCAGTGTCCGGAGCAAGTATGGTGGGTCTGACACACCGGTGTCAATGTGTTCTTTTTTACATTTCCAGGAGTGTATATCTTGGTACCATACGTAGTCAGGAGATATGACTTCATAGACACTGAGTGCATGAAAAACTGCCGTATTGCTCATTACGTTTAAATTTATTACTTCTTTTCAACTAACCCTGTTCGCAATGCATTTTACAGACAATATCCACGCTTGAAGTTGAATGAAGCTACAAAAGTTTTTCCTTGTATGACACATAAGAAATATGACACGACAAACGCGGAGATTTGTGAAAAAATGTCGCATCATGCTTGACGTTTGTTACTCCTTTACTACTAACTCTATTCGCGACATATTTCGCAGACAGTATTCACATACGTTGTTTAACATGCCTTCAAAAATACATCATTGTTCGACATATAGTTCAGGAGATATGACTGTCATAAACACTGAGAGGCGTGAAAAATTGCCGCATTGTGCACGAAGTTTTAATACAATTTTGCTTTACTAGTAAGACACTAACAGACAGTCGAGAAAAATTAAAGAAATCCTCCACTCCTGGCAGCACTTTTGCCATTTTCAACTACGAAGCGCAAGCGGCTGTAGGCGAAAACAGTAAACGTCCATAGAGCTATGAAGAGGTGTTGTCAAAGAAGACTTTACAAAATAGCGTAGTAGACACGCGAAACAGCTGTGTCCAACGTACAGAAATTTTGCGGCATAATGTTTCTTAATTTGTATACTGTACTCATACATTATGCATATTTCTCCTACGAGTCTTTGATAATTTCGGTGATGTTTTTATGAATACAAAGAAATGAAATTTTTTCGCTACTTCACTACAGACACTTTTCTTTTTTTTTCCTTTTAATAGAAAATTGGCAAAATGAATACCCGTACAACGTCGGGTTTGTGAGCTAGTATTGTAATGTTGACTCACCTAGGGTGTCTGGTAGCTATAAGACAAGGCATGAATCCCCCCATCGTGTCAGGTGAGGTAAATAAATCAATGACAGATTTAGATTATTACATATATCAAAAGACGCACAGGGCAAGACATTATTGTTGTACCCATACTCTTGCACGATCTTGAGCTGATTATGTCTCCGTCATTCATTAAAGCCCTGCGAATTTCCTTTGCAGGAGATTTCCTTACACCTGGCTGACTGCATGATGAGAGCCGTCAGATGTTCAAAGGGCTTTTTCCGGCTTTAGAGTACGGCGATGGTGAAAGGATGGGCGTGTTCTGCAGAACAGACTTGAGCAGATGGAGAAGCGAAGCTTCTTGTGCATAAAAACAGATGCAAATGAACCTATAGAAACAAGGCCTAAAAGGTTTCTCCCAAGTGTCTCAGAATAAGGGGGGAGCCAGGGGCTTAAGCGAGAGCAAAATCAATATGCAGCGCGAAATATTAATGGGCAGATGTAGCACCGGAGACAAAGCATCACAGAGTTCGCAAAGGCAGATTTCTTTCAATATACACAAAATAATAACGAATATCGTACGCAGAAAGTAGCTAATTTGAAGGTCGTTATTAGACTGATGCAGGTTACAGTAATTACATAAATTTTCAGGTGCAGGTATAAGGAGAAGCTGCTCAAAAATGTTCAGTTTCGATATGCTAACGCTTAGCTTCCCTTAGCGAACTCTGATTTATTTTAGCCGGCTTCGACATACACAAAATTAATGCTTAACACGGGCTTCATTTTGTCATCTTTTTCCATGTCTATTTGCACGACGTGATTTGGTTCTCCATCTTTTCCCCCTGTCATACTTGGGGAATGCTGGGATGGTTCCTTAGAGAAGAACAAGGATATTTCCTTCCCACACCAATGTTAATTCCTCTGGTGAGTTATGGTACATGAAGTAAGTGCCTCATATCCATTAACACTGACATATTAAAGGTGCTGAACTAAAGTCTTCCTGCCTCTTAATTCTCTCTCCCGGTAACCTATAGGTGTCAGATATCAAACGTGTAGAGCATAAACTAGCTCCTTCGAGATGAATCATAAAACAACGACATCTGAGACGAATCTAAGTACATCCACTAGAGCCTGTTGCCAAAAGGAGGTACCAGCAAGAAGAACCGAGCTGTTGGACACCATTAATGTTGATACATAATTAATCACAATCTGTGCTGCTAGTATCACTATCATTGCACTGATAGTTACAAAACTTCTCAGAGAAAATCTACTGTAGGCTACAAAAACAAACCATAGACAAAGGTAGAAGCACCTCAGAGAAAAATGACTAGTAACGGGTAGAACACGCCTTTTAAGTATCATAGCAAAAGACTGTTGAAGCAGTATGGACGCCCGAGAAGATTTCATCAACAGTACGTACCGAGGCAGTCTATATTTAAATTGTTTAGGTATCAATGTACATCTAATAGTGAATTATAATCAATGTTCCACCAGGAAACTGAGAGGAAATCTGTCTAATTACACCAGGTGCCTTTTTTTCCTGACCAAACCAAATAAATTTTTATCTGAAAACAAAATTAAAAAAAAAATTCTACCAGAAAAACGTTTCTGTTACGCAGCAGAGTATAAAAGGGGAAGACATTGGATTTTTTTTTATTCACACTAGCACAGCCATAGGTGACATCAGCCAGAGGTGGTGATATAGCTATGCAGCAGAAAGAAACAATGAACAATGAAAACAGTCAAGGACTTGAGCACACCTTGTTGCGTAGCACCAGTCGCACAGGCTCAAGTTACACATTCAGCACAATGTGCGCTGAGAGAAAGAAAGAGGGAGATGAAGATACATTCGTTAGCTCTTGTTACATGAAGCAACAAGCTATATCTCAGCTGCAATAACACCTACTGAGGACTTGACAGTACAGTTAATAGCCTACAACAAGGCATTAAGCAAACACAGCACTACGATGACTGATGACCACTAGCACAGAAGCAGGCCACATTTGATTATAATGAGCAGAGCCTCATGTCACTCCATGAATATTGCGGTCTTCAGTTATGGAATCAGTTGTTCATTAGTATTCATTGCTTTTTACAGAAGCACTCTATTAAATGATTATTAGGGTGTATTGACATCCATGTATTATATGTCCCAGCACTTCTTGTGAAAAAACTGCTTACTATTCCCAAGAGTACAACATCCAATTAACCGACCTAAGTCTTTTGGGACTTTGAATTGGCTGCCTACCAGCTCGATGGTGGTGAGACTGAGGATCTTCCAACGCCAGTACATCTCACAGTGCCTACTGCACTGGCATCATCACCAATGTTGGGTGAGAGGCTCACCCTGTGCCTCTGTTAAGACCATCAGTGCAGTTGCTTGCTGGGGCCAGGATCAGGCAACTGCCTGACTACCGACAGTGTGGCACATCCTATTTGTCACGTTGGGCCATTGACATCTTCCAGAAGGTGATTCAAGATGCTCTAAAGCAGCGTGATGGCACAATCTAACACTATGGCTTCGCCTACCAGACTTTGCTGAACTGCTGGTGTAGCAGCCTTGGCTACCAGCACAGCCGAGCTGACAGCAGGAGTCACCGGAATTCCTCCATGTCAGGGGCATGAGGCGCTAGCCGAGGCTGACGATAAGTCGCAGAATTGAACTTGCTAATCAACTTTTATTAGCGCTGAATAGTGCTCTTCAAGTTCCACATAACCATCCTGATAACGTAGCGGTCCTTCCGCTCAGCACCCTCGCAGCTGGGCGCTAGAAGTGGTCCTTCAATGACAGTGTTGATGTCCTGGAGTGATTCACGGACCGGGAGAGGACGTCGCAGCAACAACCTCCTGACTTCTCTAACGGTGTCCAAAACGCCTCAGCTACGACCACGAAGTGCTCCAAAGAACATTTTCTACTGGCCCTTTTTGTTATGGCCAGGATTGAACTTAGAGATTGAAATACAACGTGGAAAGTGACTTTTTTCAAATCCGTAGATCTGTTGCAATTTAGGGGAAATTGTGAGGAAACTTATTTGGCACCTGTGAGGTGTGAGAGCTGTAATTTATCTGGTCATAATATACCATGTAGTAGAATGGTATCAGTCAATTGCACCACTTGTAGGCGTTATGGTCATGCAGCACACAATTGTACCGAGTGTCGCTAGACAATGATCAGATATAAAGGTTAGTTAAGACTGTTTTTATAAGTTTTGGGTTCGATTATGTCTGTTGAATTTTACTCTTGTAGGTATAAATGTAGCAATAATTGCATAAAGTCAACGGAAACATGACCTTAAAATACGAATGATACTATAGTTGCTCCGAAGGAGAATGTTTCGAAATTTTTAGAGGATAATGTTCAGCAGAAGTTAGACCAGTTACGAAAGGAACTTGAAGCGTTGCAAGCTGTCCAACAGCCACAGTCAGATGATATTGGGGCAGTAGTCAATGTACCCTCATCCTCTTCCTTAGATCCTCCAGCAGCGAACCTAATAATAACCTTCTCCAGTAAAACAACACTGGACGTGACAGTATTCATAAATGCTGTTTTAGCCACATTGTGACTGAGTAATTAGTCAAATGAAAGAAGTCTGCAGATGGCCAAGCTACGACTGACGGGTGAGGCTAAAGCATACATGATCTGTCACGAAAGGCTTGGCAAAGCTCGCACATCCATGTAATTAGCAGAGGGTTTATGGCAGGGATACTGTAAATAGAACCGTACTAGATTTTCAAGAGAGAATGTGAGCGGATTAGTGCAGAAAACCAATGAAACTGTGGAAGCCTTTTTAAATATAATTCGAAAAGTATATGCACAGACGTATGAGTTGACACAGAATCAAGAAGCGGACCGCGTCATGCTCAGAGAAGCGGTAAATAGGGCTCTAAATGTCTTTGTATAGGGAATTATAGCAGATTTTTCACGTCGAGATTTTTCAGGATGACTTACCTGCAGCACTTCGCATTGCCATGCACCTGCAGGAGATCGACATTGCTAAGAAAATAAACAATGATCAAAGAATCTTTGCTTTTGTAAAAGAATATTATTGGTCCAGAATGAGATGTTCACTCTGAGATTTTTCTGGAAACATCCTCCAGGCCGTGGCTAGGCCATGTCTCCGCAATATCCATTCTTACAGGAGAACTAGTTGTGTAAGGTCTGCAAGAGAGCTTCTGTGAAGTCTGGAAGATAGGAGACAAGGTACTGGCGGAATTAGCGCTATGAGGACAGGTCGCGTGTCATGCTTGGGTAGCTCAGATGTTAGAGCACTTTCCCGTGAAAGTCAAAGGTCTCGAGTCAGGCACACAATTTTAATCTGTCAGGAAGTTTCATATCAGCGAACACTCCGTTGCAAAGTGAAAACCTCATCCTGGAATCGTCCCCCAGGCTGTGCCTAAATCATACCTCTACAGTAGCCTCTCTTTCAGGAGTACTTCTGTGAAGTTTGGAAGGTAGTAGACTAGGTACTGGCGGAATTAAAGCTGTGAGGAGGGGTCGTGAGTCGTGCTTGGGTAGCTCAGGTGGTAGAGCACTTTCCCACGAAAGACAAAGGTCCTGAGTTCGAGTTTCGGTCCGGCGTACAGTTTTAATCTGCCAGGAAGTGTCAATATTATTGATGTTGGAAGGCAGGCATTTCAAGGAACAATGCCTCCAGCCACAATGTTGTACTTGTCAAAGCTTTGGCAATAAGGTAAACAAATGCAGAACCAAGTAACAGGTTAAACAGGTTAAACAAAAAAGATAGAATCAGGCATTGAATGCAAATATTCCGTTCATCAGGATCATTACCAGTAAACCACAGTACTGCAAACCCGTGCTCAGGGATGGACTGCTGCTTGATGGACTTAGTGCAGGACAGGGAACACAGATTTCTAGTAGACACTGGTGCACATCCGTGATTTATTAGTCTCGACCTCATGGGTAGGAGGAGCCAAAACACTCCAAGATACAGATTAGGTGGAGTAGGAAATTATGAGATGGAGTCAGTGGGGACAATATAGCTCAGCTTTAAGAAAGGAACTAAAGAGTTTTGTAAGCATATTGAAGTGTTGACATGGATATTCCGCAATTGCAGGACTTGATTTCCTGGATAGGTGTCATCATTGCAGCGTATGTTTAAACCCTTTTCCAATAGGTGCAGGCAAAATTGATCCTTTGCAGTGTATATGTGAATTCGTTTCCAATAGGTGCAACAGCTGCAATTGTTTCAGTGTCGCAAGGTACAACGATTGCTAAGGCGTTAGCAACTAAGCTGTGAACTGCGAACACATGCATTGCAGATAGTCTCGTATGACAAAGTACCGGCGGGTACAGGGACGTTGTTTTAGGTAACCGTGGATATCAACATATCACAACGAGTATTATGTGTGGTTAAATGACTGCAGAAGAATACATAAAAAAATTGTTTTACACGTACAAGTGTGGTAGTGAATCGTTCTGGTGAGGCCTTCCCAGAGCGACTAGCTGTGCTAGAGCTACTGGCTGCCATCGCGGGGCGGCCTAAATAGTCGCGAAGTGATACTTCAGTTTGGCTCAAACCTAGTTTCGGCAGAAGCAGGAAGTAGTTCGGTCCGCACGCGCTGATCGGGACTGCGCGCGACCCTTGGACCTGCTGCTGATTCGGTTACTGGCGTCGCCGTCTGTTGAGCTGCTGGCAGGCTAGAATTTCTGCGTCGCGCGGCTTGGTGTACCGTCGTCGTGATATACGTTGTGCGGGTTGCTGTTATCGCCTGTTGCACTTGTCGCGACAGCAAAATGCGTGTACTACAAAGGAAATAAAAATAAACATTTCTTGGCGAGGAACATCATAACATCTACTGAGATTGATACCTGATTGTAACGAACGACAGACTACTAACACAAGCACAAGCATTAAGCCTCCGTCCATCGTTCTTCATTTGCATTTGGGTTACAAGGTGCATCTAAAAAACAAAGTTAGAAAAATCATTGAAGGTGCACACCAGAGGTTAATTTTAAGATACGCACTCACATCTCATGTGATTGTCTTCCTATATATGAAATAGAGCTTTCGACAACCCGAAGGTTTCTTTGGACGCCATGTTTTTTCTAGGCAGAGTCCTCCTGGCATTGGTGTATGCTAATCTTCATTCGACGTTAGAACTGGGTTACGCATCTACACTTTAGCGGGGACGCAGGTGCTGGTTGACGCCAAAACACCGCGCAACTTAACATATTTCACATTAATGGTTCGTTTCCAGAGGGTGTTCGATCGTGTTGAAAGGTGCAATCGCCATACACGTATTGTTCTTCAACAGTGGGAAGGAACAAGGTGCTCAAAACATCAGTTTTGGCCTGTGCTGTGATAGTGCCACTCAAAACAACAAGATGTGCAAAACACGACCGCAACATAACAACACCACCTCCGAATTTTACTGTTGGCACGCAGGCAGATGACATTCACTGGGCATTAGCCATACCCACACCCTGCCATCGGATTGCCACTTTGTGTACCGTGATTCGTCACTCCACACAATGTTTTTCCACTGTTCAATCGTCCGATGCTTACACCAAGCGAGGCGTCGTTTGGCATTTACCGGCGTGGTGTGTGGCTTATGAGTAGCCGCTCGACCACGAAATCCAAGTTTTCTCACCTCCCCCCTATCATAGTACCTGAGGTGGATCCTGATGCAGTTTGGAATTCCTTTGTGGTGGCCTGGATGGATGTCCGCCTGTTACACATTACGACCCTGTTCAAATGTCGGCGGTCTCTGTCAGTCAACAGACGAGGTCGGCCAGTACGCTTTTGTGCTCTACGTGCCGCTTCACGGTTCCATTTCGTAGTGTACCTAGGGATATTTAGGACCGTGGAAATCTCGCATACAGACATATGACACAAGTGACAACCAATCACCTGACCACGATGGAAGTCCGTGAATTCCGCGGGGCTCCCCATTCTGCTCTCTCACGATATCTAATAACTACTGAAGTCGCTGATATGGAGTACCTGGCAGTAGGTGGCAGCGCAATACACCTAATATGAAAAACGTATGTTTTTGGGGGTGTCTGGATACTTTTGATCACGTAGTGTTTCTGCTGTTCGTGAACCCTCATGCTGATTCATTGAACAACAATAGGACTTAATCTCAAGTGTCTCCATAATTATTTCCCTTCTGGAAACATTTCTTAATCTTACAACTTTTATGTTCAGTCTACAAGTGCTCTATATTCCTTTATTTGCGTCAATAGCCAATGTGAGCTCTGCTTACTGGAATCAAGCAGCTTTCAGCATAATTAATAGTATTATAAATAAAAGGCCTTCCCCAACGCATAGACTGTTTTCGCTCTCGTGTAATTTCAAGCTAATATAAGGCAGATATGAGCTTCACAGAACTTCGAGTTACGTGTTACAGCCCTGAATACACGTTGTGTCAACTCTTGCGGCAACGGTGTCAGTGTGAATAAAATTCTCCTAGATGTTGTACCACGTCATTGTACAAAATAGTATTATCCTGAGGAAAGTCAAAACGTT
This sequence comes from Schistocerca gregaria, assembly GCF_023897955.1. NCBI lineage: Eukaryota > Metazoa > Arthropoda > Insecta > Orthoptera > Acrididae > Schistocerca > Schistocerca gregaria. The sequence continues at coordinate 970,327,466 of NC_064920.1, read as the reverse complement.
GGTTTTATAGTTTGTATATTTTAAAGAATTTCATATTTTATAAATGACACAGTACGACATTCAGGACAACTTTAATCATCTTTGTTGATTTATGTTTCTTGCTATTAGACGCTAGGAAGTAGGAGGTGCAGTTTACATCTGCATTGCATGTGTTTTCTCTATAAGGGAAGGCGCTGCAACACTTAAGTTGTGTTAAAACGGTTGAACATCTTGGTCATAATTCTACATTACTTTAACACATGTTAAAGACTCCTTCATATATTCCGTTGCGCTATGAAATTGCGCTTACTAGCTAGCTCTTCATTAAGAGTATTCAGCTAGCGTTGTTGTTCATTCATGGCTCAAAATTTTACAGAAGAAGGGGAATATTTTCAGGGCATTAGTACTGGAGCCATAACTGTTATGTAGTAAGGTTAAAAAAATGGCTCTGAGCACTATGGGACTCAACTGCTGCGGTCATTAGTCCCCTAGAACTTAGAACTAGTTGAACCTAACTAACCTAAGGACATCACACACATCCATGCCCGAGGCAGGATTCGAACCTGCGACCGTAGCAGTCGCACGGTTCAGGACTGCGCGCCTAGAACCGCGAGACCACCGCGGCCGGCGTAGTAAGGTTGAAATATATCGTTTAGTAAAGCCTTTCGAGATAGAAATACACAGAAAATTCTCTCTCGCTCAAGACGCAAATAGGACGAAGAAAATCGATAGTGCCGTCCAGTATGCAAGGTACAATGTCTTGCACAATATATGTTTCTGAAACCATTACATTCACAGAGAGCGCCTCTTTTATTCTCCAAATACGAGAAGAAGTCTCTCCTCCCTTCTTCCGATATCGATCATAAATGTTTGGATTATTTCACTAGCATTTTATAGAGCTAAGTATTATAATTGCACAACCATGAACGTGGAATGCAACAGTCAATTGCCATGAAGTGTTTTAAATGCTTGGATTTGCAAATAATGAACATTTAAGCGAAATGCCTCAAAATAGATGGATCTAACACCATTTACATTCTGTACACAGGGTGTAATGGCTTAAGTTTTGTTCTCTGCGTCGAACAGTCTTTCCACAAACATATCACAAGCTTTATGACCTGATGTTTTCTGCACAGGCATGACTACAACACTAGGAGGTATACGCCTGTCAGTATAGATCAACCATTTTGTGTCCATATGTCCACACTTCAACACCTGACAGAGGGAAATAAGCAATAATGGCTTGCTGTTGCCACATGTACTTAGATGTATTAACCAACCTAAAAACATACGACTTGTAGAAGCTCTAATAATTTGTCTGCAAATGATGTAAATACTGACGCAATGTTCCTCAGTACACCGTCCTCAGTCACCAATAGATGTATGTGTACTTATACCCGCTACGCTTGAACTAGGAAAGATCATGCCATGGGTCTCTCATCCATAATTGTTATTTGAATGTTGGTTGTTTGTGACTTGCTCTTGTTGTGATTCGTGTATGGAAAATTATCTACCAGCAAGTGTTGTAATTCAACAGCAGCGTGGTCATAGGCTGTCGAGAGTATGGTTCATCGTTTCACGATATTGCTACCCAGGTTGGCCAAAATTCCCAAACGGCCATGCGAATGTGAAATTGATGGGTTCAGGAGGGCCCTATTCAACGTTATATACCATCTCATCAGGCCTACTGGACGAGCACCCAATAGGTCGGACATGTTGTTCTCTCGGCAGTGCTGTGTCATACAGCTACATATCTGGAGTTGTGAACTGGTCTCCTGTTGACGCGGCAGTGGAGGAAATCATGCTGACAGTAGTGTGCCCATTGAGAACACTGCAAACGGAAATTACACCAAGTCCTTTTTTTTTCAGGCGAGTCCAGACAGTGTATACAGCATCACGATGTACAACGGTTGGGCAAAAAACATGAAAACATGAAAACATAGCGAGATATGCATGCATTGCTCAGTCGTGTTCAAGACAGTATTCTGTGTAGTAGTGAGTGCGTTATATGCATTATGTGCGAGGTAAGCGAATTCGAACTTGAGCAAATTTTGGTGCTCTCATGGTCACTGCTTCCATAGCCAACGACACCGAAGTGGGTCATATTTCAAGAGGCACCATATCAAACGCCTTCCCCGCATACAGGGAAGTGGAAAAACATCGCTCGCTGAATCACAACGTCGATGAAAGTGTGTGTTGAGCAGACGGTCACTGAAGAGGATTGTCACGAAAATTAAGAGGGCAACAGCTGCAAAAGTCACTGCAGAATGGAATATCGCTCTCGCTAATGCTGTCGGCACCAAACCAACACGATGGGAACTCTCCAAATTGGGAACTGCAGAGCGACCTGGAATTCCAAACCCAGACATGCAAATGCCCGTAAAACAAAAATGTCGTGCCGAAGCCATGAAACTTGGACCATGGAGAAAGGGAAGAATATCATTTGGTCGGATGACTCTTGTTTCCATACTGTTTCCAACTTCTGGCCGAGTTTCCGTCTGTCGTACGCCGACCTAAGCCTAAGTTGCAGAGTGTTTGCTGCCAAGAGTGAAACATGTTGAAGGTTGGGTGATGATTTGGGCAGCGATACGGCTATATCGTGGTATTCCACGAACCCCATGGTTTCAGAGCTTCGTCGAATTACTGCCAAGGATTATGTGACTATTTTGGCTGATCAGATCCATCCCACGGTACAATAGTTTTTCCTGATAGGTGATGCTGTGTTCCAGGACGAGAGGATTCGTATTCACACAGCTCGCATCTTCCAGGAATGGTTTTTTGAGCACGAGGATGAGTTTTTGCATCTCCCCTGGCCACCATAGCCACTAGGTCTAAACATTATTGAGCCTTTGTAGTGTACTTTGGAGAGAAGCGCCCTTGATCGCTATGCACCTCCATCATCATTACCTGAACTTACCTCTATTTCGCAGGATGAATGGTATAAGATTCCTTAAAAAACCATACAGCACCTGTATATGTCCACTCCCAGACCACTGGAAGCTGTTTTATGTCAACAGCCTTTGCACAACTTATTAGGTGTAGTAATGCTTCGTGTTTTGGGTGTTTCCACAGTTTTGTCCACTCCCTGTACGTGTTTGTGTGTGGAGAGTCTTAGGAGAACGAACTTAACATATTGCATTCATCATCATCACGTCGAATGATGTTGCGTGTTTTTCTGGATACACAACACGATCATGTCTCGTCAGCATAACAGGTAATTTGGATAGCGGGTTTAGCGTTCTTAACATGCTAATACCGATGACTGTGACGAATTTTCGAGGCCTTCACGGCGTTACCTTTCAACAAGATTGTTGTATCCACGGACCCAACCAACTAACCAACTCGCACACGCGCGCCCTGACCGCGACATCGCTGGCCACAGTTCCTGTCGCTGCCGTCGGCGTCTCAGGACGTTACCGCCGACAGAAGAGATCTCGCCATGGCGCAGCTCGGGTCCGCAGCGCCCTCTGCCTTTTGCACATAAGGAGGAGCGCTGGCCCCGAGACGGACAGTCTATTGTCGATTGCCTATTGCTAGCCTTTCTTGGATTTTATAGCAGAGCCATTGCAGTGTGATATTTGCTATTGTATTCGACTAGGGTCAGTACACAGATTACTCTTGGATATTACTTGGACTCGTATTGCTGGTGCTCGTTTCGTCAGAAATAAAGATAAGTTATCTCTTCATTCTAGCTGGTGCAAATCTTGTCATTAATTATTTTTCGGCCAAAAGACATAGCTACATCCTGGTCACGACCCAAGCTTTATACAATTTGTGGTGGCTGCCCCAAAAGTACCGCCGAGGACCTTGGGTTTGGGAGCCGTCACAAAAAAGATAACGCAAGACAATATACTGCCTGGGTTGCCCAGAGACCAGCACGCCACCACTCGCAGGTATTGCGACTTTTGAATTTTATTAACTTGAAGTAGTATGGAATGACTTACCCGTATCTGTCATCCAACCTCGTTTCGATTCGATGACCAGGCCCTTCGATTCGATGCCCAAACGGTCTACAGCCAATGTTGCTGTAAGGTATGACAGCTCTGTGTAGTAAAATTCACACCATGTTTGCCCCCATATCATCTCCAAATTGATTCATGTATTGAGCGTATTACACTGTATACCCTTAGTAAATAAAATTTATGATTTCTTAGCCACAGTGGTGTTGCATCTTTAATGCCCACAGTCTGTTATACATAGAGTAGCATGGCTACTCGTGTACAGAGGGGTGAGAAAAGCTGCTGTGGAAAGATGATATCATGAATGAAAACAGTTACTTCTGACTTTTGAGACTGGCATCGATACTGATAGTGCACATGACAGAAGTTGTTACTTCAGCTGAGAGTAACCGTCCAGTAATATGCTTATGATACGTGTAGCCCTCTGGTCAGAGCTGTACCCCGCCCCCGGCGCTCCAAGCCCTGCATTTCCTCCCCCGCACGGCACGGCTGACTGTAATTGCTGCACCGCTGGCGGCAAAGGCTGTGCTCTAGTTACCGCTGTAATCGGACGCTGCCTGACGGCGCTAATAGCTTCCCGAGGAGGAGAGGAGTGGTGCGTGCCGAAACGCTTCCCTCAGGATCCCTGCACACCCTGACTATCCTCCGGCTGATGGTCTGCAGGTCGCAGCTGTTCCGTGCTTTCAGGCGTGAAACTTCGTACTTCTTCCCGATAGGTAAGGAAAATTAAAACATTAATAGTAACTCAGAAAAATATAAACTGTGTTGTACAGAAGTATCATATGCAATTTCCTTGTGCCACCTTGCTTGACGTAAAAATGTAAACGGACGGTTCAAATAGTCCAAATGGTTCTAAGCACTATGGGACTTAAAATCTGAGGTCATCAGTCCATTATACTTAGAACTACTTAAACCTAACTAACCTAAGGACATCACACACATGCATGACCGAGGCAGGACTCGACCCTGCGATCGCAGCAGCAGCGCAGTTCCGAACTGAAGCGCCTAGAACCGCTCGGCCACAGTTAAACGGAGGGAGATCGGTGTTTAACGTCCTGTCAGCGGCTAGAACATTAGGAGAAAGGCACAAGTTTGCATCATAAAAATATGGGAAATCAGATCGGGTTTGTGCTTTCAAAATAAATCATTTCTGCAATGTTGTTAAGCAGTTTACAAAGACTACGACTTACCAGTGTCCAGATGGCCAGAGTTGGGTAAAATGTTGCGTATTGGGAGCGCTTGTTCCACCAGTGTAATGTGTGGCATCTGCATCCACCTACGTCTGCATTACTACTCTGCAATAAACACTTAAATATTTGGAAGAGATTTCATAGAACCATTTGAAGCGTGTCTGCCTTTCTGCCCGGAAATCTCGAATCCTGTGGCACAGCTGAGACGATAGGAACGCAATTTGATTAGGAGGCGCTTGTGAGGAACGATGTCAAAAGGTTTCCGAAAATGTAAAAATATTGGCTCAATCTGAGGTCACGTGTAAAATTATATCAAAACTGTTTTAAAAGGGCGCAATTATTATGAAAAAAGTCTTACTATCGAAATGAATAACAATATACGAAACAATAACACAAAAGGAGTTCAGTGAGAAAAATAGCGTTGCCAATACTTCGTTACGAATGGAACTAAGCAACTCCTCAACGTATCTTACTGCATTGGGAAGACACCATCGGACATGATGACTCCAATAATATAGCTTACAAACACATCCTACAGGCTAAGAATGGCGATTCTGACTGGTACAGTGATTTCGTGAGCAGATACACACACGCTCCACGAACAAACCGATTAATCACTCACTTGAGTGGCATCTGTACAGCCACAGTCATTTGTTTCGTTTGTACAGCCAATGATGGTTAAATAGAGCTTAGTTAGTTGGCAGCCTTCGTTCCTGCACCGGCACAGCGTTCTTTTCATTATCATTTTATGATTTACCTGTGTGATTTAGAGCTTAATTCTTTAATTTCTTGTATGTTTGTGTACTTATTAGGCACAGGCCTGTGTAGTGTAGTGTTTCACCGTCTTTAGGATGGATAGAGAATGCGATTGCTGCGTTCGGATGCTAGCTGAGTCAACCACGCTTCGCTCACAGCACCAAGCCGTGCTGAATTCGGTCTTATAGGCTGAGGCTGTTGCCAATGGGCACCAATGTGGCGGGCCGGACGTGGGGATCCAAGCAACGTCCAGCACGTCCTATGTGTCCCCCGATTGGTCCAGTAGTATGACCGGCTTGGTAACTATCTGGTCTGAGGTTGACCCCTCACCTGTGGTCGAGTGAGAGGTCGTTCTCTCTAGTTACCAGCAGATATCTGAAGTGGTAAAGAATGTCAGTCTCGCTCGCCATATGAAGGCAGAGCTCACTGTCTGGGGCATTGTCGACAGAACTGATTGCAGACCTATGATACAGAGGCGAGTGGAAGGTCTGAATCAGAAGCCCCTTAATGTGCTGAAGTTTCGGGTTTTGCTTAGCAGGTCAGTGGTCTATTACGCAACGAGGCGGCTATACCGTTAGCGTGAACTTCGTCGAGTGGATTGGGTGATTATTTTTTGCGGTTAGAGGGTCTCGGCTTCAGTGTTGGAGGGTGCAAATCAAACACAGGACGAGGGTAGACCTAGTTCAACCGAAATTTTTACAAAGGACCTGACGGTGTACAGAAAGGATAGATGGTGGTGACGTGTTTGCTACTGTTGGTAGCAGTGAAACTGAAGTAGGTAGAGATTATACTTGACAACCGGAATAAATTAGCAACTGGTTCCATTAACTGACCCCCAGACTGAGATGATACAATTGCTGAAAGTTTCAAAGTCAAATAGATACCCCAATCATAGAATTATCGTTGGTGATGAATTGAATCTTCCATCGACGTTTTCGAAAATCGGAGATAGGCATAAAATCGTCAGAGATTGTACTAAATGCTTTCTCGAAAATTATTTTGGGCTATTAGAAAATTTTTGCGAAAACATGCCTGGTCCCTAGGCAAAAAATAATCCTGAGCAAATAGTGAGCATCAAGACGGATACAAGGATTAGTCGTCGCAAGGTCGTCGTAGCGAGACTGACAACCGCAACATCCAAACTTACCAAAATAAAAGCAAATTACATCTATTTTTAAAAAAGCAGGTAAAAATTCGCTTGATGCCTTTCTAAAAGACAGTCTCCACCCTTTCGAAACGACTTAGATTAAAATAAGTACCGTAGATGACACTTGAGAGATGATTTATACTTTTAATAGTTTCCACAACGAAACTCTGTTTGGAAATATGGCAATAACCCCAAAGAGACTCTGGTCATATCTAAAGTACACCAGCAACAAGACATAAGCAATACCTTCCTACGAAATAGCATTAGTAATGTTACCAGTGGCAGTACTAATAAAATGAAGGCATCAAACACGTTTTTCTGAGATTAATTCACCAAAGAGTACGAGGTAAATATTCCAGAATTAAAATCAAGAACAGCTGCCAACACGAGTGACTTAGAAGTAGATATCTCCGGTGTAGCGAACCGACTTGAATCACTGAATAAAGGCATGTCTTCCGATCAGTATTATGTACCAAAGAGGTTACTTTCAGAGTATGCTGATGTAATAGCTCCATACCTACCAATCATTTACAGCTGCTCACTGGACAAAAAGTACCAAAAGACAGGAAGGTTGCACAGTTCACACCAACACTCAATAAAGGAAATTGGAGTAATCCGTTGAATTACAAACGCCTATCATTGACGTCGATTTTCATTAGGGTTCTGGAGTATATACTGCGTTAAAACATTATTAATTGCCTCTGGAAAAAAATGTTTATTCACACGTAGAACAGATTCAGAAAACATCGCTCATGTGGAACACCGCTCCTAGAAATCTTTTGATACCGTTCCTCAGATGCAGATTACAATCAAATTGCTTATCTATGGAGTATCGTCTCAACCGTGCGACTGGATTAGTGATTTTCTGTCAGAAGGGTCACAGTTCGTTGTAAATGACAGCCTGTCATCGAATAAAACAGAAATTATATCAGACATTCCCCAAGGGCCTCTGCTGTTCCTGATCTATATAAATGATTCAGGAGGCAATTTGAGCAGCCATCCTAGATTGTTTGCAGATGATGCTGTCATTTATTATCTGGCAAAACCATAAGATGATGAAAACATGTTCTAAAATGATTTAGACAAAATGGTATCGGGCGAAAAGTGGCAATTGTCTCTAAACAATGAAAAAGTGTGAGGTCATCCAGGTGAGTACTAAAAGTGTTAATTCTTCGTTTCACCATAAATCACACAAATTTAAAGGCTATCAATTCAACTAAATACCTAGGGATTGCAATTACGGACAGCTTAAATTGTAACGATCAATAGAAAGTGTTGTGGGAAATGGAAACCTAGGGTTGGCAGCTCATATAGTAATATCGTGAAACAGGGTAGAGAATGTCACCGATATGATACGCAAGCTGTGGTGGCGGTCGTTAGAGCAGAGGCATATTTCGTTTCAATCACCAATTTTTTCCACCGAAATATTTTTTTGAGAAATTATCACTGTAAGAAAATAAGAGAAATAAGATCTAGAATTGAATGACTTAAGAGTTCGTTCCCCCCTCCCCTCCTCCCACAGTTCGAAAGTGTAAAGATAGATAAATAGGTTGAAGGCGGTTTGATGAAGTCTCCGCTAGGTAAACTCTCCGCCAGGTACTGAAGTATGAACAGGAGACTAGTCATGAGATGTAGATGAAACCTTCTAGCCTCATATTTTTAATATTTTTATCAATATCGGCAAACTGTCCATACATTTTGGTGCGACTCGGCTGTTTACAGGTATGACCATTTCACGCAAAATCTGAACAACGGCTGCCTTTGACACGCCGGCCGCTGTGACCGAGCGGTTCTAGGTGCTTTTGTCCGAAGCCTCGTTGCTGCTACGGTCGCAGGTTCGAATCCTGCCTTGGGCATGGATGTGTGTGATGTCCTTAGGTTAGTTAGGTTTAGGTAGTTCTAAGTCTAGGGCACTGATGACCTCAGATGTTAAGTCCCACAGTGCTCAGAACCACTTGATTTTTGCGTTTGACTCGCATAAAGGCGCTCAAATGGTAGCGTTTGGACACTGTTGAACTAAACAGCAAGACAGTGCCTCGTTCCGGAAAAGGCGTACTCAGCTACGTATGTTCCTGGGACCTAGTGATGCATGAGTGGTACTATTAAGTAGTTCACAACACTATCAATGTTGTAATGTTACAATAACAACAGACTAACAAAATAGGGAATCCAGTTTGTATCGCGTCTCTTGAGAATTGGTAATACAGACGGAGTACAAGCTCGGATTGCTGGAGGTCGAGGAAGAAATTCGGTCATTAAAGGAAAACTTTAATCAAGATAGACGGATTTGGAACTGAACCATCGTCCTCCCGGATGGGAGTATGGTGTCTCAAACACTGTACTACCTCGCCCGGCGGGAAAGGCAGGAGGTTTTCCCGTCAAAATATTGTAGCCACACATACATACACAGTGATCACACGCGTTGCAGAGGAACGGCGGTATGCTTTACGAAAGAATACAACGAACAATGTCCACGAACGCCCACCTAGCGACTCCGGTGAAATCTCATCTGCGGCTGGAGAATATAGCACTAATTATGTAAGGATGGAGTCTGATTATCGGAACAGCAGTGTGGCACACAGAGCGCTGTGTGACGCTGTTAATGATAGTGTCTTTGAACTAGAAAGTAAATCGGCACTCTTGTTCCAAAGTTTCTCTCAGGAGGGCGAGAGTTGAAGGATGAGTTTAACGAAGGAAGGTTGACCTGAGATAAGCGTCTTCTCGACGTCATAGAAGACAGATCGTTAGCTGATCTACAAGGGAATGGGAGGATGAAACGGCCGGCACCTCATCAAAGGAGCCTTGTTACCATTCATCAGAAAGGAAGCCTTCCAAGTTCGCCTACTGCAGGCTTCAGGTTTGGAGATCCGCCGTTTCATGCATTGAAATATTTGCTGTTGCCTATATTTGAGATTGAACTTCGCCGTCTTTCTTCTGTGAGTTGGCTGCTAAGAGAACAGGATGCCCCAAATTTTTAGGATCAAAATTACACATACGATTTTGAAGTGAACTAACAATGATCGATAATGAATGTCTCAGGCGGTAAGTTTTGTTGAAAGGCTAATGTGTTATAAGAACCAACTTTCGCGTCGAAGTTTGTAGCAGTGACTCCAAGGTGCAGTTTTCCACTGTCTACAGATCGTCACTGGGTGTCGAAGATTAAGCATTGCTCACTACAGAGCTCCAACGCGACCTGTGTCCTGCTTTGTACAGGCAACTAGTATTTTGTCCTGTGTGTTTATACTGTGTCCGCCTGCAATCGTCCTGTCTGGGCCTCTTCTCAACATCCTCACATCGTAACTACACTTTCCAAACACACTCATGAACAAACAAACACACAAACACACAAGCGAATTGAAGAAAAGATAACTTCGCAATTCATTGGTGCATCTGTTGGTGAGTTAGAAAGGAGTTCAATATGGATTTCCAGTTTGTTGGACTAGTTGCACCACAACTACTTATGTAGGAACCTCCGAAGTTACAAGATTTGTTTTTATATAATTGTATAATATTATATTATATAATTGTGCTCCCTGCCGCCGTTGGGTAAGCAACTGCAGCAGCAAGTCGTATAACCCTAGCTTACCTATTTGTTAGATAGTTTAATTAATTTCTTTGCGTGTTTTTGGGTACTTGCATTGTTTAATTCATATATTTAGGGCGTATTATAGTATTTGACAGTTGCAGCATCGCGCTTTAGTGTTTACTTCGTAGATTCTTATTTAAATTGCGTGTGAGTTTCGTATAGGAGGTGCAATTTCGAGTTTTAGTTACTGTAATCGTAAATTCAGCAGATTGTAGCGCAGTCGTTAGGCATTTGTACAGGTTAGTTGATACATTCTTTGCGTGTTCCGCTTGCGTTATCTAGGCACGGACTCGTGTTTCGGTAACTGTTGTTGAACATCGATTAGAATGGACAGGGACTGCGATTGCTGTGTTCGGATGAGGGCTGACTTGGCATCCCTTCGCTCACAGCTGCAATCGGCGCTGACTTCGGTCGCGCAGCTTGAGGCTGTTGCCAATGGGCACCACTGTGGGGAGCCGGACTCGGGTATCACGGGGATGTCAACCTCGCCCCGTCTGTCCCCAGATCGGTCTGCCGCTGTGGTTGCCCCGGTTGCTGCCCGCAGTGGGGCTGAGCCCTCGCCTGTGGTTGATTGGGAGGTCATTCCAAAGCGTGGCAGGCAGCGAAAGGCGTCCCCGGAGGCTGATCAGAAAGCCTCCCCGGTGCGTCTGACAAACCGGTTTCAGGCACTGTCTCTGGCTGAGCCAGATGCAGCTGCCTGCCCTGTTTCAGAGGATCATTCTCAGCCTTCAAGGTCCGGGCAATCGCAGAGGGTGGGCTTACTGGTAGTTGGGAGCTCCAATGTTAGGCGCGTTATGGGGCCCCTTAGGGATATGGCGGCTAAGGAGGGGAAGAAATCCAGTGTGCACTCCGTGTGCATTCCGGGAGGAGTCATTCCTGATGTGGAAAGGGTCCTTCCGGATGCCATGAAGAGCACAGGGTGCAGCCAGCTGCAGGTGGTGGCACATGTCGGCACTAATGACGTGTGTCGCTTTGGATCTAAGGAAATTCTCTCTGGATTCCAGCGGCTATCTGATTTGGTGAAGGCTGCCGGTCTTGCTTACGAGATGAAGGCAGAGCTCACCATCTGCAGCATCGTTGACAGAACCGACTGCGGACCTTTGGTGCAGAGCCGGGTGGAGGGTCTGAATCAGAGGCTCAGACGGTTTTGCGACCGTATTGGCTGCAGATTCCTTGACTTGCGCCATAGGGTGGTGTGGTTTCGGGTTCCGCTGAATAGGTCAGGAGTTCACTACACTCAGCTGGCGGCTACACGGGTAGCGGAGGCTGTGTGGCGTGGACTGGGCGGTTTTTTTAGGTTAGAAGGCCTCGGGAAAGTGCGGGATGGGCTGCAATGTCAAAGGGTGCTTGGCAATTACAGGACGTGCTTGGATCAAGGAACAGTCGGAATTATAGTTGTAAATTGTTGTAGTTGCTCTGGAAAAGTCCCTGAGCTTCAAGCGCTAATAGAAAGCACAGAAGCTGATATCGTTATAGGTACAGAAAGCTGGCTAAAGCCTGAAATAAGTTCTGCAGAAATTTTTACGAAGTCTCAGACGGTGTTCAGGAAAGACAGATTAGGCAGAATTGGTGGTGGAGTGTTTGTGTCTGTCAGTAGTGGTTTATCTTGTAGTGAAGTCGAAGTAGATACTCCGTGCGAATTGGTGTGGGTGGAGGTTATACTTAACAGCCGAATTAAGTTAATAATTGGCTCCTTCTACCGACCCCCAGACTCCGATGATACAGTTGCGGAACAGTTCAGAGAAAGTTTGAGTCTCGTAACAAATAAATACCCCACTCATACGGTTATAGTTGGTGGGGACTTCAACCTACCCTCGGTATGTTGGCAAAAATACTTGTTCAAAACCGGTGGTAGGCAGAAAACGTCTTCAGAGATTGTCCTAAATGCATTCTCCGAAAATTATTTCGAGCAGTTAGTCCACGAACCCACGCGAATTGTAAATGGTTGCGAAAACACACTTGACCTCTTGGCCACAAACAATCCAGAGCTGATAGAGAGCATCATGACTGATACAGGGATTAGTGATCACAAGGTCATTGTAGCTAGGCTCAATACCATTTCTTCCAAATCCATCAGCGGATAAAGTGCCACTAGAAGCCTTCCTAAAAGACAATTTCCATTCCTTCCGAACTGACTATGCGAATGTAGACGACATGTGGCTCAAATTCAAAGATATAGTAGCAACAGCAATTGAGATATTCATACCTCATAAATTGGTAAGAGATGGAACGGATCCCCCGTGGTACACAAAAAAGGTCCGAACGCTGTTGCAGAGGCAACGGAAAAAGCATGCGAAGTTCAGAAGAACGCGAAATCCCGAAGATGGGCTAAAATTTGCAGACGCGCGAAATTTGGCACGTACTTCGATGCGAGATGCCTTTAATAGGTTCCACAACGAAACATTGTCTCGAAATTTGGTAAAAAATCCGAAGAAATTCTGGTCGTATGTAAAGTACACAAGCGGCAAGACGCAGTCAAAACCTTCGCTGCGCAGTGACGATGGTACTGTTATCGACGACTGTGCCGCTAAAGCGGAGTTATTGAACGCAGTTTTCCGAAATTCCTTCACCAGGGAAGACGAATGGAATATTCCAGAATTTGAAACACGAACATCTGCCACCATGAGTTTCTTAGAAGTAGATACCTTAGGGGTTGCGAAGCAACTCAAATCGCTTGATACGGGCAAGTCTTCAGGTCCAGATTGTATACCGATTAGGTTCCTTTCAGATTACGCTGATACTATAGCTCCCTACTTAGCACTCATATACAACCGCTCGCTCACCGATAGATCTGTACCTACAGATTGGAAAATTGCGCAGGTCACACCAGTGTTCAAGAAGGGTAGTAGGAGTAATCCATTTAACTACGGACCTATATCATTGACGTCGGTTTGCAGTAGGGTTTTGGAGCATATACTGTATTCAAACATTATGAATCACCTCGAAGGGAACGATCTATTGACACGTAATCAGCATGGCTTCAGAAAACATCGCTCTTGTGCAACGCAGCTAGCTCTTTATTCGCACGAAGTAATGGCCGCTATCGACAGGGGATCTCAAATTGATTCCGTATTTCTAGATTTCCGGAAAGCTTTTGACACCGTTCCTCACAAGCGACTTCTAATCAAGCTGCGGAGCTATGGGGTATCGTCTCAGTTGTGCGACTGGATTCGTGATTTCCTGTCAGGAAGGTCGCAGTTCGTAGTAATAGACGGCAAATCATCGAGTAAAACTGAAGTGATATCAGGTGTTCCCCAGGGAAGCGTCCTGGGACCTCTACTGTTCCTGATCTATATAAATGACCTGGGTGACAATCTGAGCAGTTCTCTTAGACTGTTCGCAGATGATGCTGTAATTTACCGTCTAGTAAGGTCATCCGAAGACCAGTATCAGGTGCAAAGCGATTTAGAAAAGATTGCTGCATGGTGTGTCAGGTGGCAGTTGACGCTAAATAACGAAAAGTGTGAGATGATCCACATGAGTTCCAAAAGAAATCCGTTGGAATTCGATTACTCGATAAATAGTACAATTCTCAAGGCTGTCAATTCAACTAGGTACTTGGGTGTTAAAATTACGAACAACTTCAGTTGGAAGGACCACATAGATAATATTGTCGGGAAGGCGAGCCAAAGGTTGCGTTTCATTGGCAGGACACTCAGAAGATGCAACAAGTCCACTAAAGAGACAGCTTACACTACACTCGTTCGTCCTCTGTTAGAATATTGCTGCGCGGTGTGGGATCCTTACCAGGTGGGATTGACGGAGGACATCGAAAGGGTGCAAAAAAGGGCAGCTCGTTTTGTATTATCGCGTTATAGGGGAGAGAGTGTGGCAGATATGATACACGAGTTGGGATGGAAGTCATTACAGCATAGACGTTTTTCGTCGCGGCGAGACCTTTTTACGAAATTTCAGTCACCAACTTTCTCTTCCGAATGCGAAAATATTTTGTTGAGCCCAACCTACATAGGTAGGAATGATCATCAAAATAAAATAAGAGAAATCAGAGCTCGAACAGAAAGGTTTAGGTGTTCGTTTTTCCCGCTCGCTGTTCGGGAGTGGAATAGTAGAGAAATAGTATGATTGTGGTTCGATGAACCCTCTGCCAAGCACTTAAATGTGAATTGCAGAGTAGTCATGTAGATGTAGATGTAGATGTAATTTTGACTAGTTTCTGGTTGCTCGAATCCCAGGCTCAGATCATCTAGAGAGACAAAACAGTATTATTTAAGTTAAAATGAGCAGTCAAGATCGCAATAATATTTCTTTATTGACCAGTTTCGGCTTATATAAAAGCCATCTTCAGAACGTTTTGGCCACCTATGGCTGGTGCCGACGGCTTCTCAGATATAGCATCAGGTTGCTTCTTTCCGTAGACTATGTTGTCAAAATTTATGAAAACAGTTTTACAAACTATGCCAAGATTATACGCACACATATAACAAAGTCAAGTTTAACCACGAACACTGACAGCGCAGTATAATACTGCTCTGTTACTGTCCATAGTTGAACTTCACTACGTTACAAGTACTGTATATGTATAATCTTCACACGATTCATTTGGTATTTCCGAAAATACTGTTTTGTCTGTCTGGATCAAATGGCTCTGAGCACTATGGGACTTAACATCTGACGTCATCAGTCCCCTAGAACTTAGAACTACTTAAACCTAACTAACCTAAGGACATCACACACATCCATGCCCGAGGCACGATTCGAACCTGCGACCGTAGCAGTCGCGCGGCTCCGGACTGAAGCGCCTAGAACCGCATGGATCATTCGCAAGAGAGATACTAGTCATCAACTAAATAAAAAGTTAATCTTGCAACTTCAGCTGTTTCTATTCCAACTGAGTTTAATATGCTCGAACTAAAATCTTTAATCATTGGCCCAGTAATATAAAGTGGCAGATAGGAAAGCAAATAATTGTAAATCCAAACCACAATTATTTCCTCTGCTCTTTTTTTTCCATAGACCAATATTTAACTAAACATTGGTAGCTTATATAGTATAGTAGAGCTTGTGGTAACATTTGGGTCTGGAGTAGAGGCAAATATGTTCATTTTTATTAATTTAAGCAACTCTGCTAATTAATAATATGCAAATAACCAGAGTCCAGGTACGCAAAAATGCCGAATGAAGTATGTATACATAGCCTGTAATTTGACTCGTTCTAGATTATTGCGATATAAATCACACAACTGATCTAAGGAGAACGTAATCAGCTGTTTAAATTAACTTTGAAGAATAACTACAAGGAGGCCTCGCAGAGACATATCGAGACTACTTGCAGATGACTGTCTTCAGCTTCTGTTGTGCAACCAGGTGAAGAGAAAAGAAAGTAAGTCGGTAGTGCTCTCGTTATAGAAGGACTGAAAGCTCGGATTACAAAAGGATTGAGAAGGAAATCTACAGTGTCTTTTTCAAAGAAATCATCCCGGCAATTGCCTAGAGTGATTTTGGGAAATCACGGGAAACCTAAGCGTGGATGAGCTGCCGGGGATTTGAACCGCCGTCCTCCCGAATGCAAGTCCAGTGTGCTAACCACTGCACCGCCTCGTTCGGTGCCAAATGGAGTGTAGCCTGAGCAAGCGAGGCTGGAAATCATCTTCGGAACTGCAGAAGGTACTGCGTAATCCGATGCAGATGTCGCTTTTCCCACAATTTGTCAACGTCGTTTCAGCGTGCCGTGTACTTCACGGTTTTGAAGCGCTTCGGGGTATCGAGCGATACCCTTAGAACACCAGCATGTGGCGGGTACATGAATGTCCCTACCGCTCCCTCTCACTTCAGAAACCCACAGCGGTCCAATATTTCTCCGGTTGTTCGGTCTTTTCGCAGCTGTGGTGTTTGAGCGGGCCACCTGAAAGCATGTGAAAAATTTTCACTCGTGTGTGTCAGTAGGATATAATGTACGGTCTCTTCCTCCAAAGGATGGTTCTCAATATTAATACGAAAGCAAGAATTACGTTAAACATCCGGGAGTAGTGACATAAGGCTGATGAAAGTGCTTTTACTGACTGACAGCACTTCTCTGCTGCCAATTTAACACTGTTTTAGAGCATTTATCGAACGTAGTTAACAACCGCGTTTGACGACGGCAATGACTAGGACACGCAATTCGTCACATTCGTATACTCTGTTACCTGCATTAATGATTCAAATTGACAGCAAAGGGAGCCGAAACGTTAAAAAAAACTGAAACTGGCTGTAGCATAATATTTGACTTCCAGTGTCCACAGCAAACTATAAAATTCTTCAGGCCCACGGAATGCAATTTCTTATATTAATATAAGCAAATCATAGCATTTCTTGCGATGAAATTAGCCCTTTCCAAGTAGCTGTTTTGTATAACAAAGTACCAGAATAATTGTACTTTTCGCTGTAATTTACTATTGTTTTAGTGAAAGGATTAGAATGGGATACAACTAATCGTTAGTGCTACCAGTAATGATGCAGTATATTATGAAACTCTGATGAAACAATGAAAAATATATTTTTAAATATAAAATATCTAGTTCATGGATTGAAATATTAATGTTATCACAACTGATGAAACCATACATGTAGACAATTTTTCTCTCTTTGTGTTAATGTCATGGCTACGATTAATATCTTCCCACGAACGCGGTGGCAAACTGGACACTGCCTTTTAGACGTTGCTTACGTATATGTAAACAGTACCATTTTGCACAAAGTCTTCCTGAGATACAGTATAGTTTCGGTGCTTGTCTTTATTTCAGAGAACAAAAGTCTCATAGTGCTTCACGATGTCTCACCGTTTTTTCCCGTCTGTACACGGATTATCTTTTCCACCACAATCACAACAGCGAAAATAGGAATTCCACAATGCTAAAGAAAATGAGAAAACATATTGATTAGGTATTTTTTTCTAGTTTTCTGGGCAGAGTAGAGGTGGAGACATTACTCTAAGATCTACTCCTAATGTTGCATTTCAGTATCATGAACAGAACTGAAGAATACTATGTTGCTTCTCCTGCACCAAGTCATTAGTTTTTCTTGTTGCACGGAAACTGCACCATCCCCACTCAGCTTCGTGCCTTTTAATCCCAGTGGAATATCATTCCTGTTCAACTTCGTAGTGCCATAAAGGTCTTTCTAATGAGCTATCAAAATATGTGTCGAGTATGGGGAAGTACAATATAACTAGTTGGAAAAAGATTTGATCACTATCATTTACATTCTATAGAAATCAGAAAAATTCTGCCCTTCTCATCAAACTTTGGGTCCATCCCAGTGTAAATGAAGGATACTCGATGTCAACACTTTGTTCTCTTAAAAAGAAAATCTTGACGCCATATCGATCTCCCAGCGATGTGTATGGAACCAAGGTCATCGGGGTAACATTGTTTCATGTATCGTTAAACATCTTTCAGGAGAATACAATTTCGGACTGTGATGATTGTATCGAAGATAATGTTGTTGCAAAAGTGTAAGTTGCTTGAACGGAAGGAAGATTGGTTTTGCGTGAACAACGGAACGATACTTAAACAGATGCGTAAACAGTACTGCTACGAAAACATCACCGAAAGTGAAAATGAAATTATTTCACCATAACTAGTTTTGAGTGCGATCCCATCGTCAGGCGATAGAGAGGATTTCTTATATGAATATCATATTTTTGTCCTATTACGTATGTGATTTTCTCGTCTACAAAAGTTTTTACGTAGTATTCAAGATATTTCTTTTCATTTACTTGAGAAAAGATTTTGCATTTTACATTACAACGTAAGGCTTTGCATCATTGATATGTGATATGTTGAGCTTGAGTTAGACTAAAGACAAAATAGCGAACAAATGTGTCTACACGTGACGTTGCTCACTTATCAGTGCAACTGTGTTAAGCTCTTTTACTAGAAGTTCTTCTGTAATAACTTAGGACAATTTAGCTGACAGCTCGCAATAATGTTTAAACATCTGTCAATGCCGATAAGCTTCACAGCAGCATTAAAAACAAATACAAATACAATTACAGAAATAGCCCCTTGTATGCAACAAACAGTATATTAGACAGGTACACTCCCCTCCACTCCAACTCTGTGAAACTCGTCTGCAATCCGTAAGTCTGGTACGTGTCATATCAAATTGTAAACTTGTTCCGTGCTAAGAATATCCAAGTTCTCCACAAAGAAAGCAAATATGAACTAATTCATAACTTAAATTTAAAAAATGAAACACACGAGAAATGTAGTACTTATAAACCGAATGGTTTTGTGAGCTGCAGATTTAATATTTGCCAAACTGATAGGAGTTTCAACATAAGATACAGCGAACGCTTGGATGCACTCTCCTAAAGTGATCAAACGAAACAACTTCTGCTGCTCGCATGGCCCAACACAGAGACGCAAAAAATATCATTGAGGAACGAAACATTGCATTTTGCTGAGAGAGGAATGCAAATTTATTTTTGATAGAAATAGATATAAATTGCCACCTAGTAAACACAAGAAATCTGACTAAATCTTGAACGACCACCAAGAGATAATAAAACAAATGTACCAGCAAAATGTCATCCAACTTATAATTTTTATGCGCACAATATGTATATTTCTATCGTTGGATTAGTTAATTATTTTAAAATTGGAACCAAACGTTACTGAAAAAGAAAATACTTTATTGACATTTAGGGTTGCCACATGCCACGAATTTCACGGACAGTCCGCGATTTTAGGGTAAATGAAAACGTCCGGGCCGAAAAGGCAAATGTCCGCGATATTTGCTGGATTTGAAGTCAACTTCCGGTAATTTCAAAAATTGCTGTCAAAGAAGCATCAATATGTTATCTCTTTGCCTTCACATTATATAAAATCCTAACAGAACAGAACAGCTTTCGAGATATGGAAACAATGGGCAGTCAGGCTCAGGCGTACGGCACATCCTCTTCGACTTTCAAGTGGATGCACGAAAACACTAGCTGTAAATTGAATGATTCCCTTCTCTTTGACCAAGTACTGAAATTAAAGTGTGTTTTGGGGGAGGTCAAAGATGAAAGTTTTGAGAATATGCTGTCACATAAGAAATGGGTGTTCTTCATTCATAATTGTATTTCTAGTGAGCAGTATTCAGAGTTGCGGAAAATTGTGGAATTTTATTTCTCCATTCCCAGTCATAACGCCAATGTAGAGAGAGTCTTTTTCGTCATGAATTCTCAGTGGACAGAAGAAAGGAATAGGTTAACATTAAAATCAGTTAATGCAGTGATGCAAAGACAGTACAATATGAAAAATGTAAGTTGCAGTGAATTTCATAAGCTGATTGAGAACCAGATTAAATTCCTTTCAAGGTTCTGAGAAATACGATTGGTATAAGAAAAGCTCAAATGATGACAATAGAACTTCGTGTACTGAATGATGTAATGCATATTCTTATTTTTTGTAATAAATGCTTTCTTAATGAAGCAGTCCTTCTTAAACTCTGGATCATTAATTAAATGCACATTTCCCTTAGCTTATGGGCGTGAGTACTCCTTGTTCCTCTTAATTCCTTCTATCGGCTACGGTGACCGTAAGTTTTGCCCTGGTTTTGGATTCCGAGATTATGGCAACCCTATTGACATTGCCACTAAATATGTGGTTTCCATCAGGAATTTTTTTAGGCTAAGAAATACAATCTTTGCAGTAATGTACAGCATATGCATTGAAGTTTTCTATTACTATACCATCTCATTCCTTGATACGGCGGATCAAATCTCTAGCTGAGATGACGGCAGAAGTACACACACATGTACGCCATCTTGGTTTTAGTCTAGACCACTTTCAGCATCTCCCCTAACAACCATACAAACCCCTGTGATGTAATATGTAAAGCAAACTTTTCCTGAAATAAGTGAAACCTTTTTGAACAAGAGACTCGTGAATATTCTGTTATGTTATAGGACAAAAATGTGAAATTTTTACGACAAATCCTCGTTGCCGTCTGACACTGCTGCCATGTGCGAAACTCTTATGGCGAAATAGATAATTAACTCAAAAAGCGGGGCCTGTTGTATTTTTTCCTTTAGTGATATTTACGAAAACAGCCGCTGTATTCTCAAACCATCATGGGGAAAAATAAGAAATAGAGCTACGATTCGGAAACGGAGTTTTAGTTTTTGAAAAATTACAAATTACTGAAAAATACTTGCTTTTCACATGTTGTTAGTAACTGTGGTTCTGACCGGAATTTGCACTGATCTACATATCAGTCAGTTTCTTAAACTAATATACCGACTACTTCATGGAGAGCTTGAATTAAAGATCACGATCTTCAGGAACTTCATGTTAGAGATCGAAGAAAGGGAAGCGAAGTCACGCCGAGAAAGCTGTGGAAACATAAACTTCTTAGTGCAGCTGAATCTATGACGAATCAATTTATATTTCCGTGGTGAAGTACAAATTTTCATAACAAGAATCAGAGTGCTCATTCCCCCAGTGCGAAACACACAGATATTCAGTTTCACTTGCATTGCAAGTG
The DNA here is from genome assembly GCF_023897955.1 of Schistocerca gregaria. Lineage (NCBI taxonomy): Eukaryota > Metazoa > Arthropoda > Insecta > Orthoptera > Acrididae > Schistocerca > Schistocerca gregaria. The sequence goes on along the minus strand of NC_064920.1, from coordinate 970,306,376 downwards.
AATCGTTACCACTTGTCGTTATCTGAAGCAGTGGTAGCAACAAAATAGTGTAAAGTGTCTCTCACTGGACTCAAAAGGTAACTGAATAGTGCAAAGGATTAAAGCGCTGATGATATTTTAATAGGCATCATCTGCACCCTCAGACAGCAATACAATGAAAACAACCAAAATATAAAACTATTAAGCTCGAGGCAGCATCAGATAATAATTTACTACCAGTTGTACCAACACTAGTTCTAAGTGAGGCCCGTTAAAAGTGTTAAGAATCCAATTAAGGGAGTAAAGAGCAAAGGATAACAACAGAACCATATATGAATGAAATATCCTGTACTAAAAGGAAATAGCGGATTAATTAGAATAAAAGGAAATGCACATCTTGTATTAACTGCGAAAACGTATAAATTAAATCCAGTGCCAAAATTCGGAAATCAGTACTTCCACAGAATAACTATGCTGATTAAACGAATGTTCATATGGAACCAATAGGTTGCAATGACGTGCATGAAATTTAGCAGAATAACATTATATATATGTATTGCTGATCATGCTAGACATTTAAATCATCCAAATATCATAGATATCCTACACAATGTAGGTGTTTTTCAATCAGAAACTCAGGAAGACAAGAAAGAGCGTACTAATGTTTAACTAACTTACGGGAATGTAGCCGGGTGACGTTGCCGACAATCATCGATATTTCGAAGGGTGCACAACGTGTTATTTTTTTAAAAAATGGTTCAAGTGGCTCTGAGCACTATGGCCGCTCGGCCACGCTTATTTTTAATGCGAAACTGCAGCAACTAAGCGCTGTGCAAGGGAATTTAAAACCTCGTTTTTCAGAACTATTCCGTAAAGATATAACACACACACACTCTCAGACGATAATTTGTTAATTTAATTTCAGCTGCTTTCCTAATAACACTAACCCAGTAGCGGGAAAAGCATTCCAGCGTCTTTGTGTTGTTACAGTCTGGTGCTAAGAAAAAATTCAGTATTAGCAAATTTGCTTGGCTGTTCTACGCGTGTGCGACGCTTATGCCTCAGAACACCGGTCCTTCACAGTCCTGATAGTCTGATAAGTATATGACGTGCCCCCCTTCTTGCAGCGGTGTACCGTAGGTCTCTAGAAGAGCGTAGCGTCCCAAAGGATTGGAAAAGGGCACAGGTCATCCCCGTTTTCAAGAAGGGACGTCGAACAGATGTGCAAAACTATAGACCTATATCTCTAACGTCGATCAGGTGTAGAATTTTGGAACACGTATTATGTTCGAGTATAATGTCTTTTCTGGAGACTAGAAATCTACTCTGTAGGAATCAGCATGGGTTTCGAAAAAGACGGTCGTGTGAAACCCAGCTCGCGCTATTCGTCCACGAGACTCAGAGGGCCTTAGACACGGGTTCACAGGTAGATGCCGTGTTTCTTGACTTCCGCAAGGCGTTCGATACAGTTCCCCACAGTCGTTTAATGAACAAAGTAAGAGCATATGGACTATCAGACCAATTGTGTGATTGGATTGAGGAGTTCATAGATAACAGAACGCAGCATGTCATTCTCAATGGAGAGAAGTCTTCCGAAGTAATAGTGATTTCAGGTGTGCCGCAGGGGAGTGTCATAGGACCGTTGCTATTCACAATATACATAAATGACCTTGTGGATGACATCGGAAGTTCACTGAGGTTTTTTGCAGATGATGCTGTGGTGTATCGAGAGGTTGTGACAATGGAAAATTGTACTGAAATTCAGGAGCATCTGCAGCGAATTGACGCATGGTGCAGGAAATGGCAATTGAATCTCAATGTAGACAAGTGTAATGTGCTGCGAATACATAGAAAGATAGATCCCTTATCATTTAACTACAAAATAGCAGGTCAGCAACTGGAAGCAGTTAATTCCATAAATTATCTGGGAGTACACATTAAGAGTGATTTAAAATGGCATGATCATATAAAGTTGATCGTCGGTAAAGCAGATGCCAGACTGAGATTCATTGGAAGAATCGTAAGGAAATGCAATCCGAAAACAAAGGAAGTAGGTTAGAGTACGCTTGTTCGCCCACTGCTTGAATACTGCTCAGCAGTGTGGGATACGTACCAGATAGGGTTGATAGAAAAGATAGAGAAGATCCAGCGCGCTTCGTTACAGGATCATTTAGTAATCGCGAAAGCGTTACGGAGATGATAGATAAACTCCAGTGGAAGACTCTGCAGGAGAGACGCTCAGTAGCTCGGTACGGGCTTTTGTTAAAGTTTCGAGAACATACCTTCACCGAAGAGTCAAGCAGAATATTGCTCCCTCCTACGTATATCTCTCGAAGAGACAATGAGGATAAAATCAGAGAGATTAGAGCCCACACAGAAGCATACCGACAATCCTTCTTTCCAGGAACAATACGAGACTGGAATAGAAGGGAGAACCGATAGAGGTACTCAGGGTACCCTCCGCCACACACCGTCAGGTGGCTTGCGGAGTATGGATGTAGATGTAGATGTAGAGTACCATAGACAAGCTCCTTAACCAAACCAAGATATCATGAACGGAACCTAAGAGGACCGTTATCTTAGATGGTAGTCGAACAACACATTTCACATCATAGTTCCACAAAATACGACCAGTACCGTTGAAAATGCTCCCTGCGCGAGGCAAAAGGACCGTAGGTTTTGGGGTCACCTCGCTATTATCGCCACTCACCCGGTTCACGGTTGGTCGATAGTACAACACACGTCTGATCTATCTACCATTATAACCACTCTGGCGAAAGGTAACCTCTCCTCAGCTGACGACCGCTAAGAGCCTGAGACGACTTCGGCCCTGTGAACCAAGGTACGAAGCACCCCTTCATGCTTAGCACGATACTTGTAATTTTACTTAGAATCAGCCTAAGAAAAACTCTTTGCTTGTGGACCTTCGGAAGGCCGTGTAACCTGAGAGGAACATCACAATAAGAATTAAGACTGTTCATAGTCTGCTGTGACAGGGAACTTTTCTTAAGAATGCTGTTAGACTTTCTCTAAACACTTTTTGTGACGATACGGTGAATCTGACAGTAACCACGACATCTTTTGAACTTAAAACAACTGTAGCATTGCCGTTGTCCGTAGGTAAAATAAAAATATCCGGATAAGCTCCAAGTGAGCGTTAAGCAACCCTCCTTGATGCTGTGATATTACTCTCTGGTAGACGTGCCCCAGTCAATACACTCCTAGCCTCCTCTGCAACAATAGAAGGTAGTTTAGGCTCAGCGTCGTCACAGAACTAATAAAATCAACTACTTGAAAACGTTTGGGCGTCGGTGCGAAATTCAAACCTTTTTCTAACATGATTAAATCTGAGTCGTTGAAAGCGTGTGAGATTTGTCGTAGAATGTCGAGATATAGTATTAGACTCCTAATCGTGGAAACGCTCAAATTTCGCCAAATGGTGGGCAGTTACTCCGACTGCAACCACGAAACACCTTGCAGCGAATCTCAAGAAAAAGCCGAAAGTTTTGAAGCAATAATTAAATGAAGCCGAAACGACAATGGCCATTATAATCTTACTCTACTGCTGCGGAGCATATTCAACCTCCGCAAGCAACGAAACATTTCCTCCACACAGACCTGACTTCCTCCCTGCTTACAAACTTTCTCCCTGCTTACAATGTTCAGATAACTTACAGGGAAGCAGGCTGGTGACATCGTCCACAACCGCTAATATTTCGACATGTGCATACGCTGTCACTTTCAAAACAAAACTGAATCAAATAGGGGCTGTGCAAAGGAAATTTAAAACCTCGGTTTGCAGAGGAGATGTAGTGAGATAAGACACACACACACACACACACACACACACACACACACATACACACATACACAAACTTACTTTTTGAAGGGTAGAAAAGTGTCTCGTTAGCTTTCATCTCTGCTGAAGAGTGACACGGCCCATTATATAATCTACGACCTAATACATTAGGTTGGTGCGTAAGTTCGTAGATCCTTTCCAACAGATAAACATAAAGAGATGGCGAAAAGTTCGTCGGACCATATCCGGAGTGCCTTTTCATCCGGAAAGGAAGTTCCTTGAAGGTTGGCTCTACAGTCCTTGAAGAACTTTGGCCTCCTGTATCACCTGTCTCCATTCTTCTCTGTCCATCGCTTCCTCCTCCAATTTCTTATTCCCATCGCCTTTATATCTTCTTCTATATCGTCCAGCCACCTTTTCCTCGGTCTACCTCTTCTCCTTCTCCCGTCAGGATTTCTCATGAAAACTTTCTTGACACTCCGAGTTTCTGGCATTCTCTGTACATGTCCAGCCCATTTTATTCTTCCGTGCTTAATTTTAACAACAATATCCATCTATCCAAAAAGTGTTCGTAGTTCTAGATTTGTCCTTACTCTCCAGCCATCTTCCTTTTTTACTGCTCCAAAAACCCCTCTCAGTATCTTTCTTTTCCATCTCAATAACCAGTTCTCCCCCTTTAATGTCAATACCCAGCCTTCTGATCCATATATTACTAAACGTCTTAATATGGTCGTGTATATTTTGATTTTTGTATTCCTACTAACATTACTGGAATTAAATACATTCTGCAAGGCAAAATAGCAACGATTTCCACTCGCTATCCTTTCTTGAATTTCTACTGCTACTTTATTGCCCTCCGTTATTACAGAACCTAAATGTTTAAATGTTTTCACTCTTTCATATTCTTTCTCATTCATTACTATTGAATTCTTTTGTCCGTTTATATTGGGCTCCCCCATCACGATATACTTTGTTTTCTTTACGTTTACTTCTAAACCTACTTCTCTTGCTGTTTCCTCTAACATATCGTAGTTCCCCTTTAGTGGCCTTGCATTCCTTGCCATTAATGCTACGTCATCCGCATATGCTACCACTTGAAATTGCCCGTTAAGTATTGGTCCTTCTGGGTTTATCGGCATTTGCCGCATCACCTTTTCTAAAACTAAAATAAATAGCATTGTAGAGATCACATCTCCCTGTCGTAGCCCCCTCTGTGTTTGGAATTCATCAGACAGTTCTTGCTCTGTTCGTACTATACGCACTGTTGCTTTCATTGTCATTTATATTAAATTGACCAGTTTTAGTGGGATTATAAATTCTTTCATGATGTGTACAGTTTTCGTCCTGTGTAGGCTGTCGTACGCTTGCTTAAAATCAGTGTACAACTGATGTAGTTGCTTGTCATACTCATAAAACTTCTCTAGCACTTGTCTTAACAAAAATATATGATCCATCGTGGATCTGTTCCTCCTAAATCCAGCCTGATAGTCCCCCAATATCCCTTCTACCATCCATTCAAGTCTGGAGACTATAATTTTGCTAACAGTGAACTACAAATGAAAAATGACAGTCGATAAATAAACCCAGAGTAACCGGCATACCAGCATGCAAAACAAAAACGTTACGAACTTATACACCAACCTAATACAACCGACAAATTTCCTTGACGTCCCTGGCTAACAACAGCTGCAACTGAAGCATAGTTAGCTCGACCATCTACATTTCGATAGAAGAGTGTTTGTCTTACTCTAATAGCTATTATCAAGATTTACTTCTGCGGGACTATTCCTAGAGTACCAAAGGCACGGTTAGAGGGCGTAACGTACTCCATATTTAGAAAGCGGGATGCCCGCCTCCGTAGCTGAGTGGACGGCATGGGAAGCAGCGGCTCCAAGGTTTACCCACAACCCCTGGGAAAGCTGTATGCTGACGCCACAGACTGAGAGTGATATTGTGGTTGGTTGGTTCAAATCGGCACTTCTTTTTTACTTTTAAAAAGAGGTCTAGACGTGAATACGAATATTAACGTGGAATTATTTCACCGAAGCTGGCTCACAAAATGCACTTAAAAACAGTTACAAGATGTAAAAGTGTAAGTATTGAAGCCATTCTGACGGGAGAAGAGTATTGTTTTAGAAGAGACGGTTCCTGCTCCGATTAGATATTTGTGCCAGAGCAGTTAATTAAAAAATAGAATCGATTACAACCTGCTAACATCCCAGTTATTCAGAGATTATGGACCGCCATTTTACTTTGGGATTAGGAGTCAATTACGGGAAATAATGCAAATTATTCGATTAAAATAATGCAAAGGATTGATACGAATACGTCAAAAAAGATAATACTGGACAGTTTAACTGTAAAAAGACAGAGGCCTTAAATATAGAACTAAGAAAAATGAAACGGTTATACCTAAGGCCACCTGCACAATTTAATAAATGCATAGACACAGTCACACATGAATGGCAAAGTACTGTGACAAATAATTTTCATGTGGATGTTGTTGGTTCATTGGCTCTGAGCACCATGCGACTTAACATCTATGGTCATCAGTCCTCTAGAACTTAGAACTACTTAAACCTAACTAACCTAAGGACATCACACAACACCCAGTCATCACGAGGCAGAGAAAATCCCTGACCCCGCCGGGAATCGAACCCGGGAAGGATGTTGTTGTTTTAGATGTTATTTTATATGGAAATAACCAATTTATTTCTTAGGTATACAGAAAATGACCTTACGTTTCCAGCGAATGATTTGGAAAACCAAATCAAAGATATTAACTTGAACATACTTGCAACAATTACCGGGTCGATGGGTTTCCAAGGGTAAGAACATTTGAGGAGTGAAACTGTTATGTTTTAAAAATGAATACAAAAAGTCTCGAATGCAAAATCATTTATTTCGATGATAACCGATTTCGGTCAGTTTTTGGCCATCCTCAGACCCACATACTATCATTGGGGGTCTGAGGATTGTCAAGAACTGACCGAAATCAGTTACCACCGAAACAAATGATTTTGCGATCGAGACAGTTTGTGTCCATTTTTAAAGTATTTTTAGTCAGACCACTGTTTCTCCTTAAGAAATGCCCTCATAAATTACGGAAATTGTTATAAATGACAAAGTTATAGAACAAGTATGTAGTTTTAACTGAGTATGGTATAATGTATCTTACTGAGAGAGAATAGAGATTAAGATTGAAATAAACGTTGAGAGAATATGGGGTACAGTTAACAAGCCATTAACTGGAAAATCGTGATATGAAGACATGACGGTGGATCCGCACTTAACAAACGGCATCGAGAAATGGACAGCTACAGACGAGTCAGGCGGAAAGCTTTCGGGTTGATATTTTTAATAGGAACGGCAGGGTACACAACCCTGGATAAAAAGGAGTAATTGTTTGTACGACGAACTGAATTCAAGGCAATAACTAAAACTGAAAGAACAAAATGAACAAAAGACAATAACATAATTCCAAAATTCTTACTAGAGCATACCACAATAATTATGTCGACGGAATGGAAGAAGACTCCCTCAGCAGGTAGGATGAAAATTTTCATTGACGAAGGCATCAGTCAGTAGCCCTCAACCTTAAAGGATATGATGGTGAGTACTATTCAACAGTGGCTAACGGTCTCGCCACAGTGGTAACACGGCTTCCGTCAGATCATAGGAGTTAAGCGCTGTCTGGATTGGCGAGAACTTGGATGGATGACCATTCGGGTCTACCAAGCGCTGTAAACAAACGGAGTGCACTCCCCTTGAGGAGTTACTTGACTGACAAGTAGCGGCTCCGTTCACGATAACTGACAACGGCCGGGAAAGCGGTATGCTGACCACATTTCCCTCCACAGCCGCATACGTGACGTCTGTCGGCGAGGATGATATGTCGGTCGGTCGGTCAGTCGGTCGGTACTGTTGGACCTTATGAGGCCTGTTTGGACGAAATACAAGTAAATGGTAAATAACCTTCCTGGCAGATTAAAACTCTGTGCGAGACCGAGACTCGAACTCGGGCCTTTGCCTTTGACGGGCGTGCTCTACCAACTGAGCTACCGAAGCACGATTCACAATCCGTCCTCACGGCTTCAGTTCTGCCAGTACCTCGTCTCCTACCTTCCAGACTTCACAGAAGATCTTCTGCGAACCTAGCAGAAATAGCCGGCCGGGGCGGCTGAGCGGTTCTAGGCGCTACAGTCTGGAACCGCGCGACCACTACTGTCGCAGTTTCGAATCCTGTCTAGGGCATGGATGTGTGTGACGTCCTTAGGTTAGTTAGGTTTAAGTAGTTCTACGTTCTAGGGGACTGATGACCTCAGAAGTTAAGTCCCATAGTGCTCAGAGCCATTTCACCCTTGCAGAAATAACACTCCTGTAAAAAAAGGATAGTGCAGAGACATGGCTTATCCACAGCCTGGGAGTGTTCCCAGAATGATATTTTCGCCCTGCAGCGGAGTGTGCGCTAATATTTAACTTTCTGGCAGATCAAAACTATGTGCCGGACCAAGACACGAACTCAGGATCTTTGCCTTTCGCGGGCAAGTCCTCTACCAACAGAGCTACCCAAGCAAGACTTACGTCCCGTCCTCATAGCTTCAATTCTGCCAGTACCTCGTCTATTACCTTCCAAACTTCCTTTCTTCCAGGAGTGCTAGTTCTGCAACGTTCGCAGAAGAGCTTGTGTGGAGTTTGGAAGGTAGGAGACGATGTACTGGCAAAACTGAAGCTGTGAGCGTGGGTCGTGAGTCGTGCTAGGGTAGATCAGTTATTAGAGCACTTGCCCGTGAAACGCAAAGGTCCCGAGTTCGAGTCTCGGTCCAGCACACAGTTTTAATCTGCCAGGAATTTTCAATCCGCTGCAGAGCGAAAATCTCATTCTGGAGTAAATAACCTGCAGGCATTGTTTTTGGCCATCAACACTCCTGAATTTTTTCCTGTTAAATTATCTAAATCAATGTAAGTTACTGCACGTTAAGTAATTTCAGTACCGACAAAAGGATTGTGATGAGGAGTAACTAGGTAACGTACTAGCCTGCGACAAACTCGTGGTACAACAGCACCGTTATAACGACGAAAATGCAAAACAGTAGTGGCTTCTTGTCAGCGAGTAATAGCATCTTGAGTAGGTCGTGGTTTATGCATGCAATAGCGTCATAACATACGTCAGAGCCAACGGTAATGTGGCTGGAGCAGAGCAGTAAGCTATTAACTCAGTTACCTGAGCACATGATGGAGTTAGCGGCGCAGCCAGCTGGGCGTGCCGTTGCCCTCACCCGTCCAGACCACTCCCAGTCTTGATCCGTATGGCTGGTCACAAACATTACGCTTGAACGCAAGGGAAACATACACCCCTGCAATCTGACACACCAACGAAACCTAAATATGAGGGGTGTCAAAAGAGTAATGAGACTGATTCTTTTACCTACCAAGGTTTTTAATTCTTTTTCAAACAACAATATTGTCTCCATCAAAGTAGTACCCTTCGGCAGCTACACACCGGTGGTGATGTTGTTCCCAGTCTTGGTAGCAGCGCTGAAAGGCTTCACCTGGTAGGACCTGTAACATGTGAGTCACATTCTTATGAATGTTCTCCAGAGTCCCAAAATGATGTCCTCTTAGAACATTTTTTCAATTTGCGGAAAAGAAGAAAGTGACAGGGACTTAGATCAGGTAAACATGGGAGTTGTGGAAGAAGAAGACTACATTTTGAGGTCAAAAATTCCTTTATGGAAGTCGCTGTGTGACACAGGGCGTTATCATGATGCAGCGTCCACTTGTCTCCATTGTTGTCTCACTCGATTCACTCTTTTCGTGAGCATTTCAAAAACAACCTGGTCAATAATTTGGTTGAGAGTTTGCCGTGGAGGACACGATACCCTTACCGTCAAAAAGGCAAATCGGCACTGTTTTGACCTTGGGTTTGCTGATTCGAACTACGAACATTTTCTATCGAAGAGAGTGCCACTCCTCACTTCGCCATCTTGTCGCAGGATCGTACTCAAAAACTCAGGATCACCTGTGATCACGCGAATGAACTATTCTTGGTCACTCAGAATCCTCTCAAGGTCAACACACGCGTTTCTTCGAGTGTCCTTATCGGTTGTGTGATTTTTCGGCACCATTTTGGCGCATTCTTCCGCATTCTGTAAATATTTGGTGTACGTTGAAAGTGTTTAGCTGGTTCCCCAACATCAACATTGTTAAACGTCCGTCTGATATCACAAGAATTTTTGTCGGTTTTTGAAGTTCAAAATCTCCCTAAGTGAGATTCAACTTCAACGTGTTCTCGGCCTTCCAGAAATGATTTGTGCCAACGAAAAGCTTGTGCACTTGATAAGGAATGTTCCCCATAGGCCTGTTTCAAATTTTCACAGGTCACACTCGCGGATTCCCCAAGTTAAACGAGAAAATTGATGGCATATCTTTGTTCTAAATTCTGCTATTCCATTTTCGTGACACAACGAAAACACAGCTTCATTGATGGAGGTCTCAAAAATCACTTGATGGTTGTACGGATTTGAAACTCTTACTGAGCATCTGGAAAGGATTAACACGCCGGTATACACAAACAGAACAACATAGCGTTGCCAGAACGCTTCCAGTGTTGTCAGTCTCATTACTTTTCTCACACACGTCACATCTAGCTAAAAAAAGTAACAAAATTTGTATGTCAATATGTGATGGAAGTCCCTTGTCCCTTTTCAAAGGAAGAAATTCGTAGTGATATTTGGCAAGAAGAAAGGCTTCACAGTCCAAGTAAAAGAAAAAGAATCAGGAAGTTGTTAATCTGTAATTCCATCACCAGACTTCATATTTAATATCTTCTCGAAAGTCTACGAATTCCCGAGACCAATATGTTGCCAGTGTCAAAGTCGAAAATAGGTGAAAATTATCCATGTTACCAGGATGCGTGAACAGTCTAAATACATAATTAAGTTTGTACAGAAACCTCAGAGCGTAAGTCTTACTTGCAACTGGTCAGTTTCTTTTTCTTCTTGCTTCTTGTACACATTGTGTATCAGACATCTTTTCCTGTAAGTACGGTACACCAATTTTCATGAGAATTACGTACTAAGTCTTACGTTATCGAAGGCTTGTGTATGTCGACAGATTTCACGAACGTGTCTCGATTTTTCTTGTCTTGCTTCCAGTATACACACAAGCTAGAACCGTGTCTCTGATGCCTTTACCATTCCTAAGACCAAGCTGGTCGTTATATAACGTATCTGTAAGTTTCTTTTCCATTGTTCTGTATATTACTCGTGTTAGCAACGTCGATTATGAGACGTCAATCTGACTGTGCGGTAGATCCCGCGTTTAATTGTCTTTGCTACCTTTTGCGTTGCATAGACGATATTTTTCTGAAAGTGAGATGGAATGCCTTCGGACTCATAGATTCTACAAATCAGCTTGATTAGTCATTTGTCTGCCATTTCCTGAAATGACTTAAGAAAATTTTATATGTGATACATAAACCTTCTGCCTCATTTGATCACAAGTCTTCCAAAGCACTGTTGTACTATGATTCTAATACTGGATCAACTCTGTCCCCATAACGACTTTCATTTCTGATATAATTTCAAAAAGCCATCAGGAATTAACGAAATATTTACCAGAAACCACACTGTAAAACAAATTAGGGACTGAAGAAATGAATAATTGAAACAGACTGGCAAAAATATCACGAGTCATAGGGATATTTGCAACTTTGGCTGTTTTCCCGTTGTATTGAAAGCTGTTGCTGGTGTGAAAACGGGAGTTTTTGAAAATTTTTGGGAACACAACTTCACTACACTACAACTGCAGGGACGCTGCCAATATGGAGGCATCATCACCCGTAGTTACCTAGCTGGTCTCTGGGTAATACGTCTTACGAGAGTGATCCTATCACATAGCAATTTGTTTATAAGTTAGTGAGCGCCATTGCCCGACGAATGTCATTACTCCACCATCCATCCCCCTCCCGCTCCCCATCTCACTACAAGAAAGATACGAATATACATACTCGCCTTCAGTATACTGCCAGATGCTGCATGCTTCGTATCAGTATTATAAAGTATATTATGGCTATCCACATTACATATGATGTCTAGAACTGGTCTTGAATTTATCCACTTTTTTAAAATTTCCAGTTCTGTGGTTTATCGTATCAGATCGTACGTCTCCGGGGAGACTGCAATGTGTAATGTTTGGTATGCACATTAACAGTAGTCCAAGAGAACGAATTGTTTTAATTTTGCACGGGAAAATATTTTAACAGGCTTCCGGCAGGAACAACGACCGCAAGCGTACACAAAAATGAGAAAAGTGGCCATTTCCGGAGGCCATTAACGCGTATGAATTAGTGTCATCCTCTCCACTGGAATGAGCAGTACGTTATACACGTATTTCACCGCAGCGAGTAAAGTAGAAAGTGCTGTTAATGTGCCAGTTAGTGGAATGAATTCGGACATTCACTTATGACCCACTAGTAACCGCAATGAGAAATGCGATGTGCTTCGAACGGTGAACATAATGCGAACACAGTCGCGTCACGTTCATTTACCATTCGTTACTACCACAGCTATTTATTTACAGGGAAAATCAGTTATGAGCTAATTAACGAACATAGCCCTCAAGAATGTTGCGAATTCAGTCTTTTTGTTTAAGAAATTGATGCATATTAGTTCCAGAAAAGATAATTAATTATTGAAAATTGTATGCCAAGAGCCGGCCGGTATGGCCGTGCGGTTCTAGGCGCTTCAGTCTGGAACCGAGTGACCGCTACGGTCGCAGGTTCGAATCCTGCCTCGGGCATGGATGTGTGTGATGTCCTTCGGTTAGTTAGGTTTAAGTAGTTCTAAGTTCTAGAGGACTGATGACCACAGATGTTAAGTCCCATAGTGCTCTGAGTCATTTTTTTATGCTAAGAGATAAAAAAATTTCAGAGACGGGTAGGTCACTTTAGAATCTTTGTTGGAAGACGCCAGAATTATTATTCCGCTGCCTTAAATTACCGCAAACGTTTCCAGAACTTGATCTTTCACGAACTCCTCAAGGTGACAAGAATGAAATTCTGAGTGAATAACACGACGAAGAGTATAAGAAAGAGACGAAAAGCCATCGAGTAAAACAGAAGTGATTTCTGACGTTTCCAGAAGTAGTGTTATAGGCCCTCTGCTGTTCCTTATCAATATAAACGATTTAGGAGACAATCTAAGCAGCCGTCACAGGTTGTTTGCAGATGATGCTGTCGTTTATAGCCTAGCAATGTCAGCATAAGATCAAAACAAATTACAAAACGATTTAGAAAAGACATATGTGTGGTGCAATAATTGGCAATTGACCCTGAATAATCGAAAGTGTGAAGTCATCCACATGAGTGCTAAAAGGAACCGATTACATGATAAATCAATGAAATATAAAGACCGTAAATTCAACTAAATACCTAGAAATTACATTTAGGAACAACTTAAATTAGAAAGAAAACATAGAATATGTTGTGGGAAGGCAAACTAAAGACTGATTTATTGGCAAAACACTTAGAGGATGCAGCAGACCTACTAAAGGGACCGCCTACACCACTCTTGTCCGTCCTCTTTTGGAGTACTGCTGTGCGGTATGGGATCCTTACGCTATAGGATTGACGGAGTACATCGAGAAAGTTCAAAGAAGGGCAGCTATTTTGCTTTATTGAAACAACAGCGTTACTCGTTGCGGCTGGATCTTTTCACGAAATTTCGATCACCGACTTATTCCTCCGAATGCGAAAATATTTTGTTGGTGCCGACATACTTAGGAAGAAATGATAATCATAATAAAATAAGGGAAATTACGGCTCTCACTGAAACATACAGGTGTTCGTTTCTTCCGCGCGTTGTTTGAGATTGGAATAATAGAGAATTATTGTGAAGGTGGTTCTATGGATCCTCTGCCAGGCAGAGTATCCACGTAGATGTAGAAAACAGAATTCGTTGAACCTCATTGGCTCTCTATGTACGCTTTTCCAATTTTGTACTAACCGTTTCATTCCACCTACACTCAAATTCAAAGAGTATTCTGTGGTTAAAGTACTCGTTTACCGTGCGTGACAAAATTGTGCCGTTCAAAATCGGTTCCGAGGAAGGTGTGGTGCGATACGGGCCATAGATGAAAGATGCGAATGACGGTAACGGAGATGTGTACGGGCGAATACACGTGCAACTGTTGAGTAACTGGCAGCGAGATCAACCAAGGGGCTTCCAACAGCGTCCTCGACGATCTTTCAGGGAAACTGTTGAGTAACTGACTACCCAGTTGAACCAAGGGGCTGCCAACAGTGTCCTCGATGACTGTTCAGCGAACTTTGCGGCATGTGGGCCTCTGCAACAGCCTCCTGGTTCATACACCGATGCTGACTGCTATTCATCCGCGACGAAGGCTGGAATTCGCACACCAGTACTGTTGTGACTGACAATTCGCAATTTCTCTCAAACACAACTTTTATTTAGGTATGTTTACACGGTTGATGACTGAACAACAAAAGAAAGGTAACAATAACGATGCCAGTAAAAGCCTCCTAATTGAAACAAACGAAAGTTCACTTCTAAATTTCCACAAAGGTTCGTGGGAACACACACACTGGTAAAAGCCCAGTTCAGAGACGAAGACGTAATTTTCAGAGGTCGAAGTCCACGAGGTCGGCCTCCAGAGGGAACTGAACTTTAGGGCTGGTTCTAGCCCCTAAATAGCTGTCTCCAGCCGATCATGTTTTGGTGCAGTGATACTTCCTGCAGGCCGTGGCTCGAGCTCCCCCTGCAGGAAGTAGTGCTGGGAATGTCTGTTTCCATTATCTTTTATGTAAATAACCTGTGTTTACCATGGTGCTTTTGGTACGCCTTGGACATAGACAACCCTGTCCTCTGTGGTGTAATATGGGTTTCCAGCCATCAGGGGCTACCTTGGATCCGGCATAACAAGTACCACCGCTGAACGTCCATTGAGCGGCCTTTCCAGATGAATCACGTTTTATGCTCTACCGGACAGATGGCCGTTGGCGTGAAACGTTCGGAAGCAAAGGCACCAGGCCAGAAGTGTGAGCATTATGGTCTGGGGAATGTTTTCTTGGCATTCCCTGAGTGTTCTCGTCATTCAAACTTATTTGTGACCATGCCGTTTGTTTTTCTTCAGCACATTGCTGTATACGAGCAGGAAAATGCAACGTGCGTGATTCGAAGAGCACGCGGATAAATTTACCGTACTCCCCTAGCCACCAAACTTCTCGGATTTAAACGTGATCCAAAATCTGTGGGACCACCTCAATTGGGCTGCTTGCGCGATGGATCCTCAACCGAGAAACCTAGTGTAGCTGTACACTACACTGGAGTCAGCGTGGCTCCACAGCATTGTCGATACCTTCCAGAGCCTCATTCGCTCCCTTCCTGCATGTCTCCCAGAGGCCCGAGCTGCAATAAGTCGTTGTTCAGGTTTTTGACAAGTGGTCACATTAATGTGGCTGGACAGTGTATATTAGTGTTTTCTGAATTAAGCGTAACTATTGAACTGGAAATAACTGAACATCAGACGACACTGGAACAACGGAAAGCCATTAAACTCTTCAAAACAATATACACTGCGAGACAGAAGAAGCGAAGCTCGCAGAAGACATGGGCGGATGTCACTGTCGAACTGGAATGATTTAGATATTTCTGTTGCAGAGGAACGGCCATTTGCTACTTATTTTAAAAGAAAAAAACACATTTCTATGATCACTAGATTTAGATTTATGTTTAAAGAACTTATCAAAAGCCTAAGAGGAGACAACTAACGTCCGAAGCTGATGGGAGTGGTGGTTGACGCCATATGGTATGTCGTTTATGGGGACAGAATGTTCTCGAATAGGCCCTGGCCAAATCAAATTTAGTAAGTGACGAGAGCCTGAAGAAATGTTTTTAACATCTTCAACTTTTGTAGTCCTGTCTTCCTCAGTTGCGTGTAATATTGCGGTATATTGATAATTTTTACTTATGGACCGTCTGACAGCAACTGAATGAAACACAATTTTGCCATACGCCTTTATTTTCTGCAAGGCATCATTAGTGGCAGGTTTCGTGGACAATTTCTTACATATTACGCTCCTGTTTCAGTTTTGGTGTTGTTCTTCTTCTTATGAATTCGAATTTGCGGTTTTTTCCCACATTCCACAGCACTATGAACTGAACGCTTGTTTCAATGCAGCTGTCAGACGGTCCATAAGTAAGAATTATCAATGTACCGTAATAAATGTTTTTAAATTCGTTTGGCGTCATATTAGTTAATGGATAAAATTGTGGCAGATTAACCTTACGGTTTGCTGTTTTTATCCAGTAACTTTGCATTTTTGAACTACTATCCGCTCATTCGATAAGTTGATTACATCTGATACCTTTAACTAAAGCTGTGGCACTAAATGTTCGCAAGATGTTGCATTTTGCTTGAAAAATGTTTACGATACGAATAATGGTAGATAAGGTGTCCGTGATGGTTTATTGTTCTGCTCACAGAACCGTCTCCACATCAGTGCATGTCAGTGAAGTTCTAAACGACAATAATCAAAATTTCAGAACGGGCGGTATTCGTGCTCAGATTTCATTATGAAGAAATTTTGCAACCAAAACTCTAGTTCCTCCACAGATACCGCAATTTTATGTTGACGTCTTTCTAGACATTAATAATTTCGCACGATCATAAAAAAAGTGCAACTACCGAAATGGTGATGCATTCTACAACATGAAACAGGCAAAGTTTTAGTAATAGGTTGGGTACATATGTA
This sequence comes from Schistocerca gregaria, assembly GCF_023897955.1. Lineage (NCBI taxonomy): Eukaryota > Metazoa > Arthropoda > Insecta > Orthoptera > Acrididae > Schistocerca > Schistocerca gregaria. Next base: position 970,289,823 of record NC_064920.1, on the reverse strand, counting down.
TGTGAATCCAAATTTTTAATACTGAATTTCCTTTAAAGCAGCGCATTTATTTTACTTATACCTGACAATCTCGATTAGCAGAAGGAGCCTCTGGGTGCAGCCTCTAATTTGACAAGGAAATACTCGAACTGGGATGAACACAGATTGTGGTTACAGTCCCAGAGTAACTATCTCAAAACTAATTGTTTTGCTTTAGTATGTTATCTAATACAGTATGCTAAAGATAAAAGCGCCTCCGCACCGTAGGCAACAAATTACGATTTTTCTGTTTACGGCCCATCGTAGCTTCCGTTCAGGCGACGAGCATTGTTATCTATTGTTTTACTTGTTACTTAAGAGTTGAAAAGTGTGTATGTTAATTTTTGTAGAAATTTTTCTTGTTTTGAGTTTTTGAAATAGTACTCGTAATGTCTGAACTGCTTAGACATGCGCACGCACCAATGACGGTGTTACTGCCAGAGGTATACACATTTTGCTTTTATCCTGCTCGAGCTTTCCAGTTAGCCAGGCAGGCAAGCACAACAGGCAGGATGCTTTACTTCCATCCAAGCGAAGCTAGGACTACCCCAAACAGGCTAAAGGAATCTCGCTCACCTGTCCATCTTCCCGTGGTGCTTCGCCACGTAGCAGCTTATTCTCTACGCTCTCAGTGTCGTGTTATTAATGGGGTTCGGACGTTCTTTCACCCTGTGTCACAAGACAAGGCCAAATGTATTATATTCATTCTTGGTCATTGTAGCCAAGAAAATTGTGGATTTTGTTTGACCAGTTTTCGGCGTATTTCTGTCTCATTTATTTACTTCTTCATGAACAGTTTTCTCTGCAACTTCGGCCTCTTTCGACTAATACTGTTTATTCTCAGTTCGAACCATAATCAGGCTATCTCTAATGCATGTTTTCTGTTGTAAGCAGAACCATTTCTGAAAGTTGAGATCCTTTGCACATAAGAATCTGAAGACATCTACCACATTGCAACACCAACTAAAGCAAGATTTTGGAAGTCTTGTTTCTGTAACCTTTGTGTGTTTTCAGCCAAATATGAACCCATATATAACAATTTTAATTACTTTTTCCAGGGTGTGTACTGCAGGTTCGCTGAATTGGCAATAACAGTTCATTCTAAATTCCACAAATATATTTTAGCAAATACGAAGTTCGTTTTTTATATTATATTAATCGAAAAGTACACGCCTGAAAGAAGAACTTTTTTTTCATCCTAAGTTATCTTCGCACTAGGTTGCTTACCGCCAGACCTGAATGTGATTTTTAATATATTTCTCCTATTTCAATTCGTTTGCCATAAATTTAGAAACCCTGTATACTGCTAAATGGCCTCAAGTCCTTAGCACGAATTTCCAAATACTTGACAGCCCCTAAGACTTTGTTCTCTTAAAAGAAAAAAAATATGGCGTGGGAAACTGCTGGTGAAATTTACAAACAGATTAGCTTTTTACACAGTTTACATTGAGAGACACCTACCGTTTTATGTGAAGCTATAAACACACGAAAACTTTTCCAATGCTGGACTTGGGCTCTCTTCTGTTCTTTGTTTCTCCACGATTTGCTTTAAGTTTGGTTTGTTCATTTCGTTATTCCCGCCGTTAAGATGACTGAGCTGCAGTGAAAACAGGTACCTTGATATTCGTTTCACGCTAGATTGACAGTGCAACCTGTTGTCAGATGCAGAAGGTTGAACCTGTCCCGTGAAGCTTGCCAAGCTTGCGGTAACCCAAGTTGGCCTTCTTTAACCACTGTGCGCCAGTACACATTTAGTCTTGTTTCTTCGTTGCTGCAGGCTGAACTGCTGTAATGGTTGCGGCGCTAACAGGGGCACACAGGCTGGAAGGAGAATTTGCACACCTGCAGTTGCGGCCCCGCACAGAGATGAGTCAGGGGTGATCCTTGTTTTGGAAGATGTGCACCAGATTTATCTGTGGATCGCGAGGAAAGGAGAGGGCACGGTCAGTTTAGCTTTGGTGTTAGACATAAACAGTCGAGTATTTTTTTAGTGGAAATGCCATGTGGCTAGGGCCTCCCGTCGGGTACACCGTTCGCCTGGTGCAAGTCTTTATAGTTGACGCCACTTCGGCGACTTGTGTGTCGATGAGGATGAAATTATGATAAGAACAACACAACACCCAGTCCCTGAGCAGAGAAAATCTCCGACCTGGCCAGGAATCGAAATCGGGCCGTTAGGTATGACATTTCGTCGCGCTGACCGCTCAACTATCAGGGGCGCAGCAAGGGACAAAAAAAGGAGATTTTTGAAATTATTTATTATTCCGTAGAGAAAAATAATTGATTTTTACTTTGTTACGATGATAGTTGAGCAAATTGGATTACATGTAATGATTAAGTTTGTTTTATTTGTGGCAGCGGTTTAATAATGCAGCATTCTTGGTTCGTCAGACATCCAGACCAGGAATGTTTTTGCTTTTTGTTCCTTTTTTGTTAGTATTTATCGATCATTGAGAGAGAAATTGATTTAAGAATTAGATTCTGGAATTTTGTTTAAGAAGAGATTATACATGTAAAGTTCAGTTTGAATACTTCTTGTATTATTGTTACGTGATTTCAGAGAAGCTTAAGTATTTTTTAAGTTTAATTAAATGTTATTCATTGTATGGATGTGAAGTTGGAACTGAGGTCATTTAAAACAGAGTCACTGTCCGCGTCCCAAGAGTCAATTTTTAATTATTTAAAGGCCATTATCAAAAAATTCTAAAACGGGAATGAGAGCAATGTTTTTTAGTACGCACTGCACCTCTGTGTATCCCAGATTTTAGATATTGCAGTTGTGTTATCGAGACGTACTACGTCAGCAGTTTGCATCCAGGTAAGACAAACTGCGCAGAGAACAGACTCTTTCTTTGCTTAAATTTCACAGGAATCAACTTCACTTCCAAATGTAATCAGTTTTCGTTTTTCAAAGTTCATAGTCAGATTTTGTGATTACAGTAAGTTTCAGACAAGGTACGATGTTCTTAAGATTCTCGCAGTCAGGTTAAGCTATGCATTCTCGTACTTGAATGTTTTCACCAACATTTTGCATTAAGCTACATATAGATTCAGTTTCATTTCCGCTCACTGAAACAAATCGAAACATAACTTTCAGACTGTTGTGAGTGCCTCTGGGACGTTCTCTAGTAGTACTGGCTTTAACAGTAAACTTCAAGTGAAGACGAGTCAGGGAACGATGGCCGTAGCAGTCTGGTCCCTTCAATCCCACAAACCAACCAAGACGAGTCACTCTTGCAGCGCGTGATACTGGACTTGTCTGATCATTTCCGTGATGTTTTCGCACTTGCTAAATGAACCTGTAACGAAACGCGCTGCTCTTCTTTGGATATTCTCTACCTCCCCTATCAATCCTCTCTGGCACGGATGCTAGACCGACGAGCAATGTTAAAGTATTAGTCGAACGAGGGTTCTGTGAGCTACCTCTTTTGTAGGTGGTCTACATTTCGTGAGGGTTCTCCCACTGAATCTGCCTGGCACCTGCCTTACCTGCGATTAGTTTTATGTGGTCATTCCATTCCTTAAGCATGTTCCTAGATATTTAATGGATGTGGTTGCCTTCAGTGATTATTCTATAATCATATAGTCGTATAATAATGGGTGGTTATGCGCAGTACGCTACATTTGTTTATGCGGAAGATCACTTGCCAGTTCCTGCACCAAATGAGCATCCTCTGTTGGGTCTTTCCGTATTTCGCTACAATTTTCTAGCGTTGCGATTTTTGTGTATATAAAATCGTCATCGTGAAAAGCCTCACTGAACTTCCGTTGTTATCCAGTAGGTGATTATATATCATTAAATGAATGGTCCTACAGGAACTCCCTTGGGTGCCCATAGTTACTTTTGCGTCTGAAGATTTCTCTCCGTTGAGAATTACATCCTTTATTCTCTTTGCTAGAAATTCTTCAATCTAACAGCACAGTTGGTCTGATATTCCGTACGCTAGTGTTGTGTTCATCAAGCGGTAGAGCGGAAGTGTGTTGAATGCTTTTCGGAGTTTAGTGAACGCAGCATCAGTTTTTCAACAGCCTTTCATGTTGAGCAGAAACATTTACTTGATGTTGGTGCAAAACCATTATATAAGTTACCTACCTTTACCTGTTCATCTGGACTTTGAGAAAGGTTCTGTTGTTTACCTTTACTCATATCTTGTTGAACTTGATCTGTGGGTCATCAGCTTTTACTTTAGGATAAGATGTTTAGAGAATTCGAACTCATTAATGAAAATAAATTACATCTGACAGAGGGAAACACATTAAAAATATTGCTCATGCCTCGCTGTTTGTGAAGTGTCATACGGAGTGAAACAAAAAGGTATGGCTAAACTTTCAGGAAACATTGTTCACACGTAGAGGAAGGAAATATGTGTAATATTTTCATATTAGAACTCGGTTTCTATAACTCTTGGACACTTTAATCATCGACTTCGAAACGAAAGCTGACACATGATTGACTGAACCATGCAAAATGTGAACCCGTGTAAGAGAATCATCTGCACACGCTGCACGTAGTACGGATACAGCAAAGTATCATACAGCAGTTTCGAGACAGTCATGTAGTCAACATTATTTGTTGCAGCTTACGCTGACACAAGGTTTGTCATGATCTGCGCGAAGATGTTTCTCCTCCAGAAGAGGTGTTCTCATTCATCTAGGGCTCCCCCCCTCCCCCCCCCCCCTAGCCGCGAGCAGTAGGGGATTAACGTCCAGTGCTGCCTAAGACGGCTATCAGTTGTTTCAAACTTCCTCCTGTCGGGCTATGTATTTCCGGAAATCTCTCCCGATACAAACCTTGAGCGCCACTACCATTTTCATTTACTAATGCCCACAGCAAACGGGCATCTGCTACTTCCACATTCGAACACACTCTAATTGCTCTGTATTGAAAACTAAGTTCGTGATCAACACCTAAATATTGATGCTACTCCCTTGATGCTAGTAGAGCAATGGAGTTTGTCGCATATCAACTTTACCTTCCTACAATTGAAACAACAAAACACTGTCGGTGCATCTAAGAATTGCAGCTTAGTGCACATTCTAATCAAACGTAATCAGGAGGATATTTTGAACATTTCATGTGAGAAAACGTTACATGTGATTCTGGTATCTTCTGTTTGTGCGTGTTTCCACGGCTGATGTGATCATGAAAAGAAGTGCAAAATGAGTTCTAACATGGAAGTAAATCGTTTCCAGACCTTTGTCGAATATAACAAGTCTTATTCGTCTAACTGTGAGGGATGTTTCGTGAAAGTTTGGTCATATTTTTAGTTACAATCTGTATTGGTCATGTGCCATCCCCACTACAAACGCTTTTTTATAAGTGACGGAATAAAGACTGAAAATAATTTAAAGAGACTGTCAAAGACAGTAATCACAAACAAACATTGACATATAAGTGTGGTGAAAACATTACGTCATTGAAAGAACCAAAGTGTTTATATGTAACTGAAATGAAATCACTGACTGTGTAAAATTATTATTATCCTTGTTCTTGTTCGTTTGATGAAGAAGGACACATTCGTTTGTCTCGTGTCATGGAAGTAGGTCTCAATCGCCGCCATTGGTGACGAAATCTGTAAAAACGCTGCCTGCTTGCTCTCGTCTGAGAAGTGTAATTCTGCGGAATATAGATTCTAAGATTTATGTGTTACTTTCATTTATGCGAAAAGTCATTCTGCGCTTCCCCATCACATCATACCAATTGATTATCGGATTGGCCGTTTGCTTGCAGTATTGCTTAGTCAATAGCGGTTAGACGCCTTTGAACTAACAGTAAATATAAATTCATATTACACGGCCGTAATAACCTTGAGAGCTGAGTATAAATATTATTTATATTTGCAGGATTAAAGTGTACGTAATTAAGAGTATTTTTTTGTTCAGAGAGAGGAAGCTAGAGCCTTGCACGAAGTTACTGGCAAAGATTAGCTTCCATGGAGGCCTATGGTCGCATTTCCATGCATTACGTTAAAGTTATTAATATGAAATGCTAATTAATGAGCGTGAATGTTTATATCGGCCACTGCTAAAGATATGTTCAAAATAGCTGGGAACAAAAATTAATATCATTTGCACGTTGATTTGGGAAAGGTTAATTAAACGCTCCGTAAGAAGCCAGTTCGTGCTCACGGTCGATTACTGCCCAATCGCAAGCGCTGCGACTGCAAAATTAGCAGCAATAACAATTTCTATCACGATCGCAATGATCTGAAGCGAGCACGAATTTAAGTTGTGCTAATGAGCTACACGCACACAAAATCGAATATAATGTAGGCAGGGGCTGGTATAGTCAGTACAAATTACAAATGTGTTCCAAAAAGCGGAGCCGGAAAATGATATTTTTCAGGTGACACATTTCGGGTTCAATTGAGCACAGAGATAAGGGGTGATGTATTTTGGATAGCCCTTGACCTAACGATCATTTGTACACCTATTGGAAGAATGGGCATCCTGTAGCTATCTTATAGTCCAGGGCAAAAAATTAAACATAACACACTTCCCTCAGCCCAGGTAAATTGAGTAAATTGAGCAGACCACTCGGTTCTTTTGTATTAGGTGTATCTAGTGGACCTTAGGCGGCTTATCAAAAGCACAAATTGTTCTTGGGCGTTTCTTGAGAAAACCCCGAAATACCATTATTTTTGAGTACGAAAAATACTAATTGTGTTGATGGCTAATTCTATAATTTCTGTTCATGGCAAATCGTTGAAATCTTTACCATATATTTTTAATTTTTGAAATTTTTTCGATATCATTACCCCTTACCGAGATGAAGAGCTTCAAATTTACCGTACTGACGCACGTAAAATATCCGTAGATGAAGTTTAACTGATGTATTGAACACATGGCAATCGTTGTACGGCAATCTAAAAGGTTTTGAGGTCACAAAACTACGTTTTTAGTCACAGTTCTTTCACCAATAAAACTTTTTGTCCCCCTGTTTCTGTATAATGGGCACTTCATGCCTATACAAATATGCTGAAAGTAGTTCTACAGTGACATAAAATGGGCTGGGAAGGATCTTTAAATGGCTGAAAAGCACTTAAAATAACGGACAAAAGTATGTTAAAGCTGAAAAAGTGCAAATTTAGTAAACTATTTCTAATAACATTTTTACTCCTTTAGGATACAAGTCGGGTTCGATTCCCGGCGGGGTCAGGGATTTTCTCTGCCTCGTGATGGTTGGGTGTTGTGTGTTGTCCCTTAGGTTAGTTAGGTTTAAGTAGTTCTAAGTTCTAGGGGACTGATGACCATAGATGTTAAGTCCCATAGTGCTCAGAGCCATTTGAACCATTTTTTAGGATACAAATCATAAGCAGAGCGTTGTTGATGAGTTGCGATCGGTGAGCAGAGTATCCAATAAAGTTCTAAGCAAAATATTTTGCGTTAGCCTTGTGCGTATTTATTTGTTGTTTATATGAGTCAAAGCATGTAAACGTGTTGAAGTATATAAATAAACCGTCAAAACTTTATTGGTTTATAGATTTGGTTTTATATAAGCAGCACATCATGCTGTAGCAGGAAAAAGAAGTGAACCGGCGGACAAATACTCCTCTCGGAGCACAAAAAAGGAGAATATGTCGCTCTTTAAAAGACCCTAACAGAAAAGTGGAGAACCAGATGCCTCAGTCCTCGGGACACTGTGCCAGATGGAGAGAAAGAGAGAGGAGACAGTGATGGTGAGGGAGAGAAAGTGGCAGTGAAAGGGAAAGAGAAATGGGTGAAGACCATGGGTGAAGACCAGAGGGAGAGAAAGAGAGAAGAGACAGTGATGGTTAGGGAGAGAAAGTGGCAATGAAAGAGCAAAAGAAATGGGTGAAAACCATGGCAATGGGAGCCAAAGAGAGAGGCGATATTGATGGTCGGTGAGTGACAGTGGTAGTAGAAGAGAAAGAGATGGGTGAAGATAAAAGCAGTGGGTGCAAAAGAGAGCGGAGACATTGGAAATGAAAAATACAGATGAATAAGGACCATACATAGCCTTCAGGGGGAGAGAGAGGTGGAGGGGCTGGAACTTCCCATACCGGAGAACTTTAATACGTAGGGCGCATTTTGTACTGAAATTTTGAACACTTGGCTATAGGGGAAAAAACGAATTCGACGCCCCAGAATTTTTGAGCTGCCAGGGTATGGTGGAGACAGTGGGAGAAAAAAGTAGACAGTGGAAGAGGTGCTAAGTATGAAGGCTTAACTATGAAAGGAGACTGGGTAAAAGGATGTAGAATGTTATGTTAACATAGCGCGAATATGTTCCCATGCCAAAATTTTTGTTGAAGAAGGCGGAATAAGAACTGAGACAGTTGGTTTCTCACTTTTGTGTCAGAAACTTTCAAGAAGGAAAATTTTCGGTTTTTTGTGCTCCACTGGTAGTACTTTTTATCTCATGTGAGACAAAGAGCCGGCCGCTGGTGGCTGAGCGGTTCTAGGCGCTTCAGTCTGGAACCGCGAGACCGCTACGGTCGCAGGTTCGAATCCTGCCACGGGCATGGATGTGTGTGATGTCTTTAGGTTAGTTAGGTTTAAGTAGTTCTAAGTGACTGATAACCTGAGATGTTAAGTCCCATAGTGCTCAGAGCCATTTAATCATCTTTTTTTTTTGAGAGAAAGAACAGGAAGTACTGTTACAGTGCTATCCTAGATTGCTTCGTAATACTATCGCTGTTTACGGTATCCATTGCAGACGAGGAACTGTATGCGCTGGCTGGGGGAAGATGGAAGAGAGAAGGCTACTCACAGCGAACGGAATCCGGCGGGCGTGTCGCAGAACAGGCATTCTGGCAGCTGCGTCAGAGCCGGCGCCTCGGAGATGTAGCTGCAACACACAGGGTAGTTATGTTAGTATATTTTCGTAACTTTTGGAAACTTTGAATGCTTCTGCATTGTGCGAGAGCGAGAATGCTAGCTTCAGCCTCTCTGGATGAGGTTTGGGATATTCTTCTTACTCAATACGAGTACATGGCTAACACTCGGTGAAATGGCGTGCTGCCTCCTTTCTACAAGAACGAGAGAGACGCAAGTGATTTGTGGAAACTTGATGACCGCCTAGCTCACCTTAACTCATTAACAGAAAATGTTTGTGTTCACAGCAGGAAAGGGAACCATGGCTGTTATTCATGCAACAAGACTGGTGAGGAGCAAAACCTCGAGAAACAAGTAGACCTTTGGGTGGTCTTTATAAATCCAGAAAAGGTCTTTGACAGCGTCCGAAGCACTATAATGTGATAAGTTCTACGTACAAGTCATGTCCGGGGTACCGTATACGACTTATTAGAAACACGTGCAACAATGAAACTTCCTGCTAGATTAAAGCTGTGTGGCCGACGTGGGCTCGGACGTGGCACCTTAGCGTATCGCGGGAAATTACTCTAACGACTAACCTATCTAAGCACGACTCATGAGTTGCCCTCTAGCTTTACTTCCACCACTACCTCATCTCCTACTTTCGAGTCCCCGTTCGGCATACAGCTTTATTCTGCCAGGAAGGTTGAATGCCTAAAATTGGGTGCCGCGCGGGGTAGCCGCGTGGTCAAGGGCGCCTTGTGACGGTTCACGCGGCTCCCCCCGTCGGAGGTTCGAGTCCTCCCTTGGGCATGTGTGTGTGTGTGTGTGTGTGTGTGTGTGTGTGTGTGTGTGTGTGTGTGTTGTCCTTAGCGTAAGTTAGCTCAGGTTAAATTAAATAGTGTGTAAGCATAGGGACCGATCACTTCAGCAGCTTTGTCCCTTAGGAACTTACCACAAATTTCCAAACTTTTCTACAATTGGGTGAACAGCTCTTGTGGCGTATCGTACAGCTTTGTTGGTAGTGTAGGTGTCCATTAGGGAAGCGTGGTAAGTCCCTTATTGTTTAATATTGTAAATAATGATAAAGATGCATAAATCAACATTGAAAAATGTATGCTAAGACGTACCCAATGTATCTGATAACTTCAGCTAAATACGGAGAACCTTGAAGAGTGGAGAAGAGCACGGGTCAATACAAGCAGACATAACTCATAGAATGACATTTGGGTGCAATAAGTGGAGTATGCTTTCAGGTGTTCTGTGCAATGCGTAAAAACCAAAGGCAAAATTTATTAAACGACTGTAAGACCACTGCTATCGCATGGCAGTGGAATCTAGGCATCAAAAAAGGCTTAAGAAAAGGAAACCAGTTCAACTGATATGCACCTGTTACTATCGCTAGAGGACTAACATTGAAAGATAAAGTGCCCAATAGGTTTCAAAGCTGCTGCCGTAAATCATAAACTCTCAGGTTGAGGAGGTATGGTCACATAATACGTGGACTTCATGAGCTTGTCGTGGAAAACTGCCTTTCCATAGCTACAGATAAGAGAGGGAGAGGAAACCCTCGAGCCGGCCAATTGGCAAACATACAAGGCGATCTGGAAAAGCCGAGCATAAGTGAATACATGCCCACCAGCAGTAAAGATGGCACTGCATGATCAGAAAAGCCGACCTCGACTAACGGGAGAAGAGGAAGAAGTCTATGCAGAAATTGGTACAAGGGCACTCTAGAATTAATATTCTATCTGACCGGGAACCGTGCTGTTTTCAACTAATTAATTACGAATTTCGGTAAAATTATAAACAGATATGTAAGCAAAAATGTGTGTATGTTGTGTTTGTGTGTGCGCGCCCGTGTGGATGGGTGGGTGGGTGAGTCATTCATAATTTTTCAAGGTGATGTTTCAAAACATTTTCTTTCTTCGTGAATCTTCAGTGACTAAACCACGTCCGTGGAACGTATGTAACAGGTGCAAGGCGAACTGAGGCTGAAAAGGCTCCGAATCAAACTGTTCTTCTTATATAGATACGGCCCTAGACGAGTGACGTAAGAATTCCTCTCCACTGTATCCCCGGGCCAACGAAACTACAGATTCATAAGACACTGCACTCTTCTTCCTTTTTGCAGGGGTAGTGACGAGCGAGGGTGGACCTGCTTTCAGAAGCTGATGGAGAGCAAAAAACTTGACGGAGCAACAATAGAGCCCATCTTTACAACAGGTTGTTTCTGGCGTGTACAAAAAGGACAAAGCTTCTGAAATCAAGTGTCATTTTAGAAAATATCTTAAATAATTGAGCATGGTACAATAATTGTGCACCACTTTCGAAGCTAGGTTTCTGGTTCCTCATTACCACAGTGGCATCACTAGTCGAATTCTAATTCTTTCAATTAACAGCGAAATTAGTCTGTATCTTTTTAGGTAATTTTTATTAAAAAATAATCAAAATTTTAGTACGATTGATGTGTTCCGCATTCATTTCCCAATTACTCTTTTCAGCAGTAGTTTACCAATCATTCTCCATTCTCCAAATTTCATAGAACAGCTAATGGTGGGCAACGGTATGGAAGTATATAGAGATCTAGCCCACACATTATTTCAGATTCATAATAATGGCGTGTGACGAGGGCCTCCCGTCGGGTAGACCGCCCGCCTGGTGCAGGTCTTTCGATTTGACGCCAGTTCGGCGACTTGCGCGTCGATGGGGATGAAATGATGATGAGTTAGGACAACACAACACAACACTCAGTCCCTGAGCGGAGAAAATCTCCGACGCAGCCGGGAATCGAACCCGGGCCCTTAGGACTGACAGTCTGTCGCACTGACCACTCAGCTACCGGGGCAGACATTTCACATTTATAAAACAAGAAGAAGAAAAATTAAAACCCATGTCTTCGAAAAGTTAGAGATACGAAATGAACATTGTACTAGTATCCTGAAATATCGCATTGAATCGTGGTTCTGTTTTTCATTCCTATTACAAAAAACGGAGCCTCAAACCTTATTTATTTTTGTTTTTGCAATCTCTCTGCCAATTACTTTACTTTCTCCCGGAATATTTAACAGCCGGTATATCGCTGCTTTGAGGCTTATTTAGAGCTCAAGGGAGACATCTCTTGACAAACCCTGTTAAATCTTAAGCGAGTGGATTCCAAACGCTCCTGAAAAATGAAGAAAAAGACACTGCAGTGCTCTAAAATTTTATATTCATGGACTAGTGACCCCCAATAGTTGAAGCCATCTCCCACTACAAAAACAAGTATCGGTAACATATAATGGTAAAGGCGTATTACGCTTAATAAGTATCTAAGAATTTTGAAAACGGTTTAATGACGTAGAAAACTAGAAATTTTAATCCCCACTTCCGAGATTTATTGAATTCTGGCAACTACAAATGTGTAGGCTACTTTATTGAACCAAAATTTCTTCGAACATAGAAGTGATGCTACTACCTGTCTCTGCAAAGAGACAGTGTGGACGTCACAGAAATGAAATTTATAAGAGAGGACTGTACGTCCATTAGCAAAAAAAAAAAAAAAAAAAAAAAAATTATTTATTTATTTATCGTGTGATGAAACAGAACTTGGATCAAATACATAATTTTAAGAGTTTACAGTGTAAGAAATGACAAGCAAAATACAAGTACAAAATCAAACGTTCAAAGTATTATGCTAAATTATCTACACATTACACAAGGGGAGGCAAGGTTACTCGCGTCCTTAACATCCCCTAAGTCACATATGCCTCCTCGCTGGTGCTGAATGAGTAACAACAACAGGATGAGACCGAACTGCTCGAAAAGGCCTCCAGGTCATAGATTGCAGAGCAAACAACCAAAAAGTCCTTCTCAGGATACAAAAGTTCGTAGCAAGAAATGAAAGTGACTAAAAATATTTCTGAAGTGTGGACTAAGTTTTTTTTCTAGTGTGTGGATATATTAGGCGCTGTCGTTTATCTTGCAGTTTGCGGATAGCCGAGATTTTCACACACACAGTACAGGAAGGAAAAATTATATGCAAAGCCCATTTGTGATTCTGACTTTGGCAAAGAAAGGAGTAAAATACCTAGCCATAAAACTCTTTGACAATCTGCCCATGTAAATGAAATATTGTATGGTATTCAGAAATGATTACCTTGGTGGTGAGAGGAGCAGTAAAGGTAGAAAAGCAGGGTCAGACAAAAACTAGAATATGGATGATGTTGAGTAATAACCTACAAATGAACACACCCACATTAGGCTTGGATGGTAGAGAAGAGCATCAAACCAGACTGATGGCACAAAACAAATCTATTTAATTGTATGTCTTGTCACTACGTTCTTAAAACATGAAATATGCAAGCCATTCATTGTGTGGTACTGAATTTATTCTTCTGCTTTAGCAGCCATTCTTGCGTGACAAATTTTATCTTTAACCTTGAATGTGTATACGCTTTCATGCCAAGAACGAATTACTGTACACTGTCGGTGCACGGCGTGTTCTCATCCTGCGGCCTTTTGTGCTCAGTGGTTGTTTCTTTTACTGTGCGGGGTAATGGCTGCCGTGACCCGTGGCTCTTCTCCTTCCTTCTGTCCCTTTTTCTACTGCCTGTGGAGATCTTCAACCTTTATCTTTTACGGCCTGTGAGCCGTGACGCTGCTGACACCCACCTTCACTCTAAGAAAATGTTTTAAGCTTTCAGTTGGCTGATGTAGTCTGGTAATGATTCCTTACCACATTAATTCCGTTGACTGATAATTTAGTTAGTGGCACTCATGTCGAACTCCTTGATATTTTCAGATGCAGACTATCTATGTATGTCACTTGTTTGGGGAATTAAATACTTCAAGCTGTTCAATGGAGACGTTGTTTGACAATGGCTAGCTTTAATTTAGATCTATACTTAATTTTATCCGTTTCTTGTGTTTACAATTCTTTGCTTTGTTCCTCCGTCACATAAAAAGGATCAAGTGTTTTCCTTTTAGCGAATCGTCATCACGAGCCATTGTGCGCATTACCGAACATCGTGACCCCATGAGACAAGCGTCTCCGTCCTGGACACTTACCAGTTTCTCTTAATCTGTTGAAGATGCAGACCGGAGATCTCCGTGAGATGGTTTGTCCATCTGCTCGCTGCTCTTACCCTTGGTCTCTTTCCGTCGAGATTCCCTTCCTAGATTATTTCTCTATATTTTCTCCATCTCTTCTCTATATGAAGGCCAACGACTGGAGAATATTTTGGTCGACACAAGGAGAAAAGCACCTGGAGATGCTGAATGGACACATTTGTTCTTCTTTCGGTTTATGTTATCCGCATCAATACGCTGCTGTTCTCTAGCATTAAGCGTCCAACCATGAAAGAAGACCGAAAACACGCATGTTTCAACGAGCTGCACCTTTATGCTGTTCGTTGTCGCTCTGTTCTACAAGATCTTGGAGAGCTTCTTAAAAGCTATTCATCCTACCGCGGTTCGTCTTCTTATCTCATCTCCACAGCTTCCCATGATGCGGATGGTTGACCCAATATAGATGAAATAATGCACGACTTCCAGTTCCTTTAATCGACCTGTGAGTCAGACCTGCGCTCCTCGATCAAGTATTGTGAATTTGGCCTTGATGAGATCGATGTGTAATCCCCATAAAACACTAACATTCTTTGCTTTTGTTAGTAGTTCAGCAAGTTCATCTTCACTGTTGGCTAAAGGAACGGTCTCATTAGGAAATCGGAGGTTGTTAATAGTGCTACCACCACAGATGTTATTCAGTTGAAGGGATGGGACACAACCTTGTCTGACACCTTTTGATACACTAAAAAAATCGGACGTGACAGCACTGATCTTCACAGCTGCGAGATGATTATTGTATAGACTTCTGATCAGCGCTGTCAAGTGTGGTGGAACACCGAACTTTTCTGGCAACTGTTACAACTTTTCCCAGACAACACTGTCAAAGGCCCTGCTATAGATAACGAAGTAGATGAAAACAGAAACACAGAGCTCTCTCCATTTCTAAGTTATTTGTCGTACATTGAGGGCCTTTTCCTTCAACAAAAGCAGCTTGTTATGTGGATATGTGAGGATGAATCTGCGGATTCAAACGCTGGTTCGAGAAGATGAATAAAATTTTGCTTGCATGAGATGTGAGAGCAATAGATCGTTAGTTTGAGCAGCTCCTGATAGATCTTGTCTTGTGTAAGGGGATTAATACAGACTTTGACTAGTCTTCTGGCCACTTCAATTTCCCACATTTTTGTCCACAATGAACGCAGCACATCAAAAGCTTTGTGGCCCTTTTATTTGATGATCTCCCCGGGTATCGTCTAGATCAAGAGATTTATAATTTTCCAGAAGTTGAATTGCTTTCTCTGTTTCGTTGCGTAAAATAGTAGGTTACAATCCAGGTTGCTCAACTGCTTCATTATCTATACTGTTGTTAATTACAGAATGTAACTTTTTACAGTACTGTTTGTGCCTCGCAATAGCATCTACTTGTCCCCGATAGGATTGCCATTCTCACCGTCTACCACCCATGTGCGAGGGTTAAATTCAGCAGTGATGCTGTTGAGTTTCTCGAAGAGAATAACAGGCAAAATTTTTGTGGCCTGTTTCTTATAAATCCCTGGTTTCTCTTATTTGCTATTGATCAAGCCGTGGACCTGTTAAGTTGCTTACTGTATCTTCTCATATGTATTTTAGTGTCCGCTGAGCCCTACGTACATTATCGTCCACCTCCTACAGGATGCCTTTATCCTAAAAATGCTGCGATTATCCTGGATTTATAATTAAATTACAACAAAAGGTAGATGAGAATGCATATCCCAGTAAAAGGTTGATGCTTGTCCGAGGAAGTTTGTTAATAACAGAGGGCTTTGAGTGCCATGGAATACATCTAACGATAGTTGCAGAGCAATGCATAGTACTTTTTCAAGGTTTACTGAAATCTGCTACTAATTTGTAATGGTCTATCTAAATACAATGAATACGCGGCTTCTGTGCTTTGTTCATCAACTAGTTGATTATGGGAAAAATTCATTAACGAGACGGATGAAGAAAAACCATTATGACCTGTGACAAAAAAATTATAGATTTTAATTTAATGAAAAAAAAAGGAAGATGTTAAAAGGTTTGTCTCGCATTATGACGAGAAAAAATCTCCGAGGGACACTTTATTTTATTTGCAGTGTTTGCAAAAGTCCAAGAACAGTTTCCTACGATGTTCTCTGCGATGAATTAGCGGCTGATTTTCGTGATGCAATCTCAGTGAGACGATGATCCGGGCCGAAGAAAGCGTCATTGAAACTCTATCTGGCACAAACGACATTCGGGTGGATTCTGTTACATATACGAGCAAAATATAGCATGAACAGTATTCAAAGTGAATCGCTGTTCTTATTCCAAGATGCTTTTTTAAGTGTAAGTTACTACTTTTTTGTGTTTGAGTGAAGGAAAATTCATACCACATCAGACTGAAAGAGAAGATCAAAGACACGCAGTGCATTTAGTTACAGATTCATTAAGTAAGCGAGAAAGCGTCTCTGAGGTATTCAGCCAACACCAACGCCAGACGCTGTAAGGGAGGCGTTCTGCTTCACGGTGTAGTTGATTGTTAAAGTTAAGAGAGCATATGTTAGTAGAAGAGGCAACCAATATATTGCTTTCTCCGTTGAATATTTCGTGAAAAGACCAGGAAGGCAAAACTGGAGACATTCGCGGTTACACAGAGACTTACCAACAATCGTTCTTCCCGCGAACTATTCGCTAGTGGAACAGGAAAGCGGAGGGGGAGGGCACTTGGCAATGGTGTACAATATACCCTCCATCAGAAACTGAAAGGTGGCCTGCGGATTATAGATGGAGCTACAGACGAACTTATCATCAATAAACGTGCAGTTGTTTCGGTAGATGAGGAGGGCTTCTTGTGAGTTCGAGGACATGAAATTTTTCCAATAAGTATTCGCAACTCTTCACCTTTTTTAGTGCTTTAAAGATGGTATTTCTGTCATATCAACTCGTTCACATATGTTTTGTGAAGAGAGGAATGTGTGTATCTTCGTGGGAAGCTGGATGTGTCGTCCTACTAGAATGGTAATCTGCAAACGTATTTTTTCGGGAACAGCTTGGAAATATTGACGAAGGTCATTTAAATGTATACGCCTGACGTATGACTGGAGAATCACAAAGTTGAAACATTAATTCCAAGAAATTGTAATGTAAGATAAGCTATGTGTTCTAGGTATGTAAAAATACGTTAAAGATGCTCTACGTCTTGGATTGCTTGACGACTGGTTTTGTGCCACATTCCAAATCATCTGTTATTGCCATTCACAAAGTTGTCACCTCGAAAAATTCAGTCCAACACATTCTCCTCAACGATGGATTATTTGTCGGAGACTAAATTTATAGAAATTTGTGTTTAGGTTGTTGAGGAAAGCCTGCATCTCAGAAATCTTCTCGGTGTCATTCTGGAAATGCCTGGCACGAGTTTCTTCGACCGAGGGGAGAAGAAGTCGCTGGATATCATGTCAAGACAATATGAGGGTGTGGTAAAATTATGTATCTTTCTGTGGAGAATGGGCTGGAAAGTTACCTCGCCGCATCGTCTTGAGAGCCTTTCGTAATTTCTCAGAATTTTCGACTGCATGCCCCCATGACGACGGCATTTTGACATCTGTGCAACGATTTAAGGGATCATAGTACGATCTTCCTGAATGAAACAGTTTCGAAAAAGGATGTTTTGTACTTCGGCCTCCTCTCTGTCGTCTTCCTCATCGATACTGTATTGGTCACAGAGGGTATCGACAGATGACTTCGATCCGTTGACTGCTTTAACCTAAGATCAAACTTCTTAGGATTTTCTGTCAGATCGATTTTTTTTCGAATTTGTTGAACTCTTAAAGCTGTAGCTTTTTTTTCCTAAGTGTCATCTATAATGTAGCCTGTGGATAAAGACAGGACAATGGATTCACAAATGTATTATGTAAAGAATTTCCTTTTATGTGCTATAGGTGGAGAACCAGAGGACTCTTTTTCTTGTAGTCACAGAGAGCATTATTATTCTCGACCACACTTCTTGAATTCTGTAATTCTTCAGACTTTCCCAGCGAGGCGTTGTCATGTTGAGCAATCGGGTTTCTGTCGGTTACTCGCGTCTTCCTTGCACGATATTTCAATATCGGGTTTCCGCTGGTTATTTGCGCCTTTCTTGTACGATATTGAAACTTCATAACTCGCGCTCTTCTTCACGTGGTGTCTGATACTGATTCCAGAGTGGAAAGAGTCCGATATTTATGCCTATGTTGTGCTAGGCGCTCTGTCTGTCGTTCTCATCGTGTCAGGCGCTCTGTCCGTGGTATGCGCCGACCAACAGCAGCGACTGTAGTGTTTTCTTCTAACCTTGGCTGTTCCCAACGCTGTGCGTGTACTTTAGGGTTATTACCCTTTGTCAATCTGGCTGTATAGAGTCGTCCAAATCGTCATAGATATTTTATGTTCCGACTGTTGTCATTGAAGCCCTCCTGTGATCTAGGACGTTCTGTTACAGTGGCGTGCCGTGTCAGGTGTTTTCTTCGATGTCTGTGTCCTTAATGAGCGGCTGCAGTGTTATTGTCAGGCCGCTGGCTCAAAATGGTTCAGAAGGCTCTGAGCACTTTGCGACTTAACTTGTGAGGTCATCAGTCGCCTAGAACTTAGAACGAATCAAACCTAACTAACTGCCCGAGGCAGGATTCGAACCTGCGACCGTAGACTAGACTAGCGCCTAGAACCGCACGGCCACTCCGACCGGCCAGGCCGCTGGTGTTCAGATTGCCGCTCGAGACGCGGTAGAACGTCCTAAGGTATTTGATCAATTTTATAAAGAATCATTTCACGTGCTTCCTTCGTTACATGTCTGGGCTTTTTTCTCTAACTCCATCTTCATACTTGTGCTCCCTGGGTCTCGATAGCGTCAGCGGTGCGTCTTCAGAAGATCGAGTGCTGGGTTCCAGGAAGGGCTCAGTTGGAAACCGGTGTCACGGTTATTGAAATTCTCCGTAGCCTTAATCTGAATAGATTCTTTGATGACGCTGTACCAGTATCTCCATGTTTGTGTTAGAATCTTGGCGTCATTATAGTTCACAGAATGACTGAATTATAAACAACTCTTGGCAGTCACTGACTTAGTTAGCTGTCTCATTCTGGTGTTCATTTAGTGTTGTTAGATTATGGAAGTCATTAAAGCAAAGACGTTTTTCGTCCCGGCGAGATCTATTTACGAAATTTCAGTCACTAACTTTCTCTTTCGAATGCGAAAATGTTTTGTTGAGGCTGTCCTACACAGGTAGAAATGATCATCAAAATAAAATAAGAGAAATCAGAGCTCGAACACAAAGATTTAGGTGTTCGTTTTTCCCGCGCGCTGTTCGGGAGTGGAATAGTCGGGAGATAGTATGATTGTGGTTTGATGAACCCTCTGCTAAGCACTTAAATGTGAATTGCAGAGTAATCATTTAGATTTAGATGTAGATGTTTGCACCTGACGTCAACGGTCCCAGTAGTATGGCCGATGTGTGCCATGCCACATTCACATGGGACGTGGTAAACGCCCGGTTTCTGTAGACCCAGGTCATCCTTCACATCTCTAGCAAAGCCTTAATCTTAGTGGGTGGATGGAACACGCTCTTATGTCTGAGGAGAATTCTACTGATTCTGGTTTGTTTGGGTGGCCCTCCTCCGCACCAAGTATAGAAATACTTGTTTTGTAAATAAAACCGCCTTCTCCTGCTGCCACTTAATTCGCCTTTTTCTTGTTCTAAGGCTTCATCAGTGGGATCTATAACGATACAGTTTTGTTATTTTTAGATTATTAAGCAGTTCACGTCGTGGTTTTTTATGTAAAAAAGTAATTACTTACAGTTTACTGATCTGCGTTTCCTCTCATCTGACCTCGAGGTCGCACTACTACTTTATTACTGACATACAAGCACAACTTTGCGTTCTGACCTCCCTCACACTGTTCATCGTGTTTCTCCTTCTTTTATGTGCTGTGCTATTGTTCTTTTGCCACTCGAGATAACTATTTCGTCGGACACTGCTTTTAACAACGTAAATGTTTCAACTCCATTACGTTGGCAACAAGCAGATAAATACGCCAAAGAGGAGGAAACACGTAATGGAGTTGCAATATTTACGTTGTTAAAAGCAGTGTCCGACGAAATAGTTATATCGAGTAGCAAAAGAACAATAGTACACCACAAAAAGGAGAAACACGATTAACAGAGTGAGGAAGGTCAGAACGCAAGGTTGTGCTTATATGTCAGCAATAAAGTGGTAGTGCGATCTCCACACCAGATGAGAGGAAACGCAGATCAGCACATCGTAAGTAATTACTTTTTTACTTACAAAAAACGTGACGTGAACTGTTTAACAATCTAAAAATAACAAAACTGTATCGTTATAGACCCCATTGATGATGTCTTAGAAAAAGAAAAGACGAAACGCGTCTGGGATAAATAAATTAAGTGGCAGCAGGAAAAAGCGGTTTTATTTGCAAAAAAAGTATCTCGAGAAGAACATCCGTTTTTGTGGAACACAGATTGTAGGTGTTCTGTCTCTGTCACCAAATTATCAGGATCTTACAAAGTTTGTGCTCGGTGAACCAGAGTTCTGAGTACATCATTTTTCTGTGCTGAATGGTGGCAACTACTGGCTTGTGGGTACATGTCGGTGTAAGAGGGTTTGCGGTACTGAAGGTACCACCTGCCTTTCTCTTGACTAGTGCATCTAGGAATGGGAGTAGTCCATCCTTCTCCAGTTCCATGGTGAATTTAATGTTGGGTGGCATAAGTTTAGTTGGTCCAAGAAAACATCGAGATTTTCGCTCCCGTGGGGTCATATAACAATGCTTTCGTTCACGTATCCGAAAAAGCATTTCGGTTGATCTGGGGCCGTTGTAAGCCCCTCCTCTTCAAATTTCTCCACAAAGAGACTAGCCACCATCGTTGAGAGAGGGCTGGCCATTGCTACTCCTTTCGTTTGCTCGTAGAATTGACCCCATATAGGAAGTACGTCGATGTCAATATGTATTTGAATAAGTCCAGAAGAGCACCGTAGAAACTTTTCTCCAACCAGCTCAAGTGAATCGTTCAGTGATACACGGGTGAACAGGGAAACCACGTCGAAACTGAACATGATGTCAGAGTCCGTGATTTGTAATTGCCTGAGGAGTTGCAGGACAACCTCTGTGTTGCGAATGACGAGAGAATCTTCTTAAAGTGTTGACCGATAAGGCATCTGGCTGTGCCAATACTGCTCACTACTGGACCTAGAGGAACGCCTTACTTGTGCACCTTAGGCGAACAATCAAGTCGGGTAGTACTGGTGATTTCGCCCTTACTGCTTAACGACCTTTCCAGGAAGGCCAGTTTCCTTTAGATGATGTGAGCGTGGGGTTGCTATTCTGTTATTTTGCGCAACGGATTAATCTGAGATGCACCCTTTATTCTGTGGCTCCTGCAAGATGCAATTTCCACCCCACACTACTATAAAAGTCAGACAAACGCTCCTAACGTTCTAAAGAGAAATGCCTGAAAAACTTTCAGCAATAAATATAATCTGGAGTCGTCCGCTGTAAGGAAATGACATAAAAATTCACAAAATTTCTTACATAACTAATGGGATAATTAGGTACTGGAGTAGTGCTAGTTAGTGTTACTTTGCAAAAATTCTGAGAAATCACAATAGCACTTTTAGTTATGAATTGAACAAGTTATATCTTGGTTCTTTTCGGAATGTGAAGTTACCTCTCAAGGATAGGATTCGCTAATGAAATTTCTATACAGAGTTTAAGATGGTTGTTGACTTGGCAGAATGGCTGAGAGGTGCGCCTACTCAACTTGAATAATTATCCTTTGGAATGTTGCGAGGTACGGTGAAGGCTGTCACGTGTGAAATGCTGTGAAGTGTACTGTTATGGAGGAAATATGGGGCTCGCCATACCTGTAGCGTACAATACCGTAAGCTGCGATAACTGCTGTCTGCGCCACTCGCTGCTGACAAATAAGATAACTCTCGTTCTATCTGGATTGACCTTCGCCAATCAAACTCTCCCTACGCCTTGATGAAGTCAAGGATTCCTATTCACCCCTAGTCTAACTATTGACGTGGTACATCAGTCAGATAACCAGTCCACCGCGATGCCACTCAAAAATTCGCTCGCAGGCGTTTAACTATAACTCTGTCGGTTCAAACCGCACAATAAGTGTGTCGGCCAACATAGTGAACAACACTTAATCGCAAGGACTCAATATAGAGTCGCACTTCGATTCGCTCTCGACAGAGGTGCTCTCCTAGTAAAGTACTGAGGAGAGACTTGTTCCTCGCTCTTTCGAGTACTCTTACGAGCGCGCACGCTCTCGTTACGTGTTCTCGCTCCAAGAGCGACAACGGAACGGCGCCTCTCCACGCCAAACGTGAAGGGGTATATCTTTCGGTCTCTTCCATTACTCCTTCAGATCAAGGCGTCAGAAATATCGTCTGCCAATCAGCATTGCTTTTCTAAAACGGGAGAATGACGTTTCGTTTAAGGCGACCAATCCGGAAACCGGTAGCATTGGCGTTTGGCGTTTGTTGTCTCCCTGTGAAAATCTCTGAAACTGCGTGCTATGAGTAAAGAATGCGTAGGCTGGCAGCTCCCACACAATGTAGCGGAATTTGCTTTTAAGCCAAACATGGGGTTGTTCCCCCTTTTCACTCGGGCCCATGCTGTCCGCTCCATGGGCGGTCACCGGCCGACATGGGCTGGGTCATCCTCTGAACGGACCTGTGTCCCGTTGTGCGATTTCTCTTCCGAACTAAAAGCTCCTGTGACCGTCGTGTCTGGAATGTATGTGTGTACGCCAGCCTCGAGTATTTCAACCACGGTGCGCTTACTTGTTATTAGCATATCGTTTACATGAATTCATACAACATTGACTTGTCGAGTTTGGGTTCGAATGAAGCGTCTTGATGTGAGGAATGTGATTGTGTGGGCGGAATATGTAAGCAATGAAGGTCAGGAGACCACGACGTCTTACAACGAGCCCTGGTCTTCTTACCCACGTTGTCTTTGGGGTCTGTACGCCTTGTCATCTAGAGGTTGTTGCACCTAACTGTCATATCTGCGTTCTGTAGGACGACCGTAGCAGTTCCCTTATCCGCTGGTAATACCATTGCAACGACTTAACAATCGTGAAGCGTTATCTGCGCTATCAAAATTACAAACATTATTATCTGTGTTGTTTTGTAGAGGAAGAACGACTGTTTTTTGTTTAATTGTCTTATCGATTCTGCTTTTCTCGCTGATTTCACTGTTTGTATCTGATACAATTATTTGTAGTAGAAATATAATTGTGTTGAATATATATATGAGATCAATAATTGTAGTGCTGTTTTTGTGAGTAGCGAGTATCTCTCCTGTATATGATGCAGTTCGTAACAATTAAATGTTGCCCTAGCCATTTCTGTGTACACTCATTATCGTAGTGACGTCATTAATGGCAAAAAATATATAAGTTTTTCCACCAGTCATTTAATGCTAAAAGTAGAGAAGAAATAATTTTAATACTTTGAAAACGGCGTCCTGCAACTTTTTTCAATTCATATTAGGCCAGAGGTACAGTTTTTATTGCTAACAATATCAATGATAGGGAATTTTAAACATTTTCACATGATTTCTGGTCCCTGCTACCACCATCATGATCAGCTGAGTCTCTCAGTCTAAAGCAAGCAAGTTGAAATTTCTACATCTACATCGACATGACAGCGCTGCAGTTCATATTTAACTGCCAGGCAGTGGGTTCATTGAACCCATTGGACAGCGCGCGGGAAAACCAACACTTAAATATTTCCGTGCAGTCTCTAGTTTCTCTAATTTTATTACAATGTTCATTTCTCCCTATGTAGGTTGGCATCAACACAATAGTTTCTCATTCAGAGGAAATAGTTGGTGAGTTGAATTTGATGGAAAGATCTCGTTGTAACGAAAAACGCTTTGTTTTTATGATTGCCACCCCAACGCGCGTATCACATCCGTGAGACATTCTCCCCTACTTCGCGAAAATAAAAACCGGGGTACCCTTCTTTGAACTTTTTTTGTATTTTCCGTCAATTCTATCAGGTATGGATCCCATACCGCACAGCAGTACTTCAGCAGAGAATGGAAAAGCATAGTGTAGGCAGTGTCTTCACTAGACGTGTTGCGTCTTCTAAGTGTTGTGCCAAAAAAATGCAGTCTTTGGTGACCGTGCCAATTTAAATTGTTAGTGATTGTAATTCCTAGATATTTCGTTGAATTGACAACCATAATATGTGATTTATCGCATAGCCGGAACTGAACGGTTTATGTGGCTCGCCTCACAATTTTCATTCTTTAGCGTCAACTGCCACTTTTCACACCATACAGATATTTTGCAGTTGCTTTTGATTTCTGATGAGTTAACTAGATGTTAAATGACAGCATCATCGGCAACAATCTAGGATAGCTGCTCAGATGGTCTCTTAAAATAGTTATACAGGGTGTTCCCCGTTACAAACTTCTAGGACTTGTAGGAGGGATTGAGTAGATAACATTTTAAATTGGAACCCACGTTGGGAAACGTGCTTTCTCTGTGCTACAATGATTTGAAAACATGTTGGTAACGAGACCACCTTTACAAGTAATTTATTAGGCGTGTCCCAGTACACCACTAGTTTACAATTCCACTCACTGGTAACCAAGGAAACGAAAAGGAAACTTAAACATTTCTCTCAAAGACTGTTCTTTACAGTTAAACCACTTTTGTCCTTTTCAAAGGTGGGTTAGCATTCTGATCCACTAAATGTAAGGTTTGATGTGGCGACCAGCAAGTTTGGTGCACACATTGTACCTACGCACTGTCACACCTGCGGTCTCTGCAACCTGTCTTGCAGCGACCACAACTGCTGCCAACAGATCTACTGTCTTTACAGGAGTCTCGTAAATCAACCTCTTCACAGACACGTGAATGAGGCTCGAACCAGGTCAGAAAGGTAGGGCAGACGTGAAATGTCGTCAGCCGATCCGACATGAACACCCCGAGTTCGACGATACTCTCCCTTGTGGTAGGGGGTCTGTAAAAGCATCCGACGAGCATGTTTGAGCCACGCAATTAGCCACGATGTTTTGAGTACAAGCCAGTGACGCTACCCCTAGAACAGGATTAACATTCGAATACCCAAAATGAATCTTTTTAAAACGTTCAGGGTGTTATATAAAGTGAGTTAAACGCTACATGAGATAGTACGGTTTCTTAAATAAGTGTCTTTGCCCCTCATTAAATTTCTTAATATCCAGATTTTCAGATTAATTTAGAGTACAGAGTTCGGCATGTCTAAAGAATATTCCCATAGAAGAAAATTCGTACATTTAATACTAAAACCATGCATCAGTCTTTGGTACATCAGAATAATACGTTTTGAACTTGTGGGGAATTAAACTAGATAGCGCAAATCCATAACGAGTAATATTGACGGCCTTATGAAGAGGCGCGCATGACTTAGAGAAGATAACGCCCTCTGCCTTATTTCCTTGCGTCTTAATGAGGTCGCCGAAGTTCCATTTCTCCTATCACGATAAGAACGACAGCCGACCTTCCTGCGAGGGTTTTACTGTCATCATTAATTCTAATGTATTTCAGCTCGTTATGGCGCCCACTTAAAATGCATTTCGATTTAATATTCGAAGATTTACATAGAGACATCTATTCTTATGAGACTAACTTCTTCCTATTTCACCTGCCTTCTAAGGAATTCCACAAAATATAAAGACACCAGAGACACGAATATCAATCGTTTACCAGCTGCAGGATGCCATTAATCAATTACACAATATGTTAAACTCACTAGCAACGAGAACTCACAAACGCCTTATTCCACCTCGAATTACAAATTGTTTAGAAACTGCAGAACAATAGCCTAAGAGTACGTTGTAATGAGACTTCCTGTCAGATGGTTCAGCTGGTATGACAGTAGTGAGCGCAATGGTTTAAATGGCTCTAAGCACTATGGGACTTAACATCTGAGGTCATCAGTCCCCTAGGCTTAGAACTACTTAAACCTAACTAACCTAAGGACATCACACACATCCATGCCCGAGGCAGGATTCGAACCTGCGTCCATAGCAGCAGCGTGGTTCCAGACTGAAGCGGCTAGAACCGCTCGGTCACGTCGGCCGGCAGTCAGTGCAATGCCTGGGTTCGAATACAACCGTGAAAACAATTCCATTCAAGGATAGAATGGTCATTACAGTATATTCCCGTACTTGTCAAACATCTCCTGTAAGTATATAAATGTATAAGGTGACGATCAACAAGTGTTCGTTTGAGGACGTTGCTGCAGTGTATATGCAGCGTAGCGGTAAAGCGCGACTACGATGCGGGTGTATAAGAACCGACATGTAGGCAAAGGGATTAGTGTGGCATTAATTTCTTTGCAACGCGCGTGCGTAAATGTGGAAATGTGAGCTGTGGCGACGTTATTATCACGTGCACTACACGCCGGAAGCGGCTACAAGGGTAGCGGAGTACGTGTGGAGTGCACATGCGGGTTTTTTAGGTTAGAGAATTCCCTCCCTAGGACCGACAAGACGCCTCCAGAGACGCGTCAAGGTAGGAGTAGGCAAAATGCAACAGGGAATAACAATATTAATGTGCTAATAGTAAACTGCAGGAGCGTCTATATAAAGGTCCTAGAACTGCTCTCATTAATAAACGGTCACAATGCTAGGGACAGAAAGTTGGCTGAAACCAGACGTAAACAGTAATGAAATCCTACACTCAGATTGGATTGCATACCGCAAAGACAGGCTGGACAGTGAAGGGGGAGGCGTGTTTATAGCGATAAGAAGTGCAATAGTATCGAAGGAAATTGACGGAGATCCGAAATGTGAAATAATTTGGGTGAATGTCACGGTTAAAGCAGACTCGGACATGGTAAATAGATGTCTCTGTAGGCCCGCGGGCTCAGCAGCTGTTGTGGCTCAGCACCTGAAGGATAATTAGGAAAATATTTCGAGTAGATTTCCCCATCATGTTATAGTTCTGGGTGGAGATTTTAATTTGCCGGATATAGACTGGGAGACTCAAACGTTCATAACGGGTAGCACGGACAAAGAATCCAGTGAAATATTTTTAAGTGTTTTTTCTGAAAACTACCTTGAGCAGTTAAACAGAGAACCGACTCGAGGTGATAGCATATTAGACCTTCTGGTGACAAACAGACCCGAACGATTTGAAACAGTTAACGCAGAACAGGGAATCAGTTATCATAAAGTGGTTACTGCATCGATGATTTCAGCCGTAAATAGAAATATTAAAGAAGGTAGGAAGATTTTTCTGTTTAGCAAAAGTGATAAAAAGCAGATTACAGCGCACCTCACGGCTCAACACACAAGTTTTGTCTCAAGTACAGATAGTGTTGAGGATCAGTGGACAAAGTTGAAAACTATCGGACAATATCCGTTACATGAGTATGTGACAAGCAAGATCGTAAGAGATGGAAAAGAGCCACCGTGTTACAACAACTGAGTCAGAAAAGTGCTGCGGAAGCAAAGAGAACTCACAGCAAACATAAGCATAGCCAAAGCCTTGCAGACAAACAATAATTACGCGAAGCGAAATGTAGTGTGAGGAGGGCTATGCGAGAGGCGTTCAATGAATTCGAAAGTAAAGTTCTATGTACTGACTTGGCAGAAAATCCTAAGAAATTTTGGTCCTATGTCAAAGCGGTAGGTGGATCAAAACAAAATGTCCAGACACTCTGTGACCAAAATGGTACTGAAACAGAGGATGACAGACTAAAGGACGAAATACTAAATGTCTTTTTCCAAAGCTGTTTCACAGAGGAAGACTGCACTGTAGTTCCTTCTCTAGATTGTCGCACAGATGACAAAATGATAGATATCGAAATAGCCGACAGAGGGATAGAGAAACAATTAAAATCGCTCAAAAGAGGAAAGACCGCTGGACCTGATAGGATACCAGTTCGATTTTACACAGAGTACGCGAAGGAACTTGCTCCCCTTCTTGCAGCGGTGAACCGTAGGTCTCTAGAAGAGCGTAGCGTTCCAAAGGATTGGAAAAGAGCGCAGGTCATCCCCGTTTTCAAGAAGGGACGTCGAACAGATGTGCAAAACTATAGACCTATATCTCTAACGTCGATCAGGTGTAGAATTTTGGAACACGTATTATGTTCGAGTATAATGACTTTTCTGGAGACTAGAAATCTACTCTGTATTAATCAGCATGGGTTTCGAAAAGACGGTCGTGTGAAATCCAGGTCGCGCTATTCGTCCACGAGACTCAGAGGGCCGTAGACACGGGTTCACAGGTAGACGCCTTGTTTCTTGACTTCCGCAAGTCGTTCGATACAGTTCCCCACAGTCGTTTAATGAACAAAATAAGAGCATATGGACTATGAGACTAATTGTGTGATTGCATTCATGAGTTCCTAGATAACAGAACGCAGCATGTCATTGTCAATGGAGAGAAGTCTTCCGAAGTAAGAGTGACTTCAGGTGTGCCGCAGGGGAGTGTCATAGGACCGTTGCTATTCACAATATACATAAATGACCTCGTGGATGACATCGGAAGTTCAATGAGGCTTTTTGCAGATGATGCTGTGGAAAATCGTACTGAAATGCAGAAGGATCTGCAGCTAATTAACGCATGGTGCAGGGAATGGCAATTGAATCTCAATATAGACAAGTGTAATGTGCTGCGAATACATAAAAAGATAGATCCCTTATCATTTAGGTACAAAGTAGCAGGTCAGCAACTGGAAGCAGTTAATTTCATAAATTATCTGGGAGTACGCATTAGGAGTGATTTAAAATGGAATAATCATATAAAGTTGATCGTCGGTAAAGCAGATGCCTGACTGAGACTCATTGGAAGAATCCTAAGGAAATGCAATCCGAAAACAAAGGAAGTAGGATGCAGTACGCTTGTTCGCCCACTGCTTGAATACTGCTCAGCAGTGTGGGATACGTACCAGATAGGGTTGATAGAAAAGATAGAGAAGATCGAGCGCGCTTCGTTACAGGATCATTTAGTAATCGCGAAAGCGTTACGGAGATGATAGATAAACTCCAGTGGAAGACTCTGAAGGAGAGACGCTCAGTAGCTCGGTACGGGCTTTTGTTAAAATTTCGAGAACATACCTTCAGCGAAGAGTCAAGCACTATATAGCTCCCTATAGACTATAGACCATGAGGATAAAATCAGAGAGATTAGAGCCCACACAGAAGCATACCGACAATCTTTCTTTCCACGAACAATACGAGACTGGAATAGAAGGGAGAACCGATAGAGGTACTCAAGGTACCCTCCGCCACACACCGTCAGGTGGCTTGCGGAGTATGGATGTAGATGTAGAGTAGATGCGTCCAAACAGGACCAACGTGCTGTTATTTATTTCTTGGCTGTGGATGAACAAACACCGGTAGGTATCCATCGGAGAAACAAGAACGTCTGTCGGAAACCACCGTTGTAGAACGGTGCGCGACAAGGGGTGCTGCTGCTTCTTGATAACGCACGTTCCCATATCGCAAATGTCGTAACGCAGAAGTTGCCAAATCATGTAAGAGACACTCAAGCAGCCGCTCTGTAGTCCTGAACTCTCCATATGCGATTACCACTCCTTCGATTCCTTTTAAAACACCTTGGCAGGTCGACCACTCCTGTGGCACAAAGATGTGCAGCAGGATGTGCTTCTTCACGCAGCAGGACACGGTGGTTCACCAAACGGGTATCTTCAGCGTGGTGCATCGGTGGAATGATTGCCTCAATGCTCATGGCGATTATGTCCGATTGGCTTATCGATTATGGATTGTATGCCCTCGAGAGGAAACTTTTCGTTCGTTCCTTATACAGAGTATCTCTCGTACCAGTCGTCAGGCGTATTTTCTCTGGTGTATCGGCAGATATTTGCAATTTCGTTTCCGCAGTGCGTAGCTGGAGCTAACGCAAACAAATAATACCTGTCACGTATTTCTGGCGATGCCCAGTATCAATGGAAAGAGTCGGTTTGTTTCCCGTTATGAAAAAAAAAATCATTTTTAAAACCGGAATTTTACGTGTCAATTCGGTAGGGCGATCATATATTAGTCCACTGCGATTACAGGGACAGCAAAACTCTGAGAATCACCAATACTCCAGGAGAGACACCATCAACATGGCCCGCGCTGACTGCTACGCCAAGCATGCAGCGCTACGGTATCGCTGGTGGATTCTCGTCATTCACCGATCCGAAGCGGCAGAAATTTGCATCTTTGTTACACAAACCCAGATGATTTTCTCAGTTGCCGAATCACAATGGACGAATGTTATGGTACAGTATCGAAGGAGCAAAGCAACTACTATCGAAAAAGAAGAAGACATAACCATCTTCATGCAAGGTTACGCTGCATGGTTTTCGGAATTGCCACGGTGTGGTGCTAACAGATCATGCTCGAAAAGGCAACTAATCACAGGAGCACACCACGGAAAAATCCTGAGTCCCCTTCCCTCTGTATTACCCTGAAAAGGCATTAACTGACGTCATCTTGCTTCCTCGGATGAAGAGAAAATTGCAAAACAGGCATTTACAGAATGAATACTAGAGGATTTTAGAGGTATAATCATTTCCTGTACAGCCTAAATACTGACTTCTACAACCAAGGTCTCCGACAAGTCATCTGTTCTTTAGAAAAGAATGTCTTACTGGACGATGAACTTGTAGAGAAGAACTGACACCAACGTCAAGTTGATAAAACTTTATGGCTGCCCCCGCTCTACTACTGCACTAGTATTACTAATGTAGATTGCCAATACAGATCAACAAGTGGACAAGTACTAGAACGAATATATCGACACAGACTCACACACTGTCTGACAAAGTGAGGAACACAAAAGGAGAGGAGGAATCGAACTGGAACTACATGTTTTGAGACAGTCTGTGTTTACTTTTCAGTGATTACAAAACTGAATCAAATTTACTAAGAACGTGGTCGTATGAACTCACTAATTAGGATGATACTGCACCCACCGCAAGCCTGGATGCATGATGTGATTCGGTTGGAAAGGGTGTAATAAAGTGGTACCCTCTTCTCATGCAAGATAGCTCACAACTGTTGTAACTGGTCCGTAACATTCCTCATACTGGAAATAGTATGTTAAAAAATAGTTCAAATGGCTCTGAGCACTATGGGACTTAACTCCTGAGGTCATCAGTCCCCTAGAACTTAGAACTACTTAAACCTAACTAACCTAAGGATATCACACACATCCATGCCCGAGGTAGGATTCGAACCTGCAACCGTAGCGGTCGCGCGGTTCCAGACTGTAGCTCATAGAACCGCTCGGCCACTCTGGCCAGCCCCCACATG
The DNA here is from genome assembly GCF_023897955.1 of Schistocerca gregaria. Taxonomy (NCBI): domain Eukaryota; kingdom Metazoa; phylum Arthropoda; class Insecta; order Orthoptera; family Acrididae; genus Schistocerca; species Schistocerca gregaria. Next base: position 970,258,649 of record NC_064920.1, on the reverse strand, counting down.
TTCTGTGCAGTACAGATCCGTGGATCTTGCTGCCCAAGGGGCTACCTAAACACCGCTAAGACAATTCATAGAGACAAGTGTCGTGTGTGGACGAGCATTGTCTTGTTGAAAAATGGCACTACGATACTGTCACACGAGAGGTAACACATGGGGACGCAGGATGTCCGTGACGTAGAATTCCTTCAACCACTACGAGTCAAGACCTGAAGTGGTACCCGATGGCTCCAACACCATGACGCCGAGAGTAACTCCGCTGTTCCCCTCCAAAACATTTGATGGCACTCCTTTTCAGGTCGCCGCCATACTAGCCGACGTTGGTCATCCGGGGTACTGCAGAACAGCGGCTCATCACTGAACACAGTCCATACTTCTTGATCACAGCAACAGCTCAAACGGAGCCTTTTGTGTCGTGGTATTAACGGCAGCCTATGTATGGAACGATAATGCCCTACTCCACTTGCAACTAGTATCCGACTAACGATGCAGGATGACACATCGGATGGGAGACACAGACGCGAAGGGGTTCCGATGTGTTTGGTGCACTATACAGCGATCCTCCTTTGTAGTGGTCAGACGTGTTTGACTGGAATCTTGACGGCGAGTGTGCTGCCTTAATATTCTCAATGCTACTCAACATTGGGCCACTGCCGTATCTGAATACTCCAGAAATCTGGATATGCATAAATCTGGATATGCACAATCCTCCAATCTGGACAAATGTAGACCAAAAGAGACCGCTTTCAAATTCTGTGAGGTGCTGCTAACGCCGTCTTACAAGTGTGTGCGGCACCTTCGTGTTCTTGACAGTGATCATTCAACATCTGACGCTGTTCACACCCGTTATATACCCTACTTGGCCTGGTAACATTGAACACGTACGATACAAATGCAGTCTTGCGTCTAGTTTTACCTGCTGCACAATGTTGTAACTCTAACCATATACCTACTGTATTTATTCCTTGCATATGAACGACTTCAGCGCAGTAGGTACGGTGGCAGCACAACCTCTAGAACAGTGGTTTCCAACCTTTCTTAGACCATCACACCTGAGAGCAGTCAGACACTTACTAGGACCCCCGCCCTCTCCCCCCCCCCTACCCCCCTGCCTCCTGTTGTCCCCACTCCTCCCCCACATTATCACCAACTTTAGTACCTAAGTAAACTGTAGAATGAAAGACATTTCTTTCAACATTTTTATTTTTAAAATAATGAGAGATGAATGATATTTAGTTTGTGTCGGTGTCTGTGTGTGTGTGTGTGTGTGTGTGTGTGTGTGTGTGTGTGTGTGTGTGTATAGTGGGTGTGTAGTGGGCGTGGGTGGGGGGGGGGGGAAGGGGGTGTTAGAATGAATGAAGAAGGAATTCATGGTGCATCGCAAGTGCTTCCTTCAACTCCGTCTCCTTCTCAGATAAGAAAGCTAGCTGCCCACCGGCCGCGGTGGCCGAGCGGTTCTAGGCGCTCAGTCCGGAACCGCGCTACTGCTACGGTCGCAGGTTCGAGTCCTGCCTCGGACATGGATGTCTTTGATGTCCTTAGGTTAGTTAGGTTTAAGTAGTTCCAAGTTCTACGAGACTGAAGACCTCAGATATTAAGTCCCATAGTGCTCAGAGCCCTTTGAACGATTTGCAATTGCAGACATATGACACAGTGAGAACGGTTATAAGCGGAGGATCTACGAATCGGGAATCATTCTAGAAACTATACGGGGCGAAATGGGGAGATTCAGCTATAAAAGAGACTTTGATGAATAGCATACTATTACGCCGTCTAGGAAATTGCGGAGCTGGTCGGCTGTTCACGTGCTGCTGTTATGAACATCTGTGCAAAATTAGTGTTAGATGGTGAAACAACGAAAGGTCCATTAGGTGTTGGCCGTCCTCACGTCGTCAGAGAACAAGGACGACGGTTGTGTAACGTTACGCTTATGTAGGCGAGCTATTCGACCATACAGCTCCGGTACGAGTAAGACGCATTTATTGTACGCTGGCGGGCCCAGGTCTCTGGGCGGGCCGCGGAAGTTCCGGCTTCTGGCTAAGTGACCTGTTCGAGCGAGTCGTGGTACAAAGACTATAAAAAAAGCTTCGCCGAATTCCTTTCCTGTGCTAACCTCTTCATCTCAGAGTAGCACTTGCAACCTACGTCCTCAATTATTTGCTTGACGTATTCCAATCTCTGTCTTCCTCTACAGCTCCCTCTAGTACCATGGAAGTCATTCCCTCATGTCTTAGCAGATGTCCTATCATCCTGTCCCTTCTCCTTATCAGTGTTTTCCACATATTCCTTTCCTCTCATATTCTGCGTAGAACCTCCTCATTCCTTACCTTATCAGTCCACCTAATTTTCAACATTCGTCTATAGCACCACATCTCAAATGCTTCGATTCTCTTCTGTTCCGGTTTTCCCACAGTCCATGTTTCACTACCATACAATGCTGTACTCCAGACGTACATCCTCAGAAATTTCTTCCTCAAATTAAGGCCGGTATTTGATATTAGTAGACTTCTCTTGGCCAGAAATGCCTTTTTTGCCATAGCCAGTCTGCTTTTGATGTCTTCCTTGCTCCGTCCGTCATTGGTTATTTTACTGCCTAGGTAGCAGAATTCCTTAACTTCATTGACTTCGTGACCATCAATCCTGATGTTAAGTTTCTCGCTGTTCTCATTTCTACTACTTCTCATTACCTTCGTCTGTCTCCGATTTACTCTCAAACCATACTGTGCACTCATTAGACTGTTCATTCCGTTCAGCAGATCATTTAATTCTTCTTCACTTTCACTCAGGATAGCAATGTCATCAGCGAATCGCATCATTGATATCCTTTCACCTTGTATTTTAATTCCACTCCTGAACCTTTCTTTTATTTCCATCATTGCTTCCTCGATGTACAGATTGAAGAGTAGGGGCGAAAGGCTACAGCCTTGTCTTACTCCCTTCTTAATACGAGCACTTCATTCTTGATCGTCTACTCTTATTATTCCCTCTTGGTTGTTGTACATATTGTATATGACCCGTCTCTCCCTATAGCTTACCCCAACTTTTTTCAGTATCTCGAACAGCTTGCACCATTTTATATTGTCGAACGCTTTTTCCAGCTCGACAAATCCTATGAACGTGTCTTGATTTTTCTTTAGCCTTGCTTCCATTATTAGCCGTAACGTCAGAATTGCCTCTCTCGTGCCTTTACTTTTCCTAAAGCCAAACTGATCGTCACCTAGCGTATTCTCAATTTTCTTTTCTATTCTTCTGTATATTATTCTTGTAAGCAGCTTCGATGCATGAGCTGTTAAGCTGATTTTGCGATGATTCTCGCACTTGCCAGCTCTTGCCGTCTTCGGAATTGGGTGGATGATGCTTTTCCGTAAGTCAGATGGTATGTCGCCAGACTCATATATACTGTACACACCAACGTGAATAGTCGTTTTGTTGCCAATTCCCCTAATGATTTTAGAAATTCTGATGGAATGTTATCTATCCCTCCTGCCTTATTTGACCGTAAGTCCTCCAAAGCTCTTTTAAATTCCGATTCTAATAATGGATCCCTTATCTCTTCTAAATCGACTCCTGTTTCTTCTTCTTCTATCACATCAGACAAATCTTCACCCTCATAGAGGCTTTCAATGTATTCTTTCCACCTATCTGCTCTCTCCTCTGCATTTAACAGTGGAATTCCCGTTGCACTCTTAATGTTACCACCGTTGCTTTTAATGTCACCAAAGGTTGTTTTGACTTTCCTGTATGCTGAGTCTGTCCTTCCGACAGTCATATCTTTTTCGATGTCTTCACATTTTTCCTGCAGCCATTTCGTCTTAGCTTCCCTGCACTTCCTATTTATTTCATTCCTTGTATTTCTGTATTCCTGATTTTCCCGGAACATGTTTGTACTTCCTCCTTTCATCAATCAACTGAAGTATTTCTTGTGTTTCCCATGGTTTCTTCACAGGTACCTTCTTTGTACCTATGTTTTCCTTTCCAACTTCTATGATGGCCATTTTTAGAGATGTCCATTCCTCTTAAACTGTACTGCCTACTGCGCTATTCCTTATTGGTGTATCTATAGAGTTAGAGAACTTCAAATGTCTCTCGTCATTCCTTAGAACTTCCGTATCCCACTTTTTTGCATATTGATTCTTCCTGACTAATGTCTTGAACTTCAGCCTACTCTTCATCACTACTATATTGTGATCTGAGTCTATATCTGGTTCTGGGTACGCCTTACAATCCAATATCTGATTTCGGAATCTCTGTCTGATCATGATGTAATCTAATTGAAATCTTCCCGTATCTCCCGGCCTTTTCCAAGTATACCTCCTCCTCTTGTGATTCTTGACAGGGTATTCGCTATTATTAGCTGAAACTTGTTACAGAACTCAATTAGTCTTTCTCCTCTTTCATTCCTTGTCCCAAGCCCATTTTCTCCTGTAACCTTTTCTTCTACTCCTTCCCCTACAACTGCATTCCAGTCGCCCATGGCTATTAGATTTTCGTCCCCCTTTACATACTGCATCACCCTTTCGATATCCTCATACACTTTCTCTATCTGTTAATCTTCAGCTTGCGACGTCGGCATGTATACCTGAACTATCGTTGTCGGTGATGGTCTGCTGTCCATTCTGATTAGAACAACCCGGTCACTGAACTGTTCACAGTAACATACCCTCTGCCCTACCTTCCTATTCATAACGAATCCTACACCTATTATACCTGTTATACCTGCTGTTGATATTACCCGATACTCATCTGACCAGAAATCCTTGTCTTCCTTCCACTTCACTTCACTGACCCCTACTATACCTAGATTGAGCCTTTGCATTTCCCTTTTCAGATTTTCTAGTTTCCCTATCACGTTCAAGCTTCTGACATTCCACGACCCGACTCGTAGAAGGTTATCCTTTCGTTGATTATTCAATCTTTTTCTCATGGTAACCTCCCCCTTGGCAGTCCCCTCCCGGAGATCCGAATGGGGGACAATTCCGGAATCTTTTGCCAATGGAGAGATCATCATGACACTTCTTCAACTACAGGCCACATGTCCTGTGGATACACGTTACGTGTCTTTAATGCAGTGGTTTCCATTGCCTTCTGCATCCTCATGTCGTTGTTCGTTGCTGATTCTTCCTCCTTTAGGGGCAATTTCCCACCCCTGATCCTCTATCCGCTCCTCCGCCCTCTTTGACAAGGCCGTTGGCAGAATGAGGCTGAATTCTTAAGCCGGAAGTCTTCGGCAGCCAATGCTGATTATTTATCAAAATTTAGACAGTGGCGGGGATCGAACCGGGGACCGAAAACGTTTTTGATTATGAATGCTACTCCCAGAACTTAGAACTACTTAAACCTAACTAACCTAAGGACAGCACAAAACACCCAGCCATCACGAGGCAGAGAGAAGCCCTGACCCCGCCGGGAATCGAACCCGGGAACCCGGGCGTGGGAAGCGAGAACGCTACCGCACGACCACGAGATGCGGGCTTTGTGCAGGAGGCAACGCTCTAAAAATGGCGGGGTACCTGACAATCTGAAAGATGGCTAAGTTACGGCTCTTTGAGATTTGACAATAACTTACATCAGATATTAATGCAAATTTAAGTATATTGGCAATGCCAGAAAAAATAAGACGCATCCAGTGACACAACAATAATTTCAGTACCTTTAAAACTACAGAAGATAATATTCCACAGTGAGTAAATATTTTCCCTATGAATTAACAACTTTTAATCAAATGGTTCACATGGCTCGAAGTGCTATGGGACTTAACATCTGAGGTCCCCTAGAACTTAGAACTACTTAAACCTCTCGAACCTAAGGACATCACACACATCCATGCCTGAGGAAGGATTCGAACCTGCGACCGTAGCAGCAGCGCGGCTCCGGACAGAAACACCTAAAACCGCTCGGCCACAACGGCCAGCCAACTTTTAATCGCTTCACACGATTTCAACAAACGACATCTCAGATAATAGCACCGCACAATAGCAAACATCTCTGAAAGCTTAGTATCTGTATTTATTTTACTTCTTGGTTAATTACATGTTTTACATCTTTTTTATTACGCATTGTTTTCTCCACATTTACGCAGCAAATGGACATAGTATCAATACCTCATCTTTTGTTATATTTTTATAGTTGTTTAATGAATAGTTTACAACTTTGCCAGTAACTTTATTTACACTGAAGAGCCAAAGAAACTGGTACATCTGCCTAAATTCCCAGAAGTGCCGTAATAAGAAATGGCATGGACTCCACAATGTCTGAAGTAGTGCTGGAGGGAATTGACACCACGAATGCTGGAGGGCTGTCCGTAAATCCGTAAGAGTACGAGGGTGTGGGGAACTCTTCTCAAAAGCACGTTGCAAGACATCCCAGATATGCTCAATAATGTTCATGTCTGGGGAGTTTGGTGGCCCTTGGAAATGTTTCAACTCAAAAGAGTGTTCCTGGAGCCATTATGTAGCAATTCTGGACATGGGAGGTGTCTAAATCTCCTGCTGGAATTGCAGAAGTCCCTCGGAATGCACAATGGACATGAATGGATGTAGGTGACAGACAGGATGATAATGTACGTGTCACCTGTCAGAGTTGTATCTAGACGTATCAGCGGCCCCATACCACTCCAATTGCACACTCCGCACACACAGAGCCTCCACTACCTTGAACAGTTCCCTGCTGACATGCAGGGTCCATGGATTCACGAGGTAGTCTCCATACCCATAAACGTCCATCCCCTCGATACAATCTAGAACGAGACTGGTCTAACGAGGCAACATGTTTCCAGTCATTAACAGTCCAATGTCGATGTTGACGGGCCCACGCGAGGCGTAAAGCTTCGCGTTGCAGTTCTTAAGGGTACATGAGTGGACCTTCGACTCCAAAATCCCGTATCGATGATGTTTCGTTGAATGGTTCGCACGCCGACACTTGTTGATGACCAAGCACTGAAATCTGCAGCAATTTGCGGAAGGGTTGCTCTTCTGCCACGTTGAACGATTCCCATCAGTCGTTGTTGGTCCTGTTCTTGCAGGATCTTTTTACGGCCGCAGCGATGTCGGAGGTTTGATGTTGTACCGACTTCCTGATATTCACGGGGCACTCGTGAAACGGTCGTAAGAGAAAATCCCCACTTCACCGCTACCTCGGAGTTGTTGTGTCCCATCGCTCGTTCGCCAACTATAATACCACTTTCAGACTCCACGCCATTGTAGCAGTAGTAACCGATCTAACAACTGCGTCAGACACTTGTCTCATACAGGCGTTGCCGACGGCAGCGCCATATTCCGCCTGTTTACATATCTATGTATTTGAATACATATGGCTATACCAGTTTCTTTGGCGCTTTAGTATGAATGTTGATTGCAACTGCTAATGAAAAACAGTACCGATTTAAGAGTGGTCAGTCGCATTTGTTAGCGGTCACCACAGTTGAAAAGAGAACCAAATCCCTCTTCTGACAAGAAGGAATAAATAATTTCCTGGATAATATTTAATGACAGTATGATGTCTTTTGTTGTGGGCACACATGCTCAAGAATGCTGGCTTATTTATTTGTGATCCAGCTATTACAAATTTTAATATAAATGATTTGAATATAACAGAATGTTTACGATATTTATTTATTTTAGTATTGTTGTAATATATTAGTTTGGTCCAGAAGTGGTCAAGGTTGAGTCAAGTGATGTCCGTAGGACGTAAGAACAATGTATTGTTTGTGCAATGGGCTTCAGCCAATGGAAAAGCCGACAGTAGCGGAACGCTATGAGAGTGAAGTAGAGAAGGGAATTTTCGGGTGAAGAGCTCAAGAGAACGTATTTGGACACCTTGTGTCGAGTTCTGCAAGAAGGCAGATTTGCCTGAGGCAACGTGTATGATTCAGTCGTATAGGTGATTGATTCCGGGTGAAGAACAGTCGCTACAATACTTTAATCCTGAAGGGACTTTATATTTCCAGAATCTCAATATATTCCAGTGTAGGACTCTAAGATCTTCCGCTTGTGTCAAGGAACTGGGGTGGATAGGTTGGAAGGATGCTTGATTTAAACGTCCCATCGATATGGAGGTTATTAGTGACGGAGCACAAGCTCGAACCTGTAAAGGATGGGGGAGAAAATCGGCTGTGGTCTAGAAACCATCCCGGCATTTGCCTGGAGCGATTTCGGGAAATCACGGAAAACCTAAACCTGAATGATCAGATGCGGGTTTGAACAGTTCTGCGCCCGAACGAGAATCCAGTGTGCTAAACTGTCTTGAGCCGTTGAATATTTCATTATTGTGATTACGAAATGGACATAGTTTTGCATGTACTTGATTTGAGTTTAGTTTAGGGATATTGTTACCATTCTCGTATCCCTCTCCATGTAACTTTAGTGCGTTTTTTAAGGATAGTTTCTATCTGTATTTTAAATGAATATCGTAGGACCACTTTCCGTTTATTTGGGACGTACGTTCTTGAATAAACATTATTCAGCATAGTTCTCTGACGTATTGATCAATTACAGGCATTAGAATAGAACCTTTGTTATTCAATTATTATTTATTTTTTTATACATTTCTCTGTATTTTATTAACTCGAAATTCTAACCAATGCATAGCGTATTTGACTGCAGGATCCCAGCTACAGGTTATTATTTACAGCGAATAAGCCGTAGGGTATAAAAGCAGACATTCGCAGCTCGACCCTATAACTACGTCGAGCTTTTCTTTTTAAACACAGCCGTGCACAGTCCAACTACCTAAAGTACCGCCGGTAAAGACGCAACTGATTTGCACGTATGTGATACTGTTTAGAAGAGCAACTATTCAGCAGTAACCGTTAGGTAACGTCGCAGTTGCTTGACCGCTCTCTAAAGCGGAAAAGGAAGAGAAGAGTGGCGGATCGGACGACAGACTACAGTGCTTCTGAAGGCACAAGTGATTCAGAGCACGCCGTTAAAAGAACATTGTTGAACACGGTACTCAGCCTACGTCTTTCCATGTCGACATCGTGAATTATACTACTGGCCATTAAAATTGCTACACGACGTAGATGACGTGCTACAGACGCGAAATTTAACCGGCAGGAAGAAGATGCTTTGATATGCAAATGATTAGCTTTTCAGAGCATTCACACAAGGTTGGCGCCGGTGACGACACCTACAACGTGCTGACATGAGGAAAGTTTCCAATCGGTTTCTCATACAAAAACAGCAGTTGACCGGCGTTGCTTGGTGAAAAGTTGTTGTGATGCCTCGTGTAAGGAGGAGAAATGCGTACCATCATGTTTCCGACTTTGATAAAGGTCGAATTGTAGCCTATCGCGGTTGCGTTTTATCGTATCGCGACATTTCTGCTCGCGTTGGTCGAGATCCAATGACTATTAGTAGAATATGGAATCGGTGGGCTCAGGAGGGTAATACGGAACGCCGTGCTGGATCCCAACGGCCTCGTATCACTAGCAGTCGACATGACAGGCATCTTATCTGCATGGCTGTAACGTATCGTGCAGCCACGTCTCGATCCCTGAGTCAACAGATGGTGACGTTTGCAAGACAACAGCCATCTGCATGAACAGTTAGACGACGTTTGCAGCAACATGGACTATCAGCTCGGAGACTATGGCTGATCACAGACAGGAGCGCCTGCGATGGTGTACTCAACGGCGAACCTGGGTGCACGAATGGCAAAACGTCATTTTTTCGGATGACTCCAGGTTCTGTTTACAGCACCATGATGGTCGCATCCGTGTTTGGCGACATCGCGTTGAACTCGCATTGGAAACGTGTATTCGTCATCGCCATACTGGCGTATCACCGAGGGTGATGGTATGGAATGCCATTGGTTACAGGTCTCGGTCACCTCTTGTTCTAATTGACGGCACTTTGTTCAGTGTACGTTACATTTCAGATTTGTTACGGCCCATGGCTCTACCCCTCATGCGATCCCTGCGAAATCCTAATGCACGACCGCATGTTGCAGGTCCTGTACGGTCCTTTCTAGATACAGAAAATGTTCGACTGCTGCCCTGGCCAGCACATTCTCCAGATCTCTCACCATTTGAAAACGTCTGGTCAATGGTGGCCGAGCAACTGGTTCTTCACAATACGCCAGTCACTTCTGTTGATGATCTGTGGTATTGTGTTGAAGCTACTTGGGCAGCTGAACCTGTACACGCCATCCACGGCCGTTATTACTGTCAGAGATGGTTGTTCTGGGTACTCATTTCTCAGGATCTATGCATCCAAATAGTGTGAAAATGTAATCACATGTCAGTTCTAGTATAGTATATTTGTCCAATGAGTACCCCTATATCATCTACATTTCTTATTGGTGTAGCAATTCTAATGGCCAGTTGTGTACTTTTACTGCGGACACAGGATCACCGAGTTTGACCTGTGGATGAATGGAAACCCATGGCCTTGTCCGGTGAATCACGTTTCTTGTCGCACCAGGTCGACGGTCCTTTAGGGAGACGTCGTCATCCATGCAAACGGCTGCTGGAAACATACACTGTGCCATGTCCAGTGGGGGCAGTATTACTGCGTCTTGTGGGACATGCAGCAGGGCAGTTTTGGGAACTATGGTTATAACAGAAGGCACCATGAGAGCAGTGGACTGTTTGAACATTATTGCAGTCTACCTGCATCCCTTCGTGCTTGAGACTTTCCCCTACCGCGAGTGTTTCTTCCAGCAGAATAACTGTCCGTATCACAAGGCCAGAATCGTGGTGCAATGGTTTGAGGAGCAACTCACATTGATGTCTGGGCCGCAAATTCGCCCGAGCTTAGTCCGATGGAACATACGTGGGACACTATCGGCCTTCAGCTCTGCACCCACAAACCACAGACCCGTAGTTTGCAAATCTGGAATTCTACCAAATATTTTGGTTCAACAATATATATATATATTCAAAACAGCTTCTGTTACCATTCTCTTTCCTTGCATATTTATTTGTTTAAGAACTGTTTTAGATCATCATACTTAAAATTTTCCCATCTTATTTTTCTCAACATGTTTTTTTTAACCTAATACCCCTGTGAAGGTGACATTCCAGTAAGCCTTTAAGGCTGATTATTTTGTCCATGTTCATACTGAATCTTCCAAAATGCATAATTACTGACTCATTCTTAATCTTGCCATTTCTTCTTGCCAGTTTGTGGTACCTGTAACATAAATAGTCTCAAAAATGAGTTCGGTTATCCTATTCGAATCGCCATCCCTGGAATTTTTCAGCCAATACTCCTCTACTGACAAGTGTGAAGCAAAACTAAATATACAGAAACATGAACTAGAATCGGTGTTAGTTGGTTGTTTGATGAGGAGTCTGGAAAAATGTGACCTTTCTGACAATTTTCGTTAATGGACCACGAGTATCGAGTTCCTCTTCGTGTGGAAGAATCAAAGAGCAATTCATCATTTTCCGCTGCCAGGCAACCGCTTTCACAGCAGCTATCGATTCGGTATGAGTAGCTCTGTGGACACAGAGGGTCAGCTCGTCTTACTCCACGGAGGAGCACTCCATTTTCCGTATGGCCGCGCTCTGCGTATACATCTACATCTATATTCTACATAACACTGTGAAGTACATGGCAGACGGTACCTCCCATTGTATCAGTTATTAGCGCTTTTCCCAGTTCCATTCACGTATCGAGCGCGGGATGAATGATTACATAAACGCTCCTGTGCTCGCTGTAAACAGTCTAATCTTGTCTCGATCCTTACGATAGCAATACACACCGAATTTACAGGGTTATAGAATATTCCTAGATTTATCACAAAAAGTTGGCTCTAAAAACTTTCTAAGTAAACTTGCATGGAATAATTTGCGTCTACAGGTGCCTTCCATGGGTCAAGCAGTCCTATGACATACGTGAATATATCCTGACACTCCAGATTGGTATGGGTCCGACACACTTGAGTAACATTTTTGGATGGGCCGCCCGATAGTTTCGTATGCAACCTACTTTGTAGGCTGATTGCACTTTCGTAGTATTCTACCAATGAATCGTAGTCTGACACCTGCTTTCTGTACGTGATTGTTCCATTTCATATCTCTACAAAATGTTACAACCAGTTGTTTGTATGAGTTGACCAATTTTAAACTTTGACTCACTGTTATTACGACGATAGGATACTACTTTCTTTCTTTTTTGTGAAGTGCTTAATTTTACATTTCTGAATATTTAAATCATGTTGCCCATCTGTGGATCATTTTGAAATCTCATCACGATCTGAATGAATATTTGTGCTGATTTTTTCAAACAGTATTTTATATGCGTAAAGTCTGAGGTTGCTATTAATGTTTTCTGCAAGGTTATCAATATATGACATAAACAGCAAGAGTCCCAACTCACTTACCTGTGGTACGTGTGCAGTTACTTATATATTCTTCGATGACTCTCGACGCAGGATCACACGTTGTGTCCTTCCCACAAGAAAACCTGAATCTGGTCACAAATTGTGCTTCATACCCGTATTACCATACTTTCAACAATAAGCGTAGGTATAGAGTAAGTGGTTTTCGGGAATCAGGCAAAAGTGTATCTGTGCAGCTGCCTTGATCCATGGCTTGCAGGATCTCATATGAGAAAAGTGTGAATTTCTCTTGACGATGTTTTCGGAATCTAGGACTGTTGGCATGGAGGACTATCTGTTTGAGTTACCTCACTACGTTTGAGATCATAAAATATTCTAATATTCTGTAGCAAATGTCTGTGAAGGGCATTGTACGAGAGTTTGTGAATCACTCCTGCTGCACTTTTTATACATTGGTGTGCCAAGTGATGAGACTAGTGCATTCTACCATCCACCAGACACGGTCTTTTCTTCGAGGAATCTTCGGTAAGTTATGGTTAAAATAGGGACTAACTCAACGGAAAATTCGCCATACTTTATGTAGGGATTTTATCAGTCTTGGAGGTTTGTTCAATTTTAGCAACTTCAGCTATTTCTCAATACCAAAGCCACTAATACATATTTTACTTGTTTTTGAGATGGTACGAGAAACAAATGCGGGCATTGCTAATACGTTCTACGTTGCAAAAGAACTTTTGAAAACGGAGTTAAGCAATTCTTCTTTTGGTTTGCTACCCTCAATTTGAGTTTCTGTCTCGTCGATGTTTGTCGGGACACTAACTTTGGTATCAGTAGCACACTTACTTAAGAGCAGAATCTCTTCTGGTTTTGCGAAAGATCTTTCGACAATATTTTGCTACGGTAGTCACTGTACGCTTCACACCCAAACGCGTTCCATTTGTATCTATAACGCTGTAATTCGTTTCACACTTTTTACGCTGTAGCCTCTGTTTCTTTAGAAGCTTCTTTGCCGTGACTGTACACCATGGAGCGTCACTGACATTAACTGTTCTCTTGGGTACGTATCTATCCAGTGCATGGTCAAGTATTCTTGAAAACTTGGGTCATAGTTCATATTCGTGCTCCTGTCCTGAGCCATAAGTTTCAGGTTCCTTGTTGAGATATGACACTGCTCCCTCTTGATGTAGTTTACTGAATACGTAAATCTATACTATCCGCTTGTATAAGTTGCCATTTGTACTTTGGTAATCATTGCTGCTACAGCTATCTCAAGGTTTGTGACACCAGTTTTGATGTGGACATCCTCAAAGACGTCAGTCATTTTTATCGCCTTTAGAGCCAATGTATTTCCATTATGAGCAATGTGTTCTACGTCGTTCTCAGAAAACGTGTATAAAAATGTTTCCCAGGATGTTTTGTCACGCCGACCACGAACAAAATTGTAATTGTCCCAGTTGATTGTTGGATGATTACAGTATGGTGGAAACCTTATATACTGGGCAACTAATTTCTCTCAAAAATTTTCTGTAATATCATATGGTGAGCCTGATGGGCGACAGAATGATCCAGTACCGTTTTTATGCCCGCCCCCCCCCCCCCCCTTCCTTCCCCGATATTGTGTCTTGCTCAAGCCATATCGCATGCAACTTCAATTTCGTCTCGGTGGATTTGGGTTTATTATCTACTACGAAAAACATACAGCCCCCATTCCCCATTAGTATTTCATTGCAATATACGTTTAAATTTTCCCTAAGACCCAACTGCTCTTAATTTTTCTGTATCTAGAATTATGTTAGCTTCACAGATACTGAGGAGCGCTTCAAACTCCGCCGCTTTGTTGCGGTTGCTTCTGTAGTTAACCACTATTAATTTAAAGTACTCATCTGAGGTGGTGGCATTTAATCGGATGTTACACATACTTTTAGGTCTCGTACAGCTATTGTTATGTGGACTGGATAGAGAGTCACCTAACCAAAAAAGCCATGAGTAGGATCTGTTGAACTCATTTAATGCGCTAAATTATACTCAAAATGTACACGGTCACTGTGTTACCACGACAGTTTGTTCTCGTTTTCGCCCCTTGGAAAAAGACGTTACGTTTTGAAATTTATGGTAAATTATGCTGCTAAAACATTTATTTGACACTCCTTTTGATAAGACAACTTGCGAATCGACAATGAGCCGCTGCAGTATACTCTGACTCGTATGTAATCTGTCACTGAACAAATTCTGGAAGAATTTGTAATTTAATAATTTTTGAAGTCATAACAGGATAAAGCAATTTTTTACCGTAAATTAACAAAAATAATCAGTCTAGATACGTAAATAATAGAGTCACAAATAAACACCATCTGCGATCTAGAGTGTTTTTGTTAACATTGGCATTTGCGTAAAATTGTCTTACGCTTTTAAGCACTGTACACTATATGATCAAAAGTATCCGGACATCTGGCTTAAAAGGACTTACACGTTCGTGGCGCCCTCCGTCAGTAATTCTGGAATTCAATATGGTGTCGGTCAACCCTTAGCTTTGATGACAGCTTCCACTCTCGCAGGCATACGTCCAATCAGGTGCTGGAAGATTTCTTGGGAAATGGCAGCCCATTCTTCACGGAGTGCTGCACTGAGGACAGGTATCGATGTCGGTCGGTGAGGTCTGGCACGAAGTTGGCGTTCCAAAACATCCCAAAGGTGTTCTATAGGATTCAGGTCAGGACTCTGTGCATGCCAGTCCATTACAGGGATTTTACTGTCGTGTAACCACTCCACCACAGGCCGTGCAATATGAACAGGTACTCGATTGTGTTGAAAGATGCAATCGCCATCACCGAATTGCCCTTCAACAGTGAGAAGCAAGAAGGTGCTTAAAACATCAGTGTAGGCCTGTGGTGTGATAGTGCCACGCAAAATAACAAGGGGTCCAAGCCCTTCATGAGAAACACGACCACACCATAACACCACCGCCTCTGAATTTTACCGTTGGGACTACACACGCTGGCAGATGACGTACACAGCGCATTCACCCAATCCACACCCTGCCATCGGATCGCCACATTGTGTACTGTGATTCGGCACTTCACACAATGTTTTTTCACTGTTCAGTCGACAATGTTTACGCTCCTTACACCATGCGAGACGTCGTTTGGCATTTACTGTCGAGATTTCTGGCTTATGTGCAGCCGCTCGACCATGAAAGCCAAGTTTTCTCTCCTCCCACGTAACTGTCATAGTACTTGCAGTGGTCCTGATGCTGTTTGGCGGGTTCTGTCACTCAACACACGAGGTCGACCTGTAAGCTTTGGTGCTGTACGTGTCCCTTCACGTTTTCACTTCACTATCACATCGGTAACAGTGGACCTAAGCATGTTTAGGAGCGTGGAAATCTTGCGTACAGACGTATAATACTCACCTGACTACGTTCGAAGTCCGTGAGTTCTGCGGACCACCCCATTCTGCTGTCTCACTATGTCTAATGACTACTGATGTCGCTGATATGGAGTACCTGGCAGAAGGTGGCAGCATAATGCACCTCATATGAAAAACGGATGTTTTTGGGGGTATCCGGGTACTTTTGATCACATAGTATACGTTCGAAACACAAAGACGGAAAAAAACCTTGGTACTTCTCTAGAGAACCCAGAAAATAATACCCGTTTCGGTTAACTTTTTAGTTTGGTTAGGTGTACTTAGTACAGTCTGTTGACCAATAAATTTGGTGCACGACAGTTCGTATTCTTTCCAAACGTTCCAGCATTTCACAAACTCATTGTATCTTTGAAGTGATTTCACGGCTATCTGTTGGCCTTTCATACATAGAGCCAGTCCACTCATACTAAGATATATAAACGAAATTGCAATCAGATATACGACAAGTATCTTCATCTGAGTTAAAATGTGGCAGGTGAAGTACCGTGAAACGATACAATTAGCTGATGCGTCTGTCGATGCATATTGCTGAAGGGACCTATCTAGGAGAAGTATGAATGTAGTAGTGAAATAATATAATATTATTTTACTGTTTCTAAATGGGGATTATTTGAACATTTTAACAAGACTTAATGTAATTACTGCACAAAGATTTAGAAACAAGATATTATACCACGAAGACTAAAATTAGCAAATAAAATAACACGTGTACATCTGGAATTGAATAGCCCACCTCGGTGTTCTAACTGCAGAAAATACCCGCTGCTGTTACTTGGGAGTACTATTATTAAGTCTTGGAAGAAAATCCTCGACGTACAAATGATTACTGTGCACCGAAGCTGCCATTTTGAATTCATTTTGTTACAAATATTTTTATATTTCTAATATTCAAGGTATCTGACTGTGAAGCTAAAGTGCGCGAATTTCTCCCTCGTTATGTAGTTCTTTTTAAGCCTTGGAGAGATTATAGTAAGTGAACTTTATTCTGTGTTATTACACGGAAAACATTTATGACATCATTTGGTAAGTAAATCTTCGGAAAGTAGCAACTATCAGACTGTATTTTTTTCTCAAAAATATAACAGTATGAGTAGTCCAGTCTGTGCCATGTCATGGTTGAGTAATAGCTAGCGCTGGACGTTTGTTCTTTCAACATTTTGTACACGAAAGCTTTCCGTCTGTGATGATAGATAATAACATTACATAAGGTCCAGAAAGTCGTTGTGGTCAGGAACTGTAATGCATTGCGCTCACAGTCTCAGCAACTGTTTATTACACGACTAGCAGACCAGTTTGTCGTGTGAAGTTAAACAGCATATACGCTATGTACACTACAGCCTAATAGCGCAATGTTTTGTAAAAGTAAAGAGTGTTTGTGTAGTTTCAAAACCAATTTATCGACGTAACCAGCGATTTATCACTGAATTAAGTATGCTGACATTCACTCTGTCTACAAGAAATGAAATGAAGAAAAACACAAAATTTCCAACCTGTTTCACTTTCGCATTTTCCAACCCTGTAGTTTTGCAACACTGTAGTTTTCGAAACGCGTAGGTCGCTTCTTAACAATCTGACTACAAGTAATACACTGTACAGCCAGAACACTGTGACCACCGATCTATCACTGATATAAACCCGTCCTGGCGAGGAATGACTGCTGGTCAGACACACGCACGGTGCATGTAGTATCAGTGAGCGTGCTGTTCGTGTGTAGAATGGTGAAGGCGTGCAATCTATCTGATTTGACCGAGAGTAGATTGTGATGACCCAGAGGCTCAGGAACTGTACGACTCGTCGGATGTTCGAGGGGTGTCGTGGTGAGTGTCTCCAACACGTGGCGAAACCAAAGTGTGACCACATCCAGATGCTGTAGGGTTGGGCGCCCACTCCTCATTACAAATGTCGGACGGCGCAGGCTGGGCAGACTAGTAAAACAGGACAGGCAGCGAATTGTGGCGAAACCAAAGCCAGTCTTTAATGCAGCGTAGAGTACAATTCCTCCTCCCATGAACCATGGACCTTGCCGTTGGTGGGGAGGCTTGCGTGCCTCAACGATACAGATAGTCGTACCGTAGGTGAAACCACAATGGAGAGGTATCTGTTGAGAGGCCAGACAAACGTGTGGTTACTGAAGAGGGGCAGCAGCCTTTTCAGTAGTTGCAAGGGCAACACTCTGGATGATTGACTGATCTGGCCTTGTAACAATAACCAAAACAGCCTTGCTGTGCTGGTACTGCGAACGGCTGAAACCAAGGGGAAACTACAGCCGTAATTTTTCCCGAGGGCATGCAGCTTTACCGTATGGTTGAATGATGATGGCGTCCTCTTGGGTAAAATATCCCGGAGGTAAAATAGTCCCCCATTCGGATCTCCAGGCGGGGACTACTCAAGAGGACGTCGTTATCAGGAGAAAGAAAACTGGCATTCTACGGATCGGAGCGTGAAATGTCACATCCCTTAATCGGGCAGGTAGGTTAGAAAATTTAAAAAGGGAAATGGATAGGTTAAAGTTAGATGTAGTGGGAATTAGTGAAGTTCAGTGGCAGGAGGAACAAGATTTCTGGTTAGGTGAATACAGGTTTATAAATACAAAATCAAATAGGGGTAATGCAGGAGTAGGTTTAAAATGAATAAAAAAAATGGGAGTGCGGGTGAGCTACTACAAACAGCATAGTGAACGTATTATAGTGGCCAAGATAGACACGAAGTTTATATGCCAACTAACTCTGCAGATGACGAAGAAATTGAAGAAATGTATGATGAGATAAAATAAATTATTCAGATAGTGATGGGAGACCAAAATTTAATAGTCATGGGTGACTGGAATACGATAGTAGGAAAAGGGAGAGAGGGAAACGTAGTAGGTGCATATGGATTGGGGCTAAGAAATGAAAGAGGAAGTCGTGTGTTAGAATTTTGCACAGAGCATAACTTAATCATAGCTAACACTTGGTTCAAGAATCATAAAAGAAGGTTGTATACATGGAAGAATCCCGGAGATACTGAAAGGTATCAGATAGATTATATAATGGTAAGACAGAGATTTAGGAACCAGGTTTTAAATTGTAGTACATTTCCAGGGGCAGATGTGGACTCTGACCACAATCTATTGGTTATGAACTGTAGATTAAAACTGAAGAAATTGCAAAAAGGTGGGAATTTAAGGAGATGGGACCTGGATAAACTGAAAGAACCAGAGGTTGTACAGAGTTTCAGGGAGAGCATAAGGGAACAATTGATGGGAATGGGGGAAAGAAATACAGTAGAAGACAAGTGGGTATCTCTGAGGGATGAAGTAGTGAAGGCACCAGAGGACCAAGTAGGTAAAAAGACGAGGGCTAGTAGAAATCCTTGGGTAACAGAAGAAGTACAGAATTTAATTGATGAAAGGAGAAAATATAAAAATGCAGTAAATGAAGCAGGCAAAAAGGAATACAAACGTCTCAAAATTGAGATCGACAGGAAGTGCAAAATGGCTAAGCAGGCATGGCTAGAGGACAAATGTAAGGATGTGGAGGCTTATCTCACTAGGGGTAAGATAGATACAGCCTACAGGAAAATTAAAGAGACCTTTGGAGAAAAGAGGGCCACGTGTATGAATATCAAGAGCTCAGATGGAAACCCAGTTCTAAGCAAAGAGGGAAAAGCAGAAAGGTGGAAGGAGTATATAGAGGGTCTATACAAGGGCGATGTACTTGAGGACAATATTATGGAAATGGAAGAGGATGTAGACGAAGATGAAATCGGAGATATGATACTGCATGAAGAGTTCACTGAAAGACCTAAGTCGAAACAAGGCCTCGGGAGTAGACAACATTCCATTAGAACTACTGTCGGCCTTGAGAGGGCCAGTCCTGACAAAACTCTACCATCTAGTGAGCAAGATGTATGAGACAGGCGAAATACCCTCAGACTTCAAGAAGAATAGAATAATTCCAATCCCAAAGAAAGCAGGTGTTGACAGATGTGAAAATTACCGAACTATCAGTTTAATAAGTCACAGCTGCAAAATACTAACACGAATTATTTACAGACGAATGGAAAACTGATAGAGGCCGACCTCGGGGAAGATGAGTTTGGATCCCGTAGGAATGTTGGAACACGTGTGGCAATACTGACCTTAGGACTTATCTTAGAAGAAAGATTAAGGAAAGGCAAACCTACGTTTCTAGCATTTGCAGACTTAGAGAAAGCTTTTGACAATGTTGACTGGAATACTCTCTTTCAAATTCTAAAGGTGGCAGGTGTAAAATATAGGGAGCGAAAGGCTATTGACAATTTGTACAGAAACCAGATGGCAGTTATAAGAATCGAGGGGTATGACAGGGAAGCAGTGGTTGGGAAGGGAGTGATACAGGGTTGTAGCCTCTCCCCGATGTTATTCAATCTGTATATTGAGCAAGCAGTAAAGAAAACAAAAGAAAAATTCGGAGTAGGTATTAAAATCCATGGATAAGAAATAAGAACTTTGAGGTTCGCCGATGACATTGTAATTCTGTCAGAGACAGCAAAGGACTTGGAAGAGCAGTTGAATGGAATGGACAGTGTCTTGAAAGGAGGATATAAGATGAACATTAACAAAAGCAAAACAAGGATAATGGAATGTAGTTGAATTAAGTCGGGTGATCCTGAGGGCATTAGATTAGGAAATGAGACACTTAAAGTAGTAAAGGAGTTTTGCTATTTGGAGAGCAAAATAACTGATGATGGTCGAAGTAGAGAGGATATAAAATGTAGACTGGCAATGGCAAGGAAAGAGTTTCTGAGGAAGAGAAATTTGTTAACATCTAGTATAGATTTAAGTGTCAGGAAGTCGTTTCTGAAATTATTTGTATGGAGTGTAGCCTTGTATGGAAGTGAAACATGGGAAATAAATAGTTTGGACAAGAAGAGAATAGAAGCTTTCGAATTGTGGTGCTACAGAAGAACGTTGAAGATTAGGTGGGTATATCACGTAACTAATGAGGATGTATTGAATAGGATTGGGGAGAAGAGAAGTTTGTGGCACAACTTGCCTAGAAGAAGGGATATGCTGGTAGGACATGTCCTGAGGCATCAAGGGATCGCAAATTTAGATTTGGAGGACAGCGTGGAGGGTAAAAATCGTAGAGGGAGACCAAGAGATGAATTCACTGAGGATAGATTAGCATGGAGAGCTGCAACAAACCAATCTCAGGACTGAAGACCACAACAACAACAAGAGTACAAATGCGTCTGAACACACAGTGCACCGAATACTCCTAAAAATGGGCCTCTGAAGCCGACGACCCATGCATAAGCCAATGTTAACACCGCGACATCAGCAATTAATTGCAATTGGCAAGTGACCATTGGCACTGGACTTTGGTGTGTAGTAGAGCGTTGCATGCTATGATGAACCCAAATACCTTCATCATGCCGATGGGAGGTCGCGAATCAGTCGTCTCCCAGGGGAACGGCTCTTTGACACGGTAACTGCAGGACGGAGACAAGCTGTCGGCGGCCCCATTATGCTCTGGGGAACATTCACGTGGGCATCCAGGGGTCCAATGGAGCTCGTGCAAGGCACCATGACGGCCATGGAGCACTGCACACTGGTTGCAGATGACATACACCACTTTGTAGCAGCACCACTGTTTAAAATGGGAAAAGGTTAGCTTCTATGAAATATGTCTGAGTGCACAAGTTACAGCCAGGCACAGGCCTGTTGACAGTAAGTTACCCTACCAGCGGTTGCGAAGTAGAATGGAGGCGACGGGGCCGTAGAGCCGCTGAAAAGAGTAAACACAGCGGTTTGCAAGGCTCGAGTTACAGGCAGATGGGGCCCACTTGTCCAACCCAGGTGTTTGGAGTACACGAGTCGGAGCGGCGTGTTAGTAAAACAGAGGTGCACAGCTGTGTATAAATAGGCGTCGGTTCACTAACAAGGCATTGAAGTGTGACAGCTCTCCAGGACGGTGAGGCGTGTCACACCGACAGTGGGCCACGCCACGGGTCACTACTGGAGGTAGCCTTGTTAGCTCTCAACACACGCCGGATGCATCCCGAGGCGAGGGCTTCAGATTCGGACGCCGGATCGCGGGTGCTTGTTCTCACCGCGATCTTAGCCACGCCAGCCAGCGAAGAAGCACGCAGCAGGCCCCAGTTAGAGGCGCTGAGGCAGGGATGGAGACCGCCGAGGTGACTTCTGGCGCAGCCTGACATTGTCCGTACAAGGCCGACATGCTGCAAGGTGTAGCATGGGTCACTGAGGCAACCATTCCGCACCAAGCCTTTTCGCAGACAGCGAAGTGATGTCCTCAGCACTGCATGACCCGCTGACACAGACCGATAGGAATGGGAGCACTGTAGCTGGAAATAATAAATCACTTGGAAAACTCGGACGAGTTTTAATAGGTCCCATCCAGACAGTTACATCCTCATCCCACATTCCTCTACACCTCTATGATGATTGTGTTTCGTGACGGCAATGCCATTTTTCAACAAGATAATGCGCCATGTCACAAGGCATGAAGTGTGTTGGAGTGATTCAACGAACACAGTGGCGAGTTTCTGTTGATGTGCTGGCCGCTCAATTCGCCATATCTGAACCTGATCGAACACAACTGGGATGTGATTGAAACGTGGCGTCAGAGCTCATCGCCCCCCTTCCCGGAATTCACGAGCATTAGGTTACTTGTGTGTGCAGTTGTGGTTGCAGCTCCTTCCAGTGACCTACCATGCTACCACGCGTTGCCGCTATTACCCGTGCTAAATGTGTACATTTGCGGCTATTAGGTAGAGGCTCATAACTTTCTGGCTGATCAGTGGATGTTTCCCAAGTCAGAGTGTAGATTTCTGATTTCTGAAGAGTTTCGTGCTACTTACACATAAAGTACCAGTACCTCTCTCCATTACATAGTCACTTTCAAGTTAGTGGTAACTTCTTTGATTTGTCGCGGTTGTAGGCGGTTCTAGGCGCGCAGTCCGGAACCGTGCGACTGCTACAGTCGCAGGTTCGAATCCTGCCTCGGGCATGGATGTGTGTGATGTCCTTAGGTTACTTAGGTTTAAGTAGTTCTAAGTTCTATGGGACTAATGACCACAGCAGTTGAGTCCTATAGTACTCAGAGCCATTTTTTTTTATTTGTCAAGTGCGTCTAGTCCGCGATCTACGATATAGGTGTCGTTGCAAGTAAATTGGAAAACTGTGGCTTCTTAGGCAGTTCTATATAATGGTTCAAGTCACATCTTTGGTAGAAAACATAAAGCGTCTCAGTAAGAGAGGGATCCATGATTGATGCAAGCATACGTCATCCAATTAGGAGTAATTACGTATAGAGTTCATTAATGTTCGATCTTAGTACTGTTGCTTTTCTATAGTGCAGTTGAAGGTCAAGGAGAACTGAAGCAATAAATTCGAAGATATTTTCATGGACATTGATGAGTAGTTAGTATCCAGTTTATCAGCTTTGTAACTCATACAACCAGTGACTCAGTGAGTGAGTGAGAGACTACGAATCAAAACCTCTGGCGTTCGAGCCATAGGTCTCACTCATTGCGGCTTTCCCCTCTGAATATTGTTCGTTAATGTCAAAGACCTTATGATTCCACGTGTTTAGGAGACCATGTTTAACTGTAAGTGCTCCTATAACGGGCTGGGTAAGTCATTCAGTGATCGGAGGAAGGTAAGTACATCCTAACTCCAGTACAACCATACCTAAGGAATTGTGGCGTTCACGTCAACAGTCGAATTGAGGAGAGATTTCCTTTTTAATACTGTATATAATTTCAGACATTTCTACCCAAGATATGGAAAAAAATATGAGGAACTGAGTCTGGAAGTGATTCAGTTTAGGTAAATATATCACAGAAATACTGAAACGCCTAATCAAATCATTGTTTGAATGTTGGATGTTGTTTGGTATGGGTGACCTGAAAACAAAAGAATCCTCGTATAATTTGTTTATTTTGCTATTGCATCAGATGGTATTACACATTTAGTATCTCCTCAAGCTACATGCTAGAAGTTTTAAGTCTTCAGATTATATCGCTTTGTGTATTATCATTTGCGAGGTACCACTGAGTAATATTAACCGTCAATGAAATACTAGAGACATCTACTTTATGCGAACATACGTTATAACGGAACAGAGACATATTTTCGCATTTAAGGAGCTTATGGACTAAAGTTCATCTCTAGAAAACAGGGATCTTGCACTAATCAAAGGTTTACAGAATTTCAGAATTTTTAGGTACAGCTGTGACTACTGCTTCTGTGCTGCAAATTACAGAAGAGGAGTCTCCAAACACGTCCATACCACGTACAATGTTCGACATAATTGCCGAACAAATGAATGCCAGTTTCCCCTGACGAGATCCACAGGGAGTGTACGTGTGTGAATTGAGTGGGCACATTCAGCTTTGCTGTGGAAATTCCATTCGTATACGTTCTCTGTCGTTGCCTGTACAATATCGCAAACAAGTGCAAAACTGGCGAGCGAGATGTAGAACGCGTCAGACTGTGTTTAAATGTGAATATTTGCATAACGCAAACAATATTTCGCAAGTTAACATAAAACGAGTATAGAATCGTAGCTATCGATGGACTGGTCTCAAATTCATGACTACCTCTCTCGCCTGTGACCATGCAGTTAAATCTTTGATCCCGGTGTAAAATATTCTATCGTTGAACCATGATACAACTAATAATTCCCAGTTTCCTTGAAGGATGTTAGAATGTCAGTTGTAAATTCTGTGTTCTTAAACACGTAACTGTCAATACTATTAGAAGACCAATGACACTAATTCGTTCGACGTCTAAAAGGCCTGATAACGCTACAGACTTTTCCACTGAGTCATCAGACAGGTATGATGTAGCCTTCATGATTTCCTGTCCTACTTCAGACTCTTCATTACGCAGTAGCACTTACACCGTATGTCCTCAATTATTTGTTGTATATATATCCAAATCAATCATTTCCCTTAAAATATTTTATATATGTAGGTGCAGTGAAGATGATTAATCTCCCTGATGATCCATTTTTGTTTACTGAAATGGTTAGCTATAACTACTTATTGCATGCAAGAATCTTACCGACAGGGTAAAAAGAAATTTTCTAAAGCGTGTTCTGACCAGCAACGATTTTTTTAACTTTTCGAGTGCAGTCTACGATTTAAAAATACCCTGCTTCAAAAATAATTTCCTTGTGCCAATGTAGCCCCACGATCACTGCTGTGATAATTAAAGGAAGAGGCTGAATTTCTTTGTAATTTAACTTTAATGAATCTACCAACAATTGCTTTCTTCATTGTTTACCCACTTCCAAACCCAATTTTGTTCTCTATACTAGCTTCTCCCTAGTTCCTAAGGTACCGGCAACCAATGGGTACGAGGATAAATTTTCAAAATGTAAAGATACATTACAATGGTTTCACAAGGTTCAGAGTTATATTCACTAATCTTGCAAAGTTGGAAATATGTGGTAAGTTCCTATGGGTCCAAACTGCCGAGGTCGTCGGTACCTAGGCTTACACACTACTTAATCTAACTTAAACTAAGTTACGCTAAGGACAACACACACACCCATGCTCGAGGGAGACTGGAGTCTCCGACGGTGGGAGCCGCGCGAATCGTGGCAAGGCCCACACACACAGCGCGGCAACCCCGCTCGGCTCATTAATATTGTTTGATCTCTAGTTCTAAGTGATATTCGTTTACTTTTCATTTCATCGAAGAAATTGGGCGGAACACTGCGTCATCAGCTAAAATGCGGTAAAACGCAACTGCAAATGCATGCGTCTTCCCATGCACTACATAAATCCGAAAAAAAACACATTCCTTTTTATTATTCATTTGTTAATTGTACTTCTTACCATAAATGATACACATTGATTAAAAACGCGAGTACAAAACAAAATCAAATTAATGAAAGTGTTGACACACAAGAAATGTGTTACTAAACTTAGTCGCTTGTAGTTCCTGATGGGGATTACATTGTTTGGCTCAATAAATGAATAAATATCTGAATAAAATGGATATTCAGAGAGCCAGAGAAAATCAGGTGCTAATTTTGAGAGGATTTTGTTAAGATCTAGAGGAGAGAACGTTTCAAAAATATGGAGGGAGGATACGCGAGTTGACCTGACGCCCTGCCCTGAAGTTTTTTATGCACCGAAAGAAACATAAAGTGAAACTTTTAGCTGCTAGCACACACTGCAATTAAAAATATACCTGCCATAGCTGCAGCAGACAGTGCATGCGCAACTCAGTGGGTGCATATCCTTGATTAACAGCCCATAGCTAAACAGATAACAGGCACAAAGAGGTTGTAATTTGTAAAGTGATTTTCAGTTTCCGTGATAGTTTCTCTGACAGAGATGTTAAAAGTTACTATTCGCTCGAATTTGCGAAATTTAATGTCGATAATAATTAGCAGTTGCTTTAGCGATATCACTCAAGTGTTAAAAATGTAGATAAAACTGAATTAATTTTCTTTTTGATTTCTTCGTTCATGCTTGTTACTACCATCCCTCTTTCCGCAGGTTCCAGAGTTTCACAGTTACGTGGAATCCAATTAATGTTTTCAGCGTTGCAGAAATGAAGTATGAAGAACGTGGTATACAACGGAAATCACCCACTTCTCGTGAAGGCCTACGTATGAGTCATTTACTCGAAATTTCTTAGGCATTGATTCGAATGATGTGACTTTTCGTTAGAAACTATGTAAACGTCATAGGATACAGAAAATAACTCGGTCGATTCCATGAATTCTGGCTCAAACGATGATTCTAGTGCTAATTAAAGTCAAGAACGAGAATAGAGCATCTTCCAAGCCCAAAGAAAGCACTTACAGGAATTGTTTTCAGTGAGAAAGAAAAGGTTGTAAATTTTTAGTTAAACGAAGGAGGTAGAGAACGTTTATACATAAGCAGTGTGCAAAGCCGCTACGTAAAATCTTAACAAGTATTGCATAAATGTAAAAAATATGCGCCAACATTAGATTCGCAAAAGTATAAACCAAAGCTGTTTGTAAGATTCAAAACCGCTCGTGAGAGTCAATGCATCGTTAGCGAAGGAGATACAGGAGGCTGGGCGGTGTGAGCTGCAAGTGAGGTGAACATTACTGATTACCACGTTTTTTCACCAGGTTAAACAAACTCAGGAACTCTACTGACAAATAAGTCGCGTAAGTTTCTGTTATCCCGAAAAATACTGAGTATAAAGCCAGTTAGTCAGGTTTAGTGCAAACCGTACTTCATCATTTCGAGTGGAAAAAAAGTTATGTGCGCCGCAGTCGATGAATGCTAAAACAATGCCAGTTATAAGTATCAGTGGGTTATTGTTTCTGTAGCTTTATATCTGTCTTCAGGGAGATCAAGGCAACTTAGGATCGATTCCAAAAGTCTTGCAACTGAGATAACAGAATCTGAAAAAATGGAAGAGAATTATTTTTAATGTTCTATGGAAACGTTTTCTTACCATTTGCACTAAATAGTTCATTGCTTTAGGATGACTCCTGGCCTGGACATAATGACACCACTGTCTTTAGGAGGATGAGGAACAGACTATTAATAAAATATGGATTTCATCTGAAACTAATACGTGATTCAGCCTCTCGATAAAAAATTTTTTTCGACAGTCTAAAGCACTCTACATAAAATTATCAGGCAATATAATTTCCGTTAGCTCTTTGCATTTCCTGATTTTCAGCTGAACAGTATTGTTGAACTTCAGTCAATTCTGCATTGTCAGTTTACATCATATTTTACGAATTTCATTTAGTATGCATGATATGCAGCACAATATGCTGAACAACGGCCACTACAATTTCTTACTTTATTCCATTTCTGTCTATGTAAAACTAGAAATTACTGTGAAATGCCTGAATACATTAATTTTTCTTTTATGAGGTGTGCCTGGCGGAAGGAAAATGTTTGTTTTTGTAATCCAATAGACACTTCGCGTTTTTGAAATGTTTGTTTTTGTAATCCAATAGACATTTTGCATTTTTGTGGCAACTATAAAAAATTAACAAGGAACTGTTTCATTGTTAGCAAACTACACATTATTCAAAAATTGTCGTAACAGGAACTGTTACAAAATATTTTATGTCAACAAACTGGTGGAAATCGTCTGTAACGTAACATCATACACTGCCTCGATTTTCTTTCCTCTGCTAGTCACTTGTGTAACAAATAGTTCTTATTCAAGTTAACAATTTGTACTCATCTGAGCCCACTGCGTCGTGTGTGTCATATGCTATAATACCAAGAGGCTGCTGTGTTCGATTATATTTTTTATTACAATAGGCGTATTTAATCGTGATTGCCATTTTCAGGCTAAAACAGGTGGTCTTGGTATGTGTATGATATCAGTGTCTTACTTGCTGCCACTACCGTATACGTTTGTTCCTTTGATGTTAGTGAAACTGTAGTAGGTGTCAAACTTTAGCTGCAGTAGTTGTTTCTGAAGTTGTCGAGTTCTGAAAGTTATTTCATAATGGTATTACTTGACAGGTGTATCGACAGTGAGTTAGTGATAAGACTAGTGTAAAAAAAAAAAAAAAAATCCATCGAACTCAGCAACGTCATGATACCATAGTACAACACATAATGTCCTTACTTATGTACAATTACATCTCATCAGTTTATCTGTTGGTATTAACTGCAAGTTATAAAAAAATTAATGCTTTTAGATATTTTTGTTATAGGCTACTGCTTAAAACTGGCGTGCATGGATTTTGAATTGTTGCGCGATCTTCTCTTGTCACTACTAGTCTGCTTATTCGCAGAATCGCGCGCTAGGCAGGAAGGGCTGTACAAACTGCAGTTATAAGCAGTTCTTCGTGCGGCAAAAATGAAAACTTTTACTTTTTTTTTAATTACTTGCAGTTTCGACATGTTGGACTGGACCATTCCCTTGTAAAATGTGACTGTCAATCAGAGCCATACCGAAGTAGTATCTTACTCCCATGGCAGAACTGCCAAAATTGCGCTCCCTTGCCCCGTCCCGTAGAACTACTTTTCAGCAATTATTTACTTCACAAATTTAGCAAATTCTGTGATTTGGTAGGTAGGCGGAATAAAAATGAAACACAATGTAACCGACTGTCCAGCGAGATTTGATACAAGCACTAACTTAATAGTAGGAAACAAAGTTCATACTATGCTTTAGCGTCTGTCAGAGTTTTATTCGCACTAGAATACCAATGAAGTACTTAAAACACAAGTAAGGCATATTTACGGTATCAGATGCTAGAA
Source organism: Schistocerca gregaria (assembly GCF_023897955.1). NCBI lineage: Eukaryota > Metazoa > Arthropoda > Insecta > Orthoptera > Acrididae > Schistocerca > Schistocerca gregaria. The sequence continues at coordinate 970,229,723 of NC_064920.1, read as the reverse complement.
CTACGCAGCCAATGAGCATGGCAGAGCATATGTTTGTTTGTTCGAGGACTAACTTATATGAATAGAGTGTACTTGTCTATAGGCAGAAACGTGTTCATCTACCGTGAAGACTACTTCTTGGATTCTTTTTTATTTACACACTAAATCGCCTCGATCTAAACTTGAAAGCAATAACAGTGTTAGCTGGAGGGGCGAGTAAATTACATACATCCAATCCTTTTCCATTTGCTTCCTCCAGCGTCACCTCTCGGTCCGGTCCCTTGCCAGCCGCTCAAATAGCATATTTGCTTCAGCACTGCCCGCCGACCTTTGAGATCTTGCAACTGTTCTGTACACACGGGAGCAGTGAGAACCAAGCGCACTTTTCCACCTAAGCAATTTTACACATGGACGGCGTTGGTAATAGCTGTTTCTTTAGGAAGCCTTTTTAGAGTTCTGAGCCTTCTGACTGGTTTGATGCCGCCTGCCACGATTTCCTCTCCTGTGCCAAACGTTTCAGGTAGCATTTGCAACCTACGTCCTCATTTATTTGCTTGATGTATTCCAATCTCTGTCTTGCTATACAGTTTTTGCCAGCTACAGCTCCCTCTAGTAGGTTACCATGGGAGTTACTCAGTGATGTTTTAACAGATGTCCTATCACCATGTCCCGTCTTATTGTTAGTGTTCTACATATATTCCTTTCCTCGCCGAGTCTGCGCAGAACCTCCTTATTCCTTACCTTATCAGTCCACCTAATTTCAGCATTCGCCTGTAGTACCGTATCTCAAGTTTTTCGATTCTCCCACAGTTCGTGTTTCACTACCATACTGTGCTCCAAATGCACATTCTCAGAATTTTTTTCCTCAAATTAAAGCCTTTGTTTGATACGAGACGTCTCTTGGCCACGAATGCCCTTTTTGCCAGTGCTAGTCTGATTTTGATGTCTTCCTTGTTCCATCCGTCATGGATTATTTTGCTGCCGAGGTAGCAGATTTTGTTAACTTCATCTGCTTTGTGATCACTTATCGTGGTGTTAAGTTTCTCGCTGTTCTCATTTATGCTGTTTTTCATTACTTTGACCTTTCTTCGACTTACTCTAAATACATATTTATACTCTGAAGACTGTTCGTTCTATTCAGTACATCCTGTAATTCTCTCCACTTTCACAAAGGACCGAAATGTCACTAGCAAGTCTGATCATTGGAACCCTTCCACCTTGAATTTTAATCCCACTCATTGAACCTGTCCGTTCATTCCTTCGTCACTTCTTCAATATGCAGACTGAACGTAGGGGCAAAAGATTACATCCTTGTGTCGTTTTCAATCTGAGCACAGCATTCTTGCTCTTCCACTCTTATTGTGCCATCTTTGTTGCTGTATATATTGTACATCACCTGTCTTCCCCTATAGTCTGTAGCTATAGCTTATGACGCTACGTGGACCCAGTAGAAGTGACACTTAAGAGAATAGCGTGCAAATGTTTTTTGTTTCAGTCTTTGATCACAATATGAATTCTTTAGACGATGACCGGTTTCAGTCAGTAATGACCATCCTCAGATCTTTTTTACACCATGTCCTAAAGTGATAAGGCCATAATGGCATCACTTTAGGACATGGTGTAAAAAGAGATCTGAGGATGGTCATTACCGACTGAAACCGGTCATCGTCTAAAGAATTCATACTGTGATCAAAGACTGAAACAAGAAACATTTGACAGTATTGGATCACTGTTTGTATACGCCACCATGTCGCAGTTGGTGACAATAGCGTGCTTTTGCCGCCTTGGGTCTAGGATGGGGATTTCTCTCGTAGGCAACTCTTGTGCCTGTATACCGTGCCTGCGCCCTTGGCCAACCTCTCGGAGTGAACTTGCGTCAAGTTAAGGAATTTAAGCTAAGTTCCGCACATGGCTTTAAAGAAGAAATACACATCTTCGTCTTGTGCAGATTGCCACAATCCCTGGCTTAAGGGAGGGGGGGAGGGGGGGTAGGACATTTTAATTTCCAGTGTCTATACTTTTACAAAAAAAAGTGCATAAAACTTTGTCAGCATCACAAGGAAGGATTCAGGATTCATACTCATTGCAGTGGAAGTTCGAAAACATTACAAAATAATTTTGTTTACGTGCGAAATTTTATTTTTTTTTCACTTACTAATGGCTGCATTTGTTGCTATAGGTACACTTTTCTTCATAAGTTAGAGAGATCCTGCGATGAATTTTGCACAGCATACATACCTTACTTACAGGTGTATGAAACTCTAGAATTTATTTAATTTATGGAAAAACGAATGAGTTGTTATATTTTAAGCTTCATGTTTAGGAAAAACACAAATTTTATAGTTAATTACCTCAATTTTACCACAGTTTTTAATAGATTTGGAAATTTCTTGAGTTTCATACACCTTTAAGGATGGTGTGTATGCTGTGCAAAATTCATTGAAGAATCTCTCTTACGTATGAAGAAAAGTGTACCTATAGCAACAAATGCTGCCATTAGTAAGTGAAAAAAATCATGAAATTACACATGTAAAAAAAATTACTTCGTTATGTTTCCGAACGTCCACTGCTATGAGTGTGAATTCTGAATCCTTCCTGGTCATGCAGGCAAAGTTTTATGAATTTATTTGTAAAAGTATAGACAGTGCAAGTTAAAATGTGCTGTGGTGCCTCTCCTGGTCCAAGTCGGCTCGTTTGACGTCCTGTCCCCGCTAAACAAACGATTGTCGCCGGCATAGGTAACGCCATCTCCCTACATTGTAAACTCGCCAGGAACCAGCTGGTAGCAGCAAGCAAAGGCGGAAGTATGCTGCTACGTCGCGGCCTGTACTCTGAAAAGGAAGCGCAACAAATGTGCTTGTCCTGTTACTGAGCATTTGTTTCCTTCTCTCTAGGACGCGGCTCCTGCAAGCGCAGCGGCCGCCCTTCGGACTGCACCGGCGTCGTTTCTCTCGCGGACGTTTCCTCGGGCGCCGCACAGCCCGCGTTTCCGCGAGGCGGTGCAGACAGGCGGGCGGGATTAGCCCTGCGGCACGACGGCAGAGGCAACCCGGCGCACCGCACGCTCTGCTGCTCCGGCTGACGTAATGAATGGGAGGGCCCCACTCCCCCTCCCAGAACGTCGGCGTCCTTTTTCTCTGTGGCGTGTTTTCCCTGTAAACCCCTCAAGGCTAGCCCACCGAACTCGCCCTCTCACCGGACCATCTGTTCCGGAGGATATGGTTCTCATCTCCACCTACCTGCCTCGGCCTCACTTCTGTTTTCTCCCGAGATGATAAACACTTAACTCGCTGTAAGCTAAAAAGTAACTCCCTTCTTGGAGTCTCGTACTTGGAAAGGTAATACGTTTAACATGTTCACCGTTTCAGCTTGAAAATTTTCTCTTTTCGCCCTTTTCGCTGCGATAGTGTCGTGTTATTGCAGTTTGCGTTAACTGACTTAGAAAACAGGTTACAGAAGGCAAATCTACGTTTATAGCATTTTCAGATGCAGGGAAAGCTTTCAGCGATGTTAACTGATGAATAACAATTTCTTTCGGACATGTCCGAAAGTACAGATACCATCTTCATATATATAGTTAACGCTCACCGGACATTTGACCATCTTCTTCTGTGCGGATGCACAGACAATTCAAAATGGTTCCAATGGCTCTGAGCACTATGGGACTTAACATCTGAGGTCATCAGTCCCCTAGAACGTAGAACTACTTAAACCTAACTAACCTAAGAACATCATACACATCCATGCCCGAGGCAGGGTTCGAACCTGAGACCGTAGCAGTCGCGCAGTTCCGGACTGAAGTGCCTAGAACTGCTTGGGCACTGCGGCCGGCGCACAAACAGTGCCGAACACTTACGGGAATCGGCAACAAGCTGTTACTAATGAGTATAATGGGCAGGGGCACTATGAATATAGTGTGGGACAATAAGTTGGGAATGTGGGTCTCTCGGGAGGCGTGCCAGAGATAAGTCCCTCCAGTCATACTATCCTCTGTGTCCTTGGTGGCTCAGGTGGATACAGGGTCTGCTATGTAAGCAGGAGATTCCGGGTTCGAGTTCCGGGCAGGGCCCACATTTTCAACTGTTCCCGTTGACTTATATCAGTGCCTGTAGGCACCTAGGGGTATTCATTTCATTGTAATAATAAAAAACACTCAACAACAAGTCAAATTATTACAAAATTATAACACTTAAGAATGTCAAGAATGGTGAGGTGTTTTTAAAAGTCGCATAGTTATATGAAGGTGCTTTTATTCGCAACGGTTTCGCATCCATATACCCCATCTTCAGTTTCATCTGTCAAGAATACCAATCACTGTGTGAAATTTTATGAAGTGGTAGAAATACAGATACTCTTGGCACTGAACAAAAAATAATGACAGGAATTACGTTGTTATATTTCCATAATGCAGATGCATGACAACACGGTATCAGCATTTGGGAAGTTATCCACATTAAGACTCAAACCGCACTGGTGGGATGCGATAATAAAACTGAGTACACCCAAAAAACGATTTCTCAAACTTTACAAAGCACGACTGCTAAATGATCCTGGCCTAGAAAAAAGCGGGGACACTAATGTGAACAGGAAAAAAGTGCCTAAACTGAACTAACATCTAAGGAAAGTGCTATATGTACAAGTTAAGATATCATTTAGAAATTAATACTACAGCATGGAATCACGACATTACACTATAGTATTTATTTTTGGATGATACCTTCCCATTTACATATAGCACTTTCTCTAGACATTAATACTGTAGAATGGAACCACCATATTACACAATAGTTTTAAGTTTTGGATAATGTCTTCACATGCACTTTCCCTAGACGTTAGTTTATTTTTTAGGCATTTTATCCCCGTTAACGTTAGCGTCTCATTCAATATTTGTTTTTTTCCTTGAATTTTTCTGAGCCTGGCTCATTTAGCAGTCATAATTTATATACTTTTGAAAAACCATCTTTTGGGGTTCTCAATTTTATTATGATGACCCACCATGTGGTATGATTCTTAATCTGGATAAAAAGGGACTTCGTTGGCCACCTACTTTATGAAGATATAACCATTGTGAGTACTTGTCATTTTTTGTTGTTGAATGCCAACACTGTCTACGGTACTACAATTCTACCATTTAATAAAATTTCACACAGTGACTTGTATCCTTGGCAGATAAAACAGAAGATACGTCTATATGGACGTGAAACAGGTAGTATCGAATAAAAGCACCATCATACAGCTATGAGGCTTTTGAGAAAACCTCATCATTCTTGAATTTTATAATTGTTATAATTTTATGGTAATTTGAATTATTTTTGAGTGCTAAGCGTTTTTAATTCTTATTCAGCATGTCTCTGAGCTGTGGTTACTCTTCTCAGACAGTTGTTTGTAGTATTGACTGGCCTACACTCATTGGAATTCTGAAGGTAGCATGGATAAAATACACGGAGCGAAAGTTTATTTACAACTTGTATAGAACCCAGGCTGGAGTTACAAGAATCGAAGGAGTTGATGGGAAACAATGATTGAGCAGTGACCGAGACAGGCCTGTAGCCTGTTCCCGACGTTATTCAATCTGTACATTAAGCAAGCAGTAAACGAAAGCAACGAGAACGTGGAAAGGAAATTAAAGTTCAGAAAGTAGAAATAATAACTTAGAGGTTTGACAGTGACAATGTAATGCTATCAGCGACAGTAAAGAACTTGGAAGAGCAGTTGAACGGAGTGGATAGCGTCTTGATAAGAGGTTATAAGTAGAAAATCGACAAATGTAAAGCAAGTGCGATGAAATGAAGTCGAATTGTATCGGGCAATGCAGAATGAATCTGGAAACTGGTCACTAAAAGTAGTAGATGAGTTCTGCTTTCTGGGCCTCAAAACGACTTATCACGGCCTAAACAGAGAAGAAATAAGATACAGACTGGCTACGGCAAGGAAATTATTTCTAAAACATGGTTATTTGTTAACTTTTAATAAAAACTTAAGTGTTACGAAGTCTTTTCTGAAGAAATTCGCATGGATTATAGCCTTGTATGGAAACTGAACATGAACAGTAAGTAGGTCAGACAAGAAAACAATAGAAACTATAGACGTGTGAAGCTATAGAAGGATAATGAAGATTACAAGGATAAATCGAGCAACTAGTGACTAGGAAATGTATCGAACTGGGAAGAAAAGACATTTACAAGACAACTTTACTAGAAGAAAAGGGATCGGTTGTCAGGTCACATCCTGAGACATTAATCAATCATCAGTTTGGCGTTTGATGGAAGAGTGGGAATAACAACGAAGAAGAGGGCCAAAATACGATACAGTAAGGAGGTACAATTGGATACAGGCAGCAGTAGTTAATGGGATATAATGAGGCTTGCACAAAATCACTAGGGTGGAGCTCTGCATCCATCGAGTCTTCGAACTGAAACCACAACAACAACATGGTAATCCAATAGTAAAAGAATCATAATCTGTTAATAATGAGGATGACAGTCTGATTTGTTGTTCGTGCTTCATGCTTGGGAACAACTGGTTCCAACGACGTGTGCTTTGCTGTAGGAAGCAAGAATCACGTATTCGGCCTCACAAACCTCGCAGTTAACCACAGTGTTAGGAGGGTCACTTACCAGTATTTGCTACAGCCTCACGTACATTGCTGCAGTGTTGTTGCCTTGTAAGTTAGAGATATTGCGTCTGGGCCCATCTAGGGCCAAACAAATACATTTTGTTTCTAAGTACACTATTCGACAACAATTACCAAGTATCACGGAGTTATGCGAACTGGTCACAAGTTGATATTCGTCCAGGTATCGAAGGAATATACAAAACTGTCAAAATAGTAAACCTTGGGATGCGATGGACGAATGTGTACCGCAGCAGCGCAGTTTCATCACGCAGATGGCAAGGATGGTAAACAGCGAACATGTCGATACCATGGCATAAAGTCTTTGCCAGTTTCATTCCGTATACTCAGTTGGACCGTAACTATGCCTCGAAGACAGACGCGTGAAAAATACATGCAGATGTCATCATTTGAAGTAGCACGTGTAGTTGGGCTCGAACAAATCGCTTGGAGTAATCGGGAATAGCTCGACATTTGAGTAGCAGCGATAGCATTACTCGACGATGTTGGCAGGAACGGGTGAACCATGGCCAAACACAGCGGCGAGAAGGAAGTGGCCGCCCTAGAGAGAAGACAAAACGTGATGACAGAGCACTCGCATGCCTGACCTGCCGTCGTTGGCTTCGTCCTTATTTGCCGTAATAGCAACTCTGACGTCATTAGGGCTCAGCCCATCGCCAAATTAAGGAATATTTACGTCCTGTGGCCGCCACAAACTCGTGCTGCATTACGATGTAACTAACCGTTTTTGTTGCGGAGATTAATGTGAATCAGCCAGAGCAGAACGTTTTATTTAACGGACACCGCATTGTGAATTGGACACGACGAAATCGTTGTTTGTACAAAGATGAACGACTACTAGATTAGTGTAATGAAAGAAGCTATTGAGAGGGAAATGTTAGTGAACACCATTAATAAATTATATAAATTGTTCAGAAAGGAGTTATTCTGAATTATGCCCTATGCCGCGTTCGGGCGTGAAAGAATTCATTGTCGAGAAACGAAACTTTGTACGAATGCCGGGCGGGATTAGAACCGGGACTGCTGCTTACTAGGCAGATGTGTTGAGCGTTGACAATCTGCACCACCTTGGCACGGTGGTTAGATACAACTGCGCGGGCTATCCAAGCATACCTCTCCGCCCGCCCGCCCCCCCCCCCTCCCCCACCCTCAATCCAAATTCTCATTCGCCGCACACTACTAAAGTAGAGTCTCCCAGCCCTTTTTCCTCTTCTTGCTCGTCGCATCACGCGAAGTCCCCTATGAGGTCTGGCGAAGAGTTTTATGTACTGAATGACCATCTTACCTTCACGGTGCATGTGTACCTATACGAATTGTGCAGTTATTTCGGATATGTCCGAAAGACCAGACACCACTCATTTAAGAATGAGATTTTCACTCTGCAGCGGAGTGTGCGCTGATATAAAACTTCCTGGCAAATTAAAATTGTGTGCCCGACCGAGACTGGAACTCGGGACCTTTGTCTTTCGCGGGAAAGTCCTCTGCCTTCTCAGCTACCGAAGCACGACTCACGCCCGCTCCTCACAGCTGGCAGAAGTAAAGCTGTGAGGGCCGGGCGTGAGTCGTGCTTGGGTAGCTCAGTTGGTAGAGCACTTGCTCGCGAAAGGCAAATGTCCCGAGTTCGAGTCTCTGTCGGGCACACAGTTTTAATCTGCCAAGAAGTTTCACCACTCATTTAGATCCAACATTGAAAAGTTGGCGGCCTGCAAATTAATGCAGCGTGGGATCTGGCCATCTGAGGTTCACTGGATGAGACGGGAGTTGCTTACAAAAACAGCAACTGTAAAATTTCCCCATTTGGCGATAGTAGTGATATTATATCCTTTATCACGCCTGTAAAACGTCGATACCTTCGACACTTTGACAATGAATTACCGCTTGACAATGGCCGAGGAGTAATGGGCCAGAACTACATGAGACTTCAAATTATTTTACATGCGTCTAAACTCGAAAAGATTTTAGCAATGTAGCCGGCCGTAGTAGCACATTCTAGAACCGCGCGACCGCTACGTCGTAGGTTCGAATCCTAACTCGGGCATGGATGTGTGTGATGCCCTTAGGTTAGTTAGGTTTAAGTAGTTCTAAGTTCTAGGGGACTGATGACCTCAGATGTTAAGTCCCATAGTACTTACAGCCATTTGAACAAATAAAAAAACGACAGTCGATAAATAAAACATTTTAGCAATGTTCAAAAATGGTTCAAATGGCTCTGAGCACTATGGGACTTAACATCTGAGGTCATCAGTCCCCTAGAACTTGTTGTTGTTGTTGTTGTCTTCAGTCCTGAGACTGGTTTGATGCAGCTCTCCATGCTACTCTATCCTGTGCAAGCTGCTTCATCTCCCAGTACCTACTGCAACCTACATCCTTCTGAATCTGCTTAGTGTACTCATCTCTCGGTCTCCCTCTACGATTTTTACCCTCCACGCTGCCCTCCAATGCTAAATTTGTGATCCCTTGATGCCTCAAAACATGTCCTACCAACCGATCCCTTCTTCTAGTCAAGTTGTGCCACAAACTTCTCTTCTCCCCAATCCTATTCAATACCTCTTCATTAGTTACGTGATCTATCCACCTTATCTTCAGTATTCTTCTGTAGCACCACATTTCGAAAGCTTCTATTCTCTTCTTGTCCAAACTAGTTATCGTCCATGTTTCACTTCCATACATGGCTACACTCCAAACAAATACTTTCAGAAACGACTTCCTGATACATAAATCTATATTCGATGTTAACAAATTTCTCTTCTTCAGAAACGCTTTCCTTGCCATTGCCAGTCTACATTTTATATCCTCTCTACTTCGACCATCATCAGTTATTTTACTTCCTAAATAGCAAAACTCCTTTACTACTTTAAGTGTCTCATTTCCTAATCTAATTCCCTCAGCATCACCCGATTTAATTGGACTACATTCCATTATCCTCGTTTTGCTTTTGTGGACGTTCATCTTATATCCTCCTTTCAAGACACTGTCCATTCCGTTCAACTGCTCTTCCAAGTCCTTTGCCGTCTCTGACAGAATTACAATGTCATCGGCGAACCTCAAAGTTTTTACTTCGTCTCCATGAATTTTAATACCTACTCCAAATTTTTCTTTTGTTTCCTTTACTGCTTGCTCAATATACAGATTGAATAACATCGGGGAGAGGCTACAACCCTGTCTCACTCCCTTCCCAACCACTGCTTCCCTTTCATGCCCCTCGACTCTTATTACTGCCATCTGGTTTCTGTACAAATTGTAAATAGCCTTTCGCTCCCTGTATTTTACCCCTGCCACCTTTAGAATTTGAAAAAGAGTATTCCAGTCAACATTGTCAAAAGCTTTCTCTAAGTCTACAAATGCTAGAAACGTAGGTTTGCCTTTTCTTAATCTTTCTTCTAAGATAAGTCGTAAGGTCAGTATTGCCTCACGTGTTCCAACATTTCGACGGAATCCAAACTGATCCTCCCCGAGGTCTGCATCTACCAGTTTTTCCATTCGTCTGTAAAGAATTCGCGTTAGTATTTTGCAGCCGTGGCTTATTAAACTGATAGTTCGGTAATTTTCACATCTGTCAGCACCTGCTTTCTTTGGGATTGGAATTATTATATTCTTCTTGAAGTCTGAGGGTATTTCGCCTGTCTCATACATCTTGCTCACCAGCTGGTAGAGTTTTGTCATGACTGGCTCTCCCGAGGCCGTCAGTAGTTCTAATGGAATGTTGTCTACTCCGGGGGCCTTGTTTCGACTCAGGTCTTTCAGTGCTCTGTCAAACTCTTCACGCAGTATCGTATCTCCCATTTCGTCTTCATCTACATCCTCTTCTATTTCCATAATATTGTCCTCAAGTACATCGCCCTTGTATAAACCTTCTATATACTCCTTCCACCTTTCTGCCTTCCCTTCTTTGCTTAGAACTGGGCTGCCATCTGAGCTCTTGATATTCATACACGTGGTTCTCTTCTCTCCAAAGGTCTCTTTAATTTTCCTGTAGGCAGTATCTATCTTACCCCTAGTGAGATAAGCTTCTACATCCTTACATTTGTCCTCTAGCCATCCCTGTTTAGCCATTTTGCACTTCCTGTCGATCTCATTTTTGAGACGTTTGTATTCCTTTTTGCCTGCTTCATTTACTGCATATTTATATTTTCTCCTTTCATCAATTAAATTCAATATTTCTTCTGTTACCCAAGGATTTCTAGCAGCCCTCGTCTTTGTACCTACTTTATCCTCTGCTGCCTTCACTACTACATCCCTCAGAGCTACCCATTCTTCTTCTACTGTATTTCTTTCCCCTATTCCTGTCAATCGTTCCCTTATGCTCTCTCTGAAACTCTGTACAACCTCTGGTTCTTTCAGTTTATCCAGGTCCCATCTCCTTAATTTCCCACATTTTTGCAGTTTCTTCAGTTTTAATCTACAGGTCATAACCAATAGATTGTGGTCAGAGTCCACATCTGCCCCTGGAAATGTCTTACAACTTAAAACCTGGTTCCTAAATCTCTGTCTTACCATTATATAATCTATCTGAAACCTGTCAGTATCTCCAGGGTTCTTCCACGTATACAACCTTCTTTCATGATTCTTAAACCAAGTGTTAGCTACGATTAAGTTGTGCTCTGTGCAAAATTCTACTAGGCGGCTTCCTCTTTCATTTCTTAGCCCCAATCCATATTCACCTGCTATGTTTCCTTCTCTCCCTTTTCCTACACTCGAATTCCAGTCACCCATTACTATTAAATTTTCGTCTCCCTTCACTATCTGAATAATTTCTTTTATTTCATCGTACATTTCTTCAATTTCTTCATCATCTGCAGAGCTAGTTGGCATATAAACTTGTACTACTGTAGTAGGTGTGGGCTTCGTATCTATCTTGGCCACAATAATGCGTTCACTATGCTGTTTGTAGTAGCTTACCCGCATTCCTATTTTCCTATTCATTATTAAACCTACTCCTGCATTACCCCTATTTGATTTTGTGTTTATAACCCTGTAGTCACCTGACCAGAAGTCTTGTTCCTCCTGCCACCGAACTTCACTAATTCCCACTATATCTAACTTTAACCTATCCATTTGCCTTTTTAAATTTTCTAACCTACCTGCCCGATTAAGGGATCTGACATTCCACGCTCCGATCCGTAGAACGCCAGTTTTCTTTCTCCTGATAACGACATCCTCCTGAGTAGTCCCCGCCCGGAGATCCGAATGGGGGACTATTTTACCTCCGGAATATTTTACCCAAGAGGATGCCATCATCATTTAATCATACAGTAAAGCTGCATGTCCTCGGGAAAAATTACGGCTGTAGTTTCCCCTTGATTTCAGCCGTTCGCAGTACCAGCACAGCAAGGCCGTTTTGGTTAATGTTGCAAGGCCAGATCAGTCAATCATCCAGACTGTTGCCCCTGCAACTACTGAAAAGGCTGCTGCCCCTCTTCAGGAACCACACGTTTGTCTGGCCTCTCAACAGATACCCCTCCGTTGTGGTTGCACCTACGGTACGGCCATCTGTATGGCTGAGGCACCCAAGCCTCCCCACCAACGGCAAGGTCCATGGTTCATGGGGGGAGGCCCTAGAACTTAGAATCACTTAAACATAACTAACCTAAGGACATCACACACATCCATGCCCGAGGCAGGATTCGAACGTGCGACCGTAGCGATCGCGCGGTTCCAGACTGAAACGCCTAGAATCGCTCGGCCAAACAGGGCGGCTTTAGGAATGTAAATTTCCTTTTTTATCACTTATTCTATAAGTTCTTTAATTTGGAAATGTTGTTCATCTATTTTCCCCAGTCATTCCCCGTTTAAATATGATCCCATAAATTCTTTTACAAGAATTCCTGCCATTTTGCTGCCAACTACGAAAATGTAATTTGCACATGCTTCAAAAGACAAATGTTTATGGCTTTAACGCTCATGTTAATATCGGTAACCATGTGAAACACGATAGTACAATTGTTCCTGCATTGGCGGCCAAGGTGCGCGGAATCTAAGGGGTAATGATTTCGATGTTTAAAGTCTACTGGCAACAAATATCGTCACGAATGTGGCCATGCCAGTTGTGAGGTAAATAGTATGAATGTTCGTTAAGTTAAAATCAATTAATTGCTTTGCTAGTATTTGTCTTCGTAATTTTACACCAATAGTTCTGTGTTTGAAATTTTAACATCTGTGACGTTCCTAGGGGGAGTTCGGCGATTGCTGAGTAGTGGGTTCACTCGTGTTTGTTCTGCAATGGTATGAAAAACACGCAACCCGTTGGCAATTAAGTTTTAGGGAAGGATTATTGTATTCAGTAGTATGTCTCATAGACGGCCCAGTCACATCAGTGTGACAAGCGCCCATATTCTACGTCAGGTGCTATAACCACTCAGGGACAGCAGGTGGCAGTACTAGTGGATGATACGTAAAGTGTGTAGGGCGGACGCGAGGAACAGTACAGCCGTTGTCGCAATGCGGAAAGAGAGCGATTTATCTGACGTGCAAGGGAGCATGATCACCGGGTTTCGAGCCAAGGGTGGAAGCATTTCCGAAATGGCCATGTTTGTAAACTGTACGCGTGCCGCCGTGGTTAAGGTATACCGTGCATGGCAAAGTGGCTCTGTCGAAACCGGCGCTGAGACAACAGCGGTACACCACAATGGAGAACGACGGATACGGAGTTGTGTACGGGCGGATAGATGTGCAACGGACAGAATCGCAAATGTTGTTCTACTGACCAACCAGAGAAACCAAGGAGATACCAACAGTGTCTCCCCAACGACTATTCAGCGAACGTTGCTGCATTTGGGCCTCTGCAGCAGGCGACTGGTAGATGCACTTATGATGGCTGTTATTCATCGACGACGAAGTACTGTAACTGGACCTTCACTGAATGGCGCCAGCTGTCATTTTCGGATGACTCACGTTTTAGGCTCAATCGGACATATGGTGTGTACGGCGTGAAACGTCAGAAAGCAAACAAGGAGGGAGCGTTATGGCCTGGGGAATACTTTTGTGGCATTTACTGTGTGATCTAGTCATTTTGGAAGGCACAATGCATCAAAAAAGCATGCCTCTATCCTTAGGGACCTTGTCCACACGCAGTTTGGTTTTCCTGGTCTATAGCATCTGCTATCAGGACAATGAAACTTGTCACGCAGTTCGCATTGTACGTGAGTGCTAATTTTACTAGCACTAGGATGAGTTCACCATACTCATCTGTCCTCCAGACTGCCTAAACACAATCGATCGGGCTGTTCGCGCAATGAATGCTCAAACGACAATGTATAAGACTAAGCCAACACCAACTGTGGAATCATTTCAGTGCGTATTTCCGCGCTACAGTTCAAATAGTATTGACATTGTCTCAGACAGTTCTGAGCCGTGCGTGGTTCGTGTTCCCGTCATCATGAATTTTACGTACTTCCATCTCACTGCGTTAATTTAAATTACTACTGTCCCTGAGTTGCTGCTTTGCCTGAGCGTGTGCGGTGTTAGCAGCGCGTATCGATATATCCCGTCTCGTAGTATCTTTGCTCGACTGCTAATACTTCCCGTTCGTTGGCTGTTGTAAGGAGTTCGGGTCGCGAGTTCGGCCTCGCAAGTCAGTTGGAACGTATCTGGAGTGCAGTCCGAGCCTGCCAGTCGGGTAGTTGCTATGTGGCATTAGGGCAGTCGAGTTGGAGCAGCACTGAGGTCTACGCCGACATGGCTCGCCCGACCATTACCGCCACCCACCGCTTGAGCCGGGCCACGGTCTTTTTGCATTATCGGTGGGCCGTCCTACCGGACGACGCGTTTTGGCTCGCCGTTCGTTCATGAGTCGGCTGTGTGTGTGCATCGACTACCGATATGTCTTCGTGCGTGTTTAGTTTCTGTTGGGTATCGTTCAGGTCTTACCTAAGTGAATGAGGGCAGACCGACCTCCCTAGAGACTTCTGAGTGCCACCAGTGTTTAATTATCTGTTTTCAGCTACTTAAAACTATTTTGTTTCGTTGTTACTGCGAACAACACAGATAAAATAAATTATACCAAGGAACAATTAAATTATTTAGTATACTAAAGATTTACGACACCTGTCGCCTTTCGAACTGAAATTCGACTCGGTAAGCGAGTTATTTTTTATTTTCTTAAAAATTTCGCAAAATTAATTTTTAAATTTATCTTTCAAGCTTAAACATTGCGGCCTTCTGCCTTCAAAGGATTATGGTAACATATTTTAAAATGTTGAAAATTAATTGTGGCCTTCAGCCTTTGGTATTGCACCTTGCATATGCATGTTCTATCTGCTTAGCCTTAAGGCTTTCCACGTAGCCGTGATAGTTTTTATTTATTTATTCGATTTACCTCTTTAGTTGCTTTTCAATGTTGTAGATTTTTAAGATTTCTTGTTGTTAAACATTCTGGCCTTCTGTCTTTAAAAGTCTATGGTAATATATTCCAAAATTTGAGATTTAATTGTGTCCTTCAGCCACCTGTATTCCATTTTGCATATGTTTGCTGTTTTTTTCTTTTAAATTATTTTATTGCTATCTTAATTGTTTTAGCGGACATATCAAGTTCGTGGGGGAAAACAGGATTTTGATGTGCGTAAGTGAGCAAAACTCGCAACTGCTTTGTGTTGCATACTGAAACGAGCTCTGTCGTCACACAAGACTTGGCCACATAACTCGCTTACCGAGTCGAATTTCAGTTCGAAAGGCGACAGGTGTCGTAAATCTTTAGTATACTAAATAATTTAATTGTTCCTTGGTATAATTTATTTTATCTGTGTTGTTCGCAGTAACTACGAAACAAAATAGTTTTGGATCTACGTTCAAAATGAAATCCACCTAAACACGATGCAGCGACCTTTTCGCGCCATAAAAATTTATTTAGAGGGCTCTTCTTTGCAAAACAGAAGTTTTTACTCTTTTACATTTTAACACGATGGCTCGATAATTAATGTAAAATAACACGCCTTATTAAATCGGGCATTTAATTACAAAATTGGTAGTCATCTCGGCGCTTAACGGTCGACGGTAACGTGAGTTTTAAATTGAAGAGCGGCAGTCTGTAAATTAACCGATATATGATCATGTTTCCCTTTGTCTGAAAACTTCGTAATGAAGAGGTAATGGCTTCACCCAAAATACTGCTTGCCAACACAGTGTTCAGACTTTGCTCGAAACTACACATAATTTGTTCTTTAATATCTCACACAAACACGAGCTCAAAGTTCGTTTCTTTCACGGAAGTCCATGACTTTTTTCGGTGTTTTAGGAGACAGCGTGCTGTATAAATAATGAACAGAAACAAACTGTTCTGCATGGATGAACAATTTTCCTAACGTAATGTAGGGTGCTACGAAAACAACAACTTGGCAACAAGGAGGAATCGGTCTTCGCATCGATTCTGGTGATTTGCTTCAGAGTTGCTTTCTGATTGTACTCTGTCCTGCATACGGGATACAATTTACGTAGAAGAGCCTGGACCCGAAGCATCTGCTGTAAGGTAAGTACACATTCGTATAAAAATCGAGTGATTGTCTATAGATATTGTAGAGGGACTGTCTACATGCGTGTAGCTAGATAATGGATAGAAACCGTCGTTTTTACACACTTGAATGCCTTGTTACTCGATATTTGCTAAATATAGCTGACGCTTGTTGAGATCAGGGCTTGTGTAGTGATAGTAGTGGATAGTGAAACAAACTGTAAGAGCTTTTCGATAGTCAATTTCTTCTACTTGCGATTTTTATATTGGGAATTAATGACATCCCACAAACATGATGCCGTCTGACAATATTCAACACTTTCTCCGTCGGCCATATCTTTGTAAGTGTTCTTTGCTAATCATATAAACAACAATAATAAAAAAGCCGACAAATCGTTTTCCACGGCGGAACAGAATACATCACGTCTAACAACAAGTCCACACTATGAAAGTTACGCAACATTGTCTAAGAATTGTCTCATGCCTCCCATTTCAAATGGGGGTGTCCGCCCCCGTTAGCTGAGTGGTCAGCGCGGCGGAATGCTTTGCCAAGGGGCTCAGGTTCGATTCTCGGCTGGGGCAGGAGATTTTCTCTGCTCAGGGACTAGGTGTTGTGTTGTCATCATCAATTTATCCCCATCTCCGACGCGCAAGTCGCACAATGTGGCGTCGAATATGTACTTGCCTTCGGCCGCCGAACGTCCCCGAATGGAGGACTCCCGTCCCACAGTGCCGTACGCTCATTTCCATTTTTCAATCGGGAGTCAAAGGTTCTGCGATTTTGTTGCAAAATCATGTCTATAAATGAGAAATATCCCGTAAGTGTTTATATACAAAATCACTCGATTGTCTATAGACACGGCCTAGAAACAAAAATCGATCGGTTCTGTATATTAGTGTGTACAAGGCGTTAGGTCACATATGAGCGGACACAAGGCTCCACTCAGCAGTTAGTAAGTTGGTACCTCACGACTCATCTACAGTCACCACCAAGAAAAGTCAAACTGGACAATATAAAAGTGATGTTAGTCATCGTTCACTAGATGTAGAACTGTGCCAATATTTAAACACAGATCTGTGCAATTGAAGATTGATATTAATTGTCACAACTAATTCTCACTCTCCAGTTAAGTACACTCTAAGAAAAATAAATAAAATAAAAATTAACAAAAACCCCAACGCTCCACGATGGAGTTATGCAAACTGGTCACAACATGATATTCATACAGGTATCAACGGAAGACGCAAAATTGTAAACTTTGGTCGCTGATGGGCAAATGTGTGCTGCTGGAGCGCAGTTTCACTCAGAGCTCCGGATTCATCGTTATCATCAATCCGACGTGTAACTGGTGCTTCGGTAACCACAAGGGGCATTAGTAGGCGGCTCACAGAAGGGAGCTGGGCTCACGGCACCCCTTGCACCCACTACCTTTGACCTCTGTTCTGTACACCAACAAGCCCGGTTACACTGGGCGCACATTAGATCTGGAATATCATTGCCTGGAGTATAATTGCCTTCATGCCCTGGACAGTGGTGGGATAGCAGTCTGAATGTTGCCCGGAAAATAGGAGTGATGGTCTGGGTGCCAATTCATTTCATAGTAGGTCCTCTCTGGTTGTCAGCGATATCCTATGCCCCGTTTTGTTGCGGTTCGTGTCAAGCCATCCTGCGCTTGCATTTCAGCAAGATAATGGCCGCCCGCACACGGCGAGAGTTTTTATTGCTTGTCTTCATGCTTGCCAAACCCTACCTTGTCCAGCAAGGTCATCAGTTCTCTTCCCAGTTGATAACAGGGCCTTCCAAACTGCTCGGGATTCTGACGATCTGGCTCGACAATCGGACAGTATCTGCCACAGTATCCCATAGGAGGACATCCAAAAACTGTATGGTTCAATGGAAAGTCGAGTAACTGCTTGCATAAGGGCTAGAGGAGAACAAACGTGTTGCTGAGTTGGGCCGGCCGTTGTGGCCGAGCGGTTCTAGGCGGTTCAGTCTGGAACCGCGCTACCGATACAGTCGCAGGTTCGAATCCTGCCTCGGGCATGGATGTGTGTGATGTCCTTAGGTTAGGTACGTTTAAGTAGTTCTAAGTTCTAGGGGACTAATGACCTCAGATGTTAAGTGCCATAATGCTCAGAGCCATTTGAACCATTTGTTGCTGAGTTGCTCAGTTTTCGAAGCTCTTTCTCTTGAATAGTTCACCCTTTTTTCTTAAACTGTACTCATTATGTTTGTATATGTACATCATATCTACCGATTTCCTTCTGATTCGGATAATTCTTCCGCGGGGAGTCGTTTTTTTCTTTTGTCTTAGAATGTATTATAGAACCTTTATCAATTAATCGTTGTGAATAGTTAGCAATGTGCGTTTCCATGAATTTTTGTCATATCTGTCGCCTGAAAGGTATATTACTTGCACTCAGCAACTACAAAGCTGTACAGTTACTGCTTGCAAGCAAGCTACGTCTTAACAGCGACTACTTTCGGTAGCAAGTGGTGCTCTTCCTACCACATTTATCAGCTTGACGTTAAGTGCCTTTGGTGAATACAACAGAATGACACAGAGATTTGAAAATATCAGTGTATAATTTTCGGCATGTACTGCAAATTTATGCTTCAAACATAGACACTCTGCAGACAGTGACGTAATTTCGGGAATTCGCGCCTGACACAGCCTTAAACTTTGTGACCTCCCCCCTCCCCCCCTCCTGCCATCCTCTCCATATTTCTTGTATAATCATCAAAATCCATCCTCCCATTCGTCTTCTTAATTTGCTGTATTTTAAGCATCAGTCAAGCAAAATTGTAAAGTATGTGCTTTTCATTAGTTCAAATGTTCAAATGTGTGTGACATCTTATGGGACTTAACTGCTAAAGTCATCAGTTCCTAAGCTTACACACTACTTAACCTAAATTACCCTAAGGACACACACACACACACACACACACACACACACACACACACACACACACACACACACACAACCATGCCCGAGGGAGGACTCGAACCTCCGCCGGGGCCAGCCGTACCGACCATGACTGCAGCGCCTCTGACCGCTCGGCTAATCCCGCGCGGCTTTTCATTAATTATTGAGTATTTTAGGCAAGAGAAATTTTAAGTTCGGAACTATTTAGCTGCATTTTTCGACAAGAAGCCACTGAACTACCACTTCCAAACTGATAACCAACAAACGATCCAAACTTGTAAGTTGCTTCAAACATGATTCTTAAATAATTACACGGTCCAGTCACATTAATGTCACTACTGTCTCTGTTCGATGTCAGCGTGCAATAACCGCTCACAGACGGTAGGTGGCTGCACTAACACTGGGGGCTATATAAAGCGTGTCGGGGGTGGAGAGGAAAAAGTGCAATCGTTGTCGTAAAGAGGAAACCGAGCAATTATCTGATATACAAAAGGGCTTGATCAATGCCTTTTGGCGCAACGGTGGAAGCATTTCCGAAACTTATAAGTTGGTAAACTGTTCGCGTTTCACCGTGGTTAATGTGTATCGCGTATAGTGACACGGCTCTATCTGAAACCGACACCAGGACAAATGGAACGTAGATGACTGGCATGAACGACGACTGGGGAATAGACGTGGAGCTGTTGAACAACTGACCACCCGGATGAACCAAGGGGCTACAAACGGTGTCTCCTCAACGACTGTTCAGAGACATTGCTTATGGGCCTCGGCAACAGGTCCCTGGTTCATGCACCGATGCTGACAGCTGTTCACCGACAACGAAGGCTGAAATTTGTTTGCCAATATCACAGCTGGACATCCACTGACTGTCGGCAGGCTGCGACAGGCTGCATTTTCAGATGCATCACGTTTTATGCTCTATCAGACAGAAAGCAAACACCCTGCAACAATCGTCGTGAGTGTACAGGCTGGAGGAGGGAGCTTTATGCTCTTCGGATATTTTCGTGGAATTCCCCCAGTGTTCTGATCATTCTGGAAGGCACAATGGATCAACACAAATTTGCATCTATCCTGGGGGACCACGTCCATCCTTACATGCAGTTTATCTGCCAGCAGGACAATCCAACGTGTCACTCTGTTAGCTGTGTGCGTGTGTTGTTCTAAGAGCGCCAGGACAACTTTGCCGAAATCCACTGGCTACCAGCCTTCCTCGACTTATAACGAATCGAGGGTGTGTGGGACCACATCGATTAGGCTGTTCTCGCCATTAAACGCCAACCAAAAAACCTAGCAGTACTGGAGTCGGATAGCTCCATATATCTTCCGGCACGTCTGGCAGCGTTCCGCGCTTCAAATAGTGGTTATTGAGGCTTTTCAGAGTTAGTCACTAATTATGTTCATCACGTAGATAAGAAAAAATCTGTCTTTTGCAACTCTACGTCTTTTTTTTGTTACAATCAAGTAACTTTCCAAATTAATGCTGGGCATCATTAGTGGTTTTCATTATTCCACCATTTTCGTGTATGCATGAGTTGTTCTGAAGCACTGGGAGCCCAAAGACAGGTTTCCAATTGATCGTAGGTCACAATGATAATATTCACCACACACAACCTTCTCAGTTGTGTACTGCACGTAGTTTTTTCTCTATCGAACTTCTAAATCTCAGGGGGAAACTGGTGAAATTCTCAATACTGACGTCAGCTGATGCAGGTTTCCTCCGCTTTGCGCCGAGTACTGCACTCTGGTCTCCGCCTAAGTGATCTCAGAACGGCTCCATCCGTAACCTTTTTCGGTCGTCCAGCTTTCGATTTTTTCTGGGACGCAGCCAGTTTCTCACAATTTAGTGTGTTGCTTCACCGTCATACTGCGGGCACTGCAAGGTCTGTACGGCTTCAGTCATCTGCGATAACACGGTTGCGTCCCTCACGTGATACCAGTAAGATGTCAATGCGTTTGGCTTGTGTCAAAGCTGAAAGATCTTACTTCACATGTAAGGAGGAAAAATAACTCGAGAATAAATCAAACTGTGCTCAAATGACACATAGCATTGTTTTCCTCGTGTAATTCTTATAAAAAATGGCTCTGAGCACTATGCGACTTAACTTATGAGGTCATCAATCACATAGAACTAATTAAACCTAACTAACCTAAGGACCCCCCCCCCCCCCCATGAACCATGGACCTTGCCGTTGGTGGGGAGGCTTGCGTGCCTCAGCGATACAGATGGCCGTACCGTAGGTGCAACCACAACGGAGGGGTATCTGTTGAGAGGCCAGACAAACGTGTGGTTCCTGAAAAGGGGCAGCAGCCTTTTCAATAGTTGCAGGGGCAACACTCTGGATGACTGACTGATCTGGCCTTGTAACAATAACCAAAACAGCCTTGCTGTGCTGGTACTGCGAACGGCTGAAACCAAGGGGAAACTACAGCCGTAATTTTTCCCGAGGACATGCAGCTTTACTGTATGATTAAATGATGATGGCATCCTCTTGGGTAAAATATCCCGGAGGTAAAATAGTCCCCCATTCGGATCTCCGAGCGGGGACTACTCAGGAGGACGTTGTCATCAGGAGAAAGAAAACTGGCGTTCTAAGGATCGGAGCGTGGAATGTCAGATCCCTTAATCGGGCAGGTAGGTTAGAAAATTTAAAAAGGGAAATGGATAGGTTAAAGTTGGATATAGTGGGAATTAGTGAAGTTCGGTGGCAGGAGGAACAAGACTTCTGGTAAAGTGACTACAGGGTTATAAACACACAATCAAATAGGGGTAATGCAGGAGTAGGTTTAATAATGAATAGGAAAATAGGAATGCGGGTAAGCTACTACAAACAGCATAGTGAACGCATTATTGTGGCCAAGATAGATACGAAGCCCACACCTACTACAGTAGTACAAGTTTATATGCCAACTAGCTCTGCAGATGATGAACAAATTGAAGAAATGTACGATGAAATAAAAGAAATTATTCAGATAGTGAAGGGAGACGAAAATTTAATAGTAATGGGTGACTGGAATTCGAGTGTAGGAAAAGGGAGAGAAGGAAACATAGTAGGTGAATATGGATTGGGGCTAAGAAATGAAAGAGGAAGCCGCCTAGTAGAATTTTGCACAGAGCACAGCTTAATCATAGCTAACACTTGGTTTAAGAATCATGAAAGAAGGTTGTATACGTGGAAGAACCCTGGAGATACTAAAAGGTATCAGATAGATTATATAATGGTAAGACAGAGATTTAGGAACCAGGTTTTAAGTTGTAAGACATTTCCAGGGGCAGATGTGGACTCTGACCACAATCTATTGGTTATGACCTGTAGATTAAAACTGAAGAAACTGCAAAAATGTGGGAAATTAAGGAGATGGGACCTGGATAAACTGAAAGAACCAGAGGTTGTACAGAGTTTCAGGGAGAGCATAAGGGAACAATTGACAGGAATAGGGGAAAGAAATACAGTAGAAGAAGAATGGGTAGCTCTGAGGGATGTAGTAGTGAAGGCAGCAGAGGATAAAGTAGGTACAAAGACGAGGGCTGCTAGAAATCCTTGGGTAACAGAAGAAATATTGAATTTAATTGATGAAAGGAGAAAATATAAAAATGCAGTAAATGAAGCAGGCAAAAAGGAATACAAACGTCTCAAAAAAGAGATCGAGAGGAAGTGCAAAATGGCTAAACAGGGATGGCTAGAGGACAAATGTAAGGATGTAGAAGCTTATCTCACTAGGGGTAAGATAGATACTGCCTACAGGAAAATCAAAGAGACCTTTGGAGAGAAGAGAACCAAGTGTATGAATATCAAGAGCTCACATGGCAGCCCAGTTCTAAGCAAAGAAGGGAAGGCAGAAAGGTGGAAGGAGTATATAGAAGGTTTATACAAGGGTGATGTACTTGAGGACAATATTATGGAAATGGAAGAGGATGTAGATGAAGACGAAATGGGAGATACGTTACTGCGTGAAGAGTTTGACAGAGCACTGAAAGACCTGAGTCGAAACAAGGCCCCCGGAGTAGACAACATTCCATTAGAACTACTGATGGCCTTGGGACAACCAGTCCTGAGAAAACTCTACCAGCTGGTGAGCAAGATGTATGAGACAGGCGAAATACCCTCAGACTTCAAGAAGAATATAATAATTCCAATCCCAAAGAAAGCAGGTGCTGACAGATGAAAAATTACCGAACTATCAGTTTAATAAGCCACGGCTGCAAAATACTAACGCGAATTCTTTACAGACGAATGGAAAAGCTGGTAGATGCAGACCTCGGGGACGATCAGTTTGGATTCCGTCGAAATGTTGGAACACGTGAGGCAATACTGACCTTACGACTTATCTTAGAAGAAAGATTAAGAAAAGGCAAACCTACGTTTCTAGCATTTGTAGACTTAGAGAAAGCTTTTGACAATGTTGACTGGAATACTCTTTTTCAAATTCTAAAGGGGGCAGGGATAAAATACAGGGAGCGAAAGGCTATTTATAATTTGTACAGAAACCAGATGGCAGTCATAAGAGTCGAGGGGCATGAAAGGGAAGCAGTGGTTGGGAAAGGAGTGAGACAGGGTTGTAGCCTCTCCCCGATGTTATTCAATCTGTATATTGAGCAAGCAGTAAAGGAAACAAAAGAAAAATTTGGAGTAGGTATTAAAATTCATGGAGACGAAGTAAAAACTTTGAGGTTCGCCGATGACATTGTAATTCTGTCAGAGACGGCAAAGGACTTGGAAGAGCAGTTGAACGAAATGGACAGTGTCTTGAAAGGAGGATATAAGATGAACATTAACAAAAGCAAAACGAGGATAATGGAATGTAGTCAAATTAAACCGGGTGATGCTGAGGGAATTAGATTAGGAAATGAGACACTTAAAGTAGTAAAGGAGTTTTGCTATTTAGGAAGTAAAATAACTGATGATGGTCGAAGTAGAGAGGATATAAAATGTAGACTGGCAATGGCAAGGAAAGCGTTTCTGAAGAAGAGAAATTTGTTAACATCGAATATAGATTTATGTATCAGGAAGTCGTTTCTGAAAGTATTTGTTTGGAGTGTAGCCATGTATGGAAGTGAAACATGGACGATAACTAGTTTGGACAAGAAGAGAATAGAAGCTTTTGAAATGTGGTGCTACAGAAGAATACTGAAGATAAGGTGGATAGATCACGTAACTAATGAGGAGGTATTGAATAGGATTGGGGAGAAGAGAAGTTTGTGGCACAACTTGACTATAAGAAGGGATCGGTTGGTAGGACATGTTTTGAGGCATCAAGGGATCACAAATTTAGCATTGGAGGGCAGCGTGGAGGGTAAAAATCGTAGAGGGAGACCGAGAGATGAGTACACTAAGCAGATCCAGAAGGATGTAGGTTGCAGTAGGTACTGGGAGATGAAGCAGCTTGCACAGGATAGAGTAGCATGGAGAGCTGCATCAAACCAGTCTCAGGACTGAAGACAACAACAACAACCTAAGGACATCACATACATCCATGCCCGAGGCAGGATTCGAACCTGCGACCGTAGCGGTCGCTCGGTTCCAGACTGCAGTGCCTAGAACCGCACGGTCACTCCGGCCGGCTGTAATTCTTATAGTACGTGTAATATGCCACATGACTCCTACTCACTTAGGCATTTGATGCCTTCTAAAATAGCCATCAAGTTGGTAACACAGCCTCACAGGCATTTCCCCTACTCCAACTCATACCGGTACCGTTTCTTTTTTGTCATTAGCCATAACTCTTGTTTGATGCGGTCTGCCGAAAATAGCTCTCCGGAGACTCTCTCTTCGAGTGTCAGTAGTGCCTCTAATGCAATGGAAGTTAACCTCTGATGCCTTAATGCATATCCTGTCAACCTGTCTCTTCTCATTGTCACTATTTTCCGTAAGTTTCATTCAATATCGATGGCGTGGAGAACCTACTCACTCCTTATCAGTCCAGCACAACGTCTCAAACAGTTAGATCCTTTTATTTTTAGTTTACAGTAGTCCATGATTGACTACAATACAATTCTGTCTTCCAAACATACTTTGTCATAAATTTCACTCTAAGACCTACGTTTGATACCGGAAAACTTCATTTGACCAGTAATGCCTTTTTGGTCTATGGTAGCCAACTTGTTTTCCCTCCTTGCTTATTTAATGTGTCATTTTGCTTCAAAGGTAACATAGTCCTTTTTCTATTTCGTGGTCACCAATACTGACGTCACCTTTATTGCTAATCTGATTTCCGATACATCTCATTTCTTTCATCTTTTTTCGGCTTACCCTCAAACTATATTCTATACTCACTAGACTGCTCATTCCATTCAACAGTTCCTGTAATTCGTCTTCACTTTCTCTGAAGATAACACTTTCATTAGAGAATCTTATCTTCGATATCCTTTCACCTCGAATTTTAATCGCACTCTTGAACCTTTGTTTTATTTCCCTCTTTGATTGATGTATAGACTGATCAGCAGGGTAAAAGATTTCATTTCTGCCTTACACCCATTCTAATCCAGGAACTCAATTTCTGGTCTTCCATCCATATTGTCCCCTCTCGATTTTTGTAAGTATTGTCTACTACTCGCCTGTCATACTAACTTAAAGTGCCTCTTTATCCTACAGTCTTAGAAGAGTAGTTCCACATCCATGGACAAACTTGTACAAATATCCGTTTTCTTGTGCAGCGATCGAATGGCCGAAGGAGCCTGTAGTATCTGTTTCACAAAAAACCATGGTTCTATTGCGTTTCATGATGCTTTCCTCGCGGAACGAATTTTCCTTCATCTTTCAGGTGTGCGTATGGGATATTATTAATTATTGTTTCGATATCTCGCTTAAAATCTTACAAATCATTCTAAGGTAAGCCGCTTGCAAGATCTTAAAATCACTTTACACAATGCGTCGGAGGTAACTCTGTTGGTAACAAAAACGTTAGTCACAGGTCTACGGCTGACGCTCTTGTTACCATGCAGGTGCTAACATCATTTATGGCCGTCATTCAAACGAAGTGCTTGATCGCTGTCCTGTGCCACACCTCTCGTTATGTGCGATACTTTGTCAGCTTTCCAGTTCGGAAATAGTTAGGAAATTAAGTGTTTTGAGATCCACAGTGTTAACACTGTGGCGACATCAAATTTCAGGCATTACCTCTCACCACGGATATGCAGCGACCGATGCCCTTCACTTGACGAGCGAGAGCATCGCCGTTTTCGTAGACTTGTCGCTGCTAACAGGAAAGCAATACTGCGTGATATAAACGCTGATATCAATGTTGGTGCTATGGCAAACGTATCTGTTAGGACTGAGCGGCGAAATTTGGTGTTAATGGCCTATGGCAGCAGAAAACCGACGCGAGTGGCTTTTCTAATAGCAGAACATCGCGTGCAGCATCTCTCCTGGGCTCATGACCCCATTAGTTGGATCCTAGGAGACTGGAAAACTGTGACCTTGAAAAATGAGTCCCGGTATCAGTTGATAAGAGCTGATCATAGACCACCACGAAGCCACGGACTCAAGATGTCAACAGGGCACAGTGCAAGGTGGTGGTGATTCCATAATGGTGTGGGCTGTGTTTGCATGGAATAGACTGGGTCTCGGATCCAACTGAACCGACTATTGACTGAAAATGGTTATGTTCGTTAGCCAGGAGACCATTTGGAGCTATTCTTGGATTTCATGTTCCCAAACAACGATGCAGTTTTTATGGATGACAATGCGCCATGTCACTGACCACAGTTGTTTGCGACTCGTTTGAACGACATTCTGGGCAGTTAGAGCGAATGATTTGGTGAGTCACATCACCCGATGTGAATCTCATCGGACATTTACAAAACAAAATCGAGAAATCTGTTCGCGCACAAACTTCTGCATCACCATCAGTTCCGCTACTATAGACTGCTATAGTGACACACAGGTAAATATTTCCGCAGAGGACTTCTAGGACTTCCACCGACTTGTTGAGTCCCTATCACGTCGCGTTGCTACACTACGCCGGGAAAAAGAAGGTCCAATATCTTGTTAGGAGGTACCCCATGACTTTTGTCACCACAGCGTATACCACTGTGTCGTCTCCAACTATTCTTTGGAAGTTATTCGGTTTTGTGGCCCTGCTGATGGTTGTCTTGAAGTATTTTGTTGATTTCTGCCTCTTCATCTTTTCCTTTATGTTCTCGAACCACTTCTGCATCGTGCTGTCCAAGGAAGACTAGACATTGGCTACATTTCTTGTGCCGTCCCAACTTTTCTCTTTAGCAGCTCTATCAAATTCCTTCGGTCATCTCATAGAGTCCTGGCAGGCGTCACTTCCCCAAATCGTGTATGGAAAATTCTGAGATGGTTCCAATGGAAGAGCACAGCCGTTTGTCTTCCCCATCCCTTCCTAATCCTAGTTTGTGATCCATCTATAACGACTTCGTCGTCGACAGGACGTTTAACCTTCATCGTTCTTCTAATGCTTCTTTTGCCAGCATCTCCACATAACACTGCCAGCTACCTGATGTTCACTCCTTGACATAAAACCTGGCCGAGTGCCTCCCGCCTAGGGTCTAAGTCGACGCCGATCGTGACATAGGACAGATAAGCAGGACACACTGATAATTCTCGAAATCCAGCCGTCCTGCCAACTGTAGGCTGCGTCTGTTCCTGGAGGAACTCTTGCATTATGTTCGACGTGTTATGCTACATCTTCTCCCGTGGTCTAGAAGTAAAGAACACATCGTTTGAATGTAAGGCTCCACAGTTGAAAACCGCTCGTTTCCTAGATTTTTGTAGCTCCTTTCGCCTTAATGCTTTAGTCCTGAGTGTATTTCACTTTATGACACACCGGTACTAATAGTTCAGTTCAGTAACATTTATGTAACTGGTTTTTTGGTGGGCTGACTGTAAAATCTGCACGCATCGGATTTCTTCAGGATCCATTTACTGGCAAGCGGCAGCTGCTGCTGTGCAGAGCTGTCCTCCCTCACCCTGTGTTGGAAGCATGAACTACCGCTCATCGGTTTGAAGAGTCTAAAATGCTTTACTGTTACTGAATGGTTCTCCACACAAAAAGGTCTATCATTTGCATATGACTCTCGATAGCATCGGTGGCAGATGTGCCGTTTTTGTATGATCAGCGTCGTATTACACGAATATGCAAGACATGAGTATGGCTCAAAATTAATTTTATAGCTTGTGATCCAATCAGAAAACCTCACTACTTTATTTGACGTTGTTTTTAACGCTTTCTTTCTCGGTTCTTTTACTTTTAGAAAAGGTTATTCATCCAATTTTTTCTTCGGAATTCGCATGTTTTTCTCAAGCTATAGTGAGTAACCCTGGCGTAATCAGTTTTGCTGTCGTTGTTTAATTTCTTACGTTAAATGTATGCGATAATCTATGTGAATGCCTAGCAGTATATGCCCTTCAGCAATCCAGGTACACTGCACATTTTGAGGTCCTCATATGATTTCATGGAAACCTTAATGCTGATCGAACGTCATATTCAAGGTATTGAATTACATTTAAGCCAACAAAACTGTTCGTTTTTGAAACTACTCAGTGCCGAAGGAAGTTTCTAACACTGTGTCAGCAAACAGCTACGGGGCTGCTTAACTGCTATTACACAGATTTAGCACAGAGGGATTAAATTCGTTTCAAAACTATTGCCTTGACATGTGTGTCCTAAGTAATGAACAAAACTCAAATTCGTGTCTTTGACAATCGAGTCGAAGTTCTTCAGAGTTCCGTATAGTGCAGAAGCTTGGTATTCACAAAGCAGACTTCTATGACCGTTAACAAAACTCACTGAGTTGAACTTGTGAGAAGGCCTAAGATTAGATTAGATTAGTACTTGTTCCATAGATCATGGATATGACACTTCGCAATGATGTCGGACTTGTCAGGTGCAACGTGTCATGGTTTTCCTTCAGATTTTGTTACAGAACTTCTTCTGACAATTTGCGGCTTGTAATATTTCTGGCTTAGTCAGCCATCAGATTAGGCTCCAAGATGCTGCTCCCACAGCAGTGGAGATGCAAGAAGTATATAGATGACGAAATGTGGTGTGAGGTATCTGTCACAGATACCATTCCCGTGAGAAAGACCGCCTGCATAATGCTACTGCTCTGTGATTGGCTGCTGTGTTCGGAACAAGGGCGCCAAAACGTTAGAGTATAGTTATTATTATTAGTTAAACTACTCATTGGAATGACTTCACTTTTTAATATAAGCATCTCTCAACAGCTGATTATCAATCAGTCACTTTAGAATTGCTAAAAAGAATTTAAATCAAAAACAAAAGACTGACGACACTGCAGACGAAGCACTTCGGAAGCGTTCGTGTCACGCCTTTTCTGGTATGGCGCGCGAAGTGTTTCGGGCTGTTCGTCACTATGGATTAGGCAGTCGAAATGAACAGACCTGTTGTCTGCCGTAGGATGGGTTTCCAATTTTTATTTAAGTTCCTGTTTGTCACTCTGGATTAGGCAGTCGAGATGTACAGTCATGTTGTCTGTGGCAGGATGTATTTACCAGTATTCAGTATTAAAAGATTCCTTCCGGTAGTCATGAGGCACAGACAAGTGCTACAAATAGTGTAAAGATACATTTTCGTAAACATTGTTTGACCATGTACTTTGCTGTATCAGAAGGCGTTGTATTGAGATCATGTAATCTTCTCGTATGGCTATATTAAAATACGCGAGTGGCATCCCAAAGAAGTGATACATTATTTCAGAATAGAACCTCGCTAAAAGTAAGTTTCAGCCACAAGATAGAGAACCTACGACCTTCGTGCTGTTTTCTGCGCTGGGGACATCAACTTGAAGATAGCAGGTTAGTGAACTATAACAGAACCTTCGTATTCCACACAGTGCAGTGGAAACAGCTAGGCGCCTCACGTGTACTGCATGCACAGAACAAATGTGCTCAGTGACACGTCATCTGCAGTAATGCAGAGGAGGTAAAGGAGGATGATCGTTATTAACACCAACAATCAATTCATTCTTCCTTTCTTGCTGTAGGCTCCATTAAACAAAACGGAAAATAAGAACCTAGAGTGCACTCGCCTGCACTGCGATTAGAACTGAAAACTTAAGCCGCACGTGCATCACAGGGTGTGTGTAGAACCACTTTTTTTTCAGAAACGATTGTCTGTACCTGTCTCTCAAGATATGCTTTCATGCACTTGGTACGCATGATAGTTGATACGTGATAAATCTGTGTTTAGCAACGTGAATCAGATACGTTTTCCATGAAAAATGTAGCGGAAATCATGTCAATGCGGCGAGATTTCGCATGGTGCGAGAAATAGTTATTTTTGCCTGTTTCTATGACATGCTTCACCCAGCTGATCCTAAGAACGCTTACGAATAGATGATCAGTTAAAATTACGCAATAATATATTGTAGGCGTAGTTTTGTTCTGTGAATCACGATGAAAGTAACTGTAAATACGTTACATATACCTATTTGATAATTAATCACACCTCAGATGTTTTACTTCAAACAATGGCAAAGCACAGTATTCCGATTATCAGAGTATTACCAGATACACGAAAAAAAGCCACAACCAAGAATCGAACACTTACCAGCAGTTGGGTGGTCTAATGCTTTGGCTGCATATTTTACCTTTGTCTTTCGAGGTCAAGTGCCCCACCGACTTTCTTTCTTTCCAGGATGTGTTAACTGAGATGAAAAAAAATTTGCATGTAGCAGGATGCGAACCTACATTCTGCAACTCCGCAAACCACGGCATTATAATTACGCTCTTTTCTTCTCTTTAGACAAAAAATAAATCTCATCTTTCAATGAAATAAGACACAGCAGACAAAAAAAAGCTCTACAACCATGAACGTGAACAAGCATTACCACAAAAGCAGAACGGGAGAGTGGGAAAAGATCCCAAGGCAACACAGTGCTGTAAATTTAAGCCATCGAACCCTCTTGAGGCTAAAAACATGAGACAGAATATTAGCAGATTAAGGATAATAACGCTGCATCCGCTGTCATTTACAGTGAGAGGTAACCATGTATTGCTAAAAGGTCGGGATTGTTTTCGCCTTCCACTTTACAGTGAACGTAATGGATTAAGAGCCGTATAATTGTTTTGGTTTTCGCCCGCGAATCCATCAATTGAGTATAGTCAGTTGCTTCTAATTCAGTTTTATCGACCACAAGAGATAAGCCTATGTTGTTAGGTATCAAACTGGAGGCAACTGTTGCACTGGTCTGTTGCACTGGTCTGTTGCACTTTGACCAATATGAAAAAGACGTTCATAGGTTGGTACCCCAGATTGTCAGCGATCTTGTACCACGACGATGCCACGTCCAATAGTAGAATAGGTAGGCTTTAATGCATCTTCCAAGAAGTCGTCGGCGACGCTCGTTCACCGTGAGAGGCAAACGAGACCTCCCCAGCAACGAAATAAGTCTGGTGCCGAGATGTGTCGTCGCAAACTTTCAGTAGTTATTCGGCTAGGTGGACCTGCTGTTGGCTCTCTCGTAGGACCTGACAGTGATATAAAATTCCCATGTATGTTTCAATTTGGTACTCATATGACCCCATAATTTCATGTCGTAAGCGCTGTCATCACGGGAGGCGGAATAATTTGTAGACTTAATACATTTTACACAAACCATAATTATGTAAGTTTCAAATTGTTTGAAGTAATGTTAGGAAGCGACTCTTATCCTCGAGAATCGTCCCTTGTCTTTTATCCGTAACTAATCTCCAACTGAGCAGAGTCATCTTCATCAGGCAACGATCATTGATGACATCTAACGATTTAATGCGATCAACCACCATAGCCACCGGGATAAAAGCGTCTGGAAGGCCCAGCAAATTCAAAGTACTGCTTTTCCTTTCATTAACGCAGGCTCCGCAGAGATAACATAAAGCATCATAGGTTTCATTGAGCAAGGGAAATTCATCTGAAACACAAATTAAGACTATGACATCGTCAGCATACATCCCCACTGAAAACTGCTCTCCTAATGCCGTCCGGCCACGTAGCTGACCAGCGATACGGCTCCAGAAATTAGACACTAACATGAAGAGAGGGGGTTCCCTTGAGGGACACCCCGGCGGGTGGTTACTTCGTTTGGATGTCAGTAAAAGAACTGAGCAACACTCGACACTCTTCATCTTCAAATCTGTCAGCTTTCAATATCCTCAACAAGAAAGTGTGACATACTCGGCCAAACGCCTCATTAAAGTAAATAAAAAGTATGACCCCAGTTGTTCGCAATCTGTTTAAGAACATTTTGCACAATTCTAGTGAATGATTTGGCAACCCAGATCCTTCCCCCCCCCCCCCCCCCCCCTCAATATGAATCCCATCGAACATTTATAAGACGAAATCGAGAAGTTAGTTCGTGCACAGACTCCTGCACCGGGATCACTTCCTATATTATGGACTCCTATAGAGGCAACACGGCTCAATATTTCTGCAGGCGATTTCCAACAACAACGTGAGTCCATGACACGTTGAGCGGCTGCCCTACGAAGGGCAAAAGGAGGTCCGACAATTTATTAGGAGGTATCCCATGACTTGTCACCTCAGTGTATACCAGTGTGCCGTTCCCAACTGCTCTTCAGTAGTTTTGGACCTGCTGCTGGTTCTCTCGAAGCATTTTCTTCATTTCTGCATCACCTTTTCCTTTTTTCTCTCAAACCACTTCTGCACTGTGCCGTCCAAGGAAGACTAAACGTTTGCGAGATATCACATGTAGTCTCAACTGTTCCGTTTAGCGTCTCGATTCAATTCCTTGAGTCATTTCATCTGATCCCAGCAAGCGTCATTTCCCTAAGTCGTTTATGGCAGAAGCGGTGGCAGGCACCGACATAACATCTCGGCATTTTACATCAGAGATTAGGATCGTGCGACCAGGAACACAAATTTGCTAAATTGCAAGGATTTTCTTAAGCATGACCGACAGAAGGCTATTTATAGCCCTCGCAACAATTTCGTGATCAAATTTAAGGAGCGTTATTGGGAGGAATTTGTCAATTTTTATTGAAAATGAAATGCCTCCTGCTGTACTTAAGATTTCATATTTATTTGGCTACTAGTTTCGGCGTTGCGTAAACGCCATCTTCAGGCCCTATATTACACACCACACATAAAACAAACAATATGAGACATCAGTAGTCTGTGAGCTATTGTACAAAATAAATATATTATAAACATATTATATAAAGGATGACTTCATTAAAAGTAGTTACATTTCTTTCATTTTCATTAAGATGCAATTTATCTTGACATTAGCAATTTATACGGTACAAACAAGTACAACTGAGGTTATACATAAGACGGTTATTTCCATTACAGATCAATACCAGACATTTGAATAAAATGGGGGTATATATAAGTCTAGGTGACAAACCGTTACTCTTAGAGATAATGTAGGCATGAAACAGTACTAAAATTGTGTGAAAAGTGAATAATAATACCCTAAACCCTTCTTTGTGTGCACAATTTAACTAACAGGAAGGAAAATATGCATTGCCAATCTGACATATGTAAGGTATGATTCCATTGTTTATATATAGTGAAACGTGGAAAGGGTGGAAAGGACTTACTTTTGCATAACACTGTATCGTCATCATTATAATGTAACAAAGTAAAATAGGTTACTTAAACAACATTATTCATAGCGATACGGAACACACGTGAGGAAGAATGGTATGGATCCCAGTTAATATATTAAAAGGTAGTCAATGGTGTGAAATAAATACACATGAGTCAATTCATGAATCTGCTCATTCCAACAAGAGAAATGTAAGCTAACATGCCACCAAAATGTACCATTTCAATGTCGGTACCTCATTTATGGCCTGGGTTACGGCCAAACAAAAATGAAATCTGAAGTACATCTGGAGGAGTTTCATTTTCAATAAAAATTATACCAGCTGATGTCCCACAATCATCCAATTTAAATATGGATGTACGAAGAATTTGTCATTGTCTGAAGGTCCAGATGTTTTCGCGATTAAGACTATCTCAACCACCTTTAAAAATGCAAGAATCGTCACCCCCTCCTCACCTCCCAACCACCAGTGACGTTATTGTGCCACTGTGATTAACACGACAATGAATAATAAAACAAAAAATCACAGATGTCATCTCGCTGAAAGTCACCTGAATATTCGGCGTTTAATGAGGGAGTGTCTAGACAATCACGAGAAGACGTTGAAATCATTAGACAACATAGTATCAAACGCAGGAGCTGCATAAAGGTCAGAAAAATATTGGTGTATCGCACTGGGTATGTCATGTCGTGACATCATCACGTACCCATCTTTGTAAAAGTGGTGATACAGAAGCGTTTACAACGCGCTGGAAATCGAGTAAGATAATATAAGGAGGTAAACTCATCTTGAAGCAGGGAGCGTGGTTTTGAGCGCATGCCAAACCCTTACATTAGCTGCCGTTTTAGCTGAAGCAGTTTTGCTTTTAAGCACAGAACGTCTGTAATCCGCAGGGGAGCTCGCCGACCGCTATCGTAGGGATCGTGTAAAACGGCACAATAAGATCCGTTGGTCTTCCGGATTTCCCTCGCCCTTGCAGAACTGAATCGCATTAACGCCGTTCGAAGTCTATTTTGCATTCTGTAGCCACCACGCTATAATTAGGAATATTATCCCTTGGAACGAAGACTGTGATCCCTTGGAACAAAGACTGCGAGAGAAGGATCCTCTAAGTATATTTAGCATCCAAGAGGAACACCGAATTCACCACTGGTCGCACGTGATTGAAGGTGACACTACGGCACAGTGATCAGTGAAACTGGTGCATATAACATTATTAGTTTAGTTGCCCACATAATGAATCAGAAATAATAATAGCGACCAAGCCTGCTGCTAGAGGCAGTGGTAAAGCATGTTTATACTTGACAAGCATAGTATATTTGCAGACCCACACATCACGTATTTGTAAAGAACTCACTAAATCGTTAAGTTGTAACCTGAAATGGTATTCAGGTATCTATTATTTATCGGTAAGCCCTCCTACGAAACAACGTAGTTCCAGTAGAAAGTTCAGACAAAACACTAAAAATATCGTAAGTAAATTATTTGAACAATACTTCTTGCAAAAACACGACATCGGCACTTGAATCGTACATAAATTGGCTTAACGCTGAAAAACAGAGTTCGGAACTGTTTCTGTTTACAGTCGGAATAATAAAAGCACATGCTTTCGTCCGTTATCTATAGGAACAAAAGTTGTGTGGCAAGGGCCTCCTGCCGGGTAGACTGTTCGCCGCGTGCAAGTCTTTCGATATGACGCCACTTCGGTGACTTGCGCGTCGATGGGGAAGAAATGATGATGATGAAGACAACACAACACTCAGTCCCTGAGCGGAGAAAATTTCCGACCCAGCTGAGAATCGAACCCGGACCCTTTGGATTGACATTCTGTCGCGCTGACCACTTTTTTTAAATCTCATTTTGTTCTATATAGTTCATTGAATTTGTTCGTGGCTGATGTCCGAGGACACTCGTTCAGGTTGTTTGTTGATCCGTTCACTCAGTTTTTTATTACAGAGAGTAGCTAAACCCTCTGACCGAACACGCTGAGCTACCTTTCCGACACCACTCAGATACCGGGGACGGACTGGAACAAACGTTGACAGCAATGATGCGCACCGAAATTCTTGGTGGAGTCCATGAACGAGTCGGAGGGTAAGGGGCTTTTGCACACCGCCTTCAGATTCTTCAGTCCAAGTCCAAGTTACAAATTTTCACTTTATTTATTTCGGGACGGGACTCATTTTCAAATTGTCATAACGTAGTCGAAAATGGCATTTCCGAACATATCAAAAATGTGCAGTGAACATTAGTTTTGTTACTTGTATGTTCGAACAACACTCAGGTTTTACGGAGATGCTTCGCGAACACAAATAGGAATCCCCGCAGGGAACGGGACTTCTCTTCGAAGAACTCTACTGAGAAAATTTAGAGGATCGGCGTTTGAAGCTGACTGCAGAACGATTCTGCTGCCTGCAAAATGGATTGCGCGTAAGGACCACGAAGATAAATCAGAGAAATTAGGGCTCGTACGAAGGCATATAGATAGTTGTTTTCACCCTATTCTACACTCCTAGAAATTGAAATAAGAACACCGTGAATTCATTGTCCCAGGAAGGGGAAACTTTATTGACACATTCCTGGGGTCAGATACATCACATGATCACACTGACAGAACCACAGGCACATAGACACAGGCAACAGAGCATGCACAATGTCGGCATTAGTACAGTGTATATCCACCTTTCGCAGCAATGCAGGCTGCTATTCTCCCATGGAGACGATCGTAGAGATGCTGGATGTAGTCCTGTGGAACGGCTTGCCATGCCATTTCCACCTGGCGCCTCAGTTGGACCAGCGTTCGTGCTGGACGTGCAGACTGCGAGAGACGACGCTTCATCCAGTCCCAAACATGCTCAATGGGGGACAGATCCGGAGATCTTGCTGGCCAGGGTAGTTGACTTACACCTTCTAGAGCACGTTGGGTGGCATGGGATACATGCGGACGTGCATTGTCCTGTTGGAACAGCAAGTTCCCGTGCCGGTCTAGGAATGGTAGAACGATGGGTTCGATGACGGTTTGGATGTACCGTGCACTATTCAGTGTCCCCTCGACGATCACCAGAGGTGTACGGCCAGTGTAGGAGATCGCTCCCCACATCATGATGCCGGGTGTTGGCCCTGTGTGCCTCGGTCGTATGCAGTCCTGATTGTGGCGCTCACCTGCACGGCGCCAAACACGCATACGACCATCATTGGCACCAAGGCAGAAGCGACTCTCATCGCTGAAGACGACACGTCTCCATTCGTCCCTCCATTCACGCCTGTCGCGACGCCACTGGAGGCGGGCTGCACGATGTTGGGGCGTGAGCGGAAGACGGCCTAACGGTGTGCGGGACCGTAGCCCAGCTTCATGGAGACGGTTGCGAATGGTCCTCGCCGAAACCCCAGGAGCAACAGTGTCCCTAATTTGCTGGGAAGTGGCAGTGCGGTCCCCTACGGCACTGCGTAGGATCCTACGGTCTTGGTGTGCACCCGTGCGTCGCTGCGGTCCGGTCCCAGGTCGACGGGCACGTGCACCTTCCGCCGACCACTGGCGACAACATCGATGTACTGTGGAGACCTCACGCCCCACGTGTTGAGCAATTTGGCGGTATGTCCACCCGGTCTCCCACATGCCCACTATATGCCCTCGCTCAAAGTCCGTCGACTGCACATACGGTTCACGTCCACGCTGTCGCGGCATGCTACCAGTGTTAAAGACTGCGATGGAGCTCCGTATGCCACGGCAAACTGGCTGACACTGACGGCGGCGGTGCACAAATGCTGCGCAGCTAGCGCCATTCGACGGCCAACACCGCGGTTCCTGGTGTGTCCGCTGTGTCGTGCGTGTGGTCATTGCTTGTACAACCCTCTCGCAGTGTCCGCAGCAAGTATGGTGGGTCTGACACACCGGTGTTTATGTGTTCTTTTTTCCATTTCCGGGAGTGTATTTGCGAGTGAAACAGGGAAAGATGTGATTAGTAGAAGACAGGGTAGCCTCCACCACGCAACGTACAGTGGTTTGCGGAGTCTCGATCTAGATGTAGACGTAGACGTACATTTACAGGCATTGTTGAAGACTTCTGGCTGTGTCACCGGCTACTTTGCTACTGGGATTCCCCCTCTTCCACTCCCCCCCCTCCCCTCTATTGTCTTGAAAACGAGAAGTCGAGGTAAAGGTGCGCGTTCTGCATGGCGAAACATCCAACATTTCATTCTCCTAGATTCACTTGTCATGTGCATCGGTACCACATACAGGCAGGAAAGCTCTTGCAAGTGAAACAATAGCAATGTACAAGGTGCATTCAAGTTCTAAGGCCTCCGATTGTTTTTTCTCCGGACTGGAAAGAGATAGAAACATGCGCATTGTTTTAAAATGAGGCCGCGTTCATTGTCAATATGTCCCAGAGATGGCAGCACCATACGGCAGATGTAATTTTACTACCAGCAGCGAGAATGAGAACTGTATTAAATACTTAAAATGGCGACGTTTTCCTTACTTGAACAGCGTGCAATCATTCGTTTTCTGAATTTGCGTGGTGTGAAACCAATTGAAATTCATCGGCAGTTGAAGGAGACATGTGGTGATGGAGTTATGGATGTGTTGAAAGTGCGTTCGTGGGTGCGACAATTTAATGAAGGCAGAACATCGTGTGACAACAAACCGAAACAACTTCGGGCTCGCACAAGCCTGTCTGACGACATGATCGACAAAGGGGAGAGAATTGTTTTGGAGGATCGCCGAATGACTGTTGATGAGATCGCCTCCAGAGTTGGCATTTCTGTGGGTTCTGTGCACACAATCCTGCATGACGACCCGAAAATGCGAAAAATGTCATCCAAGTGGGTGCCACGAATGCTGACGTACGACCACATGGCTGCCCATGTGGCATGTTGCCAAGCAATGTTGACGCGCAACGACAGCATGAATGGGACTTTCTTTTCGTCGTTTGTGACAATGGATGAGACGTGGATGCCATTTTTCAATCCAGAAACAAAGCGCCAGTCAGCTCAATGGTAGGACACAGATTCACCGCCACCAAAAAAATTTCGGGTAACCGCCAGTGCTGAAAAAATGATGGTGTCCATGTTCTGGGACAGCGAGGACGTAATCCTTACCCATTGCGTTCCAAAGGGCACTACGGTAACATGTACATCCTACGAAAATGTTTTGAAGAACAAATTCCTTCCTGCACTGCAACAAAAACGTCCAGGAAGGGCTGCGCGTGTGCTGTTTCACCAAGACAACGCACGCGCACATCCAGCTAATGTTACGCAACAGTTTCTTCGTGATAACAACTTTGAAGTGATTCCTCATGCTCCCTACTCACCTGACCTGGCTCCTAGTGACTTTTGGCTTTTTCCAACAATGAAAGACACTCTCCGTGACCGCAGATTCACCAGCCATGCTGCTATTGCCTCAGCGATTTTCCAGTGGTCAAAACAGACTCCTAAAGAAGCCTTCGACGCTGCCATGGAATCATGGTGTCAGCGTTGTGAAAAATGTGTACGTGTGCAGGGCGATTACGTCGAGAAGTAACGCCAGTTTCATCGATTTCGGGTGAGTAGATAATTAGAAAAAAAAATCGGAGGCCTTAGAACTTGAATGCACCTCGTATATAGTAACAATAGCAAACAAATAACGAGTAAGGTTTATTTCGTTACAGGAGGAAGATGGCGATTAAAAATAAAAATATAAAAAAATAAGTTAATCGTTCAGATGGCACTATGCAAATGTTTTCACAGAATTTTGAAATTAAATTCCATGCTGGCTATTTGCGGAAAAAAAAACCTGAAGGGATATGCATTATTGGTCCAACAAGATTTGAAACAATAATTATCCATACTTTAGATCACGAGATGGGAAGGGCGTTACGGAGAAAACATGACACTGCTTCGTTTAGTTTCTGCCATTACTCTGGTGGTGGTTAATGCAGACATTTCACAATATGAAATATGAAACTAGTTTAAATTTAAGTATGGAATGACGTTCCTAGTGTTAAAAAAATACGTTTACGATCTCGTTGTCATGTAAGAAACGACATTTTTGGAATCAAACAAGTTTACTTTACTTACCCAGTGTGAAATGTGGGAATTATTCGGAATGTTTCATCAAACTGACAAGAAAAGTAAAGCAAATTTAGCATGATCAGCCAATCCCATACCCACAAATCACTGTTATGAGGCATTGTATAGTAACAAGAAAAATGCGCTTCCATAGCTGGAGTCGTGCATGATCGGACCGGACATCAAGTGTAGCAAATTCTCTGTCAAGCACTGCGCATGAAATGCAAATGATAGAATTTTTGTGCAGCATCAATCAGCGAGACCAAAGCGTTTTATTCTCTCAAAAGCGATAATCAGTAGTTGACGCTTTCGACACGGGAGCGCAGATCCGCCACGGCAGCCGCTGCCGCTTGCTAGCAATTGGATCCTGGAAAGGTGTACAATGTTCAAAGGCAGGCAATCTGCAAAGAAATAAGCCAGCAGGTGGGTCGTGGAGGGGCACACGACGTTCAAAGGCAGACAGTCTGCGAAGAAACCAGTCGCATAAATCTTACTGGACGAAACTGTTATTGCTACTGTGTCAGAAAGCTACCTGTACTACCATTACAGTCAGGACTTCAGCGGTCACACGAAAGGCGCTACAAAAATGTAGGCAACATGCTGTTT
This sequence comes from Schistocerca gregaria, assembly GCF_023897955.1. Taxonomy (NCBI): domain Eukaryota; kingdom Metazoa; phylum Arthropoda; class Insecta; order Orthoptera; family Acrididae; genus Schistocerca; species Schistocerca gregaria. The sequence goes on along the minus strand of NC_064920.1, from coordinate 970,189,549 downwards.
CGACTGCGAAACATCAGATGATGTGATGTTTATTGCTAGACCACAGGCATGGACATAGCATAATAAGACAAGAGTTCCTCCAGGAGCTGTTGCAGCTTACAATGTTGCCAGATTGTGAAGGCAGCCGGAATTCGAAAATTATTAGTTTGTCCAGGTCTTGTCTCACACTGCCACCGGCGTGGACTTTTCTGTGGCGGCTGGCCGCCGGCCAGGTTTTATGACAAAGGTTGTATACGGAACCACCCACGCTTTTGTATCGATTGATACCAAAGAACACTGTACTGTATTTCCTGGGGTGGTCATGAATTTGAAACTTATAAGTGCCATGTGGTGATAGTTATTGTATGAAGTGCTGGCGCGGTGCTCCAAAGAGTAATCAAATGCATTGTGTTGCAATATACTTCATGGACATTAGAGATTTTGTGTCTGAATTCTCTATTCTTTTGTCATCTTCTACTGTTATTGGACTTGAAGAGAAAAGAACGATTGTCTGAAGTTCATCTTGCTGTAATTGTCTATGTAAGTTGGAGAAGAAAAAAAAATGTAGTTGTCCATAACTTAAGATTTGTGTACAGTATTCAATAATGTGTATTCTTCAACAAAATGGTTCAAATAGCTCTGAGCACTATGGGACTTAACATCGATGGTCATCAGTCCCCTAGAACTTAGAACTATTTAAACCTGACTAACCTAAGGACATCACACAACACCCAGTAATGACGAGGCAGAGAAAATCCCTGACCCCGCCGGAAATCGAACCCGGGAACCCGTATTCTTCAACCTTGCTTTTTCCTGAGCAGACGTGGCTTTAACGGAATATTGACCATTGTTAGGCAGCATACTAGAAAATAATTGATAATTTTCTTTCAGCTCATCTTCGAGACGTGCCGCCGGTTAGGACACTAAACTTCCTTTCAGATTCCACGAGCTATGCAGCCGCTGTGAATAATTTAATATATTTCATTTTCAGATATTCTCCACACATGCCGCCGGTTAGTAGAACTAAACTTTCTTTCAGATTCCACGAGCTATGCACCCACTATGAATAATTTAATATATTTCATTCTCAGGTTTTCTCAATGATGCGAGATAATACCGCAGGCAGAAAGGCCTGGTCACAGGATTCTCTTTCTAGTATAAGATTTCATCTGCAAAATTTTGGGATTGTTATCTTATATTGGTATTCAAGACGAAACCACGATCTTAAGTTATGGGTTGCATTACTTCTCATTGAACTGACATACGAGATATTATCGGGTGCTATAAGCACATGAGTTTTAACTATACTTTGGATATACGTACGTTGGGCAATATCTGTGTTTATCCCGAGAGAGACAATTAATTATTTATAATCCCGTAACCACCCTGAGTAATGAGCTAGTTTGCTGATTGCTGATTTGCGTCCGGCTAAACTAAAATATATTACACTGTTCATAGTATTATCAATTTCTCTTTTGTTTTGACGTCACTTTATTATCAGCTATCAAAGCAGATGAATAAATTTAAAGTTTTTTGAAATTACATTAGAACACGGAAAATAGGAGGACTGAACTGTCTGTGGTCGTGTTGTCGCCAGTGGAGGTTGCAACGTTAACGTAGCCTTATTAGACCCTCGGCTATGTCGATGTCGAAGATACCGAGCTTCTCGACTGAACTATGTTATGAACTGAAATGAGCGTGTTGCATTGTTGGCCGGAAGGCACCATCTGAGGCAGTTCGGCCGCCGAGTGCAAGTCATATTTCAGTCGACGTCACATTGGGCGACTTGCGTGCCGGTGATGACGATGAAATGATATGACGACAACACAGCACCTAGTCCACGAGCGGAGAACGTCTCCAACCTGGGGTGTCGAACCGGGGCCCGCTGCATCAGAGGCAAGCACGTTACCACTCAGCTAAGCAGGCGGACACTAGGCCACGTATAATCCGGTTTCAAATGCAAGTTACGTCAGCAAGGTGGTGTACAAGAACTAATACTTTCGAATAAAAACATGTTTACTGATCTCACACTAAAGGACACACAGGACTAAACAGTCTGTCTCAGCAGCAAGTGCTCCTATTTGTATATAGAATTTTCAAGTAAATTACAGCATTCCAGAAATAAGTAAATCTCAGAACCTTCAAGGAATCATAAATACTAAATAACTAATTGCAGATAACGTAAATCGAACGGAAGACAAGGATGTTACCAGCCAGCGACTATAGCCAGTACACCCTGGTGGACATGTTTAGCGAACGGGAATATACGCTGATGGTAAAAAAATTTCAACACTGAATCATAATTAATAGAGAGTAATGAAATTTCTGGATACTTTTTGTCTATGTAACATATTAACTGATTAACACTGCGAGATCATAGGCTAGTGTAACCGTGAAATAAGCCGTTGAAAGTGTGTAATGCTGGTACATTATTAACTGGTTTAATCGCTAAAATGTTGACAGCAAGGATGCAAACGAGCATGCACTGTGTTGTAGAGCAGCCGGATGTCAGTTTGTGGGATGGAGTTCGTGCCTGTTGCAATTGGTAGCTCAATACAGGGACAGTTAATGCTGTTTGTGGATGACGTTGGAGTTTTCATCCACTGATGACCCATGTGTACTCGATTGGAGACAGATACTATGATCTAGCTGTAGAGCACTTTCGGTTACAACAGCGGTATTTGGGGAGCGTTATCCTGTTGGAAAACATTACCTGGAATGCTGTTCATAAATAGAGCACAACAGGTCGAATCACCAGGTTAACGTACAGTTTTGAAGACAGTGTTTGTGAAATAACCACTGTGATACAAAAGCATAACTGCAGGGGTAGGCCCAGTGTGTCTTGTACGGAGGCAGGTTGGGTGCGGGTCCTCAACTGAGCTCCTCCCTGTAACCAACAATCGTCCATCACCGGCCCCGAAGCAGAACCAGCTTTCATCAGAATATAAAACAGACAGAAACCCTTCCCTCCCATGACGTTCCCGCTTACCACTAGAGCCACAAATGGCGGTGGTTTGTGCTCAGTGCAATGCACGCTACAGGGTGTCTCGCTAGGGACTGTCCTTGAAGTAACCGATTTGTAGCAGTTCGTTGTACCACTGCTCAATCTGACGCAGCAAATGCAGTACTGTGTGACAGAGCCATACGCCGAACACGGTGGTCTTTCCTCTCAGTGGTGCCACACGGCCGTATGAACCCGATCTTCTTGTGACCGCACATTCTCGTGACGACCAATGCCAGGAATCGTGTACAGTGGCTACATTCCTGAGAACACTTTGCGCAGTGTCGCACAAGGAACATCCAACTTTTCGTAGCACTGTTACACGACCACGTTCAAACTTAGTGAGATGTTGATAATGACGTCTCCGTCATCATAAGGGTATTATTGAGTAAGATCAACTCACCTCGTCCAATCTCAACGGTAACTAACGCTCAAGACCTTAACAGAAAGGATTTAAAGCAAACCTGACTTGCATCCTCATAGCGGCGGTACTAGAGCTACGTCTATGCGACTGGCGCGATACTTAAATACGGATCATCTTTGAGATGTATAAATAAGCCTACCAATTTTCGTTTACATCGCACAATTCCTTCTTGATGTTTCGGTTTTAACTGTCAGTGTACGTGACAATTAGGTAAGTGAATAACATTACATCAGAAAATATGTATCCACAGGCATTAACCCCCGGCACTGCCGGTATTGTGGCTCGATAACTGCATCCCTGTCGGAGTGCATAGCACATAGCAATCTGGAAAGATATAGGTCTCTTAGTCTTAGCCACCACACGGGTCGACTTCGTGTATTTACAACAGCAATGGGCTGCATATTGCCTCTTACTGCTTGTGTTCCACACAGCACATTATGTTTACCCTTGCACGTCACAGAAAGATGTTATATACACTAACAGAAAAACAATTGCAGCACCAAACAATTGCCGGCCGCTGTGGCCGAACGGTTCTAGGCACTTGAGTGTGGAACTGCCCTGCTGCTGCGGTCGCAGGCTCGAATCCTGCCTCGGGCATGGCTGTGTGTGATGTCCCTACGTTAGTTATGTTCTAAGTCTAGAGGACTGATGACCTCAGATGTTAAGTCCCATAGTGCTTAGAGTCATTTGAACCGTTGGTACTTTTTGCTCGCTCGTCACTACATTTTATGTTTACACTATCACGTCAAACAAAGATGTTATATACACTGACGGAAATCGCAACACCGAAAGATAATTAATGTGGAGTAATGAAATTACGGGAATACATTTGTTTAGGTAAAATATTTTAGTGATTAAAAATAAAATCACGGGTTAATGTAAGTGTGAGAGAAGCCACTGCAATAGTGATGTGCTGGTGCATTAATGACATTATAACCACCACAATGATGAATGCAAACGTGCATGCGTTGTGTTGTACAGGATTTTGGGATGGAGTTACATGTCCGTTGCACCTGGTCGGTCAATACAGGGGAGGTTCATGTTGTTTGCGTATTACGATGGAGTTGTCCTCCGATGATGCCCCATATGTGCTCCATTGGAGACAGATCTGCTGTTCGAGCAGGCCAAGGCTGCTGAAAAACACCCCTTGGAATGCTGTTCATGGATGGTAGCACAACAGGTCGAATCACCCAATAGATCTACAAATTTTCAGTCAGGGTGCGTGCGATAACCGCAAGAATGCTTCTGTTGTCACACGAAATCGCTCTGCAGATCGTACCTCCTGGTGAAGGTCCAATGTGTCAGATAAGCTGACAATGAAATAATTCAATTAGACCCTAAACTGTCGACAGGCGTTGATATACATCAACGGGGCAGTTGAAAATGTGTACCCCGACCGGGACTCGAACCCGGGATCTCCTGCTTACATGGCAGGCGCTCTATCCATCTGAGCCACAGAGGGCACAGAGGATAGTTGACTGTAGGGATTTATCCCTTGCACGCTCTTGATTTAACTATCATTTCATTCTAAGAGAGCTTCATAACCACCTATGGTATCTGTTCTTTCGAAAGAACAGATAGCATCTTCGCATAATAATCTGACAGGTTAGTTTCAGGCCCTCAACTGGCCTCCTTCTAATCAATATACGACCGTCACTGGCACCGAGATAGATCCAGGTTTCATCAGAAAACATATCACACTCCACCCTGCCCTCCAATGAGATCTCACTTGACACCACTGAAGTCGCAGATGGCGGTGGTTTGGTGTCAGTGTAAAGGAGGTTACAGAGCGTCTGCCTCGGAGCTGTCCTTTTCTCAGTTTGTTGAGTCACTGTGGTGCCAACCGCTGCTCAGATTGCTGGTGCAGGTGCAGTGCAATGCGCCAGAGCTCAAGCCGAGCGCTATGGCCTTTTCGCTCGGTATTGCCAGGTGGCCGTCCGGAGCCCGTTCTTGCGATGATATATTCTCGTGACCACCGCTGCCAGGAATTATGTGCTGTGGCTATATTCCTGCCAAGTCTTGGTGCAATATCGCTGAAGGAACATCCAGCTCCTCGTAGCCCTATTACACGACGTCGTTCAAACTCACTGATGTGTTGATAATGGCGTCTTTGTCGCCTTAAAGTGGTTGCTTTGACTAACATCAACCCACCACGTCCAATATCAAAGTTAACTAACGCTTACGACCGCAACAGCGTGTATTTGAAGTAAACCTGATTTGCATCCTCATAATGGAGCTACTAGCTCCAGTCTTATGGAAATGGTGCAAAATCTGAACAGGCATCATCTTTCAGACGTAGACACACGTCTATCAATAAATCCCATGTTAGCTGACTCCACTCAGGGACACTGCTTTATGTGTTGGGCAATTCATCGACCTTACTTAATTATACACAATAACAGAAGTTCGAGGACACACGATGATTCCACATTTTTGTCTCAGACATATTATCCAACAAACAAATTAAAAATAGCTCCAATTCACCTGTTACGACTATAGGAAGTTTTCTGAAGTGGCAACTGCCCTGGCCCACGGATCGCTACTGAATCTGGCTAGAAAGTGTAGAGCTCTACAATGTATCCCATCTCAGTGCATACGCAGCCGCCCCCTGGCGTTTCATAACCCCATCGTACATGTAGTCACATCTTCTACACTGCTTACGACGAATCTCCTGCTGTTTCTTTGCGATCCCAGCCACGAGTCACTTAAATAGTTTTCAGATTATATACGTACTGTTCATGTAAACCTGATGCGCTTATTTAGAAAGCTTGCAGCTAGAAGTCAGATACGCGACATGCTTTTGGGTAAATAAACAATAGAAAATTACGAAGTATAGCTTAAAGCAAAAGACGACATTTGGTACTGGGGATATTGCGTGTTACTCACATGGTACGCAGCAAGGGCATGTGGTTGAACGCGCCAACCTCCACCGTGGTCAGCTGGCGCATCTCCGTCAGGACGCTGCAACAGCACAAAAACCACTGCAGTTAAACACTAATATTCATCGTGACTTATGTGTTAAAGAAATATTCTGATTATATTTTCGAACATAAGGTCTGAGTGTAACTACACTGAAGCGCCAAAGAAACTGGTATAAGAATGCATCTCAAAATACAGGGATACGTAAACCAGCAGAATACGGTGCTGCGGTCGGCAACGCCTGTATAAGACAAGTGTCTGGTTCAGTTGATAGATCGGTTACTTCTGCTACAATGGCAGGTTATCAAGATTTAAGTGAGTGTGAACGAGATGTTATAGTCGGCGCACGAGCGATGGGTCATTGCATCTCCGAGGTGGTGATGAAGTGGGGATTTTCTCTTGCGACCATTTCACGAGTGTACTGTGAATATCAGGAATACGGTAAAACATAAAATCTCCCTCATCGCCGCGTCCCGAAAAAGATTCTGCAAGAACGGACCCAAATACGACCGAAGAGAATCGGTCAACGTGATAGAAGTGCAACCATGGTGCATATTTCAAAGCTGTGCCATCAACAAATGTCAGCGTGCGAACCATTCAGCGAAACATCATCGATATGGGCGTTTGGAGCCGAAGTACTACTCGTGTACCCTTGATGTCTACACGACACAAAGCTTTAAGCGTCGCCTGGGCCCATTGGACTGTTGATGAATGGAAACATGTTGCCTGATCGGACGAGTCTCGTTTCAAATTGTATCGAGCGGATGCAAGTGTACGGGTATGGAGACAACCTCATGAATCCATGCACCCTGTATGTCAGCAGTGGACTGTTCAAGCTGATGGAAGCTCTGTCATAGTGTGGGGCGTGTGCAGTTGGAGTAGTATTGGACCCCTGAGACGTCTAGATACGACTCTGACAGGTGACACGTACGTACCCATCCTATCTGATCACCTGCACCCATTCCTGTCCATTGTTGGTTCCGACGGATTTGGGAAATTCCAGCAGGACAATGAGACACACCACACGTCCTGAATTGCTACAGACTCGCTCCAGGAACACTCTTATGTCTTTAAACACTTACGCTGGCCACCAAACTCCCCAAACATGTACATTATTGAGCGTATCTGGGATGCCTTGCAACGCGCTGTGCAGAAGAGGTCTCCACCCCCGTGTACTCTTACGGATTTATGGAGAGCCCTGCAGGATTCATGGTGTCAATTCTCTCCAGCACTACTCCAGACATTAATCGAGTCCATGTCACGTCGTGTTGTGGCACTTATGCGTGCTCTCGGGGCCCTACTCGATATTACACAGGTGTATCAGTTACTTTGGCACTTCGCTGTATGTATCTAGAAAGACGACGGCCACTGAAGACGTAGACGATACCGGTTCTAACATAATCCATGTTTATCTTTACACAGAATTAACTTGCTGGTGCTTTTTCTTGGCAAAATAATCAAAATACATCACGAAATGACAGGAATGAAACTGATATTGTTAGAAAAATAATAAAATATAAATTACACAACTCCGACGCAACATGAAGCTGTCTAGGGTTGTCGTCATAAGTTAGTAACAAGACACACTTTTCTGATTGTGTCCCTTACTTTTTCAGGACCTAAAAACATCTGTGGGGACAGATAGCTTCTACTACTGACATATCAACCTGTGCAAAATCCAGCGCTATGTTTATTTAATACAGCGTTCAGCCAAGTCTGCCAACCTAATACTATTCAGTCAACTACTGTCCATCAAATACTGTACATCCAGTACTCTCAATAACTACCATTACTGTTGTTATTGGAATAATGTAAGTACAAGAAAATACACATGGTATCGGGTTATTCACTAAATGGGTATTATATCTTCCAACACAGCCCAACGCTGGCTGTTACAGTATATGGTCCCTGTGCATCAGTAACTTTAAATATATTTTATCGTCATTTATTATGTTACTTAATTTGACAGAAGTAGGTCCTGTGTAAGTAGTTTTGACTCTTGGCAACCGCTGTTATACACAATATCTACAGCAAAAGGACTTGCATCGTACAACAGCAGTTATCATGTCTGAGAAGAAGATTGGAAAGCATTTTCTTGAATGCTTAGAAGGACACAGATATGGGAAACCACTCATACAGCAAATTTCAAAGAATGTTATTGTTAAATTGTGGAAAGGCTGTTTGACATATTTGACAGTGAGAAATTGGTAACAGCAAGAAGACAAAATAAATGATTCTCGGCGTTCTTGTCGCATCAGATAAGAGGATACGCTGAAATCCGACGTTGCAAGAAAGCAAGGCTGTCGTCGCCAGATGTTTCGTTCACCAACAAAATCGACTGCGCCGAATTTGTAGACGACATGGTGATCAGAAGATACAAATATAGCTGGGGTATTGCTTCAAACATTTCAGACGATAGGAAAAAACAGGCTTAACGATGCAGTTAAAAAAATAGATTGAACACTGATTATTGAAACAAAATACACACGACGAGAGAGAATGGAACTTTAAGCAAATAGAATAATGGGTGCACCGACACGATTTCCAGCAATGCTGCTACACGAAATGTTATTTTTTATGTGCTACCATTCACGTTTGACTTGCCACTTATCAGCTAAACCACACCACATTACAGAATATTAACCCTAAATATACTTGGTAATGAAAGTAATTTGGCTTCTTGGTGTTGTAACAACCATGCAGTTTTATATGCATTAAAACTTAAAAGTAATGAGGAAGTTGAATTCTTTAAGATTAACAATTTGTATGTAAAATTATAGGACTACCACAGAACCCGACACTGCTTTGCACTACGGGAATTTTATGTTCATCCTAATCTCCTCCCAGTGTCTCTCTGTCCATCTCTTCCTTCCCCTCTGTCGTTGGTCCTGAGCCTTGTTTATTGTTACTGCAAACGAAACTTTTGATTGGGGAATGAAGTCATTTAAAACGAATGTGTAAACTGATTTGGACGATTAATATGTGGGGTACGGGAAGGTCTCTCCAGCTGCTGGGTCTGTAAGGGTGGTAGCTTCAGTGACAGTAGGTTTCATAGTTCTAAGCTGTCAATGGGCACGATGCTAAAGTTTCGGACTATTCAGATTCCATAGTAGTGTTCTAATCAAAAGTCGATAAACCCTGAATACAACTTTCCTCTTCATCTTAAAATTGGCAGCGAGGGAGAAAACAAATCATCATAATGTTGTGTATGTAATTTTTTAAATTACATATAAGGAGAAAAAATGTATGTAGATTAAACATTTGTCTCATGGCTTAAATACCCCGATATCTATGTTAAAACAGACTGCGCGAAGGAAAACGAAACGCTGATTTTCAAAGCACACTATTTTCTTTCTAGCAGCCGGTTTAAACGGAAAATCTCTACATTGTTGTTTGAAAAACTGAGTAGTCTGTGTCTGTCAAAATGTTACTGCAGTATCGTGTAACAATTTTTAAGAAATAACGGTCAAGAACTTTTCGACATTTCTGTCAACGTTTCCCCTTCATATATTAAATATTTACAAATTACATATATTTAAAAAAATACAGCCCATATCTGTCCGAATGTTAATTAGAGAATCGAGTGAAATTTTAATAAATCGGTCAAGAACTTTTCAAAATTTTTGTGAACATTGTTTACCTTTTATGCACTTTATAAACATCTGTAGCCTATTTATGTCCGAAAATTTATTAGAATATCGCGTAAAACAAGAAATAAATCGGTCAAGAACTTTTCGAGAATTTTAATAACAGCATTTGCCCTTCATGTATTACATACACATTTATGTACCAAATATGTTTAAGAATGTGTAGTCTATTCTCTATGAACGTCTATTAGAGAATTGTGTGAAAGTTTGAAATTAATCGAGCAAGAACTTTTCGAGATTTTTGGTAACAACTTCAAATTACAACTTGCTTTTATGTAATAGAGTAGATAGGCAGACAAGAATATAGGGTAAGAGTTTTAGTTTCGTCGTCTGCCAGCAGGATGGTGGTAACTGAGAAATACATGGAACTTCTCGACCCAGGGTAGCCGCAGCACGATCTACTACCATTCACTATCCGAGAGCGAATACCTCAGCAATATTTTGAGGCGCTCACCATTAGATGGCGTGGTACTGCGTTTAGGTTTTCGTCTACTCTGCAGGATAACGTGTGCTGTCCTCCATTTCTACATTTGTCTTACAGTTTAATCTTGCTTTCTAATAACATTTTCTTCTTGTCGCTCTAGTTGCAACGATCAATGACGTTTAATTATAATCATGTTTATAAACTTTCTATTCTAGGGTCCTGAAACGGCTCTGTTCCAACTGATATCTTGAAATTTTCAATTGTTTTATTGATCTTAATCTATGCAATGTCCCCGTTCCAATGTTATATAGTACAAACCTACTATTGCCTTATTTCTGGTTTATTCACTCATTCAAACTAAACACTGTGTAGACGTGGCCATGTACATTTGACAGTTCTAAGACTAAAATTAAATTTTTTCAATCACCCGCCTCCGAGACCATATTTCTTGCATACCACCAACACTAATTAAATAGCTTCACTGCATAGATGTCTCTGTAAGCAACAAAATGGTTCAAATGGCTCTGGGCACTATGGGACTCAACTGCTGTGGTCATTAGTCCCCTAGAACTTAGAACTACTTAAACCTAACTAACCTAAGGACATCACACACATCCATGCCCGAGGCAGGATTCGAACCTGCGACCGGAGCAGTCGCACGGTTCCGAACTGCGCGCCTAGAACCGCGAGACCACCGCGGCCGGCTGTAAGCAACAGATCTCATTTTGATCTTCATTCGTTTACTTTGCTTAGGTTTTTTTTTCATGGTTTTGTTTACGTAAGTTTGAAAGTATTAGTTTTTTTATATATACTTCCAATTTTCTTCAGTATGCAGTGCTGTGAATTTATTAGTGTTCTTAGTATATAATTTAGTTCATTAAGTATATAAATGCAAAGCTGGTAGCGTAGAAGATACGAAAAAGCTGAATCTGCAGTTTTCTTTTTACTTTTCTTCAACAGATGTTAAACCCATTCATGGCTTATGCCCTCCAGCAAATTATTCATGGCGCAAAAACAGTACAGCACAGCAAAATAGTGAGAGTCTATTCAAAAACCAGCTATAGCTTTTGCCATAGTGGAGGTCTTGAAATAAACTTACAGAGTTTTGTCGGATATAAGACTGTTGAAGAAATAAAACTTCCTGGCAGAGTAAAACGATGTGCCGGACCGAGACTCGAACTCAGGACCTTTGCTTTTCGTGGGCAAGTGCTCTACCAACTGAGCTACCCAAGCACGACTCACGCTCCGTCCTCACAGCTTGAATTCCGCCAGTACCTCGTCTCCTATCTTCTAAACTTTACAGAATCTCGACTGCATACCTTGCAGAACTATAACTCCTGGCGGAATTAAAGCTGTGACGAGGGAGTCGTGCTTGGGTAGCTCAGATGGTAGAGCACTTTCCCGCGAAAGGCAAAGGTCTCGAGTGCGAGTCTCGGTCCGGCACACGGATTTAAACTGCCAGGAAGTTTCATATCGGCGCACACTCCGCTGCAGAGTGAAAATTTCATTCTATTGAAGAAACGTCTTCTGGACGCACCTAAAATCTAACGAGTCCACCATCAGAGTAATTTTTACCAGATTTACCAAGACCATGTTTGTCAATTATTAAACTGGATTTTAGTATCTTTGAAGCAGTGACAACGTTCAATGAATGAAATATTCCACGTTCTGAAAAACTGCGTCATCAGAAAGAGCTATTAGAGACCTTGAAATAAGGCAAGATAAGGTAAACGAGCAGGGGATAGGACAGTGCTAGATGAGATGGAAGAAAATGCAGACAACCAATCACATGGAGCTAGAATTCAGTGACATCTTTAATGGCTGTTTCCCACAAGTTTTATTTTCTACTCACCAGAATTTGTTCAAAATTACAGAATAGACTGAGTTTTGTGCATGTTGTAACACAGAGGTTTTCCTATTTTGTAAATCTCAAAGACGTTAGATCCTTACGCACATACAAAAATGTAGGTAGTTCCTTATTTTGATATCCATATTTTACAAAAATAACTATAATCTTAAAACTAACTAATATTTTTAGAAATCCTTCTATTAAAGTGGTTAGAAAAGTGTGACTTGCAAGCCAGACTTTTTACAAATATTTATTCCCAGTAGTTTCTGATGAAAAGGTCCCTTTTTATCAATAAATTTTACATTATTTAGGATAGGGATTACTAACCTGCCCAGACCCGCTTGCGAGAATGTGGTGTGCTATATAAGATATCGATCAGTACTGTTTCATAGGTCTGATCTACGTTGGTAGTTAAGAAGTTATAGCGCTTCGCCTAGCTTATGTTGTACACTATATTTAGATACTACTCTACATTATTCTGTCTTTGTCTGTATAGGGAGATCGGTGTTCTGACCCTCTACCCCACATACCGCATCCGCAATCCGCCACATAGCAGAGGATGACACGGCGGCCTCTCGACACCGCATGATGTTCAGGGTCCGATCACAAAGCAAAGTAAAATAAAAAGCAGGTGTATCCCAAGCACTGTACCTCCACCCAGGTGGTGTCAAAACACCCCACAGCCCCAGGAGCACAACCCGATTCACCACAATGGCGTTAGTCGATGTGCCCACGCGCTGGCCACAAAAGTACAGTTGATTCGAAGAGAGCGCAATGCTATTTTCTAAGTACAGTCATGGATAATCTAGAGTCGACTGTGTTCATGTTTTCAAGTTTGTTCTGTATCTTGAATGACTCTTCTCTATCTGTTTTAATATGATTATTAAAGTTTAATTTCTGGTCTAGGTATAGTCCCAAGAATCTTGAAATCATGTTCCTTTAAATATTATTTCCATCGAGATTAACAGTAGGGTTTCTTTGAAAGTACACTTTCAGTACAATCTAAAGGGTTTTATTTATCTCAGTGGTATTCCTAGCACGACAGTTGTTCAAACTTTCAATTAATGCTGATAATTTCGCTTCAAGCTGCTCTCTCTAGTTGGCCGCTACAACAAAGACTAGGTCGTCAGCATATGTACTTATTTTGGGCCAACTTCCCATTCCGTTGAAGTTATGAGGGTCTCAGCAGTGATGGTTCAGAAAACGGGTTCACAAACTGTCCACTGCGCGCATCCCTCAGTAATCTGTTTTGATGACTTTACAATTCAGCGATCGCCTCGATCGCCATGGGAGCTACAAGTCTGGAAGGCACGCAAGCAACGCGGGCCACCATAAATTATAGAACGTCCATGTGATGTTTGTTAGTAGTGCTGTTTATTTTCTGTTCCATTTACTACTCGAATTGTCAGACTGCTCGCGTCATGTATCGGTTTTCCGAGTGTAATTCCGAAGAGATATAGACTAAGGTCCTTGAGTGATCTTTTCGCCTTACTTGTCCTAGCCGGATGTACCGAAGCTCGATAGTGTCAAGAAAGTTTGAATACATGCTCTCGCAGCGATATCCATTACCAAAATATTCTCGGGTTTCAAGTCGCGTCAAGTGGTTAACTGCCCACGAACTTTCGGCAGAGATCTTCGCTGCCATTGTGAAGTGGTTCGCTGTCGTCTGGATGATTGATAAAGTAAGATAATCGAAATACAGGTCTTCTGTGGACACTTTCGAAGAATTTCAGCAGGAAGGGAAAACAGAAAAATTCTAATTTTTTCGTCCATATTGGCTACGTTTGTGAACCGTGACTTTGTGGGATAGTTATTTATTTTTAATTTCTGTTACCAGTCAGTTTTTTTTACATTTTTTTGTTTCATGTTTAATCTAACATAATACAACGCGTTACCAACGTATTTTTTTCCTCTTCAGGCGTTTACACATACATACATATAGTATATACATACAGAGAAATTTGTAATATTTCTCTGTATGTGTGTGTAAACACCTGAAGATGAACAGAACATGTTCGAAACGCGTTGTAGTATGTCAAATTAAGTATAAAACAAAAAAAAGGTGACTGGTAGCAGAAATTACAAATAAATAAGAAAACTTCTAGATTAAATGGAGAGCGGAAAAAAGTGTCAAGCAAGTCTCGAGAGAAAAGAACGTAACAGGATAGAAATTATACAGCAAACAACAGTAGACAGAAACTCTAGCTGGTCGTAAGAACGCCAATGGGTAATATCCGGCAAAAAGAAGTCCTTTTATAATAGAAACAAGAAGATAAAGGTGAAATGAATTATGCTTCACCTCAGAATCCCCTCTCTATCACTTTTGAATTTCCTAAAACCAAACTAATCATCATCTACTGCGTCCTCAGTTTTCTGTTCAATGTCTTTTCATATTATGATGAACAGGTGCTTGTATGCGTGTGCTGTCAAACTGACTGTAAATAATTCTCGCATTTGGGTCTGACGGTATGTCCACTTCTAATTTGTAAGTATTATAAAATGAAACACTGTTGTTTCTGATACTTGCCACAGTAAGCGTATTTCTTGACTATATGTATAGACAAGAATCTTTGGATTTCCCAGTTTATATTGTTGCCGAGAAGTCGGTATGCACTGGCGAGTACTACTTTGTGAAGCACTGATAAAGTCAGACGTGTTGCTCTGTGGCATGCTAGGGTGAAGGCTTGATTTCGGAATTCAGTTGCTTCAACTTGCAGCATACCGAATAAATTAATATCTGGCTATGTATTCACATGTGCTAGCATTGCAGGGGACGGAATGTCACTTTAGGGGATCATTTTCAGGTTTGTCTTTTCCAGTATTGTGAGTTGTGTCCTGGTTATTGTATGTTTAAACACTTAATAATACGCATGAACCCTGGAAAGGATCACATCGTACCGAAAGTTAACGAAAGTTAGACTGGTACGTAAGTTCGTAGTGTTCTTGTTTTGCATGGTTGTATTGTGGCTGCTGTAGTTTTATTTATCGACTGTCACTTTTTTATTTGTAATTCACTGTTGTTACTTGATTTTATACATTGCCACTTTGTCATTCGGAGATAGTGAGAGGGGCTGCGGACGCTAGAAAATTAGGTGCCAAGTGGAGAAATGGGAACATTTCCAATATATCATTCTTTTTCAGTTCAATAGAGGGTTGACAGCAATGGAGGCAGACAGAAACATTTGTACCGTGTATGGTGATTGTTACATTGGACAGGGAAGAGCAAGAAAACTGTTTTCTCGTTTTAAGGAGGATCATTTTCACATTAGTGACTCTGCACGTTCAGGAAGACCTTCGGGGTTTGATGAAGATTGTTTAAGGGGAGGTTTAATATCATTTGGGCCAAATAATCTGTTTTTAAAAGTGCATTTTTGGATCCATAAAGGATTTATAATCCACACCTGAAACGGTTTTTCCGAATACGGAACGCAAATGTTTGTTTTTCGCGTTTGCACAAAAAGATGCACCTGCCTGAAATCGTCCTTTTTCATGCACCAGTCTTTTTCTTTCGGAGGACGAGTTATTGTACCGGTGCTTGGGAGGAAACACACAAAATTCA
Source organism: Schistocerca gregaria (assembly GCF_023897955.1). Taxonomy (NCBI): domain Eukaryota; kingdom Metazoa; phylum Arthropoda; class Insecta; order Orthoptera; family Acrididae; genus Schistocerca; species Schistocerca gregaria. The sequence goes on along the minus strand of NC_064920.1, from coordinate 970,173,747 downwards.
AATGATAGTTTGAAAGCGTGTGTCTGGAAGTTAGCCGACAAGCATTTGCATTCTGGTGTGAAGACTGTGGAGGTTGCGACTTTCCTGGCAGTGAGCAGCTTCAACTAAAGCTATTCAGCAATTCTGAAGACCATGACAACGATGGACGTCACCCTGGGACTTTATTCGACGCAGTTCGCCAAGTATTCGGACGATCACCGGATTCAAGCAGCCGAAAACCGCTTGTCATCGGACGGACGAGCGGCTCAGGAGCAACACAGGATGGCCCAGATTGAGCAGAATGGCCTCTTTGAGGAAGAGTAAGGACTAGTTTACGGACGCAGAATAGCAGATTGAACGTACGTTTCATAATATTGCATTTATATGTAGTCAAAACGTCAAACGCGTTTTTATCGAAATGCCTTTTTTTATCGCGCGGTAAAGTAACTTCAGATCTACTGAATCGATTGGGATGATTCTTTCTTTCCGACGAAGCTAACTAGATTGTTTAGGAGTCGTACCACTTTTATTCCAATCCATCAACTATAAATATTTTTACTTGGCCGACGAAGTCCAAAAATCGATGAAAAAACTCTATTTTTTTTTAAATGTCCGCTATTTTGTTTTCTATGGTCCAAATAACTTACGCGAGGTACAACCCCTAAAGAATCTTATATACTTGGCCAACGTCAACTCAATTTCGATTTCAGACGAGCAGGCTGGCCTGTGATATACCGCGCGTGGAGATCTACATCGAAATTTTGTTTGGTCCAGATGGCACTTTCGCCTTTGCTCTTCGATATTTGCAGTCGAAAAAATACCAGTTTGTAGAGGAAATATCATTAAACATTTTGACCAAATTTGACATTGATATCTATAACACGTCCCGAGAAGAAATTCTCAAAGATTATGCTTTTTTCGGGCCAAAGATTAGTAAAACTTCCCTTAAACACATTAATCCACAATGACTCACGCCACTGTACTCGGGAACTGGGGAATGTGATGAATAGTGATCATTCTACCATCGTGCAACTTTTGCATGCAATGGGGAAGGCTCCAAAACTAAGTGTACGGGTACGGCATGACCCAATCCAAAACCACAAAAATTAGCGGGTGGTTTCATGTGCAACTCTGCTTACTCGTTATCATTTGGCTCGTGAACAACACCGATCATTACTATCCGGTATCATTACTGGTGACGAGAACTGGTGTGTCTGTGTTCATGTAAGGAAAATAAAAGAATGGTTGAGCCCAAACAAAGCAGCAATTTCTCATACAAAGACCTGCGCTCATCGACAAAAGATACGGTTATGCATCTGGTGGAACAGTGACAGTGTGGTGTACTATGAATAGCTTCCTTGAGGTGCAACCATCACTGCTGACATTTACGCAAACCAAGAACAACGACCAGGAAGACTGCGTGAAATGGTATCACTCCACGAAACGCCCGCCCGCATTTTGCTAGACACAAGAAACGCTGTACAGCAGTTGGTTTGAAAAATCTTTCTGCATCCACCTTATTCACCTGATATTGCGCCCTCAGACTTCCCCCTTTCCCATTCTCTGTCGAACTACCTTCAAAGAACATCGTTTCCGGATGAAAATGCGCCACGATCACGGCTCCGTGATTTCTTCTCCTCAAAAACCAAGCGATTTTTACAGTCGCGGAATCAGAAAAATGCTCCAGAATTGGCAGACTGTTGTAAATAGAGGAGGAGAACATACTGTTGATGACTGAAGTCTCTGTTTGGTATCTGTTCTGTTTATTAAACTTACGAAGAAGCTCTACGAACTTATACACTAACGCGGATACCTAAAATAGTTGTAACTATTAATAACAATGACCAGTAATTTATACATGTGTTCATATTCTCTAATTCCGGTAATTAATACACGACTAAATCACAATAATTTTCAAGTTATTCATTACTGAGCCTATACAGCCCACTTACCTATTCAGCATCTCTAAAATAAGATCACCGGACACGCACTGCAGCTCGCGTGTTCCCATTACTAGTATGTGATTTGCTGGCGCTTGGCTCGCTCGCAGTGCACTTAGCGAGATTTATTTATGTAACGTCAAAAGCAGAATAACTGTAATGGCACTGCGTAGTAGAGCTACGGTTCCGTTGTTGCACAGGTAAACCGTATCATTATTAGGGCTAAGGTCAGATATTGTCTAATACATTTAGGGAATAGCGAATGTTTATCCATTTCCCACAGAGTCAGGTTACCTCTAACTACTATGTATGTTTATTTTGTATGTGTATTAATTACTGTTGATAGGCCAAAAGTACTATCGTACTCAGAGCTATGTCCTAAGAAATACTGTGTGGTTGTATACTCATAGTAGTGGTTGGGCACGTTATATATTCAGTGATTTGTTCAGTTATGCTGCAAAGATCTTACGCAGTTACGTAAGTGAATACCGACGTTGTAGAATTAAAAGATTGAGTAAAATGTTTGCATTGGAAGTCCAAAGATAGAAAATACACATCAGCCTTATAAAGTTATACAACAGTCGCATCTAGAAGGTCAAATGTGCAGACTTCCTAGAGACTGCGTGTAACATACCGACCTGTATACATATGAACTCTAAATTCGGAAGTTTCACAACTAACAGTTACGATGATGTAGCGTTTGCACAGAAACGTATCTGCAATAATTTAGCAGAAGTCGTAAAGCTGTGTTGACGCAAAATCGATCTTTTGTGTTATCTCCTTTTTGGAGATATTTTCCGTAACTGCTTTTGTACCATAGGAGGACCCAAAAGCTGGAAGCGTCTTTCAATGCACATCTAGCAGTAGTGGGACGGAAACTTGTAGACCACTGATAGGAGTGGGTGTTGTAGTAGCTCGTTGTAAACGTGGGTCATCGATTGTTTAAGAATTTCCTCGCCAGTTTAGCTTATTTTGAGGTAATACCAGTCGATATAACTGGGATGTGAAGTGTTAGAGTCGAGATTAACCTATGGCATCACACTCTTCGGTCGAAAGAAGCGGAAAAAACTGGTTGATGCTATCTTTTTCAGCGGCCAGAATCTGATACGCCCATTTTCGATTTATAGCTTTGCATTGCAGGTATCGTGTTTTTGCCCGCTATGCTTTTATATTAGTTTGCGATATAAACTATCCGAGGCTTTATCAGATACAGCATAAGCTAAAGAACACTTCATGCTCGTTATTCACCTTAGCAGCAAGGTGATGAGATTTAAATTTAGATCGTGGACATTGGCTGGTGTATAAACACTCACGGAACTGCCTCTTAGAAAAGGAGAGCGTTCCCGGTTTACTGTCATTATTAACTACAATTTTAACCATGTAACAACACCATTTAGGCTCCAGCGTCAGACCTTAGTTCAAGAACCACGGAGTTCTATCCCTAGAGAACAATCCATTTGAATATGTGGATTTCTGAGGCCTAGCCCTCCATCATTATATGGATGCAACGGTGTCTGTACCTCAGTCGCGTGTTCACTGGGTCACAATTTCATCACCCATGGGAAGCACTGCATACAGTTACTCCTGGGGGCACGGCAACATTGTACACTGGTGCGCAAATGTCAAGCAAAGACTAACTTTCGGGTGATGTATCACTGCCAAATAACATAGCTCGATGAAACTTACACCATAATAGAAAGAAGTTGCACAGTGTAGTACAGAAGGTAGCTTAAGGGAATGTTCCGTGAGATGGACAGAAATGATACTTCCATTCAAAGAAAATAATTACACTCAAATAACGACGATTTATGGTGGTCTCCTGGACAGGAGGGGCGTGGTTCTTAATATTTGGTGTGGGCACCACGGATGGTAGTGTATGCTCTGCAACGTGCTCCGATGCTGGCTACAAGGTTGTTAAGGAGCTCACTACTGTTGAATGGTCGTTGGTGCATGCAGACGTCTCCTCAACGCTTTCCACACGTCCGTGATGGGATTTAAGTCGGGTAAATTTGCTGAATATTCTGTCGTTCCAAGCCCGCCTCCACCCGCACGTTTCGTCACGTCGTGCGTTGTCATCCATAAAAATGGAATCAGGCCCGCATGCACCCCTGCAAAGACACACATAAGGAAGGCGTACAGTATGACAGTAAGGTTTACCAGTGAGTGTACCATGTTCAAAGATCTGGAGGTCAGTACGCCCATCAACATTATCGACCCATACCATAACAACCGAGCTACCAAAACAATCTTGTCAGACATGATTTCGGACGCACCCTCATTTGAGGGAAGTGGGATCATATAATGGATGTAGGAACATTGTCGAACACGATCATTTTTACACTGTACTCCTTCCTCATTTGCGTCTTTTCAAGGTGCATTTGGCTCAGACATCGTTTTTGTTGATGGCAATGCACGACCCCGTGGATGATGTCTTGGAACACGACGATATTCGGTAAATGGACTGGCCTGCTGGATCCCCCGACTTAGGTACCATCAAACTCACTGGGGATACGTACTGCGACATGTCCACATGCACCAGTGAACATCCAGCAGTTATCAACAACGCTAATGGAGCAATCGAACACCTTAGTACATAAATCGTTACAACCTTGTGGCCAGCTTCTGAGTACGTTGCAAAGCATGCACTGCTGTCCGTAGTGATCACGAACCGTACTGCGAACCATGTCTCGTCTTTTTTAATGTCCAGGGGTCATGAAAAGTCACGGTAACTTCAGTGTAAATATTGCTGTTGTTGTTGTGGTCTTCACTCCAGAGACTGGTTTGATGCAGCTCTCCATGCTACTCTATCTAATGCAAGCTTCTTCATCTCCCAGTACCTACTGCAACCTACATCCTTCTGAATCTGTTTAGTGTATTCATCTCTTGGTCTCCCTCTACGATTTTTACCAACCACACTGCCTCCAATACTAAAAGGTGGTCCCTTGACGCCTCAGATTATGTCCTACCATTCGATCCCTTCTTCAGGTTGTACCACAAATTTCTCTTCTCCCCATTTCTATGCAATACTTCCTCATTAGTTATTTGATCTACCCATCTAATCTTCAGCATTCTTCTGTAGCACCACATTTCGAAAGTTTCTATTCTCTTCTTGTAAAAACTATTTATCGCCCACGTTTCACTTCCATACATGGCTACACTCCATACAAATACTTTCAGAAATGAATTCCTGACACTTAAATCTATACTCGATGTTAACAAATTTCTCTTCTTCAGAAACGCTTTCCTTACCTTTGCCAGCCTACATTTTATATCCTCTCTACCTGGACCATCATCAGTTATTTTGCTCCCCAAATTGCACTACTCATTTACTACTTTAAGCGTCTTATTTCATAATCTATTTCCCTCGGTATCACCCAATTTAATTCCACTACATTCCATAATCCTCGTTTTACTTTTGTTGATGTTCATCTTATATCCTCCTTTCAAGACACTGTCCATTCCGTTCAACTGCTCTTCCAAGTCCTTTGCCGTCTCTGACAGAATTACAATGTCATCGGCGAACCTGAACGAGTTTATTTCTTCCCCATGGATTTCAATACCTACTCCGAATTTTTCTTTTGTTTCCTTTCTGCTTGCTCAATATACAGATCGAATAACATCTGGGATAGGCTACAACCCTGTCTCACTCCCTTCCCAACCACTGCTTGCCTTTCATGCCCTTCGACTCTTATAGCTGCCTTCTGGTTTCTGTACATATTGTAAATATCCTTTCGCTCCCTGTATTTTACCCCTGCCACCTTCAGAATTTGAAAGAGAGTATTCCAGTCAGTGTAAATGTTATCTTTGAATAAAAGTGTCATTTGCCTACGTTTCATTGAGCCTTTCTTTCAGTTATCTGTTGCACTATACTGTAGCAATTCTTTCTATGTATGATCCAACTTTCATTGAGCTGTGTTGCTTGGCAGTGGTGCGTCATGCGAAAGTAACTTTCGTCCTTAAGTTTTGCACGAAAGTGTAGACAGTATGGTCAGTTGTGAAGGAAGTGTCTGGTCAGCAGCACAAGGTCGACGACATAAAGGCAGTTCGCAGTAAAAATATTTCTGGTACTGATAAATCAGATATGTCTACAGTATTTAACAATCTATTCTGAATTAAATAAAAAATTAGTTTCTACTGGGAATCATATAACTTTCTTGGCAAATACCTTTCCGAGATTGATATCTGAAAAATTCCTCTGTGACACAGACAAGAGGGCGATTGAGTCAATCATTAAATCACTGAAGACTAAGGGCTATCATGGATGTGATGGAGTGTCTAGTAGAATACTGAAGTACTGTGCTGCACATGTTAGCCCTGTATTAAGCCATATCTGTAATTTTTCCTTGAGGAATGGTCAGTTTCGTGAACGATTAAAGTACTTAGTAGTGAAGCCACTTTATAAAAAGGGAGAAAGGGATAATGTAGACAATTTTAGACCTATTTCTATGTCATCAGTATTTACTAAAGTTATTGAAAAGGCTGTGTATGTAAGGATAACTGATCATTTTATATCACACGATTTGCTATCAAATGTAAAGTTCGGCTTTAGAAGTCGTTTAACAAGTGGAAATGCTATATTCTCTTTTCTGTGCGAGTTACTGGATGGGTTAAACAAAAGGTTTCGAACGCTTGGTATATTTTTTGATTTAACTACGGCATTTGATTGTGTTGATCACAAAATATTGCTCCAGAAGTTGGACCATTACGGAATACGGGGAGTAGTTCGCAGTTGGTTCACCTCTTACTTTAGCAACAGACAGCAAAAGGTCATTATTCACAATGTTGATAAAGGCTGTGATGTGGTATCTGAATGGGGTGCAGTCAAGTGGGGGGGTGCTCCAGGGATCGATGTTGGGGCCACTCCTGTTCCTTATTTATATAAATGATATGCCCTCTAGTATTACAGGTAACTTTAAAATATTTATGTTTGTTGATGACACTAGCTTGGTAGTAAAGGATGTTGTGTGCGGCTTTGGCTCGGTTTCAAATAGTGCAGTACATGACCTAAGTTCATGGCTTTAGGAAATAAACTAACACTAAATCACAGTAAGACTAAGTTTTTACAGTTTATAACACACAATTCAACAAAACCCTTACGTTTTAACTTCACAGAACAGGCATATGATTAGTGAAACTGAACAGTTCAAATTTCTAGGTGTTCAGATAGATAGTAAGCTGTCGTGGAAAGCCCAAGTTCAGGATCTTGTTCAAAGACCTAATGCTGCCATTTTTACTATTCGAACGGTGTCTGAAGTGAGTGATCGTTACACAAGAAAATTAGTCTACTTTGCTTATTTTCATTCGCTTATGTCGTATGGTATTATATTTTGGGTGGGGTAACTCTTCCCATTTTAAAATGGTATTTTTTCTTCAGAAACGGGCGGTTCGGCCAATAAGTGGTGTAAGTTCAGGAACCTCTTGTCGACCCCTCTTCACGAGTCTGGATATTTTGACATTGGTCACTCAATATATATATATATATATATATATATATATATATATATATATATATATATATATATATATATTCCTTACTATCATTTCTCGTTAACAATATTAGCTTATTCCCAAGAATAAGCAGCTTTCACTCGATTAATACTCGGCAGAAATGAAACCTGCATTTGGATCGGACTTCCTTAACTCTTGTGCAGAAATGTGTGCTGTATACTGCTGCATCCATTTTCAATAAGCTATCACTAGAACTCAAAAATCTTAGTAATCTACGAGCTTTCAAATGTAAACTGAAGAGTTTCCTCATGGGTCACTCCTCCTATTATGTCGTGGAGTTCCTTGAAAAATTATGCTGATTCTCGTTGTATTGTTGATTGCGTTTACTTAAACTTATGGGCAGATTTTTTTGGCTTCATAAACATTTATTCTTAACTGTTATTACTTTTATGCTGTAATTTCATCTACTGACACGTTCCATGACCTTTGAGATTTGCTCCTCAATTTGGTCCTACGGAACTTGACGTGCAAATAAATAAATAAATAACATTTCTATCTCGCCTAGCTTACGCTTGCTCTACAAATGGCGGTTTTCTCTGTGTACTAATAGCTGCTCGTAATATGCGGACTCGACTGTGGTTGTGCTGACTGCACAGTCTTGTAACTCTGTGAGTTTGGTTGCTCTCAATTAAAACTAATGTGTGCGAGGCAGAGTATTTGTTCTCTGCCTCCGGAGGGCGCTTGCCTCTTCCACGAGCTCTGGCGCACCTGACCCGACACGTGTCCCTTAATTAAATCTGCGGAGAACGATGGGAAGGGCAGAGTCCGCTGGGAAAACACCAAGGAGGGAAGGTAAAGGTACAGGCGGTGCTTTGTTGGTCTGCTGAATGCAGCCCGCTAAACGCGATTTTGTGGACGCTAATGCGAGCCAAGTCCGGCTAAAGCAGGCGCATAATGCTGTCCCCAGCTAACAGCGTTGCGTACTTCTTTCTGTGTACCTACACAAGTGGGCTATTATTTTCTACTGTGAGACCGAGAAAAACCTTTATTTTGTTCTCTATTATGGCCGGCCAGTGTGGCCGAGCGGTTCTAGGCGCTTTAGTCTGGAACCGCGCGCCCGCTACGGTCACAGTTTCGAATCCTACCTCGGGCATGGATGTGTGTGATGTCCTTAGGTTAGTTAGGGTTAAGTAGTTCTAAGTTTCAGGGAACTGATGACCTCAGATGTTAAGTCCCGTAGTGCTCAGAGCCATTTTCTCTATTATGACAAAAAGTAACGACAAAATACTGTTATCAAGAGTGTTAGCGACCAAGTCAAAAAAGGTTCGATGAATATTGGTTTTTCTGCTGCATGTTTTCTGTGTATTTACTTTTTCCGTCTGTATGGCTGTCTACATGGATTAACGTCAAACTCTTTAGTGGCTGTGTTCTCTGGAAGACAATAAAAAATGACACATCAGAAGAAATTATCCGAATGGAACGTAAATCAGTAGATGTGATTTATATGAATAGACAAACAAATCATGACAGTTTCAGAAAAAAATGCATTACTTATTCAAGACCAACAGCAACACCAGTTCAGCAAATCAACAACACGTTGGTCCTCACCAAGCGAGGTGGCGCAGTGGTTAGACACTGCACTCGCATTCGGGAGGCCGACGGTTCAATCCCGCGTCCGGCCATCCTGATTTAGGTTTTCCGTGATTTCCCCAAATGGCTCCAGGCAAATGCCTGGATGGTTCCTTTCAAAGGGCACGGCCGATTTCCTTCCCCGTCCTTCCCTAATCCGAAGAGACCAATGACCTCACTGTCTGGCCTCCTTCCCCAACACAACCAACCAACCAACCAACAACGTTGATCCCCTCTGGCGGTTATGGTTCAAATGGGTCTGAGCACTATGGGACTCAACTGCTGTGGTCATCAGTCCCCTAGAACTTAGAACTACTTAAACCTAACTAACCTAAGGACATCACACACATCCATGCCCGAGGCAGGATTCGAACCTGCGACCGTAGCAGTCGCACGGTTCCGGACTGCGCGCCTAGAACCGCGAGACCACCGCGGCCGGCTCTGGCGGTTATGCAAGCAGTTATTCGGCTGCTGTGGGATATCGTAACAAATTCTGTTCTGGTGCGTTGGATCGTCAAAACGCCGAACTGGTTGAAGGCCCTGCCCATAATATTTGAAAAGTTCTTCATTGAGGAGAAATCTTGCTGGCCAAGGCAGGGATTGACCAGCACAAATACAACCAATAGAAACACTCACATGCAGCATGTCGAAGAAGGCAATCAACTGTGTTTTCACTTTGAATTCTTGCATACGGCTATCTTTTTTTCTTGTTGTCGCTAGTAGGAAGTTGAACACCATGAGATCGACTGCTGTTTTGATTCCAGATCGATCTGGTAGCACCAGGTCTCATCTCACGTGACGATGGTGTTCAGAAGCAATGGATCCTGGTAACACATGAAAATGAAATCACCAGAAGTTTCCATCTGTTTTGCTTTCTGCTCGTTTGTGAGCTTGTGCGGCACAAATCGGGAGCAGATCTTCCTCTTACCCATATCATGGCGGACGATGGTGTGCACCAAGTCCTTACTAATGCTCAGTGCCTCCGCAATCAGTCTGAGAGTCCGCCACCGATCTTGTGCCAGAATTTGTCTCACTTTCTCCATCTCTTCTGGGGTTCTGCTTGTCATAGGCCGACCTGAACGTGGCTCATCCTCAGTCGTTTCCTTCCCTTCGCGGAAGCGTTTAAACCATTCGTAAACATTTTTTCTGCTCACGGCTTCCGTTCCGAATACCTGTACCAACATTCCACGTGTCTCCGTTGCAGTCTTCCCCAATTTGATGTTTATGCGTTGCTCCATTGCGCTGTGACACAATCACATTGACTACGTTCAACTGGTCTCAGTCTGTTTACACAGACAGTCACGTGCAGTGCTTGGCGTGTATTGATTCCCTTCAAGTCTCTGAAGATCCATGCGCATGCACGCACACATGTGCCAAGTTGTCGTTTAGATATGACGCCATTCACCGAACATTTTAGACACACCACGTAAATATGTAAATTTCATCCAGGATGTGATATATAATTACTCTAAACTGAACTTAGCACTATGTAAATGACTAATAATTGAATGTAAGGAATAGCTCCTGTAACACACTGAAAGACTTAACAATCAAAAGTCACAAGGACCATCTGTCACCTGCAAAATCTGTATATAGTTATAAAAATAACTTCCGAATTATATCGAAAATTAAACAATGAATATAGTTTCCTAATTCATCTTTAAAAAGTTCGTCTTCGCACAAATACCCGTGCAACAGTGGAAGCGTAGCTCCACTACGCAACGCAATTAATGTCATCCGCAGAATGATGAGCTGAAAGAAACCGCGCTGCTTTTGTTATTACATAAACAAACCTTCCGAAATACAGTGCAAGTATGCCAAGCGCCAGTAGATCATCAATTACTAGTCACATCACGTGAAATATGATGCATATCTGAAGAGATTTGACCTTAGAAACTTTTGAAAAAGCATATGGGATTTGAATTTTCAATGACGAGTAGTATAAAATGTATTGTAATTCATTTGTGTATTAATTAACAGTATTACAGAATGTGAACAATTATACATCACCAATCTTTGTTTTGGACAACAGAAATATTTTTGAATACTGAACAAAAATTTCATGAAATGAGCAAGCTAGGTAAAACTTCCACATCTATTGTTTCGAAAGAAAAAAGAAGAAAGAGTGACATGACACTTTCCTGAGCAAATAGCACAATAAATATCGTGTGACTAGGGCCTCCGTGCCGCTACTACTCAGCTACCGGGGGCGCACATGCATATAATGAAGTGCTTGAACCAAGAATGATCAGATAGTTAAAACACAACTTAAGATAATGACAAACCAAAGCTGAAAGTGATTCCTAAACGCGACATTCCCCTTCATGCAACGCCGGATCACACCAAAGGATATTTAGATGTTACTTGACTTGGTATGTTGACAAGCACGGTCATGTCAACAAATGCGATTCAACCAAGGGTCTACAGAGAAGTACCCACCACTGCGGACAGACTGCTCCAAAACAATAAAAACTTTGGTATCCAGGGTTTTTTCATTATACGTAGGCTCAGTAAATGTGTTTCCTGTGGCAAATATCACAAACAAAACTACCGCTAGAAATCTTACACTGGTAACTATCCTCTCAACAATATTAATTTTCGTAAGATTCTGCAGCTATTCAAAAACCTACATTCCAGAATTATTACGTATTTAAAGGAATATACGGTGTTTCACTTGTTCAGATTTACTTAACATTCGTGTTGTTAAGGTCCGTCCCAAATGAACACTGTGTTCAGATTATGTTGCCGCACAGCAAACTCAAAACATTATAGTTCGGTCAACGGAGTCTCCCGATATATCGTAATTTTTATTAAAATTTGTAATTTCCTCGTGAAATAAAACTTCTGGCAGCCTCTGTGTCTGTATAGTACTTGCCTCCAAAAGGCATAGGCCCCACGTCGTGTCCCGGTCCGGCACACAGTCTTAATCTGACAGAAAGTTCCAAATCAGCGCACACTCCATTGCACAGTGAAAATTCATTCACATCCCTGTGAAATAACCTACATGGTACTAATTGTTTCCTCTCCTGTAACTAAGGCAGGGTGCAATCATGTTACAAAATAACTTTGGTTTCTAAGGTTTTTTGGATCTAGGGTCCACAGTAGCGATACATTTTTTGAATCGTTAGTTAATGAACGCAACTTTCAATCTTTATTTTATATCCGTACCACTGTACAGTTTTGGTCTTAGGCGATTGATGAAAGAGCTAACCAATTTATCTACGTACTTGAACATAGCCTAACACAAAAATTTTACGATTTTACGAATGTAAAATGAAAGTTAACAATTGCAAGCATCATGAAAGTATAAACTGGTTTGGGTTCCCCTTAGTCGCTTCCATAATAAGCCTTTCAAGATCTCTACTTGAAAACGTACATAAGACTTATAATTTAGTAGCAAGATGATTGAACCCTCGTTAATGTACGTACCTACACCTAGCACTCTTTGACTTTCATGGGTACCATATTCATCTTTATTTCACCTCACTGTAAAGTTTGCAAATGTAGGTCTACCACTTCTCTTGGGGTCTGACAGTTGGTTCTATTATTAACCTCAGTGATTTACGTCTATGTAATACTTAAAAAGCCACCTAATGGTGTGTGGCGGGGGGGGGGGGGGGGGTACTTTTTGCACCACTTGAGTGGCTCACTCCAAAACTCCAAACCTGTTCCACTCGCGAATAGCGCATCGGAACAATGATTGTCGGCGAGGCTCTGTATTGGCTCTAATTTCTCGAATTTTCTTCTCATGGTCATTACGCGAGACGTATGTGGGGGGGGGGGGGGGGGAGTAGTAAGTTTTCCGACACTTCCCACAAAGTGCCCACTCGAAATTTCAGTAGTGATTACGTCCATGATGCACAACGCCTCTTTTGTAACGTCCGCCAATTAAGTTTGTTGAGAATCTCCGTAATGCTCTCGTGCCGACTAAACGATCCCGTGACGAAACGTGCTGCTCATCGTTGGATCTTCTCGATGTCTTCCATCAGTCCTATCTGGTAGGGATCCCTGCTGGATGAACAATACTCAAGGATCGGTTGAGCAAGTGCCTTATAAGCCACTTCCTTCGTGGATGAGTTACATTTCCTTAAGATCCTTCCTATGAATCTGTGTGTGGCATCCACTTTTCCAACTATTTATTTTATATTGTCATTCCACTAAGTTCCCCGTGGGTAGTTACGCCTAGATATTTTACGGTACATACCGTTTCCAGCGGTTCACTAATGTTTGTTGCAGGAACATGGTGTACTTCCTACCATTAAGATTTCCTTCGATCAAAAAGGAACCTATAATTCTGACCTCCAGAGCCCGATGTCATACATTTACCGAGCACGTTGTTTTTGTGCAACTTGCCGCAGCCAACATGGATTTTTAGTTGCCCAGTAATGCATGTTATGCAAATTAACATTTCCGTCGTTCATGAATGTAGCCTCGTCTGTAAATAAAATCAAGTTAATAAATGTGCCATCTATCTGAATCTAAAGTTGAACCCATCGGCAGAATTCAATGCGACGCATACAGTCCGTACCAGTTAATTCTTGGTGGCGACTGATATGATAAGGATGATATTTATGGCGATGCGGGACACGAACAATAATACTCTGGCTCAAGCCAGGTTCCCTTGCGATTTAACGCGAATCATCACAAGGATCTCGAACGACAGTGGCAAGAGTACCAATTTCCGTTTCCTCGTTAGTAACTTTCCTATGACGGATATGTTTCCGATGCGTTAAAGATAAAGTTGCTTTCAACTTATCATACACATATTTAAATGTACTACATGTAGGGTGAGTACGTTGAGGATAGCTTTCAGTGTCTAGGTCTCTAGGTCTCACTGAGTTTCGTTGGTATTCTCCGTAAATGAGAAGCATATGGACTTGTTCTTCGAAGGAATACATAATTCACATTCGCTTGATTCGACGGTATTAGTCTTACCGTTGCTATTAGTATTGTATTGCGAAACCGTCGAATGGTGTTTACATGTCAGTGGCATGTTAGATGGATACGCGAAAGAGAATTGTCAGAGCACGTGCTTCGATAAGTGCCGAAGTGATATGGAATACCACTCAATCCATGGAAAGAAGATTACAGCACTGCATTGATACCGATAACCATCACTTCGAACACCTTCTGTAAATGGACGTTCATGTCACCTTTGTGACCTACGTTGACCTTTAAAGACCTTACTCTTACACATCATACATCACTGACATCGTCTCGATAGCCGCTACCAGAAGATAAGTACCAAACTATAGCATCCCATAAAAAAAGGGTTGACCTCCATATCTCTGACGCGACTCCACCTAACAACAAAAAACCAACGTCATATAATTGCCTCCGTTGTCCCATGCAACTTTTGTCCCACAAACTTTTCACCTACTATCATACTTTCGGAGTTATTCTCGGTGGCAATAGTTAGTGACTCACCATTTATAGTAAAAAGTAACGGTGCTATCAAACTTCCTTGGGTTTCTCCGGAAATTACCTATAAATCTATCGATTTTGTTCCGTTAAGAGCGACTTGTTGACTTCTGTCTGCAAGGAAGTCTTGAATCCAGTCGCAAATCTGCTCCGATATTCGATAAGCTCGTACTTTTTCACTAAACGGCAGTGCTGAAAGGTGTCAGATGCCTTCATGAAGTCAAGAAGCACGGAAGCAACCTGAGCACCATTGTCTACGGCACTGTGGATCTCATGGAGGAACAGAGCGTGCTGAGTTTCGCAGGATCTCTGTTTGCGGAATCCATGTTGATTGTTATGGTGGAGATTTTCCTTCTCCAAGAACGTCATAATTCTTGAGCAAAGAACATGTTCCACATTTCTACAACAGATTGACGTCAACGATATAGGTCTACAATTGTGTGCATCTGTCCTACGGCCCTTCTTAAAAAAGGGAGTGCCCTGAGCTTCTTCCAGTCGCCGTTCGTTGCTCAAGCGATAAATTACTGCTAGAAGAACAGCAAGTTCTTTCGCATTGTCTTTGCAGAATCTGATAGGTATCTCATCTGGTCCTGATGCCTTTCCACTACTAAGAGATTGTAGTAGTATTTCTATTCTGCGATTGGTTATTTCAATGTTCGTCATTTCGACGTTCGGACGACAACTGAAAGGAGAGACCCTGTTACAATCTTCCCCGGCGAAACACTTTCGGAAGACCGGATTCAGTATTTCGGCCTTCTGGCTGTTATCTTCGTTTTCGGTGCCAGTGTGGTCATTGAGTGAATGAATAGATCATTTTGACCCACTTACTGATTTTACATACGACTAGAATCTGTTAGAGTTTTTACTCAGATCGATCGACGAAGTATTACTTTCTAAGTCATTGAACGTTTCTCTCATTGCTCTCCTTACGCTCAGTTTCGCTTCCTTCAGCTTTCGTTTGTTAGATATGCTTTTACTTCTCTTGAATCTGAGATGAAGTTCTCTTTGTTTACGTAGCTGTTTCAGAACTCGGCTGTTAAATCATGGTGGGTCTGTCCCACGTGTGTTCAGAACAAGGTCTTAATGGATGGGACAGACCCACCATTCCGTCGAATTTTTTTTCAATCGTTTTCCACCTCTTCGTTATCACCGATTATTTGATGATGACTCCTCAGATGCTCTGAAATTTGTATCCTGTCACTCTTGCTAAGCAAAAATATCATCCTACCTTCCTTAAAATTCTCTTTCAGACCCGTTGTCATAGATGCTATCACAGCCTTATGATCACTGATACGTTCCTCTACGTTAACTGATTCGGCAAGTTATAGTCTGTTTGTAACCTCAGAATTTGGTTCTCTAACTATCTGCTCAAAGTAATTTTCGGACAAGACATCTCTGGCACCAGTTTTGGCAGCATGACACTCCCAAAAAATGTGTGTGAAATCTTATGGGACTTAACTGCTAAGGTCATCAGTTCCTAAGCATACACAGTACATAATCTAAATTATCCTAAGGACAAACACACACACCCATGCCCGAGGGAGGACTCGAACCTGTATTGGAACCAGCCGCACAGTCCACGACTGCAGCGCCCTAGACCGCTCGGCTAATCCCGCGTGGCTGACACTCCCAATCCAATCTATACAAGGCAAGTTGAAGTTACCCACTATTACAACGGCATGACCACGAAAATTAGTAACAGTATTCTGCAAGTGCTGTCTGAAGCGCTCTACCGTTAGCGCTCCTGACCCAGGTCGTGTATAAAAGCAGCCGACTCCCATTTTTGACCGATCTTTGATCCTGAACTTCATCCAGATTAATTCACAATCGGAAGTCTAGATTTTATTAAATTCTTTACTGCTATAGACAATGATGACTAATTCAACCTTACAATAAATATTTTCATCTGTACTTAGGATTTCGTTGTCATTAACGCCTGATTTCAACCAGCTTTCTATTCCTAGTACTATCTGTGCAGTAAACCTCCAGTAAGCGACACTAATTCTACGGCCTTTCCTTGGATACTCCTGCAGTTTACTGAAATAGTTTTAGCCTTTTCTGTGTTTGATCTACGATGACGAACGTTCTCTGAGGACATTGTGGTTAATTTATGAGGGAAATCGTCGTTGATACCAAAGGTGGGCTTCTCTAATTTGATTAGAAAGAGGGCTTCTCTAAGCTGAAAAACGCCCCATGTGTACGTCACATCTACTCCACTACTATAGCAGCCGCTTCCTGATCTAATGCTAAATTAAGACATAAATTTCCGTAATATGATCGTTTATTCCCCTTCCAACCATAACAAATGGTGACACTATGTCTACATGTACTTGTAGTCTACGTACATACTTCGCCAGTCATGTTATGGTGTTTAGTAGAGGGTACTTGTTGTAGCACTATCCTCCTCCCTTGTTCCATTCACGAATTGTGTGTAGGAAGAACAATCAACGACAAACCTCCACATAAGCTCCAATTTCTGTGATTTTGTAGTCAGGGTCATTTCGCGAGACGTATTTTGAGATTGGTTATCGTATCGTCTAAAGATCGCACCGCCATACCAAAGTCGCAATACACATCGATACCACAGAAATTAGCAATGTCTCTCCGCAATCGGCAACGACGAATGGGGTAGGCTGAAGAAGACACGTCCCCCCCTCTCAGTAGGGCAGCGTCTTACACGGAGGTCAATATAGAGCCGAGTTTGCAAGTGATCAGCCCCAGTTCGTGACCTCAGCTGAAGCAGTCAACATCATCGAGCAGGAATAAAAAAATTATCCAATTCTCAGATTAAAATGTACTTTTGTAAATGTTGAAAACTGCACTTCAGGAGAAGAGTCTGTAGCGTGTGCATCAAGTGATGCTTTCATAGTCAATGACAGTTGTGAATCATCAAGCACTCCTGTGACAAATGATTGTATCAAATTACGTAAATCTTATTATCATTCACGTGGCAAAGTGAACTAACATTTCATACGTTGTAGTTCAGATGGGCCATCTCCCAGAGCAATCAAAGAACCCACTGTAATGGCCAGACGACTGTAGTTGCCTGTGCTCGTAATGTAAGTGCGTGTGAGTCCAACAACAATGGCCTATACATATGTTGCTTACAAGAAATACTTGCTCGACCAGGAAGAGTCAGACACTGGTTTCGCAAATCACGTTGTAACGAAACTACTAATTAATGAAGACAAAATTTGAACTTTGACCTTCATATCCTTAAAAGATATGGAAAAATGTATCCACGCTAATGTAAATAACGGAATGTTGACAGTATTTAATGCATTTTTTTACCCTTAATTCATTATTTCCACGGTAAAATTATACACTTCTTAACACTAACAAAAGTACCACTGATTCTGATTAAATATACGGATAAAGGTTTCATTTACTCAGGAACGTTTCCGGGAAAAATATTATAGTTTCAAACCGGAACGATGCTAAACTCATATCTTAATTTTACGTGTTCTATTTTTGAAGTAGTATTTTACATGGGACCAGTTTAAGATGCAAGCTGACACGTATTACATTATACACTCCTGGAAATGGAAAAAAGAACACATTGACACCGGTGTGTCAGACCCACCATACTTGCTCCGGACACTGCGAGAGGGCTGTACAAGCAATGTACACACGGACGGCACAGCGGACACACCAGGAACAGCGGTGTTGGCCGTCGAATGGCGCTAGCTGCGCAGCATTTGTGCACCGCCGCCGTCAGTGTCAGCCAGTTTGCCGTGGCATACGGAGCTCCATCGCAGTCTTTAACACTGGTAGCATGCCGCGACAGCGTGGACGTGAACCGTATGGCAGTTGACGGACTTTGAGCGAGGGCGTATAGTGGGCATGCGGGAGGCCGGGTGGACATACCGCCGAATTGCTCAACACGTGGGGCGTGAGGTCTCCACAGTACATCGATGTTGTCGCCAGTGGTCGGCGGAAGGTGCACGTGCTCGTCGACCTGGGACCGGACCGCAGCGACGCACGGATTCACGCCAAGACCGTAGGATCCTACGCAGTGTCTTAGGGGACCGCACCGCCACTTCCCAGCAAATTAGGGACACTGTTGCTCCTGGAGTATCGGCGAGGACCATTCGCAACCGTCTCCATGAAGCTGGGCTACGATCCCGCACACCGTTAGGCCGTCTTCCGCTCACGCCCCAACATCGTGCAGCCCGCCTCCAGTGGTGTCACGACAGGCGTGAATGGAGGGACGAATGGAGACGTGTCGTCTTCAGCGATGAGAGTCGCTTCTGCCTTGGTGCCAATGATGGTCGTATGCGTGTTTGGCGCCGTGCAGGTGAGCGCCACAATCAGGACTGTATATGACCGAGGCACACAGGGCCAACACCCGGCATCATGGTGTGGGGAGCGATCTCCTACATTAGCCGTACACCTCTGGTGATCGTCGAGGGGACACTGAATAGTGCACGGTACATCCAAACCGTCATCGAACCCATCGTTCTACCATTCCTAGACCGCAAGGGAACTTGCTGTTCCAACAGGACAATGCACGTCCGCATGTATCCCGTGCCACCCAAAGTGCTCTAGAAGGTGTAAGTCAACTACCCTGGCCAGCAAGATCTCCGGATCTGTCCCCCATTGAGCATGTTTGGGACTGGATGAAGCGTCGTCTCACGCGGTCTGCACGTCCAGTACGAACGCTGGTCCAACTGAGGCGCCAGGTGGAAATGGCATGGCAAGCCGTTCCACAGGACTACATCCAGCATCTCTACGATCGTCTCCATGGGAGAATAGCAGCCTGCATTGCTGCGAAAGGTGGATATACACTGTACTAGTGCCGACATTGTGCATGCTCTGTTGCCTGTGTCTATGTGCCTATGGTTCTGTCAGTGTGATTATGTGATGTATCTGACCCCAGGAATGTGTCAATAAATTTTCCCCTTCCTGGGACAATGAATTCGCGCTGTTCTTATTTCAATTTCCAGGAGTGTAGTATATAAATACTTAATATCATAACACTGGTCTTATTTATTTTGTAATAAAACTGCAACCGAACCGTACAAAGAACAGAACAAAAGATGATACAGGCAAAGAGGACGGTACAAGTATCGAAATTAGCAAGCTACTTTACATACTCTATAATCTGTCATCTACAACAGCTGAACATATTACGAAGCTGTATAACCGCCCCATAATCAGGATCCACATATGTCCCTTGAAAACTAGAGTGGCAGAGTATTTTAGATTCTGTTTTCTGGATATAAATCTGTGGACAAAACCTTGGAGGAAAAACTGGTAACTTAGCAATCCTTTAACGAATGATGTGCAGATGGCTGGTGGATGTCACCTGTGTGCTTCAGCGGAAACTGAGTTGTGGAAGCTGTATAAGTAAGTAATCACGGTGTAATCGACGATCTTCTCGCAACGTTTACAAACTGGGAAATATCAACACTTGCATAAAATTTCCATACAAACTCATGCTCATAAATTAAGGATAAGTGCAGAATGTGTTGCCACACAACGTGGCACTACACAAAACTGGCGCTAATAGCGTAGGCACATAGGGGACACACAAGACACAGATCTGTAAGTCCACGGTATTGGTGATAAGTTGAGAAAACCGTCCCGAAACACATGTGCTACAAAACGCCACTGTTTCCTGCGCATGTACCCCGACTTCAATATGGGATATGATCACCATGCACACGTACACAGGCCTCACAACTGGTTGGCATACTCTGGATCAGGTGGTCGAGCATCTGCTGTGGTACAGCCTCCCATTCTTGCACCAGTGCCTGTCGGGCCTCCTGAAGTGTCCTAGGGGTTTGAAGACATGCAGCGATACGTCGACCGAGAGCATCCCAGATGTGCTAGATGGGGTTTAGGTCTGGAGAACAGGCAGGCCACTCCATTCGCCTGATATCTTCTGTTTCAAGGTACTCCTCTACGATGGCAGCTCGGCGGGGCCGTGCGTTATCATCCATCAGGAGGAAGGTGGGACCCACTGCACCCCTTCAAATGCGGACATACTGGTGCAAAATGACGTCCCGATACACCTGACCTGCTACAGTTCCTCTGTCAAAGACATCCGGGGATGTACGTGCACCAATCATAATCCGACCCCACACCATCAAACCACGATCTCCATATCCCTCTCAAGGACATTAAGGTGTTGGTATCTGGTTCAGGGTTTACGTCAAATGAAAACCCGGCGAGAATTACTGTTCAGACTATACCTGGACTCGTCCGTGAACATAACCTGGGACCTCTGTTCCAATGACCATGTACTGTATTCTTGACACCAGGCTTTACGGGCTCTCCTGTGACCAGGGGTCAGTGGAATGCACCTTGCAGGTCTCCGGGCGAATAAATCATACCTGTTCAGTCGTCTGTAGGCTGTGTGTCTGGAGACAACTGTTCCAGTGGATGCGGTTAGGTCCTGAGCAAGGCTATATGCAGTACTCCAAGGCCATCTGCGGGCACTGATGGTGAGGTATCGGTCTTCATGTGGTGCTGTACACTGTGGACGTCTCGTGCTGTAGCGCCTGGACACGTTTCCTGTCTGCTGGAATGGTTGCCATAAGCTTGAGATCACACTTTGTGGCACACGGAGGTTCTGTGCTACGACCTGCTGTGTTTGACCAGCCACCAGTCGCCGTAGTATTCTACCCCTCATAACGTCGTCAGTATGTGTTCTTTGAGCCATTTTCAACACACAGTCACCATTAGCACGTCTGAAAACGTCTGCACACTTACTCGCTGCACCGTACTCTGACATGCACCAACACAACTCTGCGTATGTGGGCTGCTGCCAGCGCCACCGTGCGGGAACCGTAGGTCAAATGCACCGAATGGTCATACCCCGAGGTGATTTAAACCCGCAAACAGCATTGTTTCATCTTTTATCAGCATTATCCTTAATTTATGAGCATGAGTGTAAGTCGGATTAGATTAGCACGGATTTTCATATCTGTCCAAGTGCCCAGTGCATATTTTACTCTTCTGAAACCTTCTCTTAGTCCAGTTTGGTATGTGGTGCTGTCGTTCGTGCTTGATTCTTGCATATGTTCCATACATATTTTGCTAGCAGCCTGTTTCGAAAGTAAACTATTTTCGTTTATTGATAGTTAGACAATGCATACCATTTGCTGCAACCTCGACTCAACCTTTGTCCTACCAATGCAATAACGTTATGCACTGTTTGTTCCAAATATTGATATGTATTGACATATCAAATGTGAATTTTGAGGCCGTTGTCAGTGGCCTAAAATTATCGTTATATGAAAAATTAAATTTATCTCGCATTTCTAGTCAGCTGTAAATGGTAAAATATTTTCCCAGTCGTATTGGACATTCGCAGTTTGTTTCCAATGCTGTTTCATTTCATATCACTTTATATGAGTCAGGTCGGATGTTAGATATTGTACTCTAGACGTTAACATAAGGAAGAATAATAGAGGTGACTGCAGTACACCTGGTAAACATTGTGCCCGTAATGTTCCTTATTTACTATAGTGTCGTGCAGACCACTCCTCAGTATATTATTTTTCCTGGCAGCAAAAGAAAACTTAGCCTTTGTTTCAATGCTCTTTATTTTAGAAAACGGAAGTCTGAAGCAGCACTGAATCTTTCTAACGATCAAGGCGCGCATCCTAAAATAATGTACAGTTTGTTCTTAACTTATTTGTGGAAAAATTTTGTGGTAACTGGACGTCGAACGCTAATCCCAAAGACACCCAGCACAGAACCCAAAGAGGAGATCGTTAATGAAGCGGTTAGCCTGCGGCTGCTGCGGCTTCCCACGTTAACTGCGATCGGGCGCTGTAGGAGGAAACTTGTTACAGTTTCCTCAATGGTGGTCAGATGGGTGCTTAGGCAAAATCTATTATTACCTGCACCGGGGGTGGGTATTGCCACTCCTTACGAAGAACAGACTGAAAGCACATGTTCAAACGAGGTCACTTGATAAATATATCATTTGGCACAAGTGAATGTAAGAAGAAAATGTTTCAGACTGACAGCGAAAGACTGTACGTACCTCTCAGGTTTTCTCAGCGTGATTAATTAATGGTGTGCTTCGCCGTGTTCTGTGGAGCTGATGTTTCCATTTTACACACAACGTTTCGACGGCCGATCCAGCCATCTTCTTCAGGTGTTGCGAGTTTTGCTGTTATGTGTACTCGCTGCCTGAACTCCAACCACATTTCTTGGAAGATACACGTTTCTTACTTTGATTGTTTTGATTTCCATTTGCAGCTGACTTCTATTCACGACGCCCACTACCACCCTCTGAGGCTCCTTTGTTTTTGAGAGCCTGCACTGATATTCTGCGAAGCAGATAGCGTTTTCCTGCTCTGGTCGATGCCACGGCCGGAGAGATATTAATAAATTGAGTATCACATCCCAAGCCTTGTTTACATTGATACCTTTGTCCTTCTTTGTTACATATTCCCATATCTTTATTTCGATGGACTTCTTAATTATACTGTCCTAGAAATTTCGCGTTTGCATCGTGACAACGTATTTCATTCGATGATTACATTCGAACCGGTGCTCGGCAGCAGTTTATTCCCTGGGTTGTTTTAGTAGCGCGTGTCTCTAATGTTCCTTGCATGTCTCCTCGACTGCTCTGACAGCAGTCCAGACTCAACGACAGTTAGATTAACTAGCCATCGTTCACAGAGTTAGATACTAATCTTAAGAACTGCTACATCAAACTGAATTTGAGTATTTATATGTGTACCTATTATTGTTATGAATTATTGTTATTCATCCTGGTGCCACCGTCATTTGTGTTCTACTCTAGCACTGCACAGTTGCAGCGTGCAAGCACGTCACCTCAATGCAGCGACTGACATCTGTTGTTTGAGGTTGACTTGCAGTCAGCCTTTTTTTTTAAATTTATGTTAGAGATTAAAACCCATGAAGTCAAGATAGTACATGAAATCTGCTTTATTTGTGATTTATTTCTGGTTTCAGCAACAATCTAGCCAACTTCAGATAATAAAACATTCTTGATTAGAATTGATGCTATTACGGCTTTACACATCGCCAAAATATTTCTTAAAATGACAATAGTTATACATGGCATAATTGAAAACAGTTTTTCATCATTCATGACCAGTGTGAACGAACGATGGTCATAAAGCAACTGACACTATCAGGGTTTACGTCATTTCCTAACAGTGTCGTCATAGCAAACATACATATGATGACTACCTGTTAGGAAACGATGTAAATCCTGACTGTGTTAGTTATTAAACTGAAACAACATAACATCTTTGTTCTATGACCATCGTTCATTTACACTGGCCACGAACGATGAAAAGCTGTTTTTAATTACGTCATGTAAGGATCTTGTCATTTAAGAAAGGTTTTAACAACGTAGCACCAATACTAATCAGGAATGTTTCACGATCTAACAAAAATTTAAAAAACATTGCAACAGATCTCATTCTGTATTAAAAGCGGGATGAACGGATGATGTTCGAGGGTCGTTGGAGTAAAGAAAACACACTGAACTATTTGTATAATCGCTGTAGTGAGTTTTTAATGTGATCTGTAAATTCTGGAATTAAATCTTAATTCTATGATGATAACTTAGTAGCAGCCGTCTTATTGTTGTGTTAGTAACCAGGTATGACAGTAATTGTTTTCTTAGTTGGCGAAAAGTGTGCTGGTCCAGCTGCTCTACGCATAGGTATGAAATATTCAAATCGTTATTACTTTCAGAATATGTTTTAATGTTCTAATTATTTATTTACACGAAGTGCCTCCGGAATACCGTTATAACTTTCAGTACAGCTTTGTGCAAGACACACTTGCTTGTTGGGCAATGGGATGAACAGGCCTCGGTGAGAAACCGCAAGTCGAATTAACGGGCGTTGGTTGAAACGCCTGCTAGTCAGATAATGGATTTCACACACATTTGACATCCCTCGAGTTAACTATCGCACTGGTTCCCCATTTCCACGTTATAAGAACAACACACCAATAGTTGGAATACGAAGACACACAGCACAAAGTTGACACTTTTCACTGACGCAGGGTGTAAACGACTCTCTTCCCTAAGGTTTA
Organism: Schistocerca gregaria; assembly: GCF_023897955.1. Classification (NCBI taxonomy): domain Eukaryota; kingdom Metazoa; phylum Arthropoda; class Insecta; order Orthoptera; family Acrididae; genus Schistocerca; species Schistocerca gregaria. Next base: position 970,149,292 of record NC_064920.1, on the reverse strand, counting down.
ATTGACGTCGTAACGACATGATCGGCAATCTATTACAAGATTTAAACTGAAAGAATGTGTCAGATCTCCGGCAAGCAGGGATGCATGATAAGACGACAACACCGCAGATGATACTAAAGCTGGAGAAGATTACAAATTAGGTTCCCGGTTCTCATCGTATACCGTCGGGTGGTTAGTACAAATTAGGTTCCCGGTTCTCATCGTATACCGTCGGGTGGTTAGTGGTGAACACATATGTAGAACAAATGTAATACGAAATGTTTTCGTTGCTACAGGACGTACATGTATTTCACTCATCTCGTCTGCTGAGTGTCTGAAGTTTAGTAATTCACTCTGTGTCTGGTAAATTTCACATTTGTAACCAACTAACTACTGTGGTAATAATGTACAATTCTAACCGCCAGGATGTGGAGCATAGGAGATACTGAGTGTACAGTGGCACACATGAATACTACATACAAGGGTTGGTCCCTTTTCATGGGTAGTTACAAACGACTGCTGCAGTCTTTATATAGTTACCAGTGATCCATATACTGCTCTCCATCAAACCGTACAGTGGGTTGACACTTTGCTATTGTGTCCTGTTCACCATATCGGCGACTGCTCAGCTCACTGTGTGTAGGTTACAACGGAACAGCAAAATAACGATGTCCCCATGTTTTCCAAGTGCGACAATGAAAACTAATGAAACTCGTAGCTCGTAATATTATTTTTTTAAATTATTTTGATGCAACTCGTGGAACACTGAACTCTTCATATCCGGTTAGGTGCTTTGGTATCTTCTTTTCAGCCTACGTGGCGTGTTTACAGAGTCACCTGGAGAACTTAAGAACTTCTGATGATATTTTCCGTGATTCGGAGTAGTATCCATCTTAAATGACTAACTTTATCCTTAAAAGTTACGACAAGTGAGACAATCAGCTCCCTTTACATCCCACAGTTACCGTAATTGTTTTTGAAAGCTCGTAATGACAAAGTAGATTGCTGATTTTTTTTAAAAAAACACGAAAAAAAAGAAACCCAGCCTTTAAATTCTTACATGATCTGAGCTGAGACCGGCATGAGACAGGTCAGTCTCTATCCTAATTTATATGCATCCGCGTTAGTGCGAAAGAACCATGTGCGTAAAATATTTTATATGGTTGATTAAAATTAATTACTTATTATTTTGACAATTAGTGCGTTGAATTTGAAATTCATTTATGTAATCATTTTCTACAAATAGTATTGATTCTTTACGGCTCTCGTATTACGCATTCTTCTGACGGTAAATTTTTACTGTGTAACGTTAATATGTGAATGTAGTGCAATGTAACAGATAAATAACTGCTAGGGTTTTAGATTTTTAGTGCCAATGGTGTGCCTGTAATATGATTTATTTGAATACATCACACAACATTTTCATCAATAACAGTAGTAGATTATTCCAGTATCTTGGGGTGATTTTTCTGCAGGAAGCTTATTATTTGGTTTAGGAATAAATATTTTTGAGCGTTCCCTCATATGCAGGCGATAAAGTGTATAAATACCTCCTGTATTGTACGAGACAAGCAGAAACATTGACCAGAATGAAATTTTCACTTTACAGCGGAGTGTGCACTGATGTGAAACATCCTGGCAGATTAAAACTGTGTGTCGGACCGAGACTCGAATTCGGGACTTTTGCCTTTCGAGAAGAGGAGACGTGGTAATGGCGGAATTACATCTGCGAGGACAGATCGTGAGTCGTGCTTGGGTAGCTCAGTTGGTAGAGCACTTGCCCGTGAAAGGCAAAGGTCCACAGTTCGAGTCTCGGTCCGGCACACAGTGTTAATCTGCCAGGAAGTTTCAGAAACATTGATGACCAACTATGCTCTTAAGATTTAGTTTTTCATGAAATTTTTTTTTATGAATCTGATGGCCATAGTGCCAACCCGTATGTAATTTCAACCGGTACTCCTTATGTTATGCCGTAAAATACAGACAAATCTTCTCATTATATTTACAATGAAATATGCTTGGAAAATAGTGAATAGCAAGAATTTGTTTTTTGCCCAATTCGGAATCTTCAAACCGAGTTCCTTAGGTCAGATGGAAGCAGTGAGGAAATAGGTTGTGGCTTCGCTGGTGGAATCGTTATTTACTTTCTCTTGAACTGACTTGGGGAAACCGCATTTCCAAAAGATGATCAAAAATACCCAGTGTGCCAGGTGAAGCGATAATAAACATTTTAATTGAACTTCCTGACAGCTGCTTATGGCTATGACGATCCGTTCTTGGTGGATGATACATTTGAACTATAACACACACGTAACAAATAATTATTGCGATGAAGAATGGAGATGTCACACCATAACTTAATCTGAGTCTGTGTACTGTCTCACAGCCCGTTTAATTCGTAAATAGGGAAGATAAATTGAGTACATATGTTGCTACGATCAGCCTACTAGCTCTCATATTTGGCACATACTGCTTATGTGAGAGAAATATGCGAGTATCCTTTAGCGAAGTCGGCGTCATCTCGTGTATCAACATTAAGCATTTGTGTGACACTCGCCCTCTGGCTAATAATGACGGTCGTGAAACAGCAAGCACGTAGTTTGCTTGCTCCAGTACATGATAAGTCATCTTTAGAATTACAAATATTCTTGCAACGCTATAGAATTTACCATATCACAGTTTTTCTAACAACGTACTATCACGATGCTATTTACTTTTAATTTAGGATGTAATCGTGTTATGAGGTTGTATAACTGTCGTTTCCGCTCTACTGCGCTCCTAACGTATCCACAAGATTTTTGTCTCTTCTCCCTCCCTCCCTTCCTCTTCCACTCCCCCTCTCCTTTCCTCCCCCCCCCCCTCCGATCCCAGCCTCTATCTTACTCTCCGCTTCGCCTCTCTCACATTCTCTAACAGATCAGTATCAATAATGACTCAAGTGGTTGCAAAACGGACAGAGAGCAGAGACCAACTTCTTTTTTGTTTAAGTTACTAGGCATTTTTTAATAATGACTATAAGCAGTTTTTGGCGGTATACTATGGTGGCTACAAACTGAACGTCGCATAAAACAAACCGAAAAAGTCTTCTAATAATGAATTTTAATTACTAATAAAATTACTTTATTGAAATTTCCAGTGGTTTACATATGTGTTCATGATTACCAATGAATACGAATATGACATGCCGAATAAAACCCAGTTAAGTTATTACAATATGGACTTCCGTTACAATATATGCCGATGATCTGAAATGTGCCACAATGCAGCTGAAATCCAATGAAGCTCTAGTGGAAAATCCTCTTTGATCTAGTAATCAAGTGAATGACAGGGGCAGTTCGGTCAAAAATACCGTATTCTGATTAGCAATTAGGTTGCCAAAAGTGTGTTCCCTACATAAGACAACACGTTTCTGGTGCAGCTGTCAGATCGGTTACTGCTGCTGCAATGGCAGCTTATCAAGATTTAAGCGAGTTTGAACGTGGTGACGGTGATGTTTGGTTTGTGGGGGCTCAACGCCGTGGTTATAAGCGCCCTTGCAAATTCTCAGTCATTGCACAGTCCAATCTGGCACCTTTCAGGAATGATGATGAAATGATGAGCACAACACAAACACCCAGTCCCCGATCATAGAATATCCCCAACCTGGCCGGGAATCGAACCGGGGACGCCGTGATCCAGAGGATTACTAGACCACGAGCTGCGGACTTCGGACGTGCGCACGAGCGATGGGACACAGTATCTCCGAGGTAGCTATGAGGTGAATATTTTCCCGTACGACCATTTCACTAGTGTATCGTGAGTATCAGGAATCTGATAAAAGATCAAATCTCCGAGATGGCTGTGGCCGGAGAAAGGTCCTGCAAGAACGGGACCAACGACGACTGAAGAGAATTGTTCCACGAAGTGCAACCGTTGTGCATATTGCTGCCGCTTTTAAAGCTGGGCCATCAACAAGTGTCAACTTGCGAACCATTCAATGAAATGTCATAGATATGGGCTTTTGGACACGGAGGCCCACTCGTGTACCCTTGATGGCTACACAACACAAAGCTTTACGCCTCGCCTAGGCCCGGCAACATCGGCATTGAGCTGTTGATGGCTGGAAACATGTTGCCTGGTAGAACAAGTCTCGTTTCTAACTCTAACGAGCGTAAGGACGTGTACGTGCATGGAGACAACCTAATGAATCCATGCACCCTGTATGTCAGCAGTGGACTGTCATGGGCGTGTGCAGTTGGAGTGATATGGGACCACTGATACGTCCAGATACGACTGTGACAGGTGACACGAACGTAAGAATCCTGTCTGATCTCCTGCAACCACTCCTGTCCATTGTGTGTTCCGAAGGATTTGGGCAATTCCAGCAGGACAATGCGACACTCCACACGTCCTGGATTGCTACAGAGCCGCTACAGGAACACTCTTCTGAGTTTAAACACTTCTGCTGGCCTCCAATCTCCCAAGACATGAACATTATTGAGCATATCTGGGATGTCTTGCAACGTGCTGTTCACAAGAGGTCTCCACCCCCTCGTACTCTTACGGGCTTATGGGGAGCCCTGCAGAATTCTTGGTGTCAGTTCCATCCAGCACTACTTCAGGCATTAGTGCAGTCCATGTCACGTCGTGTTGCGGCACTTCTGCGTGCTCGCGAGGGCGCTACACGATATTAGGCAGGTGTACCAGTTTCTTTGGCTCTTCAGTGTAGATGCTGCTTTATGAGAGGGTCATGCTGATGCAGTCACGTTCTAAGCTGCGTCTCTACTCTACGCAGTACACAATGCTGTAAAATGTATTGCTATACTACTGCACTTAGCTGCTTTTTAAATCCAATAAGTGTGTCACGCCCAAACCACGAGAAACACGACCCCTCCGTAGCTCATTTGTTGGGGCTACACACGATGGCTGCTAACCTTCATCAGGCATTTGCCAAACCCAAACCCTTCCATCGGACTGCAACATGGTGTGTGTGATCTATCACTCCATATCATCCATATCACTCGTTTACAGCCGTCCAGTGGCGTCGCTTTCTAGACTACCCCGAGCGTCGCTCAGCATTGGCTGCAGAAATGCGTGGCATATGAGAAGCTGCTGCACCATTGTACACTATTCTTGTTAACTCCAAGCGCATACTGATTGTGCCAAGTGGATTGCTGGAAGCACTTTGGAACTCACTCTCACGACTGATTCCTTCCGCTAATTGCGTGCGATTTTTACAACCATTTCCGCAATGTTCCACGGACCCTTTCCGTCATGGTTGAGCTATGGCTATTCTTCGCGCCTCCACTTCACAATCACATCATCAAAAGTCCGTTTGGAGAGCTTTAGAAGCGTTGAATATCTCTGATTGATTTGTCACTCAGGTTACGTATACTAAACCACGTGCGAAGGCACTGAGTTCCCGTGTCATCCTCGTTTTCTTATTACTGCTTCTCTACTGACAACGCAACAGTCCCCGTCTTCTTTTATGCTGCCCAGTCCGCCTCTCGTGACTTCTAATGGTCAGTTCAGCATTCCAATGTGATTTGATAACAAAATTTGGAAATTGCTGAGGAAGCAGAGTCTGTTGCACTCTCGGCTCAAAATAGAAAGCGCAAATGACGACATTGCTGTACAAAGCATGCAGATACCGCCTTCATATCTCAGCAGAATATCTTGCCGAGAACCCTTGAATATTCTGATCCTACGTAAAATCGCTAAGCAGGTGGAAGCTGTTTCTTCAAGTCACTCGTTGACCCGTCTGGTGCGGCAGTAGAATACGGTAAAAGGAAAGCTGAAGTTTTAAATCTCATTCACGGAGGGGCTTCGCACGGGCATAGCGGCGTTTGACCGTCGAACGTTCTCGTGTGGAGGACGTAGTACCAGGCATCCCTGGCGTACAGAAGCAACTGAAAGAGTTGAAAATAAGGAAGTCGCCTGGTTCTGATTGAATCCCAGTTTGTTTTTACAAGGAGTGCTCTACATCACTGGTCCTTAGCTTGTATTTATCACGAATCTCTCGCCCAGGTAAACAGTCCCAAGCGACTGGAGAACAGCGCAGGTGTCTCCTGCATGTAAGAAGGGCAAAAGAACGAACCCGATAAGTTACTACCAGTATCATTCACATCGGTTTGCTGCAGATTTTTTAAACATATTCTCATTTCGAATGTAATAAATTTGTTTGAGAGAGAAGAGCTTCTGTCCGCAAATCAGCACGGATTCGCTCATGCGAAACTGAGCTTGCCCCTTTCCCACATTATATCCAAAGAACCAAGAATTAAGGATAACAGGCAGATTCCATATCCCCAGACGTCTGGAAAGCGTTTAACACGGTGCCTCACTGTTGTATTTAGCGAAAGTATAAGGAGACGGAATTGGTTCCCAGATACGTAAGCGGCTTGAAGATTTCTTAAGAATTTTTGAAGGAAAGTGCGGCCATTTGACTGTGCATTTCTGTATATTTCCTGTGTACAATCAGGATTTCCGCTATCACACCATTATCGACTACAGTGTTCTTAGACCACTGACATCATTTTGCTGTACACTGTGCAGAACGTCATATACAAATGTGTTACAGCGTGTGTATGCCATCCTGCACAGCACACAGCAAAATGATGTCAGTGGTCTAAGAACACTGTACTCGATAATGGCACGAAAGATAATATCTAGATTGTACGCGGGAAATATACAGAAATGTGCAGTCATATTGCGGTGCATTCCTTCAAAAAATACTGTATGACTGTGTCTCAGTACCATCGAAAACATTTTACTTCGTAAATAGTACAGCGCAGTACGTTGTCCTTGACGGCGATTGTACACCAGAGACAAGGTTATCGTCAGCAGTGGCCCAGGGAGGAGTGACAGGACCGCTGTTGTTCTACACAGAAATGATTTACCGCAAAGAGTAAGCATCAATCTGGTGCTGTTTGTTGATGATGATGTTCTGTTTGGGAAGGTATCGTCGTTTTGTGACTGTAGGAGGATACAAGATGACTTAGACAAAATTTCTAGTTGCTGTGATGAATAAATAGCAGCTAGCTCTAAACACAGAAAAATGTAAGTTAACTCAGATTAGTAAGAAAAACAAACCCATGATATTTGAGGACAACATTAGTAGTGTGCTGCTAGACACAGTCACGTCGATTAAATAACTAGGCGTAACGCTGCAAAGCAATAAGAAATGGAATGAGCACGTAAGGATTATGGCGAGGAAGGTGAATGGTCGATTTCGATTTATTGGGAGAAGTTTAGAAACATATGGTTTACCTGTAAAGGAGACAGCATACAGGACACTAGTCTGACCCATTCTTGAGTACTGTTGGAGTGTTTTCGATACGCACCACGCCGGAGTAAAAGAAGACATCGAAGCGATTCAGAGGCGGGCTGCTAGATATGTTACAGGTAGGTTCGAACAACATACAATATTTGTGGAGATGCTTTGGGTTCAAACGGAGGCAGGGCGACGTTCTTTTCGATGAACACTATTGAGAAAATGTATAGAATTTATAGAACTTTTCAACAGGAAAACTCCAATTGAATACAGAGTATGGAAACACTCACAGTTCACTCAAAATAATGAGGGACAACTATCCATATCACGGGACTGAACACAACCTCCTATAAAGGAAGAATATCCAAACTGAAAAAAGGGAATAAACTTACACGGATTCACGAGAACAAAGTAGTAGTATCTCGTAACGGAATACGACCACCAGTCTTGTATGAGCCAAAAACCACAGTTATTAGACGGATGACGAAAATTCACATCTGGAAAGAAGAACGGAAAATTCGTAGTACTATCCACGGCGCTGTTCACCGAGACGAATCTTCAAAATGGTTCAAATGGCTCTGAGCACTATGGGACTTAACATCTATGGTCATCAGTGCCCTAGAACTTAGAACTACTTAAACCTAACTAACCTAGGGACGTCACACACATCCATGCCCGATGCAGGATTCGAGCCTGCAACCGTAGCGGTCTCGCGGTTCTAGGCTAAAGCGCCTACAACCGCTCGATCACTCCGGCCGGCGAGGATTAGCGGCGGGGGGTACCTGAGTATTGTGAGCTGTGTACGAAGAGATGGGACAAGGAAGTGCAAGCCTTGCTCTATGAAGAGTTTAGGGAGATCTAGAACTATAGTTGGTAAGATGGAAATAAGACGCGCAAAAAAAAGGGACTTAACTGCTAAGGTCATCAGTCGCTACGCTTACACACTACTTAATGTCTTCGGTCCCGGGTTCGATCCCCGCCACTCCCGAAATTTTGATAAATAATCAGCATTGGCGGCCGAAGACTTCCGACATAAGAAGTCAGCCTCATTCTGCCAACGGCCTTGTCAAAGAGGGTGGAGGAGCGGATAGAGGTTCAGAGCACTCTCTTGTCCTAGGGGTGGGAAATTGCCCTAAAGGCGGAGGAATGAGCAATGATCAACGACATGAGGATGCAGAAGGCAATGGAAACCACTGCATTAAAGACACGTAACTTGTATCCACAGGACATGTGGCCTGTAGTTGAAGAAGTGTCATGATGATCTCTCCATTGGCAAAAGATTCCGGAATAGTCCCCCATTCGGATCTCCGGGAGGGGACTGCCATGGGGGAGGTTATCATGAGAAAAAGATTTAATAATCAACGAAAGGATAATGTTCTACGAGTCGAGGCGTGGAATGTCAGAAGCTTGAACGTGGTAGGGAAGCTAGAAAATCTGAGAAGGGAAATGCAAAGGCTCAATCTAGATATAGTAGGGGTCAGTGAAGTGAAGTGGAAGGAAGACAAGGATTTCTGGTCAGATGAGTATCGGGTAATATCAACAGCAGCAGAAAATGGTATACCAGGTGTAGGATTCGTTATGAATAGGAAGGTAGGGCAGAAGGTGTGTTGCTGTGAACTGTTCAGTGACCGGGTTATTCTAATCAGAATCGACAGCAGACCAACAGGTATACATGCCGACGTCGCAAGCTGAAGATGAACAGATAGAGAAAGTGTATGAGGATATTGAAAGGGTAATGCAGTATGTAAAGGGGGACGAAAATCTAATAGTCAACTGGAATACAGTTATAGGGGAAGGAGTAGAGGAAAAGGTTACAGGAGAATATGGGCTTGGGACAAGGAATGAAAGAGGAGAAAGACTAATTGAGTTCTGTAACAAGTTTCAGCTAGTTATAGCGAATACCCTGTTCAAGAATCACAAGAGGAGGAGGTATACTTGGAAAAGGCCGGGAGATACGGGAAGATTTCAATTAGATTACATCATGGTCAGACAGAGATTCCGAAATCAGATACTGGATTGTAAGGCGTACCCAGGAGTAGATATAGACTCAGATCACAATATAGTAGTGATGAAGAGTAGGCTGAAGTTCAAGGCATTAGTCAGGAAGAATCAATACGCAAAGAAGTGGGATACGGAAGTTCTAAGGAATGACGAGATACGTTTGAAGTTCTCTAACGCTATAGATACAGCAATAAGGAATAGCGCAGTAGGCTGCACAGTTGAAGAGGAATGGACATCTCTAAAAAGGGCCATCATAGAAGTTGGGAAGGAAAACATAGGTACAAAGAAGATAGCTGCGAAGAAAGCATGGGTAACAGAAGAATTACTTCAGTTGATTGATGAAAGGAGGAAGTACAAACATGTTCCGGGAAAATCAGGAATACAGAAATACAAGTCGCTGAGGAATGAAATAAATAGGAAGTGCAGGGAAGCTAAGACGAAATGGCTGCAGGAAAAATGTGAAGACATCGAAAAAGATATGATTGTCAGAAGGACAGACTCAGCATACAGGAAAGTCAAAACAACCTTTGGTAACATTAAAAGCAACGGTGGTAACATTAAGAGTGCAACGGGAATTCCACTGTTAAATGCAGAGGAGAGAGCAGATAGGTGGAAATAATACATTGAAAGCCTCTAGGAGGGTGAAGATTTGTCTGATGTGATAGAAGAAGAAACAGGAGTCGATTTAGAAGAGATTGGGGATCCAGTATTAGAAACGGAATTTAAAAGAGCTTTGGAGGACTTACGGTCAAATAAGGCAGAAGGGATAGATAACATTCCATCAGAATTTCTAAAATCATTAGGGGAAGTGGCAACAAAACGACTATTCACGTTGGTGTGTAGAATATATGAGTCTGGCGACATACCATCTGACTCTCGGAAAAGCATCATCCACACAATTCCGAAGACGGCAAGAGCTGACAAGTGCGAGAATTATCGCACAATCAGCTTAACAGCTCATGCATCGAAGCTGCTTACAAGAATAATATACAGAAGAATGGAAAATAAAATTGATAATGCGCTAGGTGACGATCACTTTGGCTTTACGAAAAGGAAAGGCACGAGGGAGGCAATTCTGACGTTATAAATAATGGAAGCAAGGCTAAAGAAAATCAAGACACGTTCATAGGATTTGTCGACCTGGAAAAAGCGTTCGACAATATAAAATGGTGCAAGCTGTTCGAGATTCTGAAAAAAGTAGGGGTAAGCTATGTACAAAAACCAAGAGAGAATAATAAGAGTGGACGATCAAGAACGAAGTGCTCGTATTAAGAAGGGTGTAAGACAAGGCTGTAGCCTTTCGCCCCTACTCTTCAATCTGTACATCGAGCAAGCAATAATGGAAATAAAAGAAAGGTTCAGGAGTGGAATTAAAATACAAGGTGAAAGGATAACAATGATACGATTCGCTGATGACATTGCTATCCTGAGTGAAAGTGAAGAAGAATTAAATGATCTGCTGAATGGAATGAACAGTCTAATGAGTACACAGTATGATTTGAGAGTAAATCGGAGAAAGACGAAGGTAATGAGAAATAGTAGAAATGAGAACAGCGAGAAACTTAACATCAGGATTGATGGTCACGAAGTCAATGAAGTCAATGAATTCTGCTACCTAGGCAGTAAAATAACCAATGACGGATGGAGCAAGGACATCAAAAGCAGACTCGCTATCGCAAAAAAGGCATTTCTGGCCAAGAGAAGTCTACTAATATCAAATACCGGCCTTAATTTGAGGGAGAATTTTCTGAGGATGTACGTCTGGAGTACAGCATTGTATGGTAGTGAAACATGGACTGTGGGAAAACCGGAATAGAAGAGACTCGAAGCATTTGAGAAGTGGTGCTATAGACGAATGTTGAAAATTAGGTGGACTGATAAGGTAAGGAATGAGGAGGTTCTACGCAGAATCGGAGAGGAAAGGAATATGTGGAAAACACTGATAAGGAGAAGGGACAGGATGATAGGACATCGGCTAAGACATGAGGGAATGACTTCCATGGTACTAGAGGGAGCTGTAGAGGGCAAAAACTGTAGAGGAAGACAGAATTGGAATACGTCAAGCAAATAATTGAGGACGTTGGTTGCAAGTGCTACTCTGAGATGAAGAGGTTAGCACAGGAAAGGAATTCGTGGCGGCCCACATCAAACCAGTCAGTAGACTGATGACCAAAAATAAAACCTAAATTATCCTAAGGACAAACACACACACCCATACCCGAGGGAGGACTCGAACCTCCGCCGCGACCAGCCGCACGGTCCATGTGTGTAAGTTTAGGGACCGATTACCTCAGTAGTTTGGTCCCATAGGATTTGACACACACACACATTTACGGATTTTGAATTAAAGTAGACTATACATGAGTATACTGAGTTGTTATAACCAATAGTCTATGGAATATTCTCGGAGACATCAGCTTTCAGATGGTAGCAGCATCGACAGAAATTTTACATTCTTTAATTTTCCATGCGGAAATGACAGTCTCTGGTAAACTACACCCACTGTACTCATGTGGACCATTTAGGGGCGGATAAACTCTTTCCCTCGTCTCCTCTTTTCCAAAAACGTAAGAAGCTCGCCTGCCTGTAATGGAAATCATTTTGACAGTATTACACAACAGTGTGAAAACAACAATTACGTATAGAAACGTCCTCTTTCTGTGAACATCACTAACCAAAAATGTGTTTGAGTCCGTCGAACGTCATCGGAAATCTGTGAAACTGGACTAATAATGCTGTAACTGGGATTTCACATTCAGAACATTCTTGTGAAGTAAACATTTCTTCAGTTCGAAGACATAGATCACGCAAGTGGTTGTTATCATGGGAAGGACAATTGCACTCAGGAATAGCCTCGTCTCAGTAGGTGGAAAACATCTGTGGACGAGACCATGGAATCAGTTACAGTCGCGAATTATTTCACACAGCTGTAAGTGAGATGTGGAATATTACTCATGAGTTTCCATTTTCCTTATATTGACGAAAAGAGACATCGACGTCCTGGAACTGATGTAAATTTTTTAAGTCCAGCAGGCGTTGATAGTTGTTCTTGGGAAAATCTGACAGCAGCCGACGGGAATGAGGTTTGGTGACGAAGATGCGCTGCCCCTCACCCTCGGCAGGACGAATTCAGTGAGACAACAAACTGCTCTCGAATTAGCCGTGACTAGAGGCTCCGTTAGAACTCACGTGAACAGCTTCACGGAAATCTCAAGGAACCTAAATGTGGATGGTTGGGCGGGGATATTAACACTGCCAATTCCAAAAGGAAAAGCCACTATCACCTAGAGAGAGTCTGGGAAGAGACTTGTGTTCTGCAGGGGTGGGCATTTGCTGCCCTGAGAGAGAGCACAGCGAGGAGGCGGCTGTTTAGTATTGTGGAGGCCGCAGAACCACTGTAGCATGGACACTGCATGTGGGATGTTGAACTCTGGTGGAGCGGAAAAAATTTCAGAATACCATACCTGGAGAAAGAGCGTCGTAGCCGAAACAAGGCGAAAATACATCCTTTTAGTGCAAAGGAATCCGTGAAGTCACAAACGATGGCTGTGAGCTGACATCCAAATAATCACATGAGTGTTAGATGATTGGCTGGAAGATTCATGGCCCTTGTAGTGACAGGTAATGTTTTTGTTATGGCCCCTGGGATTTGTCTCTTGAGTGCAAACATAGACATAGACCGCATGTCCAGGAGAGACACTTCCTGTGGGGAACGATTGAATGCACTACCTTCTGGGCGAGAGCCACAGCGGATGATCAATCAGTGGGATTTTGAAAAGTGTTGCTTTCCACACGTGCTGAATTGCTACATATTGGCTCCAAGAGCACCCTTCTGAGTTGAAATACTTTCACTGGCCACCAAACTCCCCAGATGTGAACATCATTGAGCATATCTGGGATGCCTTGCAAGGTGCTGTTCAGAAGAGATCTTCAGCCCCCTTATTCTTACAGATTTATGGACAGCCCTGCAGGATTCATGGTGTAGATTCCCTACAGCACTACTTCAGATATTAGTGTAGTCCATGCCACGTCCGTTGCCGCACTTCTGCGTGCTCGCGGGGGTGCTACACTATAGCAGGCAGGTGTACCGGTTTCTTTGGCTCTTCAGTGTAGCTCTCTGTGAAGGCTCTGACACCCTCTGAAGTGCTTCTTTATGGGAGAATACTTGAGTCAAATCCCTATTCCTGGCTAGAGGGCAAACAAAAATCTTTCGTTCTCTCTTGTACGAAGGTAATTGCAACTCTAGGAGTATGCCGATGACATACTGCGTCCACTATGCTACTGTGTAGGTAAATAATTGCAAGTAATCCACGTGCATCATCTGCACAGCGGCCAGTGACCCACCAATTCAATAGGTGATATGCACGCTCCAGTTTGGCTGACAGAGAAATACTCAGAGTGACTGTATTGAGTTCCATTTGCTTGTCATCTGTATTTTTTCTGGAAGTACCAGTCAGGGTGCAGGTCTTCTGCTTCTCGCCACTAATCAGTGGCGGGGAGGAGGGGGGGGAGAGGGGGGAGAGGGAGGGAGAGGGGGGGGAGGAGGGGAGCGATTTGAAGAGATTCAAACGTAAATCCTGCCTATCTTGAAATTACACATGTAAGATAGAGTCCTACATTGTGTACTTCATATTTATACAATTTTTTGCAGTCTATACGTTTCTTTTGAGAATAAATAATTTAAAGTATAAAGCTGTGATTCATTTTAGTAGCATCCCGATAAGAATGATAAGTTTGTTCCGTTAAAATGAAGTGAAGTAAAAAAAAATGATACTTCATTTTACGGAAATCCATAGGTTTTCGTTGTTAATGGCAGGGTCATTCTAATAATTTGTCGACGTGAAAATTCCATTGCAGAGACAACTTTAAGCAACCCCACACACAGTCACCATGTGTTACATGCACCATTGGGTTAAAAAAAATAAAAAAATAAGAAAATGGCGGCTGGCAGTCATTTTTCCTGATCGTGAGTGTTAGGAAACAAAATGGTGGATTATCAGTCAAGCGAATATTGGGGAAGTGTTGCGCAATACTTCATTTAGGAAGAATTCTGTACAATCTTGTGTGTGCACCTAGCAAACTTTTAACAGGGAGGTTCACACTCCACGATGTGTATGGAGTTTGAAGACGAGGCCCGTGGAAAGGCGAGCCCCCTTAACCTTGTTCCGGGACAATCGAGTTTGAGAACTCCTATTTGCACAAAGAGTGGGCGTCCAGTTTTTAAAGAGCAGAAGGAGGGCCTCCGGTGGCGCGACGCGGACCTGCAGGCGCGCCTCGGTGGACTCCTGGCGCGCATGAATATTGATGGCGGCTGCTGTGGCGGCGGCGAGCGCAGGCTGAATAATACAGCGCCGCTCTAAACCACTGCTCTTCACAGTCACTTAAACGAATAACGCCTTTATGCGCGCGCCGTGTCGCTCTTACGTGCCTGACACCACTGTGGCGCAGTCACGCCTGATTATAGTCTATGTGACGTCAATGGGGCCACTTCTCTTGCGACAAGGACGAGCATCTGACAGAATGGACACTGTGCGACCCGTAGCAAGTGGTAAGCCGACCGTGAAAGTAAACCGTGAGAGTGTAACGTTGCGAAAGTGTGCTGGCACTTCACTCCTGGGCATTAAAATTGCAGCGCGTTGAAGGTTGCATGAGGCAACGTCCAACTGGGAAGAACTGTACTACTTCCTTGGATATACAAATAATATAAATTCCAACGCAACCTATGCAAACTCCGTAGGAGTGACGTTTTAGTTCTCAATGTTGAAATTCCTGCTGCTAAGGGTTTGTTTGTCGAATCTCATTGTTTATTTATCTGTTACTATATGAGGTTGAATATTGTCGGCAGGGCGTGGTGGCCGAGCGGTTCTAGGCGGTTGAGTCTGGAACCGCACGACTGCGACGGTCGCAGGTTCGAATCCTGCCTCGTGCATGATTATGTGTGATGTCCTTAGGTTAGTTTCATTTAAGTAGTTCTAAGTTCTAGGGGAGTGATGACCTCAGATGTTAAGTCCATTGGCGGCCGAAGTGGCCGTGCTGTTCTAGACGCTGCAGTTTGGAACCGCGAGACCGCTACGGCGGTAGGTTCGAATCCTGCCTCGGGATTAGATATGTGTGATGCCCTTAGGTTAGTTAGGTTTAACTAGTTCTAAGTTCTAGGGGACTAATGACCTCAGAAGTTGAGTCCCATACTGCTCAGAGCCATTTTAACCATTTGTTAAGTCCATATTGCTCAGAGCCATTTGAACCATTTTTTTCGAATATTGTCATTTTGTCATTTGCGGATAGTGAGTGGAGATGTGGAAGCTAGAAAACGGAGTGCCAAGTGAGGAAATCTGAATATTTCCGACATATTACGGGGCAGGTCCGGCCGCCTTGGTGCAGGTTTTATTACGTTCGACCCCATATGAAATGATGATGAAGACAACACAACACCCAACCCCTGAGCGGAAAAAATCCCCGACCCAGCACGGAATCGAACCAAGGCCCGTAGGACGGCAATGCGTCACTATGACCATTCAGCTATCGGGTCGGACAATGTGGGGATTATGCCATTTGACAGAGCGGCGAAGGAAAACGTTTTTCTCGCTTTAAAGGGGATCGTTTTGGCATCAGTGACTTTCCACGTACAAAAAGACCTTCGGGGTTTGATGAAGGTGGTTTAAACGCATTAATTCCTTATGGTCCACAGAGTGCACTCGAGATCTGATAAATGTGATGAACTGTGATTATTTCACCACCGTACAAACCAATTGCATGCAGTGGGAAAAGTTCAAAAATTGTTATCTTGCTAAAATCACAAGAATCAGCGGGTGGTCATTTGTGAATCTTTGCATGCTCGTCATTAATTAGTTCGTGAACAATTTCTATCCTGTAACGTCACTGGTGACAAGAAATGGTGTCTTTATGCTAACATTAGGAAAAGAAACTCCCCATTCAAATACCTGAGCACGCTCACAAAAGATAATGTTATGCATATGGTGGAACGGCGACAGTGTGATGTACTACGAATTTCTTCCCCGATGTGCATCCATCACTGCTGGCATTTACTATCAAAAACTGAGACATCGTGCAGACATAATCCAAAAACAACGACCAGAAAGACGGAAAGACTGAGTGAAGCGATGTTAATCGACGATAGCATCTTCAAGGAACTTCCTTTCCGGATGAAAATGTGCTAGGAACATGACTCGATGAGTTCCTCGCTTCAAGACCACGGATTTCAACTGTTGCGGAATCGAAAAGTTACTGTAGCGTTGGCACACGGTTGTAAACAGTGGAGGAGAATATGATGTTGATGACTAAAGTCTGTGTTATGTTTATCTGTTGTGTTTATTAAACTTATGGAAAACGCTACGAAGCTATAAACCAGCCCAATACATTGCGCCGGCAATGGTGGCAGAGCGGCTCTAGGCGCTTCAGTGTGGAACCGCGCGACCGCTACGGCTGTAAGTTCGAATCCTGCCTCGGGCATGGATGTGTGTGATGTCCTTAGGTTAGTTAGGTTTAAGTAGTTTTAAGTTCTAGGGGACTGATGACCTCAGCTGTTAAGTCCCCCTCACCGTCTTGTTTAAATTAGTAATGTTAGCGAAATAGCTCACTAAGCTGGTAGTGTAATAGTCCATTCAATAGAGACCAAAAAGATCGAATACGGGGGATAATTCGAGTAGTAGGAAATTTTTGTGTAGTGGTGGGAGGGAGTGCCACGAACAAGACGCTACTAATCCTGACTGGTAAGGGAAGAGTGTGGAGGTGGAAGTGCATTCGAACGTCACTTTTGTACGTCTTACTAACTAGAAAACCGTCATCTCTAGCGAAAACGTATACCAGTACAAAATTTAATTACATTAAATTTCCTACAAAACGGTGCTGTTCATTCTCTCGGTAGGGCTAATAGTTGGCGCGTAGCTAGCGAGAGAGTGTGAAAATCTCGCGTATGATTTTTGGAGACCGGATATAACATTGCGGGTTGCATTACATGACATCGGTAGGGGTGAGTGAATCACTCTGTATAAAATCAGTTATTTCAGATCGATGATAAATCGAATCACCGAGGTTCCCGTGTTCCACCAATCTGTCACAAACTTGAAACCTTGTAGTTCGTAGGTTTCAAAAACTGGTGTAGTCCCATCATTGTTGAGCGTCTGTACAGGCAAAAAACATCACAGCATGAGTAAGCTTCTGTTCCTGTCTTTCCATTTTCAAATTGTAAATTTATAAAAATACTGCTTTTAAGCAGCTTATCCTACAGTACAGCAAGGCTTTTCCGGGAACAGAATATAAAATTCACGACTGACAATAACATCCATAACAATCATAATGAACGCGCTAGTAAAGATAAATACGTATCTTCCGGCTTTTGTAAACTTAAATGCCGGACTGCCAAGCTGCACACATAGGACAGTTACCCAGAACAAATTCGCCTTTTTGTGCTATGATAGAAGTATTTTTCATTCTGGTAGAATATGATTGTAAAAACTGTCGTAGATTGCAAATTTACAGCTGGCTTTTTTCCACACTGCAGAGATGACTTAATAGCATACGGAAAAGAGAGGAAGAATAACATCTTGGAGACGTGCATCTAAATTAATGCAAGGTTTGTATGTCACGTTAACATTAATGCCAACAGCATGTATCACATCGAAAAAAACGACAGAACAAAGACATTAGATACGAATAAATAAAAGTAATTTTGGGCTACGAAAAAATACAGCGAAACACTTATGTATGAAACGTAAGGAAGGAGGAATTACCTTAGGTACGAAGGCAAAAGCAGTCATGGCAGTATAGAGTAAGACCATGCGTATATAAAAATATGCGCTTCCCAATGCAAGTTGGTGTATCCGCTCCTTCCTCTCTGGTAGATATAGCTGCGTGGGCTACGAAATTAGCACAGAAGGAAGTAGAAGGCGTTTCACAGCGTGGAGTGGTAAGCATAGCAAAAGATTAAGACTGAGCGGAGAAAAAAAGAACGTAGTCAAACTAGTGTTATGCCAAAATCACAAAACTAGGAAAACTAAATGCATATGAAATACGTGAATGTATCAAATCCAAATAAAACAAATTATCTGTTCAACAAATATTGTACATTAGAAAAGGGAAACACTGGGACAATAAGAGTAATGTTAGGGTATGGAATAAACACAAATAGAGAAACGGTGTAGTCAAACTATATGCAAGGGTAAGTAAGAAGTCGCTAAGATAAGGCGATAAAGAAGTACAAAGAAAGTAAGGGTACCGGCAAGTACAAGATCACTCAGTGGTAAAAAATAGACTAGGAAAGGTGGAGAACTACATGTGTAAGGTTATCAATATGTAAAATATATTAGAAATGTTAACTGGAGCGTAAAAGCACCTATGTGAGTGTGCCAGATTGTGCATTGAAAGTGGACCTTCACCTTAGGGCAGACAGCCAACGGCTTTTCTCCTTCTATTCAGAACTCCACAAAAATTTGGTGTAAACACTGCTGGACTAACAGTCCTGGTAGAAAGAATATATTGGAAACGGCTATCCGGACCATTGTCTCAGTGGAAATGCATTTTCACAGCAGTTCAACTGTACTACCCACCCGTGTAGAGCAGAAGAGAAAAGTTCTGGTACGCAGACAAAAACATTGAGCTGGGCAATGAAACGTCCTCGATTGTTTCACGTGGAAACAAAGTTACTCCTCAGAAGCAAAGATCCTGCAATATAGCATCTATATGTGGTACAATTTATCGCTTTATTTTTTTTTATATTCTTCTACATGGAGTCTGGCTATCGATGGCAGGTACACAATTGCAAGGCAAATAGAATGTAACTGTTGAAAGAATAAGAAATGTGTATCACCCCCCATAAAAAATGGGCCGCAGAGAAGCAGTGTTAAGGCTGTCTGAGTTCTAATTACTTCGTTGCAAACATTGCAGCCGTTTAGTCGTGGGAAACCAGCTTGCCCGCCTACAGATCTAAATATTCGATTACTTTCTGAACTGAAAATGACGGATCCGGATTATAAAATAAATTAGCTCTCTGCAGTCTCGAATTTCGGTGTGAAAGGTTTTAATTTTAGCTCGTGAAACATATTGCTTGGTGCATTTTGTGAACCTTTTTGGCCCACTAGATGACGAACTAATTGTAAAAGAATGCTCACCATCCTGAATACCAGTGTTTTATTTTAGAAATTTCACATTTGAGTTCGTTATGGAAAACTCATTAATTTAACGAGGGGAATTAGGAGAAGGACTATTACACTGCACGAGAATCGTCGCAAGTTAGAGTCTACCTCAGAAAATTCAACGTACGCTGCTCTCCATGGTCGAAGTTTCGACCCGGATTAATGATCTGGTTCGAGCAACTCAAAACTGAGACAACAGTGCGAAACCAGTGTAGTGCAAATGTCGATCTTCGTGCGACGGAAAGCGGAAGAGTAGCAGTGAATGTCCCTCCAAGCAGCTGTTGGACATCCGACGCACGTGTAATCAGCTAAAGCGCCGGCTTTCCATCCCTCCAGCGCCCCTCTCTTCCCCCTCCCCCTTTCTCCCATATGTGTCACGACGAGGGAAGCATAATTGCGGATAATAAGCCCTAATTTCGGTGCTACGCAAACTGAATGTCTTTAATGTTAGAACCGAACTCCCAAACAATTTGAAACTTCCCTTCACAAAGAGAGGCCGCAAATACAGACAACGTTAACTGAATTGTAGGGTACAGTGTATAGGTTATATGGCATAAAACTTGATGGCTGACATTCAGTTTAGAACTCTTTGTTCGGACTTCGTAGGCTCTATGTGAGGGTCACCACAGAATGCCATGGACTACGCTGAAATATGATTCCAGGCGTGTTCGGGACCTTTGCTCTGCCCGAAGACGCCCGCCGTCACATTCCCTGGATGCCGCTCACTGCTCAATAACGGCTCCTCAGAAATGACGACATTCCCCCGGTAATTAATGGCTCCGGTGTAACGAAGAGCGAGGAGAATGACAGGACGTCGTTGCACGATTCTGCACTTCCCTGAGTCTGGTGGAACGAGTAAGACCGACATACAGTGCGGAAGGTAGGGGAACAAGAAATCCACGTTTAAAGCGCGAAACACTTGGCACTCGGCTGATGAAATAAATCGACATGGTGTCTTGTTATTCATAGTCCTGCGTAGCCTCACACAGTCCTATGATATCTAGGTGCACACAGTCCACAGTGTGGCCGTAAACCATATACCTGTTACTCCACAATACGAAGCGGTAATATCTGATCTCGCCGCCATCTTTAATCACGTTTAAGTTTGCAAAGAAGTAAATACAGGGTTTCAGTTTCATGTTTGACTCAAGCAACCAAAAGTTAAAATTAATCAAGAAATGAGGGAACATTTCCTGAACGGAGTATCGCACGTTTGGCAACATAAAGAGAGAAAAACTACCACAATTACCGGCAAATATCAATGACAAAAATGAAACAAATTGGAGTAAGATTACTCTGTTAACACACATCCTTGTCTATGATGCGGTAAGTGTGTAAGAGACTTTTCAAGATCGGTATTGGCGATCGATTCCATTAGATGAAGCAGGTTTTCACGCTATCTTGGCGTCACGTTGGGCATAAAGTCCATCACAGTGCCAACACAAGAAGGGCCAGATCTGTTGACACGATAATCAGCATCTGATGAACGCACGAGCTAAAGTCAAAATAAAACAGACAACAAAACAGCATATGGAAAAAAACCTAAATCTTTCCATACAAGTTCTGATTTTTCTTATTTACGATTGTCATTTCTTCCAAAGTAGCTGGGTGTCAACAAAATATTTTAGCATTCGGAGGGAAAAATAAGTGAATGAAAAGACCGTGAGAAGATATCGCGGCAAACGAAATACGCCTTTGTCTCACTAACTGCCACCCAAGCGTCAGTGACAAGATGGTTCAAATGGCTCTGAGTACTATGGGACTTAATTTCTGAGGTTATCAGTCCCCTAGAACTTAGAACTACTTAAACCTAACTAACCTATGGACATCACACACATCCATGCCCGAGGCAGGATTCGAACCTGCGACCGTAGCGGTCACGCGGTTCCACACTGAAGCGCCTTGAACCGCTCGGCCACACCGACCGGCTCGTCAGTGACAGCTTCTTAACCTATTTCGGGAAAATACAGAATGAGCTGCCTTTCTTCAACATTTTTGTTGTTCTGCCTGGTAACAATTCCACAAGCGGCAAGGCGCAGTCAATACCTTCGCTGCGCAGTGCCGATGGTACTGTTACCGACGACTGTGCCGCTAAAGCGGAGTTATTGAACGCAGTTTTCCGAAATTCCTTCACCAGGGAAGACGAATGGAATATTCCAGAATTTGAAACACGAACAGCTGCTAGCATGAGTTTCTTAGAAGTAGATACCTTAGGGGTTGCGAAGCAACCCAAATCGCTTGATACGGCAAGTCTTCAGGTCCAGATTGTATACCGATTAGGTTCCTTTCAGATTACGCTGATACAATAGCTACCTACTTAGCAATCATATACAATCCCTCGCTCACCGATAGATCTGTACCAAAAGATTGGAAAATTGCGCAGGTCGCACCAGTGTTTAAGAAGGGTAGTGGGAGCAATCCATCGAACTACAGACCTATATCATTGACGTCGGTTTGCAGTAGGGTTTTGGAGCATATACTGTATTCAAACATTATGAATCACCTCGAAGGGAACGATCTATTGATACGTAATCAGAATGGATTCAGAAAACATCACTCTTGTGCAACGCAGCTAGCTCTTTATTCACACGAAGTAATGGCCGCTATCGACAGGAGATCTCAGGTTGATTCCGTATTTCTAGATTTCCGGAAAGCTTTTGACACTGTTCCTCACAAGCGACGTCTAGTCAAGCTGCGGGTTGTGCGACTGGATTCGTGAATTCCTGTCAGGAAGGTAGCAGTTCGTAGTAATAGACGGCAAATCATCGAGTAAAACTGAAGTCATATCAGGTGTTCCCCAGGGAAGCGTCCTGGAACCTCTGCTGTTCCTGATCTATATAAATGACCTGGGTGACAATCTGAGCAGTTCTCTTAGGTTGTTCGCAGATGATGCTGTAATTTACCGTCTAGTAAGGTCATCCAAAGACCAGTATCAGTTGCAAAGCGATTTAGAAAAGATTGCTGTATGGTGTGGCATGTGGCAGTTGACGCTAAATAACGAAAAGTGTGAGGTGATCCACATGAGTTCCAAAAGAAATCCGTTGGAATTCGATTACTCGATAAACAGTACAATTCTCAAGGCTGTCAATTCAACTAAGTACCTGGGTGTTAAAATTACGAACAACTTCAGTTGGAAAGACCACATAGATAATATTGTGGGGAAGGCGAGCCAAAGGCTGCGTTTCATTGGGAGGACACTTAGAAGATGCAACAAGTCCACTAAAGAGACAGCTTACACTACACTCGTTCGTCCTCTGTTAGAATATTGCTGCGCGGTGTGGGATCCTTACCAGGTGGGATTGACGGAGAACATCGAAAGGGTGCAAAAAAGTGCAGCTCGTTTTGTATTATCACGTAATAGGGGAGAGAGTGTGGCAGATATGATACGCGAGTTGGGATGGACGTCATTAAAGCAAAGACTTTTTCGTCGCGGCGAGATCTATTTACGAAATTTCAGTCACCAACTTTCTCTTCCGAATGCGAAAATATTTTGTTGAGCCCAACATACATAGTTAGGAATGATCATCAAAATAAAATAAGAGAAATCAGAGCCCGAACACAAAGGTTTAGTGGTTCGTTTTTCCCGCGCGCTGTTCGGGAGTGGAATGGTAGAGAGATGTATGATTGTCGTTCGATGAACCCTCTGCCAAGCACTTAAATGTGAATTGCACAGTAGTCATATAGATGTAGACCGCGCGCAATGCTCAAGAATGGCACAGATAACCGTAGTGGTGGCATGCTCGTATTACGGTTCTTGCATCTCCTACATGTTTTACCAATAAGGAAGTCTAAGTCTACATTGCTTTCTACATATATAATCCGCAAACCACCGTATGATGCATGGCAGAGGGTGCCTTTTACCACTACTAGTCATTCCCTTCCCTTTTTCCACTCTCAAATGGATCCAGGGAAAGCGACTATGTACTCCCGCACCAGCCCCGGTTTCTTTTATCTTGTCTTCACTGTCATTGAGTGAAATGAATGTTTGTAGCAGTAAGATTGATCTTCTGTCTGTCGCAAATTCCACATGTGTAAAGTTAAATGGTATTCCCTGAAAACAACGTCTTCTTCCCTCCAGAGTTTCACATTTGAGTGCATAGAGCATTTGCGTGAGCTATTGTGTTGACAGACCTACCAGTAGCATATCTAGCAGCCCACCTATGAATTGCTTCGATGTCTTCATCCGACCTGGTGGGTATCCGAAACACTCTAACAACACTCAACAATGGGTAGTACAAGCGCATTGTTCGTGGTCTTCGAAGTATATAAGCTACAGTTTCCTAGAATTCTCCCAATAAACAGACGTCAACAACTCGGCTCCTCTACAACAGACGTTACGCGCTCGTTCTACTTCACGCTACTTTGCAAAGTTGTTGTTGTTGTTGTTGTGGTGGTGGTGGTCTTCAGTCCTGAGACTGGTTTGAGGCAGCTCTCCATGCTACTCTATCCTGTGCAAGCTTCTTCATCTCCCAGTACCTACTGCAACCTACATCCTTCTGAATCAACTCTTGGTCTCCCTCTACGATTTTTACCCTCCACGCTGCCTTCCAGTACTGGATTGGTGATCCCTTGATGACTCAGACATGTCCTAGCAACCGATCCCTTCTTCTTGCCGAGTTGTGCCACAAACTCCTTTTCTCCCCAATTCTGTTCAGTACCTAATCATTAGTTATGTGATCTACCCATCTAATCTTCAGCATTCTTCTGTAGCACCACATTTCGAAAGCTTCTATTCTCTTCTAGTCTAGTCCATGTTTCACTTCCATACATGTCAACATTCCTGACACTTAAATCAATACTCGATGTTAACAAATTTCTCTTCTTCAGAAATGCATTCCTTGCCATTGACTGTCTACATTTTATATCCTCTCTACTTCCACCATCATCAGTTATTTTACTCCCCAAATAGCAAAACTCCTTTACTACTTCAAGTGTCTCATTTCCTAATCTAATTCCCTCTGCATCACCCGACTTAATTCAACTACATTCGATTATCCTCGTTTTGCTTTTGTTGATGTTTATCTTATACCCTCCTTTCAAGACACTGTCCATTCCATTCAACTGCTGTTCCAAGCCCTTTGCTGTCTCTGACAGAATTACAATGTCATCGGCGAACCTCAACATTTTTATTTCTTCTCCATGGATTTTAATACCAACTCCGAACTTTTCTTTTGTTTCCTTTACTGCTTGCTCAATATACAGATTAAATATCATTGGGGAGAGGCTACAACCCTGTCTCATTCCCTTCCCAACCACTGCATCCCTTTCATGCCCCTCGACTCATAACTGCCATCTGGTTTCTGTACAAATTTTAAATAGTCTTTTGCTCCCTTTTTTTACGCCTGCCACCTTTAGAATTTGAAAGAGAGTATTCCAGTCAACATTGTAATAAGCTTTCTCTAAGTCTATAAATGCTAGAATCGTAGGTTTGCCTTTCCTTAATCTTTCTTCTTAGATAAGTCGTAGGGTCAGTATTGCCCCACGTGTTTCAACATTTCTACGGAATCCAACCTGATCTTCCCCGAGGTGGGCATCTACCCGTTTTTCCTTTCGTCTGTAATGAATTCGCGTTAGTATTTTGCAGCTGTGACTTATTAAACTGATAGTTCGGTAGTTTCACATCTGTCAACAACTGCTTTCTTTTGGATGGGAATTATTATATTCTACTTGAAGTCTGAGGGAATTTCGCCTGTCTCATACATCTTGCTCACCAGATGATAGAGTTTTGTCAGGACTGGCTCCCCCAAGGCTGTCAGTAGTTCCAATGGAATGTTGTCTACTCCCGGGGCCTTGTTTCGACTCAGGTGTTTCAGTGCTCTGCCGGTTAAGCGGGCAACGTCCGTGCCGTCAATCCTCCTTGTCGTAAAGTAGCAGGGTGCACACTACATTATTTTGAAGTGACTCTTTGAGGCTTGTTGACAGGCTGAATGGGTTTACACTAGTCGATATGTACCGTTCACCACTGGAGACATAGCGCACTCTTCTCAACTACAGAGAGAGCAACCACATACTTTTCTCTCCATTACTCAGATAGCTGTACGTAGCAGTTTCCTCTGATTCCATAGAGATTAATGAGCCGTTACCGATCAAAAAAACACAATGCAAATCGTGAAAGTGGTGACAAAAATTGTTCTGACAGTTTGAGTAGTTTACGTTACATCTTTGAGTCCATATCTCATTATAGGACTAGAGTTCAAAATACTGGTTGTTCAGCGAAGCTGTTCGTGATTTCAAAATTAAATACAGTATCTCGAAAACTAAGCTCGAGAGACGAGTGCAGCTAACTTTATATTTATTGGGAAAAATATGAGAACTTTACAAGGCAATTTCGAAATACACTCCTGGAAATGGAAAATAGAACACATTGACACCGGTGTGTCAGACCCACCATACTTGTTCCGGACACTGGGAGAGGGCTGTACAAGCAATGATCACACGCAGGGCACAGCGGACACACCAGAAACCGCGGTGTTGGCCGTCGAATGGCGCTAGCTGCGCAGCATTTGTGCACCGCCGCCGTCAGTGTCAGTCAGTTTGCCGTGGCATACGGAGCTCCATCGCAGTCTTTAACACTGGTAGCATGCCGCGACAGCGTGGACGTGAACCGTATTTGCAGTTGACGGACTTTGAGCGAGGGCGTATAGTGGGCATGCGGGAGGCCGGGTGGAGGTACCGCCGAATTGCTCAACACGTGGGGCGTGAGGTCTCCACAGTACATCGATGTTGTCGCCAGTGGTTGGCGGAATGTGCACTTGCCCGTCGACCTGGGACCGGACCGCAGCGTCGCACGGATGCTCGCCTAGACCGTAGGATCCTACGCAGTGCCGTAGTGCCACTTCCCAGCAAATTAGGGACACTGTTGCTCCTGGGGTATCGGCGAGGACCATTCGCAACCGTCTCCATGAAGCTGGGCTACGGTCCCGCACACCGTTAGGCCGTCTTCCGCTCACGCCCCAACATCGTGCAGCCCGCCTCCAGTGGTGTTGCGACAGGCGTGAATGGAGGGACGAATGGAGACGTGTCGTCTTCAGCAATGAGAGTCGCTTCTGCCTTGGTGCCAATGATGGTCGTATGCGTGTTTGGCGCCGTGCAGATGAGTGCCACAATCAGGACTGCATACGACCGAGGCACACAGGGCCAACACCCGGCATCATGGTGTGGGGAGCGATCTCCTACACTGGCCGTACACCTCTGGTGATCGTCGAGGGGCATTGAATAGTGCACGGTACATCCAAACCGTCATCGAACCCATCGTTCTACCATTCCTAGACCGGCAAGGGAACTTGCTGTTCCAACAGGACAATGCACGTCCGCATGTATCCCGTGCCACCCAACGTGCTCTAGAAGGTGTAAGTCAACTACCCTGGCCAGCAAGATCTCCGGATCTGTCCCCCATTGAGCATGTTTGGGACTGGATGAAGCGACGTCTTACGCGGTCTGCACGTCCAGCACGAACGCTGGTCCATCTGAGGCGCCAGGTGGAAATGGCATGGCAAGCCGTTCCACAGGACTACATCCAGCATCTCTACGATCGTCTCCATGGGAGAATAGCAGCCTGCATTGCTGCGAAAGGTGGATATACACTGTACTAGTGCCGACATTGTGCATGCTCTGTTGCCTGTGTCTATGTGCCTGTGGTTCTGTCAGTGTGATCATGTGATGTATCTGACCCCAGGAATGTGTCAATAAAGTTTCCCCTACCTGGGACAATGAATTCACGGTGTTCTTATTTCAATTTCCAGGAGTGTAGTTCGAAAACTTGCTAAAATATGGCGCTGTTGTCGCGATACATAGTGTCTATCAATGGTGCGCCACAGTTGTGAGAGATCATTTCCATCGTTGAAACATGAAACGAGGTTAACATATCGAAGGTAGAGGTTGAAATTGGAAATTGGTGTTAAGATCTTATGGGACCAAACTGCTGAGGTCATCGGTCGCTAAGCTTACACGCTACGTATTCTAACTTAAACTAACTTTCGCTAAGGGCAACACACACACCCATGCCCGATTGAGGACTCGAACCTCCGACGGGAGGAGCCGCGCGTACCGCCACAGGACGCCCGAGACCACGGGGCTACCCCTCGTGGCAAGGTTGAAATTGAACATGCTTTTCTGGTACTGGGGTACCAAAGTTTTGAACACAATTCTGCTGCAACACAGCACAGTTTTCAAATATGGTTTACTCTTCGAAAAGAACGCTACGCGAAAGCCATTGCCGAGGTCTTCATAGAATTCGAACGGACAGGCAGCATGGCTGATGACCTAGTGGGAAATTTTGGCCCTAGGCACACTCCAGTTAGTCCTAAAATGTCACCACGGTTTCTGGAACTGCTCAGCTGAATCCAACGTAATTCGTCCTAAGAATTTCAGCAAAGACTGGTTTCAAACACTTCAGCACACAGAAAATACTGAGACTGAGCCTGTTCATGTTTCCATTCACAATCCAAAAGGTATCAGCCAAGATTCTACGAACTGTGCGACCGAGAGCTCACTGATAACGTATTTGATGTTGGCTGCATATGGTTCACAGAAGAAGCACATTTCCACCTGAATGGAGTCATGAATAAACAAAACGGGATTTTGTGGTTCCGAACATCACAATTTGTGTGAAGCAAAACCACTGTAGTTTCCCAGAGCTACTGTTTGGGCGGTGGTACGCGCCAGTTGCATTATTAGCCCATTTTTCATGCGAGAAATGATTACTGGCGCACGTTACATTGTAATTTTGGGACAATTCATCGCCACACAGGACCGACCAGGCACCGAGTGGTTCATGGAAGATCGGGCCTGACACATCGCAACGAACAGATGTTTCACTTACATGAAGGATGCTTCGCATAAAAGTCGGATTATTGCAAATTTACTGACATGGGGATGGACTGGCCATCGAATTCGCAAGATCTGATTGTTTGTGACTACTTTTTGTGGGGTACACTGAAAGACTCAGTCTACCAGAACCATCCCACCATTCTGGTCGAGCTGGAATCGGCGACCCGTGTCGCAAATGAAGCCATTTCCGTTGAGCCACAACACAGCATTGGTCGTTTGCGCCACCTCCATACTGCAAGTGGTGGACATTTCAAAAATACTGTGACATGATTGGAAAGACTGAATCCAGAGGATGAACAGCGTACAGCATCGACCTGTTAGCAGTTTTTCGAAGTATTTCGAAACTTCTGTGTAACTGCTATGTAAAATTCTTACAATTTTCACAATAAACATGCATGTTGTTGTACTCGTCTATCGATATTAGTTACGGAGGTACACTACTGGCCATTAAAATTGTTACAACACGAAAAAGACGTGCTACAGATGCGAAATTTAACCGACAGGAAGAAGATGCTGTGATATGCAAACGATTAGCTTTTCAGAGCATTCACACAAGGTTGGCACCGATGGCTACACCTACAACGTGCTGACATGAGGAAAGTTTCCAACCGATTTCTCATACACAAACAGCAGTTGACAAGCGTTGCCTGGTGAAACGTTGTTGTGATGCCTCGTGTAAGGAGGAGAAATGTGTACCATCGCGTTTCCGACTTTTATAAAGGTTTGATTGTGGCCTTTCGCGAATGCAGTTTATCGTATCGCGACATTTCTGCTCGCTTTGGTAAAGATCCAATGACTGTTAGCAGAATATGGAATCGGTGGTTTCAGTAGGGTAATAGGGAACGCCGTGCTGAATCCCAACGGCCTCGTATCACTAGCAGTCGAGATGACCGGCATCTTATCCGCATGGCTGTAACGGATCGTGCAGCCACGTCTCGATCCCTGAGTCAACAGATGGGGACGTTTGCAAGACAACAAACATCTACACGAACAGTTCAAAGACGTTTGCAGCAGCACGGACAATCAGCTCAGAGATCGTGGCTGCGGTTACCCTTCATGCTGTATCACAGACAGGAGCACCTGCGATAGTGTACTCAATGACGAAACTGGGTGCACGATTGGCATAATGTCATTTTTTCGGATGAATCCAGGTTCTGTTTACAGCATCATGATGGTCGCATCCGTGTTTTGCGACATCGTGCTGAACACACATTGGAAGCGTGTATTCGTCATCGCCGTACTGTCGTATCACCCGGCGTGATGGTATGGGGGCCCATTGGTTACACGTTTCGGTCACCTCTTGTTCGCATTGACGGCCCTTTGAACAGTGAACGTTACATTTCAGATGTGTTACGACCTGTGGCTCTACTCTTCATTCGATCCCTGCGAAACCCTACATTTCAGCACGATAATTCACGACCGCATGTTGTAGGTCCTATATGGACCGTTCTGGATGCAGAAAATGTTCGACTGCTGCCCTGACCAACACATTCTCCAGATCTGTCACCAATTGAAAACGTCTGGTCATTGGTGGCCGAGCAATTGTGATGAACTGTGGTATCGTGTTGAAGCTGTATAGGCAGCTGTACCTGTACACTCCATCCAAGCTCTGTTTTACTCAATGCCGAGGCGCATCAAGGCCGTTATTAAGGCCAGAGGTGGTTTTTCTGGGTTCTGATTTCTCAGCATCTACGCTCCCAAATTACGTGAAAATGTAATCACATGTCAGTTCTAGTACTATATACTTGTCCAATGAATACCCGATTATCATCTGCATTTCTTCTTGGTGTAGCAACTTTAATGGCCAGTAGTGTGTTTAGTTTTGAAATCAGTGACTTTGTTTTTTTGCACTCTATATTAGCAGGATGAAATAAAAATTATGAGCCTGAGAATAAACAATACGGTACGATACAAATAATGATGAGCCACCAACGTCGTTTTAATTTGATGATAAAACGCAGACTTTTTTAATGAACATATTCTTATTGGAATCTGGGAAAGGAAGGAGGAAATGTTATACTTATTCGTCCTGTGAACGACTAGTGATTACAGACAGAAGTGAAACTTAGGGGGAAAGACGGGGCAGGCATTCGACTGTGTTTTTCAATGGGTGTATCCCAGCATTTGCCTTAACTATTCTAGGGTAACGGTGAAAAACCCTGATCTAGATGGACGAATGGGATGTGAACCCCGTCCTCCCGAATGCGACAGGTGGCTTACTACTCGCTCGGTGGGAATTTGAAAAATTGTTAGGGGCTCTCCTGCAGCCTCAATCAGTGGGGTGACTTGTTAGCCTTACTGTATTTTGGGTGGGCGTTGTCTATGTTTAATATTTTATCCATGCTTGGGAATTGTTAGTGCCTTTAGTGGGACTCATTTGTAATTTATGTTACTGGTTAATTCAGTTAGTTTTAATAGGCTTGCACTCACGTCTAATTGGTTCTCATTTTCATTTCACAATTTACGTATATTCCTGATTTTAAGCCCTGTTCTTAATGGTATAATTGCTAAAGCTTTTTATTAAGCGATTGATCCTGTTCAAGTTCTTTAAATTATTGTGAGCGTTTCAATTCATTTTTTTGACAAGATTTCATTTTATAATCATAATAATTGTCATGAAGCAAGAAAGTTTATTCCATGAAATGAGAAATGACGAAATATTTGGGTCCAGCTTCCAAGTGTTTATTCTTGAAACTATACCAACCCTTGTTGTGAGGTATCACTAACTGAAAGACTGAGGGGTAGAGAGAGATTAATACCATCGTTATGTTTCACGTTTGCAGCTTGAGTGACGCCAGCTCCGAGAACTATGCTGCTAACTACAGGTTGGTGCGCATATTCGTGCTTTCCTTCATCTGACGACGCTGCTTACCTTGTTTGTCATCGTGGGGAAGCGATAGCAATCAAAACGCTACAATTTTAATATACTGATTTTATTTTGAAAGCGGCGTTAGTCCCTTCTTTTTTTTTAAGAAAAAGAAGGGTCACGTAAAATAATCTTAGACTAGATTACTCCCTGTTTCGTATGTTCAACACGCTCTCTCGCTGAAGAGCCATAGCCATTTGTTGCGCCTGGCTGATAGGTAATTCATCATACGTTTGTGTGTTTCTGGCAGCATAGTAGGTAGAATGGAGCAGAAAGAACCGGTGGTACACGCCAACCTGATGCAGAGCAGTGATTCACAACAAAAGAGCTCTCCGAGCAAGCTGTGAGCAGCAGGGCGCGAGCACGGAGCACGGAGAGCACCGTACTCCCATTACCCGCACTTGGTGGAGAGGGGGGAGCCGAATGGAAAGTCGAGAGGGGTACAAGGCCGCAGCCGTTGATGTTCGTCAGCCAAACTGCATGCAAATCACTATATCAAGTATTATTGCTACAAATAATCAAAAATATCCAGGTGTCACGTTATTTTATTAAAGTGTACTTCTAATTTTTTCTTAATTTACTTTGTGAGCTGTTATACAAAAATGAAGTCATTAATTCGTGGGATTTTCCCCCTTAAAATCGCTTCTCTGTTCGGAGTAATTGTTCTTGTGTGTTGTAGACGCAGCGTGCAGTGTAGCTTAAATGATACGTGATTCCTTAGTCGTACCACATTTGCACAGTATGTCTTAAATGTCGTAAATGAGGAAGCGGGATGGAATCATGGTTGGTAGTCACACTTTATAATTAAGACACTTTATTGGCATTAATCCTTTAAAAATAATTTGAGAGTTACAAACTGCGGACGAGCCACTAGATAAACTTTGCAAATACAATTAGAAACCCAACGTACTCAGTACTCTAACAAACAATTCCAAAATAAGAAAATTGGGTTACTGAGAAATTTGAGGACTTCAATACAGGACTTCTCTCAAAAGAGATATAATGAAATAATTACAGGTAAAGGGTGACTTAATAACACTTGAGCAGTAGTGCCAAACTAAGATGCGATTACATAACGCGATAGAATCACTTAATTAAAAAAAACTACGACAGAGACACTGATCTAAAAAAAATGTTTACGTACTCAGACGTGTTAATAAAAAATTACTAGGAAAGGCTGGACAAGGAACTCAGCGGATGCTATGCAGTTTAAAGTGTAGCCAGTTGCCAGTCCATAACATTTAAGAAAACAAGTTCATATACAAACAGGTTACCAGTCCATAACAGGTTGCCAGTCCATAACATTTAAGAAAACAAGTTCATATACAAACAGGTTACATACAAAGTATATATCTACCAGCTTAACCAACCTTTTTGGAAGAAAGAGAAATACTAAACTTTGGAAGGCGGTATATAAACAACTCCCGGTAGTGGCCAGGTTCGTAAACACTTCCAGGCCTAGAGCTCGGATGACAATTCACTCACCGCCAAGGCGCTGGCACAATTAAAAGTGTCTGCCCGAATCACAAAGACATTCGAATAACTCTGAAACATAGAAACACTCGGCAGAACCTTTGACTCACTTACACATGGAAAACTGTGTTAATAGAGTGCAGGCTTTAAAAACAGGAACATAAAATCATTTGATTGCAAGAGGCACAAAAAAAACTTCTGCGAGAATTTTCAAATAACGGCCACCATTTAACTAGGCCATGGAAGACTCCCATAATAATAATAAAGTTTAAAATGTCTGAGTGCGTCGCTGAACAGTTGCAACGACTTTACTCCGTATCAGGTACACAATACGAGGGAGCGGGTTCCTCAGCTTCGCCGCTTCCCTCCAAATTTTGTTCCCAGCGAAGTCACAGAATTTGTATGTCCAAGCTGCCCATGTCGGCGAAACGCCCAACCAATGTCACACCACAACGTGTAACGGTGATCACACTCGTTCGGCAGCCGTCGACGCTCGCCTCCCCCCGCGAATGACACGAGATCTCCAGGGTTCCCGTCCAAGGCCAACAACCAACGCGCTTCGCCTGCGAAGAGGCAAGATAAAACACGCCAAAAGGAAACATAGCTTACCTCAGCCACAATCAATCGCAATGACACATGAACAAAGTAACGACTGGCTCCAGCTCTCCACGGCTCATTAAGATCAGGCACTGACTTTCTCACGCGCGTGTTATTACTTTTCATTGCAGAAAACAATTATTCACAAACATAGGTGGAACCGAACGTTGATACTATTATAGCCACCTGTTTTTGAAAACGAGAAAATGTATCTTGAGCGACGTGTCCACAGAATTCCAAACTTTTTTTCTTGTACTGACGTTTATCTTTGTATTCTCTATCAATCCGTCTTTGTATTCTCTGTTACACTGAAGGTCAATAATTTCCAGCTGTAGTTCAGAACTTATCTCTTCTCTATTTGCTGAATACGGAGAGCAGAACAGATCATAATCACATTCTAATGCTGTCTGATCTTGACAAAGTTGCTCAGTTTCTTCCTTAAGGGATATTAAAATACACTGATAAGCCGCAATATTATGACCACCGACGTACTGTCGATATAAATCACGTCGGATGTCGTAGGCTAAACAGACTGGTAAAACAGGGCAGGCGGTGGACTGTGGCGAAACTAACGTCCGACTTCAATGCTGGCCAGAGTACAAGTGTGTCCGAACCCATAATGAATCGAACACTCCTAACGATGGGCTTTCGCAGCCGACACCCATGCATGCTCCAACGTGAACATCGCGACATCGGAAACTACGACTGAAACTGGCACGTGACCATCGGCTCTGGAGCGTTGCAAGTTCTGATTACTCACGATACCTTCTTCATAGAGGCCGATGGAAGGGCGCGAATCCGTCGTCTTCCAGTGGAATAGTTCCTTGTCACCTGCGCTGCGGGACGGAGACAAGCTAGCGGCTGCTCCATTATGCTCTGCAGAATACTCACACGGCCATCCATGGGTCCAATGGAGATCATGCAAGGCACCACAACGGCCATGGAGTATCGTACACTGGTTGCAGACCACGGTAACTCCTTCGTGACGATCATGTTTCCCGACGGCAGCGGCATTTTTCAACAACAAAATGTACCATTTAAAAAGGCCAGGGGTGTGATGGAGTGGTTCGAGGAACACATGGCTAGTTTCAGTTTGTGTGCTGGCCTCCAACTCGCCAGATCTGAATCCCATCCACCACGTCTGGGATGTGACTGAAAATGGCGCCAGAGCTTATCGCTCACCTCCCCCGAATTTACGGGTATTAAGTGATTTTTGTTTTGTTTTGTTTTTTGTGGGGACGTCGCTCCACCTCCCTCCAGCGACCTTCCAGGGCCTCATTGGTTCCATGCCACAACGCGTCTCCGCTGTTATCCGTACCATAGGTGGACACACCGGCTATTAGGTAGGTGGTCGTAATGTTCTGGCTCATTAGTAAATAACTTTGAAAGTATTTGTTAACAACAGCATCTTGCATATGCGATACTTTAGGAAAATAAACTTGATTTGCATTTTCCAGTTGCCATTTTGCGTATCTATCGATTTATGTGATAGGTAATATTCCTCGCACAGGGGATTGAGATGCGAAGATATCGTCGGTGTTGTGCAGACCGCTTCGCCGTTGCTGCTATTAAATGGCACCGCTGTGAAAGCCGATCCTCCCATATTCCACACTTGGCGCTTCTCCCTTGTCGCGACAGAACGGGGCGCGCGTTATTTCCTTCACTCCCCTCCGCGCCGTAGCTGGTCTGCTCACGCAGGAGCGAGCGCTCACTTTCAAAATCTGCGAGTCGTTAAGCCCGGATGTAGAGTGAGCCACAGGTGGTACACGTTGGCGTGACAGTGTTAAACTTGTCTATGAAGCTGCGATTTTCGAGCAGTGCAGAGACTTTTCTGACGTACCCAAATAACATTTTTCAATCTTTTGAACATGGCTGCATTGCCATAGTATAAAGGACAGCCAAACAGCTGCAAAAAAGAGTGATTTTCAAACTACTTTGACCACGGTTTAGACGGATCTAGTGCTCTTCAGAAGGATAGAAAAGCTTCACATTAGCGATTCACTCAGTAAAAGCTGTCTCCACATGACATTTATTGTCAAGTGTCTGTATGTCCATATGTAAAATTAAGGCCAGTAGAATCAACGGCTTCTCACATCAGTAAACACAGGCAATTAGAATAACAACAGATCATGCCAGTAGCTGTCCGCAGCTCATGGTCCAGTGGCTGGCGTTGCTGCCTCTGGATCACAATCTCGGGTTCGATTACAGGCCGGGTTGGGGATTTTCTCCGCCCAGGGACTGGGTGCTTGTGTTGTCCTCATCACATCACCATCATCATTCATGACGGTGGCTAGACTGGACTGTGTAAAAAAATGGACCGGGAACTGATGACCGCGCAGTTGAGCGCCCCACAAACCAAACATCATCAATATCATCATGCTAGTAGCTACATGCCGACACCATGTGAAAACCACAATTTTTTATGCAATTCGTTTGCTGTCCTTCACTCCTGTTGTTCCGAAGTAACTTTTAAAATTTATAGTAGCCGAATTACCTTTTATTTATGGATATGCTTACTTTCTCTGTCGCATTAGAAAGATTCCTGGAAGGAAACAATGTAGTGTGAAAATTAGTCACATCATAGCTTTACTGTTCGTGTTTATACTATTGTGACTATCATAATGAGTGCTCAAAATGTTGATCTTGAGCGTTGATATGCCATAAGGCGATTACGGACACACAGTACTACCCGTTGAATTTCGTCTGGACTTGTAACAACACGGGCCAGTGTTATGCGTGCCTTCGGCAATCCTCAGCGTTTGTTTGTAGGCGGGTGAAAGTCCACAGGTGTTCCGTCTGTTGTGCGTGTAGGCTACATCGTGTATCCCGATCCAACTATCTCCAGATATTCTGCTAAGAAGGTTTGCAATTGTGTATTTGGAATGAGTGGAACATCCATCGTATTGGTGCATCATGTGTTGTCTTATGTCCAGTGGGGTTGCTTCCGATAACTTCGTCACCGTATGTGTTAGGAATTGACACACAAATTTGTGGTTGTCTACTATTCCATGAATAAAACAGGCTTTAATGGCACGATCCTTGAGAAGATCGCAGCACACTTTGGTAGACGAATATCGTTGTTTATTTACTACCTTGAGGTAGCGCGTATTTTCAGCTCGCTTGTAGTACATCTTGAGAAGACTGAGTTGCTGTGATTTGTATATCATATTTTTTCCATGAGCAGAAGAATGTACAGAACGGCGGTCTTACTTTCCAGTTGTCTTGAATCAGCGTTTTGAAAGTTACTGGCATGAAACTGTTAAAGGAGCGAAATGCAGAAAAGAAGAAATACCTCTGGTAGTGATATACTTACACAAAACTCTCATATTGCTGATACCACTCACGAACCCAACCAGCTTCGTACTAACACGTGAATGATTAGACCGTTGCTAAGACGTTACATTTTTCTCACTTGCTGCTCTTCTTTATTGTATTCTATTCGTGATACCTCCAGTTTTTTTAAATTTTCTAAAATAAAGATGGCAAAGACGAACAGTGAGGGTTTGGTACAATCAGGATACGATTCAGCACAGTACATCTCCCACGAACTTCGAGATGCAGTAGTAACCGTCCCGTACAGCTCATACAATCAAGCAGTAGTGATTTAATCAATTAATTTAAAATCCGATAACAGGTTCTGACCGAAGAGGAAATTACCCAGACCAATGACTGGAATCACGGATGGACTGCATGCATACTGAGTGAGTTGAAAAACTTCGTATGCAGATTTTCCCTGTTAAATCCATTTGATGGAGACCCTAGACTCAACGATATGTTACAAAGGTTTAGGACCACTGGATGGTACAGTCAGTATAAATCTGTGACTCTTACAAGAAACCTCATGATAGCATAGGCTGTTGAAATAAACGTCGTTTGGTTCAAATTTGTTTCATGGGAAGCTGCCGCGGAAGAATACGTTCCTTTCTCAGCGCCCCACATGGAACAGCCACCAATGTTAAACGCTTGGAAGACGCTACCGCCAACAATAGGGAACCAGCAGCAAAAATCATCTCAGCATCCCCGGTATGGTTGGCGCGTGTACTATTTTGATGTGCAAAATTTAAGGACGAAAATACCTTTCGCATGATGTCTCACTGTCAAGTAACATAGCTCGACGAAACTTCGACCATACGTAGAAAGAACCGCTACAACATAGTACAGGAGAGAAATGAAAGAAATAGATAAACAGACGAATAGGAGCGACACTTTTATGCAAAGACAATAATTACATCGAAGCCACAACGCTACAAAGGCGAGACATGTTTCTTAGTTTTAATTCTTGTTCTATTACCTACATATAAATATCTTCTACGATAATCAAAATATCCACGGGTGTACTGCCGGTCTGTAGTGTCCAACGGGCACAATATTTCGGCGATCAAACATGTCGCCATCATCAGGTGAACTGACGGACTGAGCTCCTGTGAACGTGCCGGCACGGAGATCCGTACGCTATGGCTGCTCAGGGGCAGGGGCAGGGGTACGAGGTACCCTCCACCACGCACCGTATGGTGGATTGCGGAGTATGTATGTAGATGTAGATGTAGATGTAGATGAAGGTATCAAGACAGATTCAAGGAGTAACCGTGAGTAGACTAACAGAAGAACAAATCTGTCGGTAAGGGAACAGTATGGAATACAAAATGTAAATAATTGGATGAAGATAAGAAAAAGAAATTGGAAGGACCATTTGAAACGGACGGACCCTTCAAGACTAACTAGAATATGTAATCGTGGGCGACCGCTAGTGAAGCGACTATCTGGACAACCATCCAAAACATGGGACAGCAGTTCGTCCAGCACATCCACGGAATGAGACAAATAAAGGGGGGCAAACCTAGCCAGAAAAAGAAGAGGAATAAGAATAAGATGATGATGATGATGATGATGATTATGATATTCCTTAGTAGGGTGTGTGATCAACATGGACAGCAGTGCATCCTCTGCAACATACTCCCATACTGGGGCAAGACGTTCTTGTTGTATGGCGTTCCATTTCTCCCGCACATGTTCGGTGAGATTTAGATCGGGGGCAACGGGCAGCTCAGTCCGCTCACCGAATATACTATTTTTCCAACAGCTCCTCCACCTGTGCTGTTCGATAGAGTTTCGCATTGTCAGGCGTAAAAAGGGCACACATTTGGAGGATTATAGTGTGACAACAACGTTGAGCAGTGGGAGCAGCGTGCTCAAGATTTGGAGGTCAATGCTAGCATGCAATATTATACCTCCCCATACCACAACACCTGGACCATATGAGGGTTCGTCCAGCGTGCAGCTTACGTCCTTCTGAACCTGCTTACTGCATCCATTCCTAGGTCTCCCTCTACGATTTTTATCTCCACATTTCCCCCCATTAGTAAACTGACCCTTTCTTTATGCCTCAGGATATGTCCTATCAAACGATCCCTTCTTTTAGTCAGGTTTTGCCATAAATCTCTTCTCTTCACTTCGATTGAGTACCTCCTCAGTATTTAATAGACCTACCCATCTCATTTTCAGTATTCTTCTACAGCAGCATATTTCAAAAGCTTCTGTTCTCTTCTTATCTGAACGTATTACCGGTTTAAATTTCCGTATGATTCTACACTCTAGACAAATACCTTCACAAACAACTTCTTAACATTTAAGTTTACATTAGAAGCTAAGAAATTCTGCTTTTTCAGTAACGGTAACACTTTTCTTGGTATTTCCAGCCTGCATTTTTGTATCTACCCTACTTCGATTAACAAAATTTATTCTGCTGTCCAAATGGCTAAATTCTTCTACCACTTTTAACCATTCAGTCTACAATCTAATTCCCTCAGCACCGTCTGAACTAATTCGACTAATTAAATTACCCTTGTTTTACTTTAGCTCGTGTTCATCTTCCAATCTCTGTTGAAGACACTAACGATTCCGTTCAGCTGCTCTCCCAAGTCTTTTGCCATTTCTGACAGAATTGCAATGTCATCGATAAACCCCAAAGTTTTTATTTCATCTCCTTGAACTTTAATTCCCTTTCAAATTTGTCCTTGGTTTCCTTTAATGCTAGCTCTGTCTAATGATTAAATAAAATTGTGTATAGGCTACAACCCTGTCTCATTCCCTTCTCAACTACTTGTTCCATTTCGTGTCGTTCGAGTCTTACAATTGTAGTCCGTTTCTGTACAAGCTGTAAATGATCTTTAACTCCCTGTATTTTATCTCTGCCACGTTCAAAATTCGAAACAAAGTATCATAGTTAACATCCCTGAAAGCTTTTTCTAAATCTACACATATATGAATGTAGGTTTGCCTTTCTTTAAACCATCTTGCACGATAAGATGTGAAGTTAACATTGCGTCATGTAGTCCAACATTTCTCCGCCACCCTTTTTTCGAGGACAGCTTCTACGTCTTTCCATCTTTCTGAAAATAATTCGTGTTAATATTTTGCAGCCATGACCTAATGCAGTGATGGTTCGACAGTATTCACACCTGTCAGTGCCTGACTTGTGAACCCCCTCCAAGTAGACAGGTTGTTACTTAAACTTGGCAGCGAGGTTTCTTTCTGTCATAGAGATGGGTTAGTGTTGTACTCCTTGTCAATGCTGATGTTGAATATACCAATTTGCCGGTTTTCAACTTGCTGCGGAAGTTATTCAAGCTTAAATTTTGTGATGTTAAGGGCAGTTGTCCCCCATTAAAACTGAAGACCCTACAACGTCCGCTCCCTGAGCCGACGCTAAGGTGCTCCGATGTGGACTTCTCCGTGTTAACCCTCTCTGTGTAAAGTATTTCTCTCGATGGTAAAAACTGTGTAGCAGCCTCCCGTCCTCCTGTGGAGGCTGTGGGGGAGGCGAACTTGAGCTTTCTTTCGTCATCTTATGTTGTCGCGTCACGGTCGGGAATGTCTCATCCTTTTCCGTCGTCGCCTCTCCAGATATCGTAGTCTGACAAACGGCGACGCATCCCTGAATCTGTATAGACCGCCACCAACACCACTTCGGTTACTCAACCTTCCGAGCTCTCGCCGTTGTATCTTGTACTGCAAGAGTCGCCCCAGGTTGATTGAGTCTTGTCGCCTGCTGCGCCTGTGTGTCATGCCGGATGATCCCCCTACTGAGCAGGTTACTTTTCCTGGTCCAGCGCTGACGGATGCAGAACTTGTGCTCTACTCTTCCGGCGGCTCAGATGATTTTACCTCACGACTCCCGTACATAGCGTGTCCAACCGGATCACACTGTCTCTTGCAAGAAAGGGCTGTGTAAGGCGTCCCTCGTTCTCGTCTATGGACTCAGCAATGGGTTGATAGTCGGAACGTGGCATAGATGGACTTTACTTTCGTCCCACTTCTATATATGAGTCAGGCGTTCGCCCTTGTTCCTTTGACTGTCAACCGCATTGAGCATGAGTTACGTCTCGCTGCACTCCGTCAATTTAAGATTTTAATGTAGACATTATATTATTGCAGGAAGTATTGTTTACGACCGTTTCGATCCCCGGATTGCAGACCTTCTTTAAGGTAGGGCCTGAACATTCGGCATGTACTGCTTTGTTTTATCGTGAAGAATCCGTTCCCGTCACTGACGCTCAAGTTCTCCATTCTGGCTGTAGGACTAATTGCCGTACATTTGGCCTTCCCCCTTGTGCTTTATGCACCGTCTGGCACGATTCAGTCACTGGCGCCCTCAAATTTTCCACAAAGGAGCTCCCTTGCCTTACGCGTAAGCATCCTGGAAACCTAATGTAGGTGGTGAATTCAACTGCACGTTGTGTCCCGCTGACCAGTCACCTCATTTTATTTTTACGTGATCTCCATGAATTTGTTCGTACGATACGTTTGAGGCATGTTTGGGAACATAAATTTCCAACGTTGGTAAACTTCACGATTTTTACAGCGACGCCTAATAGCAGACTTGACAGACTTTATGCATCCAGTATTTTGTGCCGTCAGATTCTTGCAGTCGAAGTAATTTCTGCGCCAGTCACTGATTACTGTGCCTGCAGCGACTATCAACCTCGACCGACAACTCAGAAAATATTGTCATGCCCACTGGATGCTCAACGTTTCCCACCTTGCGGAAGAGTCCGTTGACGCCGCGACTGATGCTGGGTGGGAGTTTCGCCTCCGCTCGCTGGAGCGTTACCGATCCGTATTAGGATGGTGCTCTGAGTATGCAAAGCCGCGCATCCGGAAGACGCTCATATGTTATTATGCTGCAGGAGCGAGAGTATTTCGGAACACGTATGAGTTTTTCTGAAATGGGTTAAAAACTGCCTACCACCATGGTATAAATCGTCTGGCCGAAATCGTTAACCGCTGAAAATAAATATTTGATTGCAGTCTAGATTGTTTTAATCCATTTTAAGTACTTTTAGCTAGACTGCCGTTTCTTGACGAGAAATGTTCTCGAAAATTGCGTATGTGTTTTATTATTCCGTGCGTCGTGAACTATATGCACGAGCAGGTGATCCATCTCTGAGGATTACTGACGTTCGGCGTATTACTGCTAAGATGCTGCTGCTTAAGAAGCAACAGATGGATGGATTGAGGGTGAAGGAACTGACATCCTTGTCTCAACTGCTTCGCCCTCAAACTCGTCGGCGAAGATCTTTTATTATCTCGATTACGATAGCCGTCAATTGATTACTCAAGGTGAGGTAACTGACGCTGCACATCTGTACTATGCACAGTTGTAAGCAAATGGTGACACTGTGGGCCCCCCTTCCAATGCCATTTATGCGATCCTCAGTGAGATGATTATGGCTCACTACAGTTTTGAGTTTTACCGGATTTTCAAGAGGATGAAGTGTTTGATTTCAATTCTACCGTGAATCCCCTGTTCCGGCCTTCCGAAGGAATTTTATTTACATTTTTTGCATCTCTTGGATTCTACTTTTACTTCCATTTTAAACGAGATTTCGTGGCGAGAGCTGTGCCTGTGGCTTCAGGATGAGGAAAACTGTTCTCGTTTCGAAGCATCAAGGCCGTTTAACAGCGGCTGATTTTCATCCCGTCACACTACTCGGTTCTGACTACAAAACTGTTGCACGGGTTATGAACAGTAGATCGTTCTTACTGCTTAGTTTTGCTATTCGTAAACATCAATATTTCCTCTGTGGTCGGCACTGCAATATAGGGATGTGGTTTCGGTGGCGGCCTTCGGATCTATTCACTGTGCTCATACCTTCTTAAATTCTTCTAAGGCATTTGACACGTTAGCACCTCGTATGTTGATCGCTACTGCAGGTGTCGTTCTTTCTAAGTTGCACAAGAACACTGCAGCGTCAGCTGACGCCGCTGGTTGTTATCCATGGGGGAGTGTCTTTGTTTGTCTTTTCTCTCGGTAAGTTGACTCTCGGGGGGGCGGGGTAAGGGGATATTTTGTACAACGCATTTATATCACACAGGTCTCTCCTCTTACCAGAATGGTAGCGATGAAACTACAACACCCGTTTTGCCGACTTATATGGAAGAGTCACTTACCCGTTGGAGTTTACGGGCGCTCAACTACGAGGTTATCAGCACATGTACCCATATTTAAACTGCATCACGAGATTCCAACGAAGCCGTGCATGGAAGTGGCTTCTCTCTCTCTCAGATAACACACGCAAGTACATATGACACTGATTGTTACCCGTGGACTGCATACTATCACATCTCGTACAGCTAGTGAGTCCCGCTTCGCCTGTTTACGTCGTATTCATTTCAAATTGCGCCACGTTCGAGGTTTTTATATTGGTGAGAGCCATCTGAGGGATGACAACATGAGGCAGCGAGTGGTCACGACACAATTCCTGCTTGCCCGCTGCTACGCGGTGGTCTGCTCCAATCCCGTTCAATTATAATCACCTTGTGTTCGTTTGAAGGTTGTATGGACCAACATCAGTTTCCCGATTCACGCGATGGAAGTGACTTGCTCTTGGCACAGAATCATTAATAAAATGAACGTCTACACCGAGTTGAACTCAGTGACACGGCTACATGTTATCGAAGTGGTTCCTTGGACACGCTGCCCCATAGATTTACGTGGAATGGTCGCCTGGCGCACTGGCTCTGCCTGTGGTATCAACTTGCTTTCCTTTCCTCACCAGGACTTCAGTCACTACCTCCACTACAGGCATTATCCTGTGCCCGGATTGCTCCATCTTTCTGAAGTCTAATTCCGTGATGTTGATCAATTGCTCATTTTCTACATTTTGTGGTTGCTGGTGTGTGTGTGTGGGTGTGTGTGTGTGTGGGTGGGTGGGTGGGTGCAAGTGTGTGTGTGGGTGTGGGTGT
Organism: Schistocerca gregaria; assembly: GCF_023897955.1. NCBI lineage: Eukaryota > Metazoa > Arthropoda > Insecta > Orthoptera > Acrididae > Schistocerca > Schistocerca gregaria. Next base: position 970,105,902 of record NC_064920.1, on the reverse strand, counting down.
TGTTTGTGTGTGTGGTTGGGTGGGTGTATGTGTGTGGTTGCGTGTAGGTGTGTTTGTTTGTGTGTGTGTGTGTGTGTGTGTGTGCGTGTGTGTGTGTGTGGAGTGGGTGGGGATGACTCTTTGATGTTTCAGCAGCACATACTTGCTGCATACTGGCGCGCCTCGCAATTGCCCCAATATAGGGACAATTTTGCTGACATCCTAAATCTGACGTCTACCAGGTGGGGTGTTGCTTAAGGTAGATCGGAATATATGATAGTAACTTTTCCCGTTTCCGTCTTTGAAAAGCTACAAAGTATTCTCCCATTCTGTTCTGTTGTATAATACATAACTATTTGGTTAGTGTTGAGGCAATGGATCGCTGGATTCAGGCGTGAACATATTATTTCGCATATATGGCGTTTGAGGGACAGTGCGATATACTCGTATATGCAGAGTGATGCACAGTAGACAGCGACGTTAATCATTTTGTCTTTTTTTATAATAATTATTGGCGTATACTTTTGGTATTCCAGCTCCCTTCCTTTTTCTTTTTTGAGAACCCATATTTAAGAAACATATTTATATGGTAATGTCTCTGGCTGACAAGGAATCGAAAGGTTGTACTTAAAAAAAAAAAGAAAAAGAAAGTGGGCCGGAATAACCAAGTATATACCAATGTTCTTATATAAAAAAAGACGAAATGGTAACATCGCTGCTGCCTAATGTGCATCACACTGCACATGTATCACACTACCCTCAAACGCCATTTATGCGAAACAGTACATATTGGTTCTATTGTTTCGAATATATGGCGTTTGAAGGATAATGTGATGAAGGGATACATGTATCTGCATGGTCGTTTGTTGGTCCCTTCATCACTCCATCCATCAAACGCCATATCTACGAAACATATGTGATTCCATATCCTTACATTTGTCCTCTAGCCATCCCTGCTTAGCCATTTTGCACTTCCTGTCAGTCTCATTTTTGAGACGTTTGTATTCCTTTTCGCCTGCTTCATTTACTGCATTTTTGGATTTTCTCCTTTCATCAATTAAATTCAATATCTCTTCTGTTACCCATGTATTTGTACTAGCCCTCGTCTTTTTACCTACTTGATCCTCTGCTGCCTTCACTATTTCATAACTCAAAGCTACCCATTCTTCTTCTATCCTTCCCCTGTTCTTGTCAATCGTTTCCTAATGCTCTCTCTGAAACTCTCTACAAGCTCTGGTTCTTTCAGTTTATCCAGGTCCCATCTTCTTAAATTCTAAGCAAAGAAAGGAAAGCAGAAAGTTTGAAGGAGTGTATAGAGTGTCTATATGAGGGCGATGTACTTGAGGGCAATATTATGGAAATGGAAGAGGATGTAGATGAAGATGAAATGGGATGAGAGACGTGATACTGCGTGAAGAATCTGACAGAGAACTGAAAGACCAAGTCGAAACAAGGCCCCTTGGACATTCCATTAGAACTACTAATACCCCCGGGTGATCCAGCCATGACGAAACTCTTCCATCTGGTGAGGAATATGTATGAAACAGGCGAAATACCCTCAGACTTAAAGAAAAGTATGATAATTCCAAACCCAAAGAAAGCAGATGTTGACAGGTGTCAAAATTACCGAACTATGAGTTTAATAAGTCACGGTTGCAAAATACTACCATGAATCCTTTACAGACGTATGGAGAAACAGGCAGTAGATGACCTCGGGGAAGAACAGTTTGGATTCAGTAGAAATACTGGAATACGCGAGGCAACTCGGACCCTACCACTTATTTTAAAAGATAGGTTAAGGAAAGCAAACCTACGTTTCTAGTATTTGTAGACACAGATAAAGCTGTTGACAATGTTGACTGGAATAATCTCTTTCAAAATCTGAAGGTCGCAGGGGTAAAATACAGAGAGCGACAGCCTATTTACAACTTGCACAGAGACCAAATGGCAGTTATAGGAGTCGAGAGGCAGGAAAGGGAAGCAGTGGTTGAGAAGGGAGTGAGACAGTATTGTAATCTATCCCCGATGTTATCCAATATGTACGTTGAGCAAGCGGTAAAGGAAAAAAAAATCCAGAACAGGAATTAGAATCCACGGGGAAGAAATAAAAGCTTTGAGGTTTGCCGACGAAATTGTAATTCTATCAGAGACAGTAAAGGACCTAGACGAGCAGTTGAACGGAATGGACAGTGTGTCTTGAAAGGAGGACATAAGATGAAATCAACAGAAGCAATACGAAAGTAATGGAATGTAGTCGAATTAAATCAGGTGATGCTGATAGAATTAGATTAGAAAATGAAACACTTGAAGTAGTTGGTAAGTTCTGATGGTCGAAGTGGAAAGGATATAAAAGGTAGATTGGCTATGCCAACGAAAGCGTATCTGAAGAAGAGAAATTTGCTAACGTCGAGTATACACTCCTGGAAATTAAAATAAGAACACCGTGAATTCATTGTCCCAGGAAGGGGAAACTTTATTGACACATTCCTGGGGTCGGATACATCACATGATCACACTGACAGAACCACAGGCACATAGACACAGGCAACAGAGCATGCACAATGTCGGCACTAGTACAGTGTATATCCACCTTTCGCAGCAATGCAGGCTGCTATTCTCCCATGGAGACGATCGTAGAGATGCTGGATGTAGTCCTGTGGAACGGCTTGCCATGCCATTTCCACCTGGAGCCTCAGTTGGACCAGCGTTCGTGCTGGACGTGCAGGCCGTGTGAGACGACGCTTCATCCAGTCCCAAACATGCTCAATGGGGGACAGATCCGGAGATCTTGCTGGCCAGGGTAGTTGACTTACACCTTCTAGAGCACGTTGGGTGGCACGGGATACATGCGGACGTGCATTGTCCTGTTGGAAAAGCAAGTTCCCTTGCCGGTCTAGGAATGGTAGAACGATGGGTTCGATGACGGTTTGGATGTATCGTGCACTATTCAGTGTCCCCTCGACGATCACCAGAGGTGTACGGCCAGTGTAGGAGATCGCTCCCCACACCATGATGCCGGGTGTTGGCCCTGTGTGCCTCGGTCGTATGCAGTCCTGATTGTGGCGCTCACCTGCACGGCGCCAAACACGCATACGACCATCATTGGCACCAAGGCAGAAGCGACTCTCATCGCTGAAGACGACACGTCTCCATTCGTCCCTCCATTCACGCCTGTCGCGACACCACTGGAGGCGGGCTGCACGATGTTGGGGCGTGAGCGGAAGACGGCCTAACGGTGAGCGGGACCGTAGCCCAGCTTCATGGAGACGGTTGCGAATGGTCCTCGCCGATACCTCAGGAGCAACAGTGTCCCTAATTTGCTGGGAAGTGGCGGTGCGGTCCCCTACGGCACTGCGTAGGATCCTACGGTCTTGGCGTGAATCCGTGCGTCTCTGCGGTCCGGTCCCTGGTCGACGGGCACGTGCACCTTCCGCCGACCACTGGTGACAACATCGATGTACTGTGGAGACCTCACGCCGCACGTGTTGAGCAATTCGGCGGTACGTCCACCCGGCCTCCCGCATGCCCACTATACGCCCTCGCTCAAAGTCCGTCAACTGCACATACGGTTCACGTCCACGCTGTCGCGGCATGCTACCAGTGTTAAAGACTGCGATGGAGCTCCGCATGCCACGGCAAACTGGCTGACACTGACGGCGGCGGTGCACAAATGCTGCGCAGCTAGCACCATTCGACGGCCAACACCGCGGTTCCTGGTGTGTCCGCTGTGCCGTGCGTGTGATCATTGCTTGTACAGCCCTCTCGCAGTGTCCGGAGCAAGTATGGTGGGTCTGACACACCGGTGTCAATGTGTTCTTTTTTCCATTTCCAGGAGTGTAGATTTAAGTGTCAGCAAGTCCTTTCTGAAAGTATTTGTATGGAGTGTAGCCATGTATGGAAGTGAAACATGAACGATGAGTAGTTTAAGCAAGAAGAGAATAGAAGATTTCGAAACGTAGTGCTACAGAAGAATGCTGAAGATCAGATGGAGGTACTGCATAGAATTGAGGAGAAGAGGGGAGCGCTTGGTAGGACCTGTTCTGAGGCATCAAGGGATCACCAATTTAATACTGGAGGGAAGTGTGGAGGGTAAAAATCGTAGAGGGAGACCAAGAGATGAATACACTAAGTGGATTCAGAAGGATGTAGGTTGCAGTAGATACTCGGCGATGAAGAGGCTTGCACAGAATGGTGTAGCCTGGAAGCTCCCAGTAGTTCTGTCAACAAAAAAAAGTTTGTTCCACGATTATACTGTACTCGTATTTCGTTGTAGATAGCAGTCGGTCAGTCGGAACATACCTACATTCTAATCAGCGAGCTGTGTTTGCGTTTAATCCTAAACTGCCTTATCCAGAAATGTGGTTGGGTTTTCCCGTATACATTTCCTCCCAATACAGGTAATAATGTAAACGTCATGCTTTCTCACGCCGCATTCTCATTAGCTACTGATTCAGTATCCAATTTGTTCTAGAAAACGCCATAGAATGACTTGTAGAAAGTACGCGCGGATGCAAAAAGCATCGGGTTTCTTTGGTGGAATTAAGTGTTGGACTGTGATCGAAAATAAGAGAGGACAGCAAATATCTACTCATAGACATTACTGTAAAACTGAAAATGGGTTAAGTAAGACTCCCCCACCATAAAAGCGCAAACACATACAAGCAACTGTTGCTTGCTAAAGCGATTATTATTAAGGAACGAAAAGCGCTCTCATTAATGTAAGCAAGGGCTTAACTGCTAAGGCGTCGTCGTAACGAAGGGCTTACTTGTTTCCGGGCGAATTAAGAAGCCAGCGCTCTCCTTAAGCCGCCAAACAGGAATACCCCTTGCTCGTGGCTGCTTGCTCAGGGAATTTCACGTCTCAATCCAGTGTTCCACCCCACGGCCACCAGCGAAATTTATAGTGTGCCCCGTATATGGACATATTGCAGCTGTATTCCATAAAACAAGGCTGCTTAAAGTATACCGCGACTTTATACACTGACAGTAAAAAATGGCGACACCGAGAAGGAGCAGTGCGAAATAAAGGCAAAATTAGTAGGCTCGTTTCTACATCTGAAAGACGTCTATTCGGATTTCGCAACAGTCGAATAAGAGTGGTTACCAGTAGCTCCACTATGGGGATGCAAATGAGGTTTGTTTTAAATAGACGCTGTGGCGGTCGTCAGCGTTAGTTTGAGATTGGGCGTTGTGAGTTGGTGTCAGTCAGGAATGCATTTAAGGCTACAAAGACGCCATTATAAACACCTTTATGAGTTTGAAAGATGTCGTTACGAGGGCTACGAGAATCTGGGTGTTCCTTGTGCGATATTGCAGAAAGTGGTGGCATGAATGTAGCAACTACACATGACTGGTGCAGAGCTGGCTACGAGAATGTACGGCCGCCAAAAGACCGGGCTCTGGACGACCAGGTGGCGCTACCGAGAGGGAAGACCATCATGTTCAGCGTATGGCTCTGGCACATCGTACTGCATCTGCAGCAGCAATTTGAACCGAAACGAAACACTTCAGCAGCATACGGTAACACTAACTGTTCGCCAGACTTTGTCTAGAAATCCCGTGAAACAACACAAACACGGCTCGGCTCAGTACGTTAAGGAGAGACCCGGGCCCCTATCTCGACCATGTTAATTCACCAACGTTAATGACCCATTATCTCAGAGACTGTGGTAGATACGGATTTGAAATTTCTGACATATATTAACTACTGCCTCTTTATTATACTGATCTATGATGGATTGTTTTGCATCAAAACAAGAGCTTTTACAAATTTTTTACTCAATGTCTGTATTTTTGCAAAAATTTTGTTAACATAAATATACATAAAAATAGCTGAGCTGAACTTATATTCTTGGTTGTAGATCCATGGCTTACTGGAGCCTGTAAAAGTTTTAGTGCAGTAGGATGAAGACGGGGCATTTGTAGTGAAAAATGTATAATCTGAGGCAAGGACGTTTAAAGTTTTCGTGTGAAATTTCTTACCTTTATTGTTACGTGATGTTATTAAAAACACCTTGCTCCATATTGTAGGTCATCATCTCCACCAGTTCTATCAAGTAAGAGCTGCCTTCTCCTTTTCCTTGCCTCTTTGGTCACATGTTTTGCTGAAACCTCAGCTTTTTTCACTCTTCCGATGTCCACTTTGTGAAGACCTTCCATTGTATGCTTCCCCAAAATCACTCCCAGCTACTCAAGTACTCTCAGTCTGCCACTACATCCGTTATTAAATGTGATTACAGAGTCATAAGTTCCTAAGTGTAGGGTCTTCAAACCAACAAATACACTTTTTGGTATGCGAGTCCAGAGAAGATTATTGAAAAATTCGTTGACGTTGTGTGTTTTCCCATGCAAACACGTTCCACTGACTTCAAACCACCGCCGTTTGCGACATCAGTGGTGTAAAGTGAGAACTCACTGGAGAGAGGAGTGGACGTGTGCTCAGTTTCCTGATGAAAGCTGGTTCTGCCTCGGTGCCAGTGACCGCCGTGTGTTGGTTGGGAGGAGGCTAGTTGAGGAACTGCAATTAGCCCGTCTGCGGCTTAGAACACCCGACCTGCAATATGAGTTATGGCTGGGATACAATTGCGTATGACAGCAGGAGCACTTTCGTGGTAATCCCACGCATCCTGCCTGCCTATTTCTTTGTCAGTCCGGTGATTCGACCTCCTGAGCTGTCCTTCATGAACAGCATTCCAAGGGATGTTTTCCAGCAGGATAACTCTCACCCACATACCGTTGGTGTAACCCAACATACTCTACGGAGTGTCGACATGTTACCTTAGCCTGTTAGATCCACAGATCAGCCTTCAATCGAGCACGGATGGGACGTCATCGGACAACCTCTCCAATGTCATCCAGAAACAGCATTAATCGTCCCTGCATAACCGACAAAATGCAACAGCTACAGAACTGCATCCCACAAACGGACATCCGGCAGTTGTAGAATACACTGCATGTATGTTTGCGTGCTTGAATTTAACATTCTGGCGGCTTTACTGGTTACTGATGTACCAGCATCTCACATGTGCAGTTTCTTATCTCGCGCTTACACCAACCGCTGAGCTTTCATTGTTAATCACATACATATGTTACCTACACAAATATATTCCAGAAATTTCGGCACTCTACATTAATTATTTTTCCGTTCTGGAATTTTTTTCCTTCATTGTAGGTTTGCCTGAATCGATTTAGGGAAATCACGGAAAATCTAAATCAGGATGGCCGGACGCGAGATTTAACCGTCGGCCTCCCTAATGCGAGTCCAATGTGCTAACAACTGCGCCACCTGCCTCTGCCCGTCATTGCACATGGGGTATCTGTTCAGTATGATAAGCATGAAAAAGAAAACTGATAGTGACGTTCTCAAGTATCGAGTTCGATGTCTTGTTCGGTAAATAACTGGTACTTTGCTATGTGACAACCGAATTATGTCAGCTTGCGTAACAAGTGTAATTCCATCTGACCAAAACGTTTTGTGACTGGGTTCGTAAAAAATAGAGAAAAGTTCAGATTGTGGTTTTTACACTCCAGGTGTTCTCCATTCTCTCCCCTCACCTGAGTACCACGTAGAGCATGTTCATAAAACCATGTGAAAATCAGAATTATTCAACTCTACATCTACATACATATATACAGCGGAGCCACCATACAATTCGTAACAGAGGATACCTTCTACCACTAGTAGTCATTTACTTTCCGGTTAGAATGTAGTATTGTACTGGATCTGAATAGGTCGTTCAAAAAAAAGGTCGTACAACTGGTGAAAAATGGCTTTGTTACTCCAGTTTCTCACCTGGCGAGTTTCGGATTTATTTCCACCATCAGTTATCCAAGTGCACAGAAGTTCATACATAGCATATGAGCGTTGCTATATGTATATGTAACATTAACTGACAGACAGGTGTGCCAGCTTGTTATATATCCGCTCGTATGCTGCTACCGTCTGTACACTTCGACATATGATGAAGGAAATAAATTCGAAACGAGTCAAATACGCAAATCTCAATAACGAGGTCACTTTTCACCGGCTGTATGACTTTGTCGAAGCGATCAGTTCAGCTCCAATGCAATACTCCATTGCAGTATAGCCATGGTAGCGTGCCTCCGTCGATATTTCTTGCCTCAACTATGTTTCCTTTCTTGTTCTACGTACAGACAGAGTGAGTGGAAAACGGCTGTCTATGTGCCTCTGCATGAGCCCTAATTTCTCATATCTTCTGCAATCAGCTTCAAATTCTGGCTGTTTAAATACCCCTTCAGGTATTCCCATCTGAATTTCCGAAGCTTGCGTGTTTTTCGAACCTACTGGTAACAAATCTAGCAGCCCGCCTCAGAACTGCATCGGTGTCTTCCTTTAACCCGATCAGGTGAGGATACTGAAAGGATACATGGATCAGTATTTTGTATTACAGATGTTATTTAAAACATGGAACCCAAAGACTTTTCATGACCAGAGAAGACAGACTTATTATATATCAGTGATTGCGATGAAAATAAAACAAAACGCTGTCTCTGAATTTTTCTAAGTTGTTCTTCAACTGTTCTTAAGAGACTCTCTCTCTCTCTCTCCCTCTCTCTCTCTCTCCCTCTCTCTCTCTCTCTCTCTCTCTCTCGCTTGTTCTTTAGAAACAGACACCTCTGGCTTCTGCCCTTGGCCATTGCTTATGTAAGTGTAATTTTCGTTAATAGTATGTTAACCTGAAATTGTGTAAGAGGGTTTATTTCAAAGAACAATAATCACAGCTGACGGATCAGGTGTTGAGTTTTTGTAAGTAATTGCAAAGCTCCCCGGAATAACGGCTTGACAACGAGCAATTAGCAATCTTTTTTTTTCGTCTCATGGAGATTGCTACTAACGGGAATAAACTTTTTCAGATCTTGCAGTGATTAGTTCTCCACGAAGTCCGATGTCTTAGCGCGATCAAATTGAAGTGGTAGCGAATTAGAAATTACGAGCCTATTACTCCGCCAGTGGAAATTGTTCTACATATTTCAATCTCGAAATCACACAGTTCTTCCTCTCAGTCTGAAAGTGAGAGTTGTAACACAGTCAGTACTCAAGAATACGTGGCACAAGCGTCCCATGCGCGGTCTCCTTAACAGAGGAACCATATTTTCCTAAAATTGTCCCAATAAACCGAAGAAAATCGCTCTTGCCTTCCACACTCCTTGTGTGTTCGTTTTATTTCATATCGCTTTGCAACGTTACGCCCAGGTGTTTAAACGACGTGACTGTGTAATGTTGTATCCGAACATTACGGGTTCGTTTTTCCTAGATTTAAAACAAACTGCCATTCATCGCACTAACTTGAAATTTTGTCTAAATCATCTGGTATCCTCCTACAGTCTCTCATCGTCGACACCTTACCGTACACCACGACAGCATCAGAAAACAACCGCAGCTTGCTGCCAACCCTGTCCGCCATATCATTAATGTATATAGAAAATAACAGCGGTCCCATCATACTCGCCTGGGGCAGTCCTGGCGAAACCCTTGTCTCTGATGAACACTCGCCGTCGAGGACAGCATTACTATTACTTATCGTCTTGAATTTCGGTTATGTCATGAAAGCGTTGACCCTTCACGTAAATTTCTGCAGTTTGTCGTTTCGTGGTAGTTTTGCATTGATAACATCACTCTCTCCACCCATGATGATTTTTTTCCAGAAAAGAATTGTCCGTGTTTATCATTTCGATCAAGTAATGGCACGCTCCCTCGTGTCGTTGTTTTTATTCGGGAGTCTATGTGTGCAGGACAAGCTCTGCCCACCACGAATTTCCTCAATGAACTTGAGGATGGACGGCTACCTGAATCTCCTTATCCTCGAGCCACACCCGTCCTTCTTTAAAACATTTAAATCACACTTGTGCACGACTTCAACAGTTATCGTTATTAGCCTTTTTCGTGGACTCAAATGTCTCCATAACCTTTTTCCGAGTAAAAAGTGAAATATAATCACTGTTCGTCGCTCCACTGTGATCTGTGACACAGCAACGTTTGCACACTACGCACCGCACGCCCACTGCTTGACACTGCCTGCTCACAACTTACTGGTCGGAAACACATCTGTTGCTTACAGTTCTTAGTTCAAGACGCTACCATATATGGAGACAATAATTAAAGTTCCAGTTTCAAAACGCTATAGAATGAGAGCCTCTGTTCAGAATAACGTCAAATATGAGCAGCATGTTGTTGACACAAGTGAAAATGTCCTGGAACAAACAAAAAATTAAAGATAATTTGGCCAATCGATGGCGCCGTAAGCGTCAGAAAAGGCACACTAACAGACGCGCGGCACACAGTTTTTCCTCGTTTTGCGCCCAAGATGCACTAAATGACTCATGAAGGATCGCGCGCTGCTCGTAAAGGTCTTTTACAAGAACGGTGACTGTGCGCCAATAATCCTGCAGAAGTTCCAGACACTCACGGGTGTGAAAAAAGGCATTGGTCTGATGTCTGATAAGGGCCTGGAGAAAACGATTACAAAATTCGAAACGGCAGGTGCAAGGTGGCAGAGGGAGGAAAGCAGTTAATCCGACTTCTGTCGAAGATGTGGCCACGGAATTGCAGGACGGGTCGAGTGGTGGTGTGCTAACATGCAGTGCACATGGAATTTCACGAACCTTTGACATGCCTGCTAGCACGGTCTATAAAATCCTACTTAACGTCCTGCTCTGCTATCCACGTCCCATATATAGGAGCTGTTTCCTGTTGACGTGCCAGCAAAACAAACGTGCGCTCTGGAATTTCTTGCTCTCGTGGAGGTGGACAACGAATGACCATGGAACATTCTGTGGACAGAAAAGCCTATTTCGATCTCCGAGTACATGTAATTCCGTAGAATCCGCAAGTACGTCAACCGGTACTAAATCTTTCTGCAAAGGTGAGTGTGTGGTGCGGACAGACAGTATCGTTTATCATAGGGACGTAATTTCCCGAGAAGATGAGTCCTGCAGGTCCTGTTACCTGTAACGTTGTTGGTAAAGTTTATGAGAGTCTTTTGTGTACCAACGTCGTTCTAACAGTTCAACCGAGCGGATGTTCGTGTAGGATCAATTTGATGCATGATGATGCTCCTTCATACGTCCTACCGCCAGTAACACGGCTGCTGCAGAGGCTTTTCGGAAATGGCAGAAATATCTTCCTCATTTCCCTGAGGCCTGCCCGTCCGGATCACTCGATCTTAATCAGTGTGACTTCTAGCTGTGGGGTTACCTGAAAGATGTTGTGTTCAGTTCTGCTACTACGAGCATACTAAATCGAAGATAAGCTATGCACAACACATTCCGTTCGGGCCCGCCGAGAAACTCCGATGTGTTGTGGTACAAACTGTTTCTCGATTTCGACTTGTGACAGAAATGGTGTACAGCATACTGAATACGTCTTGCACCACTCTCATGACAGAAAGCGATGTATTTTGCTTTTTATACCTTTTCTGGCCCAAGGCAAATTAAAAAACGATGTGATTTTGCTTTTAATGCTCTTTTGGTGAAAGGACAATTAAAAACTACTTTTCCCATCCAACGTGACCTTGACCCCAAACGACTGTAACCACCCAGTGGAGTTGGAACGAATCGGCACTGCTGCTGCCTTTACAAATAATTAACATACTACGATAAAAGAAGAATATAACAACCACCTAATCGCTTACAGTATTTACAGCACATCGAAGGTGAAATTTATATCTGTCACACATGAGAAAATCTCCCATACATCAATAGCTGAAGCACACCGATAGTTGTTTATTGACATAACTGAAGTCATACTATTTGAATGTGCATGAAATCTTTAAATACATCAAATCCACTCACTCATTTGGAGAGTTGAAAGAGGTTGAGTAACGTTAACCACGGTAAATCCCAGTGTTATTTCGAAAAGTAATATTTATTTACAGACACAGAACAACGCTAGTATTTTCAGATGCATAGAATCTCACATTCAATTAAAGCATAGTACCCAGTTTCTCTCTGCAGCTTTGATTGTTTGAAACGCGCTGTTTCAAATTATCTGTATAAACATCCCACATGGGATTGGAACGCAAGTGAGTAGATATTCTAGTGTGGCGTCAGTGGCTGGGAGTTCCCAGTCGGAAAGTCGACTGCCCAGTGCAAATCCTATTGAGTGCGACGCCACATATGGCGACTTGGGCGTCGACAATGGGGATGAATGTTGATGAGGACAGCACAACACTCTGAGGGGAAAAATCTCCCTCCCCAGCCGGGAATCGAAACCGGGCCCCCGTGCCTGGCAGGCATTCCAATGCGCTAACCGGTTTTGTTTATTTTTTTTTTTAGAGAGAGAGAGGTGGATCAGGTAGTGGGGTGGCGGAGGCAAGGTGGGCAGGGGTCGCAACCCGAGGCCTGGCCACGATGCCTCCTCCCTCCCATCATGCGGATGTGGTACAAAGGATGCAGTTGGTGTATTTCCGTTCAGCTATTGGGACGGACAGTGTAGAGGACCCTAACCCTCACATTCCTCGTGCGCGGATTTCAACTGGACTTTACGGTTGTGAAACTATTTCAGGGGAAAAACTTCATTTCCGTTCACTGGAGCCTCTAGCCTGTTTGAGCGAGTGTGTACACTTTCAGTACCAATCTGACATACTCTTTACGACAAGTCAACATAGTAGTCAGAATTTCTTTTCCTCGTTGCCTTAATGGACTTCAGATCGAGCCAGTCAGCCTATTTCACAGCTGGTTGAATTGTTTATCATTATACTCATCAGATCTCATAGGTTACAGGAGCGACGCAACAGTAGAAGACTTGAAGGTATTGTTTATGTTGTCAAACGTTGTTATAGGCATTCTGTACCCTGCTTTTGATGTTTGACTGGTACTGGTCAACTTAACTGAGGGTTCATTCGGTGATGAGGACAGCAGTGATTTAATTAGGTGATTACTAACTGTAGTAATGTCCTGTAGTAACCGTCACTACTTCTTACCTTCGAATGGTCTTGTCATCAAGTACACGTTTCGGTTCTCTTCTGTTCCTCGTCGACCTTATTTGAAAAATATGAGGGGTGTTCAAAAGGAAAGGTACGAAATGACTCTCAGGGTAAAATGGAAGTCTTTATTCAAAACCAATCATCAGATGCCTGAGCACAACCATTCAACCGTTTCACAAGCTAAAGGATTCCCTGTTCCCAAAATTCCTGTGTCCATTGAGCTTTTCTTTAATGCTCATCAAACAGATGGAAGTCGCAGAGCGACATGTCCGGGCTGTAGGATGGATGCTCAAGTTGCTCTCCCTCGATCTTCGCCGTTACACTTGTATGACTTTGGAGATGTGTCGACGCACCTTATCATGGAGCAGAATCATTCTCTCCGTGAGCAGGCTAAGCCGTTTGCTCATCACAAACCTTGCGTAGGATACGAACTGTCATACAGTACACGTCACTGTTAATGGTTTTCCCGCACTCGAGGAGCACGATTAGGTTGTTACGACGTTTCGTACCTTTTCATTTGAACCCTACTTATGTAATTGCGTATTTATACCAGAAATCTAACTTACAACGACATGCAGGGTGTTGAACGAGTAGACGATCATGAAAAAATATATGAATTACAGTCGAGATAAAAATTTCGGAAAACATCCTCAAGAAAGACGGTGGCCTACAGCTAAGTACGGCTTTGAGCCTCCCGTCGGAAGGATGAAGTGGGTCCGGCGGGTGCGCGGCTAAACCCTTACTTTATATGGCGTTGAAACGCGCACCAGTGACGTCACAGGAGGCAGCGAGGATATACGTATAAGGTTCAAAATGGCTCTGAGCACTATGCGACTTAACTTCTGAGGTCATCAGTCGCCTAGAACTTCGAACTAATTAAACCTAACAACTAACCTAAGGACATCACACACATCCATGCCCGAGGCAAGATTCGAACCTGTGACCGTAGTGGTCACTCGGCTCCAGACTGTAGCGCCTAGAACCGCACGGCCACTCCGGCCGGCTATACGTATAAGGACGGTAGTAGCAACCAAAAGACAGTTACCACTTGACAATGGCCGGGAAGTACTCGGCCGAAAGCTCGTGGATTTTTTGAATCACCTGATGCGGCTGAAATCTTCAGAGAATTTTATCATATTCCGAAACAAGTTTCCGAATAAATGAAACATGTAGGAATAAACAACGCTTATGTTAACACAGACCTGATCTGTGATTCGTAGCCTCTCCTCGGTAGCATCTCTCCTTGATCACCTTGAAGATGAAAATATATGGTAAGCGTGGGATGGTAACGTTCAAAAATATGCACGGCACCACCAATTTAGTTGACAATTACATACATTTTATTCATTGCCAACGCCAATTTTTAGTTGCTGCGTCCAGCTGATATATTACAAGAAAATGTTAGTGCTATTATGCAGATCATCAAGCGCTATTTCAGTGGAAAGCAACTTGTTCTATTGTCGTACAAGATTAATGGTTTACATTAATACACAGTTCAACTTAAATAAAGCTCTTCAGTAATTTGGTAAAGACGATTGGACTTCGGTAGTTCATTTAAGAGGATAAGGAGTCGCCATTCCCGCAATGTTAAAATATGCCTACTATAGGGAACATTTTATATTTCTCTTCCTAATCTCTTCGTTTTTTATGAGAAGCACTGTTTTCATTTGGAGTAAGTTCGTGCGACAAATCAGTAGTAAGTGGACTTAGTTTTGCAAGAGTGATGATGAAGAACTGCTTTGCTTTGCTAATGAATAATCACTTTTTTTTCCAGTTCACAAGCTTTTTAAACACTTTTTCTCTAGCTCTAGGTATTTTCTCTGCGAAAAATGAAAAACTAAATACGAAATAACTCGACAACAACTACTTTCATAAAGCACAATGTTTACAAACAATCCCGTCACAAAGTCAAAGAGTAACTTGAGGAAACCAAAGTGATACATTTTCGGAGACATAGCATATAAAGAGTCGCTGGAAAGCGGGGTATTTGAATTCATATCACATAATGTACTGCCAAAAGTTCCAGCTTTCTTGTATAGTGTTGATTTCTGTTTCTACTGTCCCATTCACAGAGAAAGCAAGGAAATTTTGTATAGCCACTTTGTTGACCAAGCGGCATTGAAATCACTTTTAAATCACCACATAGTGTCCATTTGTGGTTTAAATAGCAGAGTTTGCTTAAAACCAGTTCAAGGTTTTCGTAACATTATTTTAAGGGAACCGAGAGTCCAACTGGTATAGAAGCGTACTTATTGCTATTGCGTAGAAGTACTGCTTTAAGGCTTCTTTTTGAAGAATCAATAAAAAGTCTCCTCTCATCAGGAGCATATTGTATTTTGAAACGTGTCATAAGTCCAGGAACATCACTGCAAAACACCAGGTCACCTTCCTAAGAGAAGAAAGGTACAAACTTCTTTTCCCTCTATCGATACCAAGAAAAGGATGTACTGGGAGCCAACATGTGTTTATCTGTCATTATAGATCCTAAAATCTCTAGCGATTCTTTAGAAAGGCCTAGGTCTCTAAATAAATCGTTCAATTCAGATTCTGAGAGTGGAATGGAATCGGTTGTTCCAGGATCGTAGCAATCTCTGTCTTCTTCACTATCACCTTGCTGAGCCAATGGCTCGTGATCATCTATATCAACCAAATATTCTGGAGGAAAGGGTATTGGTACTTCAGGTCCATGAGGAAAAGGGCGAATGGCTAATTGAATGTTAGAATAAGAAATATCCTTTTTGTTTTTCAAATTGAAACCTCGTACGTTCCAAGAACACTACGACTTTTTCAGAAAAATCTGAAATGTTTATTTGTTGCTTTTTTACGGTATAGTTACCACAGATGTAACAGAAGCAGTCTGGCGAGTTTATACCTCCTCTGGTAGCCATTGTCCATTGTCCATAAACAACTTCACAACACAATAAAAAAGTCAC
Source organism: Schistocerca gregaria (assembly GCF_023897955.1). Classification (NCBI taxonomy): domain Eukaryota; kingdom Metazoa; phylum Arthropoda; class Insecta; order Orthoptera; family Acrididae; genus Schistocerca; species Schistocerca gregaria. The sequence goes on along the minus strand of NC_064920.1, from coordinate 970,090,046 downwards.
TACTTTAAAGCACTAGTAACAACAACACGTGAACAACACAGAGCGAAGAGGTACTGTGAACTGAAGGACAATAGCAGAGGCTCACTGCTTGGTGACTGCGGGGGAAGGGGCAGCGCGACAGACAGGCACTGACATGGAAATACTGCTGGTATCTCCTAATTACTCTTTATTTTACGTATATCTAGTATGAAAACGGCTTAATAACAGTTCATGGGAATCATAAAAACCAAAATTCAAACTCACTAGAGTGCTGAAATACCTAAAAAACTAAACCTAGACAAGCAGTTTATCAAATAACTGTACGTGATGGAAATGTTTCAAAATTTTTCCCGAAATCAGCGTTAAAAACACTATAAAATCACTTAATAAATTTGAAACAATTTTTATGTTGCAGACCTGTGTTATTGTTTGAATGTTTCTTGCGTTTCCGGTTGCGGACACATTGAATATTTATGAGAGGTTAATGGAATTTAGTCTAAAGCGTAATTGTAAAAGGATACCCCAAGGAAGTACGTGCTTGCATTAAAAGATGTAAAAATTGGATGGATAATTTGAAAGTTACTTTATGGTCAAGTCTATAACTTAGAAGGCACAAGTTTTTAGCATCATTCGTGTAGAAGAAATAATCTTGTAAAATCTGATTTTTGAAAAAGCCTCGTCTATCGCTTATACTGAGGTGAAAAAAAGTCGTGGGATAGCGATATGCACATACACAGATAACGGTAATATTGCGTACACGATGTGTAAAGGGGCAGGGGAGAGCTGTTGTTTGTAATCAGATGATTCATGTGGAAAGTTACCGACGTGGTATTGGCCGCACGAAGGGAATTAACAGACAGATTGCGGTATGGTCGTTGGAGCCAGATTCATGGGACATTCTATTTCGAAAATCGCGATGCAAAGTGTCAAGAGCGCCCAGAAAATACCAAATTTCAGGCATTACCTCTGACCGCGACAACTCAGTGGTCAAAGGCCTTCACTTAACGTCCGAAAAAAGAGGCGTTTGCGTAGAGTTTTCAGTGTTAACAGACAAGGAACAATACATGAAATAACCACAGAAATCCTTGTGGGACGTACGACGAACGTATCCGTTAGGACAGTGCGACGAAATTTGGCGTTAATGGGCTATCGCAGGAGACGAACCAGGCTAGTGACATTGCCAACAGCACGACATCGCCTGCATCGTCTTTCCTGGGATTGTGACCATATCGGTTGAACCCTAGATGACAGGGAAACCCAGACCTGGTCAGATGAGTCCAAATATAGGCTGGTAAGAGCACTTGGTAGGATTTGAGTGTGGTGAAAACCCCACGAAGCCATGGACCCAAGTTGTCAACAAAGCAGTGTGTAAGCTGGTGGTAGCTCGATAACGGTATGGGCTGTGTTTACATGGAATGGATTGGGTCCTCTATTCCAACCGAACAGACCATTTATTGCAAACAATTATGTTCGGCTACTTGGCGACCATTTGCAGCCATCCATGGGCTTCATGTTCCCAATCAACGAAGGATTTTTTTGTGGATGACAATGCGCCATGTCATCGAGCCAAAGTTGTCCACGATTGGTTTGAAGAAAGTTCTCGACAGTTAGAGTTAATGATGTGGCCATCCAGATTGCCCGTCATGAATCGCATCGAACATTTATGCGACGTAATCGACAGGTCATTTCGTGCGCAAAATCCTGAACAGGAAACCCTTTAACAATCATGGATGACTGAACAGGCAGGACGGCTCAATATTTCTGTAGGGGACTTTCAACGAGATGTTGAGTTGATGCAACATGGAATTTCTGCACTATTCTGGGCGAAAGGAGATCCGATACCTTATTAGGAGATACCCCATGAATTTTGTCACCTCAGTTTATACCACTGAGTCATTTCCAACTGTTCTTCAGTAGTTATTCGCCTAAGAGGACTGCTGCGGTTCTCTCGAAACCTGAGTGTATAATCTTTCGAAATTGAATGGATATGTTTGAAACACACTGTATAGCTCTTAAGCTACGTTTAGAGTGTCAACAGTGTCAAAGACTGTAGTCTTCGTGTAAATCACGGCCCAGTTTCTCTGTCGCTGCCTCATTTCAACTCTGCTACGCAGGACATTCTTGACGGGGTTGCAAGAGAACACTGACGTGAATCGCCGTTACTGTCAGTGTTGCCGCCAGTAGGAAGCAGTGAGTTGAGTGGTGGGTACTTACACGTCGGTGAGCTGCGAGCGGTACGGCGCCAGCGCGTCCTTGCGCAGGGTGAGCATGTCCGGGATCGACAGCGTCCTGCAACACACAGGGACAGCGGCTGCCGTTATTGCGACCACACAGCACACACACACACTTACACGCTGCAGGCACACACTCTTTCACCGCGCCTCATATCCGCCTGTTCGTCCGCTTCATATTGAGCGGTTAGACCCGCCGGAGCACCACAAACTCTCCCGGAAAATTCGTTACTGCCGTGGAATAGCACGCAAAGTGGTCCTTGTACCTCCTGTTCCGGCGTGCGTACTTCGTGACAGCAGATTGCTGTCTTCCGATTGATGTTACTTTCATCTCTGTTCATTGATCTAGGAGACTGGGCTCTACCTAAAAATTTATGGAAAACCACACAGTAAAAAAGAACAAGATTCAAAATATTGGACCGCGAACGAAAAATACAATGTTGAAAAGTTTAAATACATGTGGCAGAGAGCGCTATAGACATACAGTGACGTAAAAAACAATCTGAAGGAGTAAATCTAGAAAACATGTACTGGCGGTTGTATGGCATTGGAAATGCTACCACAGTCCATAAAACTCTTTAGTTCCATCGGGGGTAAAGTTCTAACCATATCCGTAAAAGCATTCAGAATTGATAGCTCCAACAACGAAATTGTGCTGGAACTGTCGGACAAAATATTAAAGCTCATTATGTCAAATGTAATAAGATTCACATATAATTAAATAGAATTAGAAACATCTGTTCAGCATTTGCACTGTTGGTGTTCTGTAGACGTATCTACATCCACATCTGACGGTGTGTGGCGGAGGGTACCCTGAGTACCTCTATCGGTTCTCCCTTCTATTCCAGTCTCGTATTGTTCGTGGAAAGAAGGATTGTCGGTATGCTTCTGTGTGGGCTCTAATCTCTCTGATTTTATCCTCATGGTCTCTTCGCGAGATATACGTAGGAGGGAGCTCCTCGGTGAAGGTATGTTCTCGAAACTTCAACAAAATCCCGTACCGAGGTACTGAGCGTCTCTCCTGCAGAGTCTTCCACTGGAGTTTATCTATCATCTCCGTGACGCTTTCGCGATTACTAAATGATCCTGTAACGAAGCTCGCTGCTCTCCGTTGGATCTTCTCTATCTCTTCTATTAACCCTATCTGGTACGGATCCCACACTGTTGAGCAGTATTCAAGCAGTGAGCGAACAAGCGTATTGTAACTTACTTCCTTTGTTTTCGGATTGCAATTCCTTAGGATTCTTCCAATGAATCTCAGTCTGGCATCTGCTTTACCGACGATCAACTTAATATGATACTTCCATTTTAAATCACTCCGAATGCATACTCCCAGATAATTTGTGGAATTAACTGCTTCCAGTTGCTGACCTGCTATTTTGTAGCTAAATGATAAGGGATCTATCTTTCTATGTATTCGAAGCACGTTACACTTGTCTACATTGAGATTCAATTGCCATTCCCTGCACCATGCGTCAATTTGCTGCAGATCCTCCTGCATTTCAGTACAATTTTTCATTGTTGCAACCTCTCGATACACCACAGCATCATCTGCAAAAAGCCTCAGTGAACTTCCGATGTCATCCACCAGGTCATGTATGTATATTGTGAATAGCAACGGTCCTATGACACTCCCCTGCGGCACACCTGAAATCACTCTTACTTCGGAAGACTTCTCTCCATTGAGAATGACATACTGCGTTCTGTTATCTAGGAACTCCTCAATCCAATCACACAATTGGTCTGATAGTCCGTATGCTCTTACTTTGTTCATTAAACGATTGTGGGGAACTGTGTCGGACGCCTTGCGGAAGTCAAGAAACACTGCATCTACCTGTGAACCCGTGTCTATGGCCCTCTGAGTCTCGTGGACGAATAGCGCGAGCTGGGTTTCACACGACCGTCTCTTTCGAAACCCATGCTGATTTCTACAGAGTAGATTTCTAGTCTCCAGAAAGGACATTATACTCGAACATAATACGTGTTCCAAAATTCTACAACTGACCGACGTTAGAGATATAGGTCTATAGTTCTGCACATCTGTTCGACGTCCCTTCTTGTAAACGGGGATGACCTGTGACGTAATACGGACTATAAGAATGCGTGACGTCTGTTCTTTCGGTCATGTACGAAAGGACAGACACAACGCAGAATCCGCAGCTGTGAAACATAATATGTGAATTGAAGGACGATCACCGCTACCAGCTGCAGCGGGAAACTAGGCAGAATCAGCGGAGGCGAGCGAAAATGTGTATCGTACCGGGTTTCGAACCCGGGATCTCCTGCTTACAAGGCTGACAGCAGTGATCCCCCTTCAGTTTACTTCTAATACGGACTATTTTATTGCAACGTTATTAGGATAGCCACATGTTCACGAACATGGGCACCCCCAGAAATATACCTCAGAGGTGACAAAATTCTAAAATGCCCTTTGCTTATATCACTGAATCGGTGAGCAAGAGAATGTATTTCAGAGGAAGTACTTACCCAAATTGTATCTCAATCGATTTTCTGGCATCTACTCGACGATTTTTGAGGTGGATTGCATTGATACCTCAATAGAAAGTATATCTCATTAGTAAACGGTAAGCCCTTTTCTCGTACCTTAAACCCGAATACTGATACCACTCATTTGATTCGACGACCTGTAAATACATCCTTTTTCTGATTGCATCTAAGGTATCCAATGACATATTTACAAACATTTTTATTCATGTGTCAAATAGGCCGGAAGAACCAATTGTTAATGGGGTAGGAGTGAACTAAGGTGGTCCTCGTCTCGATGTTTACACATTTTACTGTACAATGATGCCGACTAGTATTTCCCACCGCACTTGGCACTGTCAAATATGCGGTTAAAAGGAATCGCTGGCTATTATTGTTAAAAATGGTTGACATTCCTGTAATGAATAAAAAGTCCTTGCCACAGATGTGTCGAGTGTCTCCGCTTGTATACCTCCGCCCTCCCCTTCTCGGGGAACCACGATTAGAAACCAGTATACCCATGATTACAAACCAGCATTTCGACACATTTCCGCAATTGGAAACCTTTATTTTGTGGTCTTATTGTCCTTGGATCACTTATCTTTATTGAAATTATGTACGTGTGGTATAGGTAATGCAATCAGTGAAGGTCTGTAAAAGTCGTTGCCTCGAGAGCTTAAATGTTCAAGACTAACTTAAAAAATTAGAGGTAATAATAGTAGAGCTGAGATTTATTTCAAAATTTCTTAAAGCATTTAACTTTTGGGTAAATATTAAGATGTAAAATGTTTAAGACAAAAAGGACCATTTGATTCAATGCTATGTTGAGGACTGTTAATTGATTATATATATCATGTTACCTTCCATTAGGAAAGTGGGTGCACTCAGCGAGTGTTATGTAAATTATAAATGATAGAGCGCAGCAATCAGTCGTCCTTTTTTTGGAGGTTTTATTACGGAAAAGCAGATTTAGGCTAGTGCCTAGCCATTATCAATGAACTATTTTTTAATCTCGATGCGTGTTAAAACTTCCTGGCAGATTAAAACCGTGTGCCGGACCGAGACTCGAACTCGGGACCATTGCCTTTCGCAGGCAAGTAGTCTACCAAATGAGCTACCCAAGCACGGCTCACGCCCCGTCCTCACAGCTTTACTTCTGCCAGTAGATCGTCTCCTACCTACCAAACTTTACAGAAGCTCTCCTGGTTCGCAGGAGAGCTTCTGTAAAGTTTGGAAGGTAGGAGACGAGGTAGTGCCAGAAGTAAAGCTGTGAGGACGGAGCGTGAGTCGTGCTTGGGTATCTCAGTTGGTAGAGCACATGCCTGCGAAAGGCAAAGGTCCCGAGTTCGAGTCTCGGTCCGGCACACAGTTTTAATCTGCCAGGAAGTTTCATATCAGCGCACACTCCGCTGTAGAGTGAAAATCTCATTCTCGATGCGTGTTAGTTCCCTGTGTTCGGGTGTCAGTCACAGCTTTTTGAGCACTACTGTACTGATACAGTAGTATTCAAAGAACTGTGACTCACACCCGAACACAGGGAACTATCATGCATCGAGATTAAAGAATAGTTCATTGATAATGGCAGGCACTAGCCGAAATCTGGATTTGCGTAATAAAAACTGCAAAAAAAAGGACGACTGATTGCTACGCTCTATCATTTATAAATGATTATATATAGTTTTCACCTATCGCATACGAAGAGGTTATCTATAAACAGCATAAAAGTTCGTTATCAGTCACAGTAAAGTTGTTGTGTAGAGGTCCAGCCCCCCGTTATGTTAACTGTTCCGGAGAAGCTAGTCCCACAGTGCCGTGGGAAACCTCTGCGGAATTTGAATGGAATGCGGAAATGCCTGTTGCAGTGGGTTTAGTGAGACCCATTTTCGTACAGTAAGACCCGGTAAAATGGTTCAAATGGCTCTGAGCACTATGGGACTCAACTGCTGCAGTCATTAGTCCCCTAGAACTTAGAACTACTTAAACCTGACTAACCTAAGGACATCACACACATCTATGCCCGAGGCAGGATTCGAACCTGCGACCTCAGCAGTCGCACGGTTCCGGACTGCGCGCCTAGAACCGCGAGACCACCGCGGCCGGCAGACCCGGTAAAGATAGGACTTCTGTATCAGTTCCTGTCCAGTACACAGTCATCGCTAATGACATGTTTATGAGCCACGTTAAATTGGGAGACTATTATACAAACTTATATCTTACGAAAAGATGTGAAACATTTCTCAGGTTCACTATTCGAGGCGAAAATACCGGCAACACTGCAAATGACAAAGTGAGCTGTACTATTCGTGCAGAACTGCATAATGCCTGCAGTATCATCTACAGTACTTATAATGCGAAAGTCCTTTCCACCCACATCAAACTAATGCGCCACTAGCAAACAGTCGAGACATCACCATTGTCCACTGGAACACATCGATGCTGCGCGCACCACTCTGATTCATATTGCGCGCAATCATGCTCTGCGTGAGTGTTTTGTTGTTCCAAGGATCATGTGGCTGTCATATTCGACTGTACAGCGCGTGTTGTCTTTGTGCCGTCTATCGTGGCGTGTCTCGATTGCTTCAGGGACTTTGGCCAGCGAGAACTAATAACAGCATCGAATGCGAAAATTTGTTTAGGAATCACATGTTCGGAAAAGAATGGAACATACGATGTTGGCTTTCACTGTCGGTATTGTCTTTACTTAATACCTCTGGGGTTTACCTCGGAGGATGTCTCCCGCGATCGGAGACGAAACGTCAGGGGAGAGTTTTATACTTCGACCACGTCCAATCAGCCTGGAAGCTTTAAGTGAAGGAGAATGGAACACTCTGGCGCTGTTTCTTGAACGAAGGTGGCCATTCTGCAGTCTCAACGTGCGGCTGGATGTAAGTGGTTGGCAGTGTCCATTTACGTCTAATCAATCTGTAAACGTAAATGGCTTGCAACATACCTCTCTCTATTTCTCTATCTCTTCAACGTAGGGAAAATATTTTACAGCCTCCATTTTGTGTCTCGTCAAATTATCGTATAATTTGCAAACGTGTACTATTGAACTGTATTTGCCCATGTGGGATTACCCATTCAGTAAGTGTTTGGAACATTACCATATTCATTTAACACATCTTGTGTACACATGCTCTTTACATTAACGAATTCCCTTTATCCATACATATAACGCCATTGCCCTGTCCTGTCACATTCATACTAGGCTGCCGCATGGTATCTGATCTCATTTTCCTGTATAGTTCGTTTTAAAAAAAGACAACTATTAAGTTTTGCAACGTTTTTCAGTATTTCCAGCTATCAGATCAGGCGCTAAGACGCAGTTCTGAAGATGAATCTTCGAGCAGCAAATTGATTCAGTTGCGTTACAACTGTCCGTTCTGTCAGTTTTCAAGTGGTAAGTATACAACAGAAGCAATCACATTTGTCCCGCACGGGTCTATGCTATAGAGCAAAATTCATTACGTGCAGCCGCGCGTTGTAGCCAAGCGATCTGAGGCGCCTTGCCATGGCCCGTACGGCTCCCCGAGTCGGAGGTTAGAGTCCTTCCTCGGGCATATATATATATATATATCGTAAGTTAGGTTAAGTTAGATTAAGTAGTCTGTATGCTTAGGGACCGATGACCTCAGCAGTTTGGTCCCATGAGACCTTATCATATATTTCCAATTATCATTACACCCAAAGTCAGTGGTTGAGCAGTGCGTGTGCTTAATATGTTAATCGACGTCCTTCAAAAAGCCCTGCTGCGCTTGTGAAGGTTCTACCGTTGTCTGTGAAGATTCGTCTGAGTCACATTGTGATACGAGGGAAACATGTCTGAAAATTTGAGATATAAATCGGGGTAAAACTTATTTTTCTTTGGACATTCAGTTTAAAATCTTCATGATGCAGTAAGGTTTTATTATTTTTATCCATGTCATTAAAAAATGGAACGACAGATATCACGGAAAGATTTGGACCAAGATCTAATCGGTATCTGGACGCGTAAAATTCAAAAGATTGCATTCTCTGACGGAACGATTTTGTTTGAGTGAGTATAAGAGACCTCTCAGTTGCTACGTACGTATAGAAAGAATGGGTGACTCATGATCAACCAAGAAAATCTTTAATATCATTCATGAGACTCGAAAACTCAAAATCGGCGGTAAGCCGATGCCTAAAATGTTCTTAGGGAAGTCGCTGTTGACTTACTGGCCACTAGACGGACAACCGACGTACAGAAGCTATACGACCATAAATTCACGTACAAACAGTTGACAAAAAGTAGTCTGAAAAACGTGTGGATACTAGGACGGCGACGGAAAGAATTAATAAACCTAACGTGCGGTTATACGTGCCTTTTAAAGGTCCAAGCGAAATACTAATAACTAATAATAAATTCTAAGAAAAGAAAAATCAAGCACCACGAAGGAATTAATCGAATATGACGGAACTCGGTTAATGTAATGTACATATGCAGACAAACAAATTATTACAATTTCAATAATTTGGCATAGTTTATTCAAGAGAAAGAGCTTTACAAACAGAACAAGTCAATAAGACGTTGGTTCACTTCTGGCGCCTATTATTCGGTTTTGCATTGGCTGATAGAGTTGTTGGATCTCCCCCTGAGGGATATTGTGCCAATTTTTGTCCAACTGGTGCGGTGGATCGTCAAAATCCCCAGCTGGCTTGAGGGCCCAGCCCGTAACGCTCCAATCTTTCTGAATTGGGGAGAGATCCAACGACCTCGCTGGCCAAGGTATGGTTGGCAAGTACGACGACACTCACTAGAAACTCTCGCCATGTCCGAACGGACATTATACTGCTCAAATGTCCGCTCCGATAGCTGAGTGGTCAGCTTGACGGATTGCCGTTCTACGGGCCCGGGCTCGATTCCTGCCTGGGTCGGGGATTTTCTCCACTCAGGGACTGGATGCTGTTTTGTCTTCATCATCATTGCATCCCCATCCGGCGTGCAGGTCGCCCAATGTGGCGTTGAATGTAATAAGACCTGCACCAAGAAGACCGGACCTCCCCCGCAAAGGAGCTCCCGGCCAATAACGCCAAGCGCTCATTTCCATTTCCATTGCTGAAATAGAAGCCCAAGATAGCTGTGCTGTACGCCGAATACATGTCGGGGATGCCTGAAGATAACGGATGTGAAACAGACTGAAACATTGCGACAACATGACGTCACTATTCGACTGATCACCCGAGAAGATTTCATCATTGGAATACACGGAGAAAGTCTGCAATCATTTATCAAGGCAAGCTTTTCGGATGAAGCCTGCCAGCGAAATTCTTTGAGCCTGTCAGTGAGATTCTGTGAGTGGATTTCGTTCTTTGTTGCGCAAAATGGTTGGTCACAAGTATGTAGATCTAAACATCCACACTTGGAAACTTATAAAGTCTTGAAAATTTATGTAGAGAAAGTAAGTCTGCGAGACTGATTTTGTTATGGAACTTATTATACGACTGTCAGACTGTCTACATTCTTAAACTTCTTGGCAGATTGAAACAGTGTGCCGGATCGAGACTCGATCTTGGGACCTTTGCCTTTCCCGGGCAAGTGCTCTACCAACTGAGCGACCCAAACACGACTCACGCCCCCTCCTCACAGCTTTAATTCCGCCAGTACCTTGTCTCCTACCTTCCAAACTTTGTGTTTCATTCTAGAAACAACCCCAAGGTTGTGGCTAAGCCATGTCTCCGCAATATCCTTTCTTTCCGGAGTGCCAGTTCTGCAAGGTTCGCAGGAGAGCTTCTGTGAAGTTTGAGAGGTAGGATACGAGGTACTGGCGGAATTAAAGCTGTGAGGAGGGGGCGTGAGTCGTGCCTGGGTAGCTCAGTTGGTAGAGCACTTGGCCGCGAAAGGCGAAGGTCCAGAGTTCGAGTCTCGGTCCGGCACACAGTTTTAATATGCCAGAAAGTTTCATATCAGCGCACACTCCGCTGTAGAGTGAAAATTTCATTCTTGTCTAAATTAAATTCTAACTGTAGCTCAATTTATCGCATTGTCAACATCAACTGAAATTCAGTGACACTGCGCCACGCTGTGCAAACTGTAAAAGGAATGTGATGGTTTACTCGAAATGCAGATCAATTCCTAAAAAAAAAAAAAAAAAAAAAAAAAAAAAACTTTCTTTAGTCAGTTCACTAAACAGCGCTTTAGCGCTTTCTTTAATTTTTGCACCTCCGCTTCCCGCTATTCGCCTTCTAATCGTTCGTAATTCTTTGATACTTTGCATGGAAGGTATTGCAACGTCATTGAAAACCGATTTTTTTCTCTGTATTCAAAGTGATGAAGCAATCAACGCATATAATCAAATGTGTGCATCTTACACCGTATGCAAATTTATGTTGATGCGTTTGCTCTTTGCTTTGAAGTTCCTAACCCGGAAATCGTGTTACCTTTCATCGATTTAAAAAGAGGTATTCTCCATTTTAAGCGCTACGCTGTAAGAAAATATTTTCTCGTCTTAAACTACGCCGCGAGCCAGGACTAATACATCTTAACTGCGGTACTCATTTATGACTATGGCCTGTTATTTTATTCCACTTTTTACGTACACAGCCACTTCTTCTTTTCTTATATGAATATTATTCCTACAGTAATTTGACACTGAGTATTATGATTTTAGGTGCATCTGTTCAATTCCTAGGACTTCCAAATGATGTTTTGTTGCACATAATACACCTGTAGAATTATCTTTAGATTTTTCAGTACCTTTAGTTGCATGAGAAGCTCATCTGCAAGTGCCTTATGATTGAATTAACAGCGCACTCTCACATAATTTTCAGTAAAGGCTATAAAACTCACGTAAATGTTTTGTGTTTAAGGTTCCTACAGGCCTGGAAAGCCAAAGAAGTAAAACGTGTGTCGTATTATTTGATTTAATGAACAATGATGTCTCATGCTCCATTCCGTTGAATGATGTGGGTTTCGTGTGATGTCAGCACATTTTTAAGGATAAGTGGAGACGAAAATCCGCTAAAATGACGGAGAAAATAAATTATTGTATTCTGTAGGAAACCAGTTGCTTGAGTTCAAAAGGGAGACGTTTGATTATTGTTGCATATGGCAGATATTTTACTGCAAGAAGAGGAAGGCAAGAGAGAAAGAACGAAATCAAAATTACAGTTTGTCTTCAGGCCTACAGATGAGTATTTGCAGTGCACTGATAAACGATTTTACATATAAATCGTGAAGCAATTTTGCTCCGTTATTTTATATAATGCTATACATATCCTAAGGTTCGTTACAAGGTTATGTATGAGGAGAAAATACAGAAAATTCCATGCAGATTCAGGTCTCAAACTCTTTAAGTACTTTAACCTGTGCCTGCAGCGTGCGTCAAAGCGCAGTTTCGATACAGATTTGGTCATCTCTGTGTGACGTCACAAGGGTGCGCGCAGGACTGTAGCCCACATGGTGTTGCTCTGGACCGGTTTAATGAGAGGTGCGCCCAAGTATTGGATTTGAATGCAGTGTGTATCACAAGAAAGCACAGAAACTGATATGGCCGAAAAGGTTTGAGAGAAAATGGGGTGGGAGGGAATGGGGAGGGGAGGGGCACCAAATCATAAGTTGATTTTGTGGGGAAAACTTTCTCTAAGCTGCCATGATCCGTCCTTCCACAAACCGTATACCTATTTCGCTGAGGATATCAAACTTCTTTGTCAATTTAGGTTGTCAAAAGCTTTTTGCATGTCAACAATTCCTACGACGAAGTCTTCTTTTTTCCTTGCTTCCATTATCAGGTGTAATGTCAAAAATGCCTCTCTTGTTGATCGTCACCTAACATATCCTTAATTATCTTTCCATATCTTCTTTATATTGTTCTTGACAGTAACTGAAATCCATGAGCTGTTAAACTGATTCCACGATAGTTACTGCATTTATATGCCCTTACTATCTTCAGAATTGTGTGATGAGTCATTTGCTATATGCGGTCTCCATCTCGTTCTAGGTTTTCCGCACTTTCAGCTTCAGCAGGTGGTTACCTCACTCTGTGGCCCAGTTGCAGGTGTTTCCCCCACCACAGGTATACCGTCCATCGCGCGGCCCACTGGCAGTGGGTTCTTTTTTTTCCCTTGTGGCGGTCGCCTGCACCCTGCCCGCCCAACAATTACTCGTCACAAACAGGCCTCGTTAGCGCTGGACGCGCTGACCTCTCCCCTTCCCTCTCCCACTCAGCCCTCACCTCTTTCCTCTCATCACGAGCTCCCACACCATGGCGCATCCGGTTACGCATGACATCTCTGGAAGACCAGCCTCGGTCTGGTATGATTGAGTTTCTGCTGTGGTAAGTGGCGGTTTCCACAGTCCGCACTGTCCCACTGGAATTACTTCGTCAGTGTTGACAGGTGCAGCCATTAGTGTTAATGCACAACAGGGAATTTATGTAATCTTGCAGTTACAGTTCAACTTCTCCTCCCCCCGCCCCCTCTCCTTCTAACCTTTCTTCTATTTTTTCATGACCCTACATTCTATAGAACATCTGATCGTTATAGAGTACGTTTGTGTAACTTCGTTTTCTTTCATCGACTTTGAGTTGTACCGAAACAGGGATACTACGTTAGGACTGTGAAATCTTTTTTTGCGTGCATATGATGTATGTTACTTAATTCTGAATAACAGCCTGGCGTCAGTTCTCAGCGGGACTCACCAGCAGAAGCAGCATTCTCCTGAAGATGACGACCAGTTGGATCGCCGACAAGTTGATTTTAGGATGCAGCAGCAGACCCGAAGAGACTTTCAAGACTTATTACGCCGGGGAAGCCTACGTCATCACATCAAGTACCTATACGGGGAGGAGATGGTGAAACTTGTACGGAAGTTGAGTACATTCGCCTTCTTGCTGAGATGCCATGACGAGGGTATTATTCCTAATTTCGACAGATTTGTTCATTTTATTAATAGTAAGAGGGAAGGATTAAGAAACTTGCAAGTCAAGCACCTATAAGAGAACGCATTCGTCTTACCAGCAGACAGCTGGATGTTGCTTCCAAAGATTTATTTTACTTACATTTGAACTTGTCATCGCAGTTTTCAAGGGGTGTTTGGCAGTGGGTTGATGATTCCACACGGGCGCTATCAGGAGCGCCGTCACCAGACAATCTGCGACATTTGAACGGCTTCTTTCTCGTTCTACAGCACCAGAAGGGGATAAACGTCGGCGCACTGTGCTTAATCTTTCTAACAAGGCGTTGGATGGGCCCACAGTGGCGGTGTTGGAGAAAAGTTTAAATTTTTCGCCCACTTCCAAGAGGCTTCCTGTCACAGTGTTCATATGCTCTGTAGAACAAGCGGTACACAACCTACCCGAGGATCAAGCAGAGGAAATAAGGCAAGAAGTGTCGCACACATTAAGTCGGGTTCGACCACCGCAGGATAGCATCTCTTTCGCAGAGAGAGCAGCCATTCGCTCCCTTAGGAATGATGATGAAGTAGTAGTTTTACCAGCTGACAAGGGGAATGCCAGGATTGTAATGACGCGAGATGATTATGTCCTGAAAATGGATTTACTACTCAATGACCCGGCGTACAGAAGACTATCTAGTGACACCACAGAAAGGATCAAGCGTAAGACACTTTCACTGTTGAAAAAGAGTTCGTTGTCGGAAGATTTACGTAAGAAACTTCATCCTGGTGCTGCCGTTCCGTCTAGGTTGTGTGGTCTTTCTAAGTTGTGTAAGGAAGGGATTCCTCTACGCCCTATTGTTAGTAATTTGGGTGCACCCACTTATAACCTGGCAAAGTATTTATCATCTGCTCTCAGTCCATTTGTTGGCAAGTGTGAACGCTAATCTCCAGTTCGATGGATTTTATTCGACGATTGAGATCTTTGAAGGTGAGGGCTTCAGATCTATTAGTGAGTTTTGATGTGGTATCCCTTTTTACACGAGTTCCTCTGGAAGAGTCCCTTAGTTTTATCAGTGAAAAACTGGATAAAGAGCTGGTGAAGCTTTGTCGGCATGTGCTGGCATCCCCGTATTTTTTATTTAACAGTAACATTTTTGAACAGAATGACGGAGTAGCTATGGGTAGTCCTTTATCACCCATAGTCGCCAATTTATTTATGGACGACTTCGAGGATATGGCCCTGAGGACTTCAGCTTTGCAACCAATGTGCTTCTGGAGATATGTGGATGATACCTTTTTCGTCTGGCCGCATGGACGTGATGCTCTTAATAGATTTTTGGACCACTTGCACTCTCTTCATCCCCGCATCAAATTTACTATGGAGGTTGGAAGTGATGGGATGCTTCCATTTTTAGACGTTATGATTTATAAAAAACCAGATGGTATACCGGGACACAGTGTTCACCGAAAGCCGACGCGCACAGATTGGTATCTGCATCCTAAGAGTTGTCATCCACCACACCAACGCAGTGGCGTCCTTAGGACTTTGGTACGGAGAGCATATGCCATTTCCGACGCGGATTGCTTAATCCACGAACTTTCGCATTTGATGCCTTTTTTTTTAAAGGAAAATGGATACTCCGAGAAGCAGATTCGTCGGGCTATGGAGTTTGGATCATGTCCGGAGGTGCATGAAGAGGAACGTAGATCGGTGGCCTTTCTTCCTTATGCTGGAGGCATATCGTTTAAGATTGGACGAATTTTATGGAATTTTAACATTAAGAGTGTATTGCGTACACCTTCTAAGATTAGGGCAGTATTCGGCTCTGTGAAAGATGATTTGGGGCATAGGAAACCCGGTGTTTACAAAATTCCATGTCAGTGTGGGAAGGCTTACATTGGCCGTTCGATTCGCACAGCGCATGACAGTTGTGTGGAACGTCGCCGTCAAACGAGGCTACAACAGCCGGAAAAATCGGCAGTAGCAGATCACTGCTTAAGTGAGGAACACAGTATGAAATTTGATGAAACTGTGGTTGTTGCCAACATTTCCGGTTTTTGCAACAGTGTCTATAAAGAGGCGATTGAAATTAGGTTGGCGGATAATGAACAAAGACAACGGGTTTCCTTTTAACAAGACGTGGAATCCTGTATTGTCTCGCATCAAAATTGAACGTTCTTCGGTGCGGCCCTGAGTGCGATATATCGTTGCCAGCAGTGTTCCACTAAGAGCGGCGCCACCTCCCTGTCTTGGAGGGCAGCAACCATGATGGGTGGCGCATGCGCCGTGTACTGAAATCGCCTAAATATCGAGTCAAGTTGATTTTAGGATCCGGCAGCAAACCCGAATAGGTTTCAGAGAAGTTGGAGTTCATACGGAGATTTACAGACAATCGATTTTCCCGTGCACCATTCGAGAATCGAACAGAGAAGGTGAAAAATTTTAGTGATACAAAAGTTGCCCTTAGCCACGCACTGTAAGCTGGCTTTTGAAGTACAGATGTAGAAGTAGAGATGGAGTTATTTTATCGCTCAGAGTGCTACACTACAACCGTGGATCAAACAAGTAACACCGTTTTCTTTTTTTTTTCTTCAAGTAAGTAGTTAGCAACAATGAATGCTTTTACCCCAGATTTCTTAAGAAATACACGTTGGTAGTCTTCTTTTTGGCTCAGTCTAATATTTTTATGTGAAATCGGCACCCCATTGTCCCCTAGGGACTGAATATATTTACCACAATTGTCTGAGAGTAGCGTTATTCATGTGCAAGTTAGCCAAAGTTTTCTAAATATAACTGAGGTGAGATTGGGTACCATGCCGGTATTCATGTAGTGGGATGTGGGAAACCGCCTTAAAGCACATCCCGGTTGCCTAGCACACAGAACCTCGTCATTAAACGGCACTGTGTGTTGGAACCGGGGCCGGCAAACTTCTCCGTTCCGGAACCGGAGCTTTAACACGCACCACTATCTGGGCGGCTGTATTTTGATATGAAATTAAAAAATTCAATGTCAATTTCGTTACGAACTAATGTATGATTAAATATTAACGAACTGAATTAGTTTTGCCCACTACATCTGTTTATTAATATAAAAACAGACAGACTGAATATCAACGAAGGTGCTTTTTTATTCTTGAGGGCTCCACACACGAGCGGCGGATCGCATGATTCTGTCACTAGGTCGTGCGACCTTCCGCAGATCGCGTGTGTGTGGCCAAATCGCAGATCACATGTATTCATCGCTGATAGCTCTTAATTCTCGATCAAAATGACGAATCGCATGCGATGTGTGGTAATGAGGCTGTCTGGCTGCGGCTCATTTGTTTGGTTATTGTACCTGCAGTTTACTCTCATTTCGCTATGCCCTCTTTGAACTTAGTTTAAAATGTGTGTTTAATCAGAAAGCGCGAACATATCTGAAGACGAAAGCGAAGTTGACACTTATGAGAAATACAAATGCAACAAAACTGCTGTCCTTATGTTTCGTAGTGAATAGAATTTTGGAGTTTCTGCTGTGAGAGGAACATTCGTAGTAACTGTCACAGTATAGTGGCCTCCAACAGGCAATTTGAATTACGGTGCTTGAGATACTAATTGTTAAAATTTTTAGCCCCTCAACAGAATAAGGTAATATTAACTGGACAGTTTAATTAAATGCTCAAGGCATATCTATTTTACCGGTATAGTTTAGTCTATGGTCAACTAATGTATCTCTCCCAGATACGAGGGACATTCAAAGAGTAATGCAACACATTTTTTTGTCTGAAAGCAGGCTGGTTTTATTCGGGATTCCAATAAACCGCATTATTCCACACTCTTTATGCTATAAAGCCCTATTTCCAACATAATCTCCGTTCAGTGCGTTACTGGGAGGCTCTGTACACTCTCATGCTACCATTTTACTGGTCGACGTCAGAGCCAACATCTCGCTGCATCAATAACCTCCCCTTTACCTGCTTACTGCTTCTCGCAGAGTACATCTACATCTACATCTACATCTACATCCATACTCCGCAAGCCACCTGACGGTGTGTGGCGGAGGGTACCCTGAGTACCTCTATCGGTTCTCCCTTCTATTCCAGTCTCGTATTGTACGTGGAAAGAAGGACTGTCGGTATGCTTCTGTGTGGGCTCTAATCTCTCTGATTTTATCCTCATGGTCTCTTAGCGAGATATACGTAGGAGGGACCAATATACTGCTTGACTCTTCGGTGAAGGTATGTTCTCGAAACTTTAACAAAAGCTACTGAGCGTCTCTCCTGCAGAGTCTTCCACTGGAGTTTATCTATCATCTCCGTAACGCTTTCGCAATTACTAAATGATCCTGTAACGAAGCGCGCTGCTCTCCGTTAGATCTTCTCTATCACTTCTATCAACCCTACCTGGTGCGGATCCCACACTGCTGAGCAGTATTCAAGCATTGGGCGAACACGTGTACTGTAACCTACTTCCTTTGTTGTCGGATTGCATTTCCTTAGGATTCTTCCAATGAATCTCAGTCTGGCATCTGCTTTACCGATGATCAACTTTATATGATCATTCCATTTTAAATCACTCCTAATGCGTACTCCCAGATAATTTATGGAATTAACTGCTTCCAGTTGCTGACCTGCTATTTTGTAGCTAAATGATAAGGGAGCTATCTTTCTATGTATTCGCATCACATTACACTTGTCTACATTGAGATTCAATTGCCATTCCGTGCACCATGCGTCAATTCGCTGCAGATCCTCCTGCATTTCAGTACAATTTTCCATTGTTGCAACATCTTTCATTGACCCAAAAGAGGGAAGTCGATGGTAAGAAATTCGAGCCGTAGGGTGGATGCGGAAGAACAGTTCAATGAAGTTCTCGCAGCTCCTCTCGGATGCTCAGACTTGTCTGAAACCTAGATTTGTCATGGAGAAAGAGAAATTCGTTTGTATTGTTGTGGCGACGAACATACTGAAGCTGCTTCTTCAATATCCCGAGGGCAGCACAGTCCATTTCCGAGTTGAGTGTAGCACCATGAAGGACATAAAAAAAGTCCCAGAACACCGTCACCATGATTTTATCGGCTGAAGGTGCAACTTCAACTCACTTGTTACTATGTTCGACAAATATTGCCACACTCACCCTCGAAACACGCAAGCAACTCCACAAAGATGGCCATTCGTTGCTCTTTACGGTATACTGTTAGGAGACGAGGAACCAGCGGACACGTGCCTTCGACTACCCCAAATGGTAGACGAGTGTGTCAGCACTACAAATAGAGACGTCCAGTTGTGCAGCGAGGTGTCTTATTCGATGTGACAAACCCATCACAAGCAGAGTATTCGCACGTTCCAAAAGTGCAGGAATCGCAGCTGTGTACGGAGGAGGTTGGACAAGTTAGCTCGACCTTGTTTTCATGATGACAGACTCCTCACCCAACGACTCACCGTGATTTTGCTCACTGCCAGGTCTCCGTAGAGATTCTGCAAGCGCCAATGAATAATTATGATGCTATGGTTTTCCCAATGACAGCTCTCTGCTTGGAACGCGCCCGCGTTACAGACGCCATTTTGACCACTACGTATAGCGCCGCCAGATATCGGAACGTTATGATACTGCTGAGGCTCAATATCTCACAACAAATTCCACACTTTTGAACAGAAACTGACAGAAAAAAATGTGTTGCATTAGTTATTGAACGCCCCTCGTATGATTTACAATACATACGGAAATCAGCAAAACTGTTATTACTAAACGTTTGTATAGAAACATCTGGATATCAGATTCACAGCGTAAATGCTTGTAGTTATGCTACAGTGTCACCCTTGTCTGAAACGATGTTTTCCAAAATAATGCAGTGGGCCACAATCAGCAACAGCTCTTTACACCTATCTTTACAGTACAGACCGCGCGACTGCTACGGTCGCAGGTTCGAATCCTGCCTCGGGCATGGATGTGTGTGATGTCCTTAGGTTAATTAGGTTTAAGTAGTTCTAACTTCTAGGGGACTGATGACCACAGTAGTTAAGTCCCATAGTGCTCAGAGCGATTTGAACCATTTTTACAGTACAGAAAACTAAATGGGAGTAGTAACTGAAGTATGAGTCGATAGCAATGTGAAGTGATCTGAGGAGTAAAAGCCGGAAAATATTAAATGTAGTATTGGATGGTTTTTTAGCATGTAATTTAAATACATTTTCTGTACATTCCTGGTTCGTGACACTTGGTTTATTTTTATAACACTGCCATCCGTAGACCTGAGCTGCATATTCTGCTTTGCAAATAAGTCAATAAGATATCAGAAGATTGAATGTCTGTCGTAATAGTGGGGAACAGAAGTCAAACAAAACAAGAGCAACACAAGCACAGTGTAATCATTGTACTTACATTAAAGTTACAAAACTCATGGGATGCCTCCTAAAATCGTGTCGGACCTTCTTCTGCCTGACGTAATGCAGTAACTCCACGTGACATGGACTCAACAAGTCGTTGGAAGTCCGCTGCAGAAATATTGAACCATGCAGTCTCTATAACCGTAGATAGTTGCGAAAGTGTAGCCGGTGCACGATTTTGTACACGAACTGACTTCTCGGTTATGTTCCATAAATGTTCGAAGAGATTCATGTCGCCGAACTAAGTGACCAGATCATTTGCTCAAATTGTTCAGAATGTTCTTCAAACCAGTCGCGAACAATTGTGGCGCACTGTCACCCATAAAAATTCAAAGGTTGTTTGGCAACATGAAATCCAGAAATGGCTGAAAAAGGCCTCCGAGTAGCCGAACCTAACCATTTCCAGTCAATGATCGGTTTAGTTGGCCCAGAGGGCCCAGTCTATTCCATGTGAACACGAAGCGCACCATTATGGTGATCGCACCAGTTTGTTCAGAACTTGGGTACATGTTTTCGTGAGGTCTACGCCATACTCGATACCTGCCGTCAGCTCTTAGCAACTGAAATCTGGACTCATCTGACCAGGCCTAAGTTTTCCAGTCGTCCAGGGTTCAACAGCTATGGTCACGAGCGCAGGAGAGGTGCTGGAGACGATGCTACCCAAGCGACTCACGTTGCTCGTCTGCTGCCACAGGGCGGTGGAAATATTGGCTGCAGCAACATCAAGAACGCGCCACGCCAGTATCATCGCCAATAACTCCCATGCTCGCTAATTGTCATGGAGAGGAGCCAGCAGCAACGTCGTCGTCCAGCAACTTCGTCACCGCGAGAATGGACTGAAGTAAGACTGCTGCATCACAGCTTATTGTCAACTAGTTTTGCAACGGCGTTACTCAGCTTTGTGCAGTTTTGCGAGTGAATAATTACCATAGTTTAAACAAAACTGTTTACCCGTGATTCTCCTAAAACCATTCACCAAGTAGGTTCCGGTCCTGTCCTATTGTTACAATAATCCGAGTACCATTTATGAAAAATGAAAATTGCTGTGCCAGTTAATTTTGCTTATGAACTAAATGATTCAATTACATTAAAGATTTGACCTTAAAGCATTCAGTAATTTCAGTCTCACTAACCTTAAATTTGAACTTTAATCTGTGGCGATCTAATTGTTGCAAATAGTAAATAAAGTAGTCAAATTAAAATGATTCCTGACACTATGAACAAAAGAACTAAATAGAATTAATCAGTGAGTGCAGATATCAGTGATTATTGTAATTTGTTGTTAGTAAAGTTCTTTTTCACATTTTGACTTGCAGTCGTGCTAAAGTATAATAATTACCTTTTGATACAGTAATTCTCATTTGCTACTTCCCTGTTCAGAAGTCAATAGAGTTTCTTTTAATTATATTTTGCCATTTTCCAAAGTTCATATGAAAATAGTCGACATTATTGTGAGGTAGCGCCATTGTCACTTACAACATTAAGTAACCATTAATCTAAGTGTGATCTTTTATGTTTTCTAAACTTCAGCTCTATTAGTTAATTATATTTCGAGTGCAAACTATTTTTTTCTCGCTTTATTACGTAAATGTTTCAATTGTTTTTGCTAACGTGCGTGTAGCCCTGTGTTGCCGCGCTTGTTCGAGTAATTATTGACATTGACTGTTCGGCTCATTAATTCACCTACCGAACAGAAATTTTGCCCAATTGGGCTGGCGGCCGTATTTCTTTTAGCTATAATTATTTCAGTAACTCTTATTATTCTGTTCCGATTCACGAGGTACCCCTTCTCGTTGGCACAGTATGTGAGAGATATCACAAACCTTTCGAATAACGATACTAAATTTTACAGTAATTAAGTAGGCGGAATAAGTTGTCCTAGAAGGCATCTTGTTATTAACCTCCCCATCATTTATCGAATTTATATTGAATCTTCGGAGCCGGCCGGTGTGACCGTGCGGTTCTAGGCGCGTCAGTCTGGAACCGCGTGACCGCTACGGTCGCAGGTTCGAATCCTGCCTCGGGCATGGATGTTTATTAGGTTTAAGTAGTTATAAGTTATAGGGCACTGATGACCATAGATGTTAAGTTCCATAGTGCTCAGAGCCATTTGAACCATTTTTTGAATCTTCGGAACGATAGCCTTTTCAAAATTTTATTCCAATTGTTTAGGCACATGCTTACACGGTCATATATTTCTAACAGTGTCGATAGAAGGGAACGGGGGCGTTAAAAGATAGCCCGCAAAATAAAGAGAAAAATAGGTACACAAAAATAATGAGGAAGCGGGAGGTATAGTGTTCTATGTTCGATAAATTCGCGGCTTTTCGGGACAATTATAAAGGAAGTACGTTACTATCAAGACGTTTTGGAATACCAGCAAACGAAAAACGTCACAAAGAAACGAATACAAATTGTTATCTCTGCGAAACGGCTATACAATATCTGCTGCAATTACGATGTAAATAGATTCTAAATATACAACGTTCTTTACGGGTAAACCCTTGTCGTGTGAGCACTTGAGCAGGGTGGCAGTGTATGTTGACAACACAAAATCTGTTCTGCGCGTCTGATAGTTAACTCCATAGATTTTTCCACTCAATGGCACTCTTAAGCGGGGCCTATACGGACAATAATACTGACAGTTATTCTCGGATGTGCAATATTATTGACCATCTAGACCTAAGATTGAGAGGTTGCGCAATAAAATTGAGAACATCAAAAACTTTGGAAATACATTGGGCTTCCAGGATTATTGTACCATCTGTGGATAATATTGACAGTATCCTTGATAGTTTTTCGCGCGTTACACGGACGAAAGACTTTAGGTTTGCTGTTGGTGTGTGGAAAATTAGTTAAAAATAAAACGAATCGCAATTACTATTAGAGTGCATCGAAATGTATAAAGCATTGCCAGCATTGTGGTATGTTGGGGGGAAACCAGCACAAAAACAAATGATGAATCTTATTTGTTGCTCAGCAAATGCTGGTAACAGCCACGAAGACAGCTTTTCTTTAAGAAATTAACCAATGTAAAGCTATTACTAAAAGAATTTATAAACATTTGTCTCCGTGTTCGTATTACTTATCCGAATATAATCCTGTAGTGCACGTGTTATAACATCACACGTTTCCACAACCTACGTTTGTCTCAAAGTGGAATTTCACTTACAGATTTCAAGTCTTGGAAAGACTTGCCAGAAGCAACCTCTCGTAGCGTAACAGATAAGTGCTAACTTGATGGGACTACATCTCTTATTGTATAATTTCGTTTCTTGATTAATGGCGTATTTGCGACGGCAGAAATTTCTCCGCGGTGACGGAAGGAGAAGGAGGGCAGAAGGGAACGTACGGACAAGTGCCTATTGTGTGGGAACAAAAGTTACAACTTTATATGATGTTTTCCCCTTCAACCTCAGTTCTCTCAAGATTTCGTGTGTGATCTTTGACACTCCTTCGACCAATTTTTCATCTGTCATTTTTTTCTTCTGTCAGCAACGTGGATCGTATTTGCTGAAAAACATTTGGATCACAGTATTTTTACACAATATTATTGACAATATAATATACAATATTATTGTACATTGTAGGTAGAATGTCAATAGTATTACACGATATTATTGTGCAATATTGTTGACCGCCAAGGGGCTGCGTTACATAGGCTACTTAAAAATAAAGTCAGGTGAGGATCATTGGTTTTGTTTTTTAATAAAAAGAGCGCAACGAACTGGAATCATAATTGGATTATTGTTGCCGCTCGATGAAATATTATCCCCGGCGTGTTTGATACGAATAAAATAACGTGACACATCAATACCAATTAAGCAATATTTAATAATAACGAGCATCGGAAATTGTGACTTGTTCTGTAAGATAGCGAAGAAATATTTATAACGGTTGTGATATGTAGTTTCTGACATCCATATACAGACCAGTTCCACATACCTTAGCTCCAGTGGCGTGTTGGTTTCACGTTGAGCATTAAAAAATCAAATAGAAGAGAAAACATCAGTACCAGATGGGTGGAACAGAGATGATTCTAATATTTTTCTGTGGCCCAAATTACGTTTGTCCTTAAAAGTGCGAAGCTATCCTCTACTCGAATGTTGATTAGCAGGCTACAGCGTTTTAAGAGGCCTGGCCTTTTTTTGAGCTGTGATTTATATACCCTTGCCGTCTTTCGATCTGAGATTAAGTTCATCTTACAGTGGAAAGTAAGACCAATATGGAATCCGAAACATGATGGCTCATGATTTTATTTGTCACACGTGCGGTGCATTGATAGAGATGAGTGTCACATTAACTGGCTGAAAAAATCTTTAGACCATCCGTTATCCTAACCGATGACGTCCGTAGCCACAGTCGTAAAATTCTTGTATGAATAAAATTCTATGTACTAAAACAGTATACGTTCGGTATTTTCTCAGCGTCTTTTCTTAGTACAAATATTGTCTCTATTCTAGTGACTCTTCTTTCAGGTCACCAGGTGCCTATACGCTGGTCTTATACTGGTTAAAATGACGCTTCACATATGTTCGTATTAATTCGGCTTCCTCTATCTGACACAAGCCAGATTACTTTTACAGTGTTCAAGAATGGATCTCACGTTAATTAATCACAATCAAGTAATAAAGTATTTGTGGGTAAGTCGATAGGATCACTCCGTGCAGAAAGCATCTCTTCTAAGTTCCGTTTCACGTCGGAGACGGTGACAGTCCTCGGAGACGCAAGTTAAGCCACTGATGGCGACAACCCACTTTCCGCACTCCCATCTAAGTGATGGATGGCTCGATGGATGCCTACCTACG
Organism: Schistocerca gregaria; assembly: GCF_023897955.1. Lineage (NCBI taxonomy): Eukaryota > Metazoa > Arthropoda > Insecta > Orthoptera > Acrididae > Schistocerca > Schistocerca gregaria. The sequence goes on along the minus strand of NC_064920.1, from coordinate 970,065,324 downwards.
CAGTATCTCTCTTCCAGGGCAGCTGGCTCTGGATACCTGTTCCTTTAACACTGTGAAACAGCTTGAAAAATTATTCACTGGGTACACGACCAATTGTCAGTGATACATTTATACAAGGAAGGAAAACACCATCTCTGTCTTAGTAGCCTCTGGGCACCTTCAACTTAAACATCAATTAACGGTATGTGTATGGAGAATGTTAGAAAAAATTGTGCCTGAACTGGCTCTGGTGTAGCCGAGGGCAACTTAGAGGCGTTTCAGCCCCTAAAAGATTATGTGATAAACTGCAATGTAAGGAAATAATTTTCTACATTTAAACTTTGTTAGTATGCTGTTTAAGTTTTTGTGTTGGTGACGCCACGTAGCGCTCTGTATTAAAATCACTGACTGCGCTGTGTGCAGTCTGTGGCTGGTTGGACTCATTGTTGGATTATTCACCAGTGTAGTGTGGGGCAGTTGGATGTGAACAGCCTGTAGCGTTGGGCAGTTGGAGGGAGAGAGATGCCAGAGTTTTGAGATGTCAATATGAGCGGACGATCTGGACGTGTGTCCGTCAGAAAAAGGAAATTTGTCAAAATTGATGTCAATAATATATATATATATATATATATATATATATATATATATATATATATATATATATATATATATATATTATTGACATCAATTTTGACAAATTTCCTTTTTCTGACGGACACACGTCCAGATCGTCCGCTCATATAGGTTATTGTTTGTCAGGGCTATTCTTTTGTAGGGATTATTAAAAGGCAGACTGCGTTGTGCTAAAATATTGTGTGTCAGTTTAGACATGATCAGAATAAGTAACGAGAAAACTGAGTACTTTCAGTTTTACTCAGCTGTTTATGTATCAAATAACGTAGACGTTTACCAGCATAGTCTTTCTTTACATTCAAAGGGGAAGTTTCATCTTATTACCGAATTAAACCGTTTTATACCTCCGGATTCGCAAGCAATGCTCTTACCGATCGAACCATCCAGGAACGGTCCACGATCCCCCTCATAGCTTCAGTTTGGCAGTTATATTCTCCTACTTTCCACATTTCACGGAATGTCCTCTGAATACTTTGCAGTCAACTAGTATTCCTGGAAATTTTAAATTTAGCATTTTAGAAATCTTTCACGCAGGAGGATCGTACAAACTACCTCCGTTTGAGTCTCGTACAGATTCCCGTATGGTGGACATAGCGATAGACATCCATGGGGTTGTCAAGCAGCTGAATGGGTTGAAAATAAATAAATCGCCAGGTACTGATGGGATTCCAATTCGGTTTCACAAAGAGTACTCTGCTGCATTGACTCCTTACTTAGCTTGCATTTATCGCGAATCTCTTGCCCAACGTTAAGTCCCGAGCGACTGGAAAAAAGCGCAGGTGATGCCTGTATATAAGAAGGGTAGAAGGACGGATCCTCAAAATTACAGACCAATATCCTTAACATCGGTTTGTTGCAGGATTCTCGAACATATTCTCAGTTCGAATATAATGAATTTCCTTGAGACAGAGAAATTGCTGTCCATGCATCAGCACGGCTTTCGAAAGCATCGCTCCTGCGAAACGCAGCTCGCCCTTTTTTCACATGATATCTTGCGAACCATGGATGAAGGGTATCAGACGGATGCCATATTCCTTGACTTCCGGAAAGCGTTTGACTCGGTGCCCCAATGCAGACTCCTAACTAAGGTACGAGCATATGGGATTGGTTCCCAAATATGTGAGTGCCTCGAAGGCTTCTTAAGTAAGAGAACACAGTACGTTGTCCTCGATGGTGAGTGTTCATCGGAGGTGAGGGTATCATCTTGAGTGCCCCAGAGAAGTGTGGTACATCCGCTATTGTTTTCTATCTACATAAATGATCTTTTGGATAGGGTGGATAGCAATGTGCGGCTGTTTGCTAATGAGGCTGTGATGTACGGGAAGGTGTCGTCGTTGAGTGACTGTAGGAGGATACGAGATGACTTGTACAGGATTTGTGATTGATGTAGATAATGGCAGCTAACTCTAAATATAGATAAATGTAAATTAATGCAGATGAATAGAAAAAAAATCCCGTAAGTTTTGAATACTCCATTAATAGTGTAGCGCTTGACACAGTCACGTCGCTTAAATATTTAGGCGTAACATTGCAAAGCGATATGAAGTGGGACAAGCATGTAATGGCAGTTGTGGGGAAGGAAGATAATCGTCTTCGGTTCATTGGTAGAATTTTGGAAAGATGTGGTTCATCTGTAAAGGAGATCGTTTATAAAACACTAATACGACCTGTTCTTGAGTACTGCTCGTGCGTTTGGGATCCCTATCAGGTAGGATTGAGGGAGCACATAGAAGCAATTCAGAGGCGAGCTGCTATATTTGTTACTGGTAGGTTTGATCATCACGCGAGTGTTACGGAAATGCTTCAGGAACTCGGGTGGGAGTCTCTTGGCGAAAGGAGGCGTTCTTTTCATGAATCGCTACTGAGGAAATTTAGAGAACCATCATTTGAGGCTGACTGCAGTACAGTTTTACTTCCGCCAACTTATATTTCGCGGAAAGACCACAAAGATAAAATTAGAGAGATTAGGGCTCGTACAGAGGCATATAGGCAGTCATTTTTCTCTCGTTCTCCTTGGGAGTGGAACAGGGAGAGAAGATGCTAGTTGTGGTACGAGGTACCCTGCTCCACGCACCGTATGGTGGATTGCGGAGTATGTATGTAGATGTAGATGTAGAGGCTGTTGCGGAGAAGCCTCTTAGTGACATCCTAGATGTAGTTTTTGCAAATAAACGGTTCTACATTGACCACAAAACTCGTGCAGGAATGGGGATGCAATTGCAACAACATAAATTGTTATACTCATAACTTACTGTTCTACGAGTGCTGCACTTAGGGAAAGAGGAGGCATAATGGCCAGTGAGGGCATAACGGAGATTTGAATTTGTGGGTTTACACAGTGCTGCAATTGTACGGTAGATACACAAAGGTGTCAGTCAAAAGCCTCTCAGTTACGTGTACATAGTCATTTAAGGGGCCAGGATACTGTGTTGTCTAGTGGTCACGTTTTGTATGGTTGTGAGGCCCTGAGATCCAAGGTAAGTTTTCACTCCACTTGATTATTACAAATTTACGTAACAAGTTAGATTTTTCTAATATAACTGCGTTAAAAGAGTTGTTGGTTACCGATAGATTCCCATATCGAAAATTGTTTCATCGGAGGCCGTTGCTAACCAAAATACAACTCTTATGGAATTTTGTCTCGGTGAGCACAGTACCAAACCAGTTGCCAATACATCTGCCCTCAGTGACAAGATTTGCGTTGAGTATTAGATACTCTTATTTCAAAACAAGAAAAGGAAATATATGACAATCTCATGTTGTTGGCGATAAGATTTTTTCGTATGACCGTTAAGAGCGATGCGCAGCGTTTGAACTGCCCGAGAGAAACAACTCTGATAAGAATACCAAAATGGTTTCCGGGAGAGGTTTCTAACATTGAGATAGTGGTTATGTGCCCAGTCTTATGCAATGTGGGCCCACGAACAGTGAGCGGCTGTTGGTGAGGACGAAAATGTCTGAGCGCAAAGTGTGCCTAAACTTCTCTGAATCACTTAACTTTGTCTCTGTAGAATAATGAAATATTTTCTTGAAAAAATAAATAGTTAAGTAATTAATTTTTTGCTTCAACATGTAATCTGCACCTAAATAAAAACTTTTTTCTATCAATACAATTTTTCAAAGTTATTTAGTTTTTTTAGCCATACGGCCATCATCGTCGTACACAACGACCATCCGAATGTTTTTCAGATTACTCATTATTTAGGTGCTTGTCTTTTGTCCATCGTGAATGAATAACAAATCAGGTGGGTTGGATTGACCGTACACTCTGGGTTTTTGTAGTTCCTAGATCGATGGAAACCTAATTTAAAAAGCCGCCAAACCTTAGGGAGCCATACTGCGCGTGCCTCCACTGACTGAATGCAAAATAAAACAATTTTGTGGGTTGGTGGCTAATTTACTACTGTGACAAAACGTTTGAGATGTCACGCTATCATAACTGGTATTGTTAGAATTAATTTAGAAGTTGGTGTAAGTAGAGTGCACAAACGATGTTTTGCTGCAGCATCCCAATTACTGCACAGGATACATATTTCCCTATCGCTGATGGTTATTTGTGACCATTAATATATATGTATCACTACACACTCTTCCATTTGTCGAAAATGTTACACTAGGTGATACAGCTAAAAGAACTTGTCCAACGAAACTACCTCAGGAGTAGAAAAAATAATTACGGCCTAGGCCACTCTGTAGACAAACGTTATAGATATATGGGACCTACTAAAGAAGGAAAATACCGAATAGGTCAATACGCGCAAAAAAATATTGCACGATTAAATGCAGAACTGGAAGTTGGTAAATGTGGAGAAAATAATAAGAATATGTCAAGAACCCAAAAGGAATATACTTACAAAGACAATAAAGATGACTAAAACGGCTAAGAAACAAAAATGCTATATTAAATTCGCAAATGGGAGAGAAGACGAAATGTTATATTTGAATAGAAAGACAAATAACGCCTAGGTGGAACTTTTTTTTATGTGTAAATAAATTTAAGCCCGAAAACTAAAATGATTTACGTAAATCTACGCAATAAAAGCTGTATTTTTTATTAATTCCGCGTCTTGTCTTTAAATTGTCTTTTAATGCACAATCGTAATAAACTGATAAACATGAATCAGCATACACATGTTAAAATTAGCGAAAGAGAGCAATTTTATTTTTTAACTGGCAAATAATCCATCACGTACAACCCAAGCGGTGTCAACAATCAAATTTCATGCGGAAAGGAGCGCAACGAAGGTTCTCGAACATTTTTCCACGCGAGAGGCTTCCAGAACAGGAAAAGAATGAGGAATAACGACAGTAAAGTTGTCTTCATATGTCTACTTGCGTATAGACACTAGCGGCATCTGGTTGTCTCTCTCTCTATCTCTCTTCCCTGGAGCCCTTTTTCTATTGATTGACGTATTCGCTCTTGTCGATGGATCGCTCATAATGATCGCTCTCTCGAATGATTTTCTAACAGGCAGTTGTACTTGAAAGATATTTCAAGGTGTGTAAAGTACCTATGTAAAAGTATTGTCAGTGTATGAATAATTGTTATTGTTTACCAATGTTACATATCAAAAACATTAACCTTGCCCGCCAACTTTTAAACGTTTCAGCTAGGAGAACGGCAGAACACCGACTTATCGTTTGCGGGCCGCTGCCGAACACAATTGATGTTCGAATTTGTAGCCGCCACTCGTGTGTCGCTGAGATCTGTTACGCCGAGCTGTGAACGCAGTTTCCGGGCAGCGTTTCTGTGCATAGGGCTTAATACACTACTGACCATTAAAGTTGCTACACCAAGAAGAAATGCAGATCATAAACGGGTATTCATTCGACATATACACTCCTGGAAATGGAAAAAAGAACAAATTGACACCGGTGTGTCAGACCCACCATACTTGCTCCGGACACTGCGAGAGGGCTGTACAAGCAATCATCACACGCACGGCACAGCGGACACACCAGGAACCGCGGTGTTGGCCGTCGAATGGCGCTAGCTGCGCAGCATTTGTGCACCGCCGCCGTCAGTGTCAGCCAGTTTGCCGTGGCATACGGAGCTCCATCGCAGTCTTTAACACTGGTAGCATGCCGCGACAGCGTGGACGTGAACCGTATGTGCAGTTGACGGACTTTGAGCGAGGGCGTATAGTGGGCATGCGGGAGGCCGGGTGGACGTACCGCCGAATTGCTCAACACGTGGGGCGTGAGGTCTCCACAGTACATCGATGTTGTCGCCAGTGGTCGGCGGAAGGTGCACGTGCCCGTCGACCTGGGACTGGACCGCAGCGACGCACGGATGCACGCCAAGACCGTAGGATCCTACGCAGTGCCGTAGGGGACCGCACCGCCACTTCCCAGCAAATTAGGGACACTGTTGCTCCTGGGGTATCGGCGAGGACCATTCGCAACCGTCTCCACGAAGCTGGGCTACGGTCCCGCACACCGTTAGGCCGTCTTCCGCTCACGCCCCAACATCGTGCAGCCCGCCTCCAGTGGTGTCGCGACAGGCGTGAATGGAGGAACGAATGGAGACGTGTCGTCTTCAGCGATGAGAGTCGCTTCTGCCTTGGTGCCAATGATGGTCGTATGCGTGTTTGGCGCCGTGCAGGTGAGCGCCACAATCAGGACTGCATACGACCGAGGCACACAGGGCCAACTCCCGGCATCATGGTGTGGGGAGCGATCTCCTACACTGGCCGTACACCTCTGGTGATCGTCGAGGGGACACTGAATAGTGCACGGTACATCCAAACCGTCATCGAACCAATCTTTCTACCATTCGTAGATCGGCAAGGGAACTTGCTGTTCCAACAGGACAATGCACGTCCGCATGTATCCCGTGCCACCCAACGTGCTCTAGAAGGTGTAAGTCAACTACCATGGCCAGCAAGATCTCCGGATCTGTCCCCCATTGAGCATGTTTGGGGCTGGATGAAGCGTCGTCTCACGCGGTCTGCACGTCCAGCACGAACGCTGGTCCTACTGAGGCGCCAGGTGGAAATGGCATGGCAAGCCGTTCCACAGGACTGCATCCAGCATCTCTACGATCGTCTCCATGGGAGCATAGCAGCCTGCATTGCTGCGAAAGGTGGATATACACTGTACTAGTGCCGACATTGTGCATGGTCTGTTGCCTGTTTCTATGTGCCTGTGGTTCTGTCAGTGTGATCATGTGATGTATCTGACCCCAGGAATGTGTCAATAAAGTTTCCCCTTCCTGGGACAATGAATTCACGGTGTTCTTATTTCAATTTCCAGGAGTGTATATTATACTAGAACTGACATGTGATTACATTATCACGCAAGTTGAGTGCATAGATCCTGTGAAATTAGTACCCAGAACAACCACCTCTGGCCGTAATAACGACCTTGATACGCCTGGGCATTGAGTCAAACAGAGCTTGGATTGCGTGTACTGGTACAGCTGCCCATACAGCTTCAACACTATACCACAGTTCATCAAGAGTAGTGACTGGCGTATTGTGACGAGCCAGTTGCTCGCTCGGCCATTGACCAGATGTTTTCAATTGGTGAGAGATCTGGAGAATGTGCTGGCCAGAGCTGCAGTCGAACATTTTCTGTATCCAGAAAGGGCCGTACAGGACCTGCAACATGCGGTCGTGCATTATCCTGCTGAAATGTAGAGTTTCACAGGGATAGAATGAAGGGTAGAGCCACGGGTCTCAACACATCTGAAATTTAACGTCCACTGTTCAAAGTGCCGTCAACGCGAACAAGAGGTGACCGAGACCTGTAACCAATGGTACCTCATACCGCCACACCGGGTAATACGCCAGTATGGCGATTACGAATGCACGCTTCCAATGTGTGTTCACCACGATGTCGCAAAACACGGATGTGACCACCATGATGCTGTAAACAGAACCTGGATTCATCCGAAAAAAAGGACGTTTTGTCATTCGTGCACCCAGGTTCGTCGTTGAGTACACCGCCGCAGGCTGGGTCTTAACACATCTGAAATTTAACGTCCACTGTTCAAAGTGCCGTCAACGCGAACAAGAGGCGACCGAGACCTGTAACCAATGGTACCTCATACCGTCACACCGGGTGATACGCCAGTATGGCGATGACGAATACACGCTCCCAATGTGTGTTCACCACGATGTCGCAAAACACGGATGTGACCATCATGATGCTGTAAACAGAACCTGTATTCATCCGAAAAAATGACGTTTTGTCATTCGTGCACCCAGGTTCGTCGTTGAGTACACCATCGCAGGCGCTCCTGTCTGTGATGCAGCGTCAAGGGTAACCGCAGCCATGGTCTCCGAGTTGATAGTCCATGCTGGTGCAAACGTCGTCGAACTGTTCGTGCAGGTGGTTGTTGTCTTGCAAACGTCCCCATCTGTTGACTCGGCTGCACGATCCGTTACAGCCATGCGGATAAGATGCCTGTCATCTCGACTGGTAGTGATACAAGGACGTTGGAATCCAGCACGGCGTTCCGTATTACCGTGGTGAAACCACCGATTCCATATTCTGCTAACAGTCATTAGATCTCGACCGACGCGAGCAGCAATGTCGTGATACGATAAACCGCAATCGCGATAGGCTACAATCCGACCTTTATCAAAGTCTCAAACGTGATGGTACGCATTTCTCCTCCTTACACGAGGCATCACAACAACGTTTCACCACGCAACGCCGGTCAACTGCTGTTTGTGTATGAGAAATCTGTTGGAAACTTTCGTCATGTCAGCACGTTGTAGATGTCGCCACAGGCGCCAACCTTGTGTGAATGTTCTGAAAAGCTAATCATTTACATATCACAGCATCTTCTTCCTCTCGGTTAAATTTCGCGTATGTTGCACGTCATCTTCGTGGTGTAGCAATTTTAATGGCCAGTAGTGTATTAATAGTCGGCATACGGTCAACGAACGATGTACTCGGTCACTCCACGCCACGGCATCAAAGCAGGTTAGACAAAATCTTGAATTATTAATTTACTCTCTGTTAGTAGTAAATTTATCTGTGCCATGTGATAATTTTGATTTACCATTTTCTTTTGCCTGGCTGCTTCTTTTAATTAATGACACTCCAATTAACTTCCTCTTACCAAAATTTATTTTCCAATTACCACTCAAGAGCGTCACACAGAATAGAGAAAACATTCTTTTTTAAAATAATAATTTGTAGGATACTTCCATATTTTACTGGATAACCAGTTTCCACTAATTTTTTGGGTCATGCACATCTCCGTTAATTATTACAATTTTCTTTTAGGCAACTGTCAACAGCATCGATATACTTGGAGAAATGCATGGCAATACTGTGTCTTACAATACATTTACATACAACTGGTTTCCATAATGGTCCATCTTTAGAGTGGAAGAATGTCTATTGAGACATCTTCACATGATACACGTACTATTTAACCATTGCTGACTTGAAAACGGAAGAAAATTGAAGTATTAAAGCGTTAAGTACCAGTTTTATTACGTTTTTAATTCAACAATGACGTATACTTTCCCGGTTAAATAGCATGTATGCCATGTGAAGTTGTCACACAGATTTTTTTCCGCTGTGAAGATGGTCCATGATCGAAACCGGCAATGAATAAATGTGTTGTAAGACAGCACAGTGCGTATATTGCGTTTCTCCAATTATTATAACGATGGCCATAAAGTGACATCATAGTACGTAAGGACACAAAAGAAGGTTAACAATAAGACAGCATGAAGTAAATCCTACCAAACTATCATTTTACTTTCATTTTTAAATTGAATACAGCCACCTTACATATTTTCATTTCACTTTACCACTACATATCCGCCACAGTACCCTTTTCTTTCCATATTAGTAATCAATGGATATAAAACTTGCCTAAAATGGTTCGAAATCGATTGCCCAGTAAAACAAAAAATTACCAGGTGTTCGTCTTTCTATACACTGGAAGAGATCACAGTACCCTGTGGACATAATGCCTTCAGTTTTGTATATATGTAAGTCTTATCGACTTCAAGACCAAAGAGTACTGCTATATTTGATACTGTAACGTATCGATATTGTGCTGGATACTTATCTCTAGCTTCTGGGACTTCCGAAACTGAGCGCGCCAATTCCATTGCTTGCTGTTTCATGGCAACAATGCCTCAATGCTAGTGGCAACGCGGCTGCTTGGTGTGTGTCGAGAGCCGTCGTTAAGATTCAGTGCGGAGTGGTCGTAAGCAGCCGCGTAGCAGGTAAATCAATTTGAAGAATTTCCTAGAAAGTACAGTACGAGGCCTTTTCGGAAAGTAAGGTCCAATCGGTCGCAAAATGGAAACCCCTGTAAAAATCAATAATGTTTTATTTGCAACAGTTAGCTACATCTTCCAGCTACTTCCCTACATAGTCGACGCTCCGATTTAGACATTTCTCGTTTACTTGTACCAACTTTCCAATATCGTCATCATAGAAGCAAGCCGCCTGCGCTTTCTGCCAATTCTCTGCGTTGCTCTACAGCTCATTGTCTGTTGCCAGAACGTTGACCTGACAGGTAGCTTTTCATTTGAGCAGAAACGAAACTCGGAGAGAATCAATTACGGGCTCTGTTGTGGGTGATCAAACACTTTCCATAGAAATCTGCATTGCCCCTTCAGAGTGCGGCCAAAGAATTGTCAGCAGAAGGAAATGTATGACAGTTATGTTATGTGGGCTGCACGACATCAGGCGAAATCTCACACCAGGCCTTCGTACTTGGCGGGAGACAATATTGTTCTAAGCGTCTTTACCTGCTCACTGTCCGCTCAGAATTGAAAAGAGCGAGGTGTCGTGATCGACGGACACACTAGAGTATGCACTGATATGAAACTAGAGCACTTGCCCACGAAAGGCAAAGTTCCCGAGTTCGAGTCTCGGTCCGGCACACAGTTTTAATCAGCCAGGAAGTTTCATATCAGCGCACACACCGCTGCAGAGTGAAAATCTCATTCTGGAAACGTCCCCTAGGCTGTGGCTAAGCCATGTCCCCGCAATATCCTTACTTTCAGGAGTGCTGGTTCTGCAGGGTTCGCAGCAGAGCTTCTGTAAAGTTTGGATGGTAGGAGGCGAGGTACTGGGAGAAGTAAAGCTGTGAGGACGGGGCGTGAGTCGTGCTTGGGTAGCTCAGTTGGTAGAGCGCTTGCCCGCGAAAGGTAAAGGTCTCGAGTTCGAGTCTCGGTCCGGCACACAGTTTTAATCTGCCAGGAAGTTTAATGTCAATGCACCTTCCGCAGCAGAGTGAAAATCTCATTCTGGGTTTGAACTATGTTGCAACAAAGGGATGCACGAGTTAAGACTTCCAAAACGGAAGGTATAGTCGAAAACGTTAAAAACATATGTTTTTGCAGGGCAGAGAGAAACTGTGTGATAGTGAAACTGTTGGGTTAAAAACTATTATGTTTTCATCACTTCCATGGGAATGGTCATACAAACACCTGTATCTGGTAAGGCGGCATATCTCACTCACTTATCAGTCGTACAAATTAGGTGCGTCGATAAGAGATTCCTATCAAATGACACAGGTACTGTCACTAATGTCGTCTATGACTCACCAGACGGTGTTTTTCAGAGGAGGATTACGTTAACTTGTCGCCTTGTCATCAGGCGTTTGCTGTTCCCATTCGAAAGCCACTTCCTTTCGGCTGCTAATATAGTTGTGCAGAATTAAAGATCCCTATCGTTGCAAACGGACGTTACACCATGACACAGACACAAATCTGAATAAAGTGAACAGCGAAAGAAAGAAAATTGGCATGTGGGAGGTTTAACGACAGCTCACCCGCTTGACAGTCCAACACCGGAACTACTAAACCACGACGCTATCACTGTCCCTGGCTGCTCTATGTTGCAGTTTTTGTTCCTGAACCGTATACTATTTCTATTCCGCTTTTTTCCTCACTTTCCAGTACACCCTCTTCCTGTGTTCATGCTTGGCCGGTGTGGCCTAGCGGTTCTAGGCGCTTCAGTCTGTAACCGTGAGACCACTACGGTCGCAGGTTCGAATCCTGCCTCTGGCATGGATTTGTGTGATGTCCTTAGGTTAGTTAGGTTTAAGTAGTTCTAAGTTCTAAGGTACTCATGACCTCAGATGTTAAGTCCCATAGTGCACAGAGCCATTTGAGCCATTTCTGTCCAGTGTTCAGTTTTTTACGGGCTGTCCACTGTACCCTTTCACCACTAAATCTGAGGGTTATGTGATGGGGAGTTTCCCATTGTTAGAACACATTCTAATCTCAGGCATAATGAGGTATCCTGAAGAGAATGACCTTCCCAGTGTCAACTACCATGGACTTCGAAAACATGGATCATGTGCAACTCAACTTGCACTTTTCTCATATGACATGCTGAAAACTTTGGATCAAGGCAACCAAGTAGATGCATTATTTCTCGATTTACAAAAATCATTTGACTCAGTACCGCAGCTACGCTTATTGTCAAAGGTACGATCGTATGAGGTATTAAGCGAAATTTGTGACTGGGTTGTGGACTTTTTGGTACAGAGGACACAGCATGTTATCTCGAATGGAGAGTGATCGTCAGATGTAGATTCGGGTGTGCCCCAGGAAAGTGTGTTGGGACACTTGCTGTTCCTACTGTACGTTAATGACGTTGCAGGCAATGTGAATAGTAAAATCAAGCTTTCTGCAAGTGATGCACTTATCTATATTGCAGTACTATCTGAAAGAAGCTGCATAAATTTTTAGTCAGTTCTTGATAAGATTTCAACGTGGTGCAGAGACTGGTAATTTGCTCTAAATATTCAGAAATGTAAAATTTTGCACTTCACAAAACGAAAAAAACCTAGTATCCTATGGCTATAATATCAATGAGCCACTGTTGGATCGGCCAACTCGTACAAACACATGTGTGTAACATGTTGTAAGGATATGAAATGGAATGATCACTTATGTTCAGTCGTGGGTAAAGCATATGGTAGACAGAATGAGTTTCATATGGTAGACGTCGGTTCATTTTTAGAACACTGGGGAAGTGCAATCAGTCTAGAAAGGAGATTGCTTACAAATCCTGCGTGCGACCGATTCTAGAATATTGCCCAAGTACGTGGTGGGACCCGCACCAAATAGGACTAACAGGAGATATTGAACGTATACAGAGAAGGGCAGCAGGAATGGTCACGGGGTTGTTTAATCTGAGGAAGAGTGTCACAGAGATACTGAAGGAACCGAACTGGAAGACTCTTGAAGATAGTCGTAAACGATCCCGAGAAAGTCTGTTAACAAAGATTCAAGAACTGACTTTAAATGATTATTACAGGATTATACTAAACCCCCCATGTACACTCACACTGGGATCGTGAGGATAAGATTAGAATAATTACTGCAAGCGCAGAGGCATTCAAACAATCATTCTTCGCTCGCTCGATACGTGAGTGGAACAGCTGGTACTATGGGACGTACCCTCTGCCATGCACCTGAAGGTGCTTTTCAGAGCATAGGTGTCGATGTAGTTAACTTTAAAACGATACTGGAGGCGCTTGGGCGTTGTTAGGGACGTGCTAAACGAACTACAGAACAAAGTAATTTTACTTTTACTGTTATCATTTCAAAGTGACCAGAGTGACATTTTCCATTTCCAACTGAATAACTGCCGCAAAAAGTAGTCTAAAAATAAGTAAACAAACCGACAAGACTAGTCAGAGTCTTGCATCTGACACCACTTGAAAGGATAAAAAAATGGCTCTAAGCACTATGGTACTTAACATCTGAGGTCTTCTGTCGCCTAGAACTTAGAACTACTTAAACCTAACTAACCAAAGGATATCACACACATCCATGCCCGAGGCAGGATTAGAACCTGCGATCGTAGCATCAGCGCGGTTCCGGACTGAAGCGCCTAGAACCGCTCGGCAACAGCGGCCGGCTTGAAAGGCCAACAGCTCTTTGGTGAAAAACAGTAATTCGGTATGCCGATTTGCATTATTTTGCAGGCAGTCACTTTTTATTGGAGATTATCGGTCCGAAATGCAATAAGGAGAAATAAGTGTAAGCAACAAAGCGACGATCCGCATGTGGGATACGTAATGAGAGTGTCATCGCCGACAATTTGTGTTGAAGCGGAAATTTTCGGCATCTTGGGCAGCAGTTGTTAGAGGCAAGAAGTGAAACTGTACATCATCTTGTAATGCAGTGGTTCGAGACGACCATCTCGATGGCCCAAGGAAGCGGCACAGTTTGCAGCATCACACCCTAACACTGCACTCAACAGTCATAGTAACCAACTAAATGTTTCAATAAGGCCAACTGCGTGTAGTTTGAAATTGCTGCTGTAGGCGGAACTTTAAACTATTTGTCGTGTGACGAGTTTTATGTGGAGGAAATTAGTTTGGTTTAAGTTTCGTACTTCTGACTTCCTAATGTAAAAACGTCGTCTTTAAATGAACAAGTACCAGTAGTAAGTGTAATTGGAGTTCAGTTCGATAATTAGGAAGGAAGGATGGATATTATGAGGATAATCAGTACTCAAAATAAATTAATGTCAATAGTTACTGGATGCGATGAGGTGAAGCGTAAGTAAATTAGGAATGTAATGGAATTAAAGTTTGAGATAAAGGATGAAGAAGGAAGGAAGAGAACTAACGAGGAAATGCAGGAATTTAAGAAGATAAATCTAAAGACAACGGAGAAGTTACTTTCGGTAAGCCTAGCTATGAAACAATTAGAAGTATGTAAAGAACGATAAAGACACATGTTCTTCATCCAGAATGTTCGATACAAACGGAGTCATAGATTCATAGATGAAAGCGATTTCAGACAGCGAAACGCTGGTTGAGGTACCTAATGTGAAGGAAAGCCAAGAGAATATTCCGAATGAATTAAATTCAGTGATTAAGAAGGGTAGAGAAGTAAGGGTAAAGATATTTTAAGCGAGACAAGAAGAGACAAAAATGGGCGTAGGTGAAGCAATGCGAAACACAACTATTTTCCCAGAACGTTCAACACCAATGGAGCCACAGTAGGAAGTAACATCAGACACGGACTTGCTGGATATAGGATTAAACGATTCAGGTTCTGAGAACGTGAATAACTGAGAAACTGTAGACGTAGAACTAATGACAGATTTAATTGTGAGCAAAATTTCAATGCCTTATACACGCAAAACGGATCGCATGACAATCTGATATTTATAATTTTTTATGTTTATGGTACGTCAAGTTCAGGATTCAAATAAACCTCTCCCAAAGCCGTTCGATGTAGCTCTAAGAAATTCTCGATAAAATCAAAATTGAAGTTTACCGACAATTTCTAATACGCTAATCTGAGTCGGTAGTCTTTCGACAAGCAGCCCGGCTGTGTGGTAAAGTGCTTGCCTGACGTGTGAATGGCCTGGGTTTGAATCCTGGCGGAATCAAGTTTTTAAATAATGACACATGTAGTGTGAGCATTTATGTGAAGCATAAAATACAAAAAGATGGAAAAAACTGGAATTTCGTTAAATGACATAAGCTTAACACTCTTCTATAAAAGACCAAAAATTAAAAAAATTTGTTTGTACTGAAAACTGGATTTTTGTCTACAATACATAATTACAAATAAGAAGACCTGCATTTTTAATAAAAATAGAAATTAGGTATGTTAATTAGCACAAATTTGATTACTTTTATGTTTAAATAACGTAGGTATTTGAACTGGACGAAAAAAAATAATGATCAAAACAATACTCGGTCCAGCAGTTACCACTTTCGTTTCCTTTATGTTTTCTGTACTTCACAGAAAATCTCATACAACATGCACTTAGGTTTAAAAATTTTATCCCACCCGAAATACAACCCCACTCAGTGAACAAGTACTCTATTACAGATGTACACTACTCATTGTAAAATGTGTACCTTATTTTAGCATATTAAATATGTTTGAAAAACTTCAAAATGGATTTTCCGCGGTATTTTTTAGAGCTGCATCCAACTGCTCTGGGACAGTTACATTTGAGTTCTGAACTTCACGTGCCATAAATATAAAAAAAATTACAGAAATTCGATTGTCATGTGGTCCCGTTTGCACCACTGGTCAGTCGCAATTGCACTAATGGACAAATACGTCGGAAAGGAGGCGAAAATCACAAGCTAAATGAAATTTAAAGCTGTAGAAAAAATAAAGGGGCAAGAGAATCTAGGAAGGAATTGAAAGAAGTTCAAGAAGGACTTCAAAAAGGCTAAAATTAAATAGCAAAGGAAATGACGAAAGAATTAATGAAAGAAATTTGTGTATAAGAAGGGTCGAGAGGCAATTGTGAAAATATTAGAAGAGAGGCCTGAAAAGAAACACAGAGAGATATGCGAAGATACCCATAACCCTACAGAATTTCCGTTACCTGGAGAGTTACAATTAAAAGAAACTTTAGACACCGACATGTAGATTGAAATACGTAGCTCTCAACATGTCAAGCACGATGCCAGCTAATGCGATCTCAGATGATCAAATGAATAAAAATGCCGAGTTGGTGATAGTACTTTTTCAGATGCACAAATTCTCGATATAAATTCAGATGTATTGTCAATGTGTAAATAACATACTCTAGAATAGAATGCCCAAGCGGAGGATACGAAGCTTATTGCCGGGAGCGTGGAGCAGACTGCCACGTAGTAAACACAAGCTTCAGAAGAAAAATACCCGAGTTCGTTATATCAGGAGATGAACCTGTAAGATATGTTGTTTGGGAAGAACAGGAAGAAAGTTACGTGGAGAGGCTGGGCAGTTGCTCTTGTTTACGTGACGATTGAAACACCGGAGACTACTCACATTCGTTCGCACAACTGCCGCTGACACGCCACCAGCTGTTCTGCAGTAACTGACGCATGCAACCCCGCTTGGAATATTCATCAGCAGCAGAAAAGTCAAAATCAGCTGCTGTGTCAACCTGTCAGTGAGTGTGTGTTACTGCAAGCGCAAAGTTAAGACATCAATTACGTGAGTGTTTGCAAGAGTTTTTTTTTTCAGCTGACTTATGATTAACTTGTATTTCCTTGTGTTAATGCTTTTCCAACTTTAATTACCAAATTGTTTGGCTGTCTTACATTACCGTCACAAAAAACTTTGTGTTCTGAGTTATGGCAGAGAGGTCTACCCCATGAGCATGATTCCAGTGGTGGTTTCCCGTTGCCCTCCACTGATGATTTTATTTATTTAATCGTGTCAGAAGTATCGTACATAAATTCAAGAATGATTAACACATACATATCAAGTACATAACAGATACAAAAAGAGTATAAAAGTATACAGATATATAACCAGGGTAAGTAGGTTTTATTTTATGATGTCTTGGACCAGAACCTGGCCACGTCCAGCACTTCCGGGGTGGCATTCATCAAATCCTTCATGTTGCAGGTGCTTCGGCACAGCACACACTGCGTGAGGTGGGTGGTGGTTTGAGTGTGTCCACAGTCACACAGCGCCGATTCATTTGAGAGGCCGCATTTGCGCATATTCTCTTTGGATCGTGTGACACCAGAGCGCAGCCTATTAAGAGATATACATGTCGTTCATCCTTCCATATGGCCCTGAGGGAGTTCTTCGTTTGGGACTAACCATTCACCAAGGTGCGCGTTTTCTTCTCGGCACATTGCCAGCCTCACTTGCTGTGGTGTCCCGACGATGTTTTCTGCTGTGTGCAGGAAGCTTTTTCTAGATTTTAGTCGACGGCGGGCTGGCTAGTGTTTGTACAGCAGGTGGGCAGGTGAGGTCAACGCCTTTGTCTTTTCCTTCCTGGCCGCTACTTTCCTTCTAATATCTGGTGGGGCCACGCCTGCCAGGCAGTACAATTTATCAGTCGGGGTTGGTCTCGGACAGCCTTTGATGATGCGGCAGGATTCGTTAAGCGGTATGTCCACTTGCTTGGCGTGGCTAGAATTGTACCACACTGGGCACGCGTACTCCCCTGTTGAATAGCACAAAGCAAGAGCTGTGGTTCTCACTCTTCCAGGCTGTGCTCCTCATGTAGTGCCCGTTAGTTTACGCACAATGTCGTTCCTCGCGGCTACTTTGTGTTTAGTGTTCATGCAGTGCTTTTTATAGGTGAGTGTTCTATCCAAGGTGACGCCTAAGTATTTTGGTGTTTCGCAATGTTCCAGGGACACTCCTTCCCAGTTAAGTTGTAGTCTTCTTGCAGATTGTCTGTTCTTTAGATGGTAGGCGCAGGTTTGGGTTTGAGATGGTTCCTCTTATAGTAGGTGGCAAGCTGTTCGAGGGCTTCTGACAGATTCTGTTCAACAGTTTCAAAGCTTCGTGCTTGAGCGGTATTGGCGCAATCACCTGCATGTATGGAGCTTTCGGTACCTTGGAGGAGAGGCTGTTCATTTGTATATATATTAAAAAGTGTTAGGGCCAGTACGCATCCTTGGTGCAGGCCATTTTTCTGTATCCTCCACCAGCTTCTCTGCCTCTGAAAATCCACGAAGAATCTTCGATTCTGGAGTAGGTTTCCAATCAGTAAGATTAGTCTGTAGTCCCTACTCATTGCGTATATTTTCCCCAGAAGCAGTCGGTGTTGACTGTGTCGTAGGCTGCTGATAGGTCTAGGAAGACAGCCCCGGTGATCTTCCTGTTCTCGAATCCATACTCAATGTGTTGCGTTAATTTTAGCGCCTGTGACGTGCAGCATTTGTCTTGTCTGAAGCCTGCTTGTTGTAGGATCAGGAGGTGATCCCGCAACATCCACTGATGATGATGACATGATAATGAGGACAACACAACACCTAGTCCCTGAGCGAAGAAATTCTCCGACCCAGCCGGGAATCGATCCGGGGCGCCTTGGCGTAAGAGATCGCCGTGCTGACCACTCAGCTATCGGGGCGGACACCGTTACAAAACTAAGTTTTATCTATTTTATATTTGATAAGTTAGATATTTGATTTTGATAGCATATTTTTGAAAGTAAATTGATTAGCACTAAATGATGGTCATCTGGCGTGCAGTTGTAAGATGCTGTACCACGTTAGGTAACCACATGGTGATTAAATAGGTTCCATTTCATCGAAAACATATATTTTCTTGATTTCTGCTACGTACTTAGCAACAGTTACGTGTATAATACTACTTTTGCACAGGAATATTTGCGCCCTCTCATTGGCATGATAAAGATGGTATGAGGATTCATTAGACCAACAACGCTCTTCCCCGGTGTCAACGTCCAGTGCCGATGGTCACGTGCCCATTTCAGCTAATTATCGATGTCGTGGTGTTAACATGCATGGGTCGTTGGCGTGGAGGCCCATCGTTAGGAGTGTTCGGTGCACTGTGCGTTCAGACATAATGAATTAATGTCTGATGTTAGTTCCGTCACAGTTCGCCGCCTGTTCCGTTCAGCAGACTGCTCAGCCTACGACGTCCGACATCTGGAATGAGGGGTGGCCGCCCAACCCCACGACGTCTGGACGTGGTTTCCCTCGGTTTCACCACGAGTTGAATACACTTACCACTGCCCTCCTGAACATCCGACAGATCGTGCAGTGTCCCAAATGGTCGTGCTAAGTCTCTGGACCATCACAATCTGACCTCGGTCAAACTCAGATAGATCGCACGCCTTCACCGTTCTACATAGGGACAGCACGCTCACTCATTCTACATGCACCGTGTGTGTGTGTGTGTGTGTGTGTGTGTGTGTGTGTTGACTAGGAGTCATTCCTCGCCAGGTGACGCTGATATCGTGTGGATGGGTTTATGTCGATTGTAGGTTGGTTGTCATGATGTTCAAACTGATCGCTGTTTTCGGTCTCTGGCGCCGGGCCCTAACAATGTGCTTTTTGTCAATGTCGTTTATGTAAGCGTATTTTCCTATTTATGGTCCGTATCTTCGGTGGTGTGACTCACCAATCGTTTCTGCTCCGATTATATCTTTTCCTTATCGTGCCACCTTTTCGTAATCCCACCTTGACAGGGCGCTAACAAATCGATACTCCGGTATTTCCGTGCCTGTGGGACATGTTCATTAGTTTTTCATCCTTATGCAAACTTAGTTTCAGAAATTTTCAGTACAGAAGAAGCCATTTCTACAGATGAAGGACGGTGTGGTGATTACGTGATAGGAACTGTATGTGTCTGACTTTACTGGGACGTGTGGGGTCGTGATCGCGTCACGACAGGGAGACGTCCAGGTGCTGTTGCCGTCACCTTGCGGGCTTTGAATCATTCACGCGAGAGAAATGGCAGTGTGGTACGACTGATCACACGCACTGTTGTTGTAGTGCAATGCCTGTAGAACGAGTCATTATGAGCCACGCTCAGGGTAACAGTGTGGCAATAAGCGTAGCCTACCAGAGGGTCTATACCACGAGAAGACCGTAAGATTGTTCCTCTGGCTCTGACAACACTGGAAAGCCAGGCACAGGTTCCAGGCAGAGTGTCACCACGAACAGTCGGGAGCCTATCTCGAGTTGTCAAGCGTCGTTCACCGCTAATAGCATACCAAAGTCAACTGAGACATTGTGTGATGTTCTGTGGTTTTCGGCGTAGTGTCTCGTTTCTGTCTGTGGGGATCATTTCGATGCGAGCGTATCCACAGACGACATCGTGGAAGGTAGCGGGAAGCAACGATTTTCAAGACTCATAACTCTCCAGTTCCTTGTATCATGGGATGCAAAGATTTCTAGAAGTCTTTGGACACCTTTCCTTGCAAGAGACTTCTAATCAAATTGCGTGTCTACAGATTTTCTCTTCAGTTGTGCGACTGGATTCATGATTTCCTGTCTGGAAGCTTACAATATATAGTAATCAATGGAAAATCATCACGTAAAGCAGAAGTCGTTTCTGGTATTCAGCAAGGACGTGGTATAGGCCCTGTGCCGTTCCTAATCCATATAAGCCATTTAGGAGAAAATCTGAGCAGCCCTCTTACAAGTCAGTTGTTTTAACTGTATGAATCGTATATGAGTGAAACGTATGTACTGGGCTCCTTGTATGTCATTGATTGTAGTGGTGGTATCCATAGTTAAGAAAATGTCTAGTTTTCGATTTTTCGCAAAAAAAACTGTATGTCCTTGTTGCACACAAGCATAACACTGCACTGCCTCCTACGTAGAATTGTGGGATGGGGCCTTCACTGCACGTTCATTCGGGCAGTCCCACTGCTGTTGTGCAGAAGGACCTAACCATACTCTGCTAACGTGTGTTTACACATCGTAGACCATTCTGGCTCCATGCTGTTAAAGATTCAAGAATTTTCAAAAGATAATAGTGATGTATTTACGATCGTACAGTTAGTACATTTATTCGTCCAATTGTTTTCACATTAATATTACAAAGTTTTCTTTTTCAGCCAATGTACATGACATGAATCTAGTCCGTGACGTGGAAATTCTAAGAAACTAAGTAATAGTCAACAATGTATCGTAATCTGATCGAAGATGAAACTGAATAGCTTTTGTTTTGCGAATACACAACTCGAGCTCATCAACGGTACGTTCATTGCAGAAATCTTTCTGTATATAAGTGATACAGCAGGTATTGTCAATGAGAATAATTTTGAGGTTGAATGTGTTTATGTGACCGCAGTTACTGAAAGTGGGAATGGAGAAGGTTAAACTACAATTGAGTATGAACCATCATTTCCAGAGAGAGCTACACGAAACAGACTGACAGAAATCACTGTAGAAAGGTGTAACAAAATGTATCATAGGCGGAAGATGAAAAATATTAGCATAATAGAAACTATGTATCAGCGAGCGTAAAGAATTTTAATTGTAGATTGTTAATAAAAAGGTAAGATTTGCGAAAACCGCTCCAAAATTACACCAATATTTTTTTCTAAAAAAAGGAAACGTTTCAGAAGTTAAAAGAACTAGGATCGTAATCTGATTATCCATGATTACAATTTAAGAAGTGGGCTGTTATGAACATTATCACAGGTAGGAGAAAAGCAGAAGAGTATTGTGGTAAAATGTATATCACCTGTAACATATTCTTATACTATCCCACTTCATACGCCATCACCGGGATTTCTACGTATGCAGATGTACATTTGCTTTCAAGAACAAAATGTACTATTCGGACCAAGGATGAGACAACTAAAACTGATTTTAGCTTAGCTATTGATGATATCATCTTTGTTAAGCATACATGAAATCATCTTACCGTTGATTAGAAAATGTTTTCGTTTCAAATGTAAAAGATAACGCCTTACCGTTGCTTGACTCTTGAACTGGACAAGTCGATGCAGCTATTACTTCAACAACCTAGACTTTAGAACTGCGTAAAAGGAAAACATTTCTTCTGAAACAAAGTACCCACTAACCACAAAATACATGTAGGCGTTAGACATCTACTTTATCAGATAACAAACTGTTATTGACAGGCTTGAAGATTGCATTAGAAATAAATTTATTTCGGAGGCATTGCAAGATACATTACATGGCAGAAGATTAATAATGAAACGCCATTCAGTTGTTTATTACCAGCTGTCTTCGTCAGTTTTCAAGCAGATTGTCATTTATGCCTGGCAGACCTGTGGCTATGCGATAGAGCAAACTGTAAAGAATTTCAGTTGTGTAGAATCAATGTTATGAGTAGAGAACAGTAACTGTGGTATCAAACATCGTAAGACGCTGCTGCCGCGCGGGGTAGCCACGCGGTTACAGGCGCCTTGTCACGCCCCCCCCCCCCCCCCCCATGCCCCTCCCCTTCGGATGTTCGAGATTGGAGTCCTCCCTCGGGCATAGGTGTGTGTGTGTGTGTGTGTGTGTGTGTGTGTGCGCGCGCGCGTGCGTGGAACATTTCGTATTAAGACCTCATTATCACATATGGACCCTATCGTATACCTATACACCAGTATAGAAACATCATTTTACGACTGAAAAGTGAAAACATCATATCTTATATTGATTGTGAATGAATATCACTTTGCATCAACAATAATACATGCATTTATGTACCTATATATATATATATATATATATATATATATATATATATATATATATATATATATATATAGCTATCTATGTATGATATTGGTGAAAATAGTTTTTTCCTTTACTTATCGTACAGTACAATGCAGAGTTTTTTCCTTAGGGAATAACACTGCTGTTTGCCAGCAAAACTAACATATGCCTAATGAATACACGGCCTTATTACTAGAGAACTAGGCGTTGCCTTAACAGGGTATCGTCACCACTTGCTTCACCGACTCGAAGTGAGTCTGTCGTATGTTTAACCGAAATACGACTCGTATAGCTGAAACAA
Organism: Schistocerca gregaria; assembly: GCF_023897955.1. Classification (NCBI taxonomy): domain Eukaryota; kingdom Metazoa; phylum Arthropoda; class Insecta; order Orthoptera; family Acrididae; genus Schistocerca; species Schistocerca gregaria. The sequence goes on along the minus strand of NC_064920.1, from coordinate 970,042,543 downwards.
CTATCTTGTTAGATTGTTTGTACACTTTTCTGTTGTTCACCGTCTTGCAGTGTCGTCAGAAGATGAAAACCAATTGCAAAAAGACGCTATATCTGTGCACTGTGAAAAGTGTTAATTGTCTGTGAATAAGGAAATGAGTGAGATCACCCACAGGAGTACAACAAGAAATATGTTAAATCTCGGTTACTTGATAAACCACATAAATCTAAAGGCTATCACTTCAACTGAGTACCTAGGAATTACATTTCCGAACATCTTAAGTTAGATCAATACATAATGTTATTTTGAAGGGAAAACAAAGACTGAGTTTTATTGGCAGGACACTTAAAGACGCAACAGTTCTACTAAAAGGACTGCCTACACTACACTTATCCGTCCGCTGGAAGACTATCGCCATACGGTTTGGGGTTCTTGCCAGATAGGATCGACGGAGGGCAACGAAAAAGTCCAAAGAAAGACAGCTTGTATGATATTATCGCGAAAAAGGGGAAAAAGTGTCTCGAATATGCTAAGCGAGTTCTGATGACAGTTAAACGGACTTTTTTGGCTGCAGCAAAATCTTTTCACAAAATTTCAATCCCTAACTTTCTTAACTGGAAGCGAAAATGTTTTACTGTCGCCAGCCTATATAGGGAGTAATCTTAATAAAATAATAGAAATGAGAGTTCGTACAGCAAGATGTATGTGTTCACTATTCCCACACTATTAAACTGTAACAGTAAATAAATGGTCTGAAGGTGGTTAGAAGAACCGTCTGCCAGGCACTTAAGGACGAGTTGCATGGCAATCATGTAAAACTGATTTGGTTATTGCTGAAGGGATGCTAAAAGTTTACCAGTTTGTAGCAAGAATGATAAACTCTGTTGTCGCACACATCATGATCCTGGTACCAAGTGGTATATTTCAACAGGATAACGCAAGGCATGGTACTACAGTTGGCACCTGACAGAACCCTTGAGGAATGTGCTGATTCTTGACATACCTGCCCAGTTCTGCTACTATTCACACATGGCACATGGATGGGATGCGATAGTAAGACGTATACTTTCTTACCAGCCAACATGCAGCAGTATTCGTGAAGTGAGATGGAATGTGTTGCAGGCTATTTGCTTCCATACTACAATGACTATTAAAGAACGTTAGTGCCCGTGGAGATAACACCCCATACGCATGTTGATGAAGAACCTAAGTTCCAAATGGGACATAAGTTTAATGATTTAATAGCCATTGCTTTCAAAATTTTGGTAAACCTTGGACGCTTGGTTCATGGTGCAATACGTTCAATGTACGTTACTGCAGTTCGTAGCTATTTACATATTTATCAAATGGTTGTTTGGATGCCGACCTTTCAATTAGTGGCGGACTGTATTGTTATGAAACTTCCTGGAAGATTAAAACTGTTTGCGTGACCCGGACTCGGTCCTGAATCCGTAACCAAATCCAGATCAACATTTAAGATCCTGGCAAGGCGCACAGATTTAATCTGTCACCAAGATTCGATCACTATAGCGCACGCGTGTAACAATTTTATTTTTTCAAATTTTGCGAACGACGTTGAGAATAGCACCCAAGAAGTACCCGCAGTATCAACCTAGCAGTGGATGGGCATATGTAACATTTCAGCCGAAACATATGCTATTCTTGCCATACTGATCATAGCTGCGGTTTTGATGTGAGAATTATGTCAAAACGTGTTTCTGCATAGGCTGTGACATTCACGTGCGGGAATTACAGTGACGAACACTACATTCCAAAACATGTTTGTTGCCAGAGAGTAGTTGTTTACAGAAACGTCGACGGAAGGATGGACACTGACCTTTCTGAGTCACTGAGAAGAGATAAGACTTGAGAGAGCGGCCTACTAGCAGAGCGGCCACAGGGAAAAAGGTGTCAGTCACAGATGGATGTTTACACCAATGGATGGCCCAGAAGTTCTGTCTACACACTATATTCTTTTACAATTATGCATGCTTTCGTAAGCAAAAAATAAAATTTGATCTCATGAACACAAAGAAACTAGCTCTCATGCTGCTCATGCGCAGGGGTTGTCTAATCTCAGCTACGAAGTAGCTCTTTGGTCATACGAACTTACGATAAGAAAACAAAGTGGAGAGAAGACAAGTTGTATATGTAAAACAACAAATAAAAAAATGAACCACCTTATGATTTATTGGACAGTGCTCGATCTCGTTTGTGTCTGAAGTCTCACAAATAAGGAATATGATCAGAGATAATATTATGTATTGCGAGACCAGGGATGAGTTAATCTGTTTCACGAGGAGAGGACGTGAAACAGCCATAAGACCGCACGATGGTTTGAACGCAAGGGCTTCATTTCGTGTGGTCTGTATAAGACCAGAGCAATAATGAAACAATACTTCCGTTTCATAAAATTTGTCACTTCGAATTCCGGAGCATTTTAACACGTGAGTAACACACAATATTACTCTTTTGCTGTGGTGACGAGTCTCTGGAGAATTGATGAGCATGAATAAGTGTTTATTTATTACGTAATTGTGACTGCTTGATCCCCATCCCTTCATGTGTAACAATCTGAGTGACTGGATGAATCTATTTTAGAAGTTCTGTAGGGGTACCTGAAAGTGGATTGACTTCCCTAAACGGATTTTTATTTAAAATGCACGGTGTTCCTCGTAAACAGAACGAACTGGGTAATAGAAAGATACCTCATATGGCAACTGCAAAGCTAATCAACAAATATCGTCCATAATCAGAACTTGCACCAACTGAAATACACTATATTAGTTTCAAGAACAACAATTATCTTTTTGAATTTACAGGCAAATAAAGTTAGTAAAATACTCGTTGATCTTCAAAGAAGCGCACCTAAAATATTGGGACGTCATACTGCCACTGAAAATCTGTGTGGATAAACTTAACACCGAAGCTAAAAGCACGAAACATTGATGACCGTGGTACAAAGTACACACATCAAAAGAAGTTTTGCATCACCTCGGTTCCGTGAGTTCCGGAACGTGTACAGAAAATTGGAATACAGATCAACATGTACATCATTTCCGCTCTTTATATTTCTCATGAAAATCACACATTGCACGTTGTACCACTATACGGCGAGAACCTCAGAGGTGGTTGTCCAGATTGCTGTACACACCGGTACCTCTAATAGCCAGTAGCACGTCCTCTTGCATCGATGCATGCTTATATTCGACGTGACATACTATCCACAAGTTCATCAAGGCACTGTTGATCCAGATTGTCCCACTCTGCAACGGCCATTCGGCGTAGATCCCTCGGAGTGGTTGGTGGGTCACGTCGTCCATAACCAGCCCTTTTCAATCTACCCCTGGCATGTTCATTAGGGTTCATGCATTGAGAACATGCTGGCCACCCTAGTCGAACGATGTCGTCATCCTGAAGGAAGTCATGATGTGCAAGATGGGGGCGCGAATTGTCGTCCATGAAGACTAATGCCTCTCCAATATGCTGCCGATATGGTGGCACTATCGGTCGGAGGATAGCGTTCACGTATCGTACAGCCCTTACGGCGCCTTCCATGACCACCAATGGCGTACGTCGGCCCCACACACTGCCACTCCAAAACAGCAGGGTACCTCCACCTTGCTGCATTCGCTGGACAGGGTGTCTAAGGCGTTCAGCCTGACCGGGTTGCCTCCAAACACATCTCCGACGATTGTCTGGTTGAAGGCATATGCGACACTCATCGGTGAAGAGAACGTGATGCCAATCCTGAGCGATCCATTCGGCATGTTGCTGAGATCTGTACCGCGCCATGGACGTCGGTAGTGAAGTTGCGCATCATGCAGCCTATTGTGCACGGTTTGAGCCATAACAAGACGCCCTGTAGCTGCACGAAAAGCATTATTCAACATAGTAGCGTTGCTTTCAGGGTTTCTCCGAGCCATAATCCGTAGGTCGCGGTCATCCACTGCAGTAGTAGCCCTTGGGCGGCCTGAACGAGGGATGTCATTGACATTTCCTGTCTCTCTGTATCTCCTCCTGTCCTAACAACATCGCTTTTGTTCACTCCGAGACGCTTGGACATTTCCCTTTTTGAGAGTTCTTCCTGGCACAAAGTAACAATGCGGTCACGATCGAACCACGGTATTAACCATCTAAGAATGGTTGAACTACAGACAGCACGAGCCGTGTACCTCCTTCGTGTTCGAAAGACTGGAACTGATTGGTTGTCTGATCCCCTCCGTCAAATAAGCGCTTCTCCTGCATGGTTATTTACATCTTTAGGCGGGTTAAGTGACATCTCTCAAACGTCAAAGGGACTGTGTCTGTGATACAATATCCACGGTCAACGTCTATCTTCATGTGTTGGGAACCAAGGTGATGCAAAAGTTTTTTTCATGTGCTTACTAAACTGAGCAATAGCTACAAATTCCAAGCTTCACTCGAGGAATGTCGGAAGAACTAGTGGTATATACACTAGGTGATCAAAAGGATCCGGACACCCTCAAAAACGTACGTTTTTCATATTAGGTGATTTGTGCTGCCATCTGCTTCAAGGTACCCATATTAGTGACCTCAGTAGTTATTAGATATCGTGAGAGAGCAGAATGGAGCGCTCCGTGGAACTCACGGGCTTCTAACGAGGTCAGGTGTTCCGGTGTCACTTCTGTCATACGTCTGTACGCGAGATTTCCACACCACTAAACGTCCCTAGGTCAACTGTTTCCGATGTGATAGTGAAGTGAAAACTTGAAGGGACACGTACAGTACAAAAGCGTACAGGCCGACCCCTTCTGTTGACTGACAGAGACCGCCGACAGTTGAAGAGGGTCGTAATGTGTAATAGGTGGCCATCTATCCAGACTATCACACAGGAATTCCAAACTGCACCAGAATCCGGCGCACGTATTACGACAGTTAGGCGGGAGGTGAGAAAACTTGGATTCCATGGTCGAGAAGCTGCTCATAAGCTAACATCACGCCGGTAAATGCCACACGAGGCTTCGCTTGTTGCAAGGGGACTAAGCATTGGACGACTGAACAGTGGAAAAACGTTGTGTGGAGTGACGAATCACGGTACACAATTCGGGGATCCGATGGCTGGGTGTGGATATGGCGAATGCCCGGTGAACGTCATCTGCCAGCGTATGTAGTACCAACAGCAAAATTCGGAGGCGTGTTATGGTGTGGTCGTGTTTTTTATGGAGGGGACTTGCACCCCTTGTTGTTTTGCGTGACACTATCACAGCAGAGGCCTACACTGATGTTTTAAGCACCTTCTTGCTCCCTACTGTTGAAGAGCAATTCGGGTATGGCGACTGCGTCTTTTACTACGATCGAGCACCTGTTCATAATGCACGGCCTGTGGCGTAGTGGTTACACGACAATAACATCACTCTAATGCACTGGGCTTCAGAGTCCTGACTTGAGTCCTATAGAAACCTTTTGGGAGGTTTTGGAACGCAGACTTCGTGCCAGGCCTCACCGGCCGACATCGATACGTCACCACAGTGCAGCACTCCGTAAGAGTAATCTGCCATTCCCCAAGAAACCTTCCAGCATGTGATTGAACGATGCCTACGAGAGCGGAAGCTATCATCAAGGCTAAGGATTGGCCAACACCATACTGAATTCCAGCATTGCCGATGGAGGGCGCCACGAATTTGTAAGTCATTTTCAGCCACATAGTATAGGTAATGGTAATGAGATGGAGATGAGGTCGAAGTTGGTGCCACATCTGTTCTAAATTCACACAGACAGTTCATAGAGACACACTCCGAGCGCGGTCGAGCATTGTCCTGTTGATATATGACACAACGATACTGTAGCATGTTAGGCGACATTTGTGGACGCAGGAAGTGAGTGCCTACCTTTGTGCCATCAACGTTCACCTAAACACCACCACTCCGGACCTGAAATCATTCCCGATGGCTCCTCACTCCATGATGCCAGGAGTAACACTGAAAAACTCGAAAACATTGGAAGAATTTTATTTCTTCCCCAGGTCGCCACCATACTTGCCGATGATGGTCATCTGGGGTGGCGAATAACCGGTATGCACAGTGAATGCGACGCTGTTCATCACCAGTCCTTGCTTCTCATTCCAAACGCAGCCATTTGTGTCGTGGTGTAAACGGCAGCCTACGCATGGGGCAGTATTCCTTTAGTTCAGCTGTTACTAATCTCCGACCAATGGCGCCGGGTGACACAGAATACGGCAAGGAGTGGTTACTAGTCCTCAGATGACAAACGCAGGTATGAAGGCGCTACTATCTGCTTTGTCCACAATACAGCGATTCTCCTTTGTGGTGTTCAGACGTGGTCAATTAGACAATAGATCAGTGTAGTCTTGTCTTTGGCAAAAGGTACGAATATCGTCTTTCGTAAACATTGGAATACTAAAGTTCAATGACCTCTAGGTTAGGTAGAAATTGGTACATTCTTTAACAATAATCTAGAAGTCTCTGGGTTTAGGGCCAGACGACATTATTCACAAGGGCACAAAGAAAGAAAAATGTTATCCGTTTCTGATACTAACAATCTCGTGTATAGAAAAATGTATTTTGCACATCACTGGATAGCGCTAACAAGGAGTTCAAAGTTTCACACGCTCGCCTGGCGTCACAGAGAAAGTTGCACTGCGTCGCTCATTGTTACTGTGCAAATAACGACGCCGTTGCAGACGCCGCATTGTTTTCTCGCTGCAGTTATCGGACTGTAAATCCGATGGTTGTGTCCCACGTGCACTCTGTTGCCAATTTGTCAAACAACGACACGCCACACGCCAACTGAAGAGTGGGAAAATATAGTTACGCAGGTGTCTGCAAACGAAAGATCCGTAGGCATTCTCACACAGCAAATGAAAAGCAATATGGAACACACTTTGGTGCAAAACTTAAGGACGAAAGTAGCTTGCGGGTGATGTGTCACTAACAAGGAGCGTGTCTCGATGACTCTTAAACGTTATATAGAAGGAACTGCTGCAATACAGTACAGAAGGTAACTGAAAGAAATATGCGATGAGACGAACGGAACGACATTGTTATTCAAAGAAAATCATTACACTGAAGTCAGGGGCGATTCACGACGGTCCCCTGGACATTACAAAAGGCAGCACATGGTTGTTAGTAGGGAGTGTGAAGGCCCCGAACGCCAGTGCAAGTTCTACAAGGTGTTCCCACACTGGCCGCCAATTTCGTAAGGATATTGTTGTCGTGGTCTTAAGTCCAGAGACTGGTTTCATGCAGCTCTCCATGCTACTCTATCCTGTGCAAGCTTCTTCATCTGCCAGTAGTTACTGCAACTTACATCCTTCTGAATCTGCTTAGTGTATTCATCTCTTGGTCTCCCTCTACGATTTTTACCCTCCACGCTGCCCTCCAATGCTAAATTTTTGATCCTTGATGCCTCAGAACATGTCCCACTAACCGGCCCCTTCTTTTTGTCAACTTGTACCACAAACTCCTCTTCTCCCCAATTCTATTCAATACTTCATCATTATTTATGTGATCTACCCATCTAATCTTCAACATTATTCTGCAGCACCACATTTCGAAAGCTCCTATTCTCTTCTTGTCCAAACTATTTATCGTCCATATTTCACTTCCATACATGGCTACACGCCATACAAATACTTTCAGAAACGACTTCCTGACACTTAAATCTATACTCGATATTAACAAAATTCTCTTCTTCAGAAACGCTTTCCTTGCCACTGCCATTCTACATTTTATATCCTCTCAACTTCAACCATCATCAGTTACTTTGCTCCCCAAATAGCAAAACTCCTTTACTACTTTAAGTGTCTCATTTCCTAATCTAATTCCCTGAGCATCACCCGACTTAATTCGACTACATTCCATTAGCCTCGTTTTGCTTTTGTTAATGTTCATCTTATATCTTTCTTTCAAGACACTGTCCATTCCGTTCAACTGCTCTTTCAAGTCCTGTCTCTGACAGAATTACAATGTCATCGGCGAACCTCAAAGTTTTCAGTTCTTCTCCATGAATTTTAATACCTACGCCGAATTTTTCTTTTGTTTCCTTCACTGCTTGCTCAATATACAGATTGAATAACATCTGGGAGAGGCTACAACCCTGTCTCACTCCCTTCCCAACCACTGCTTCCCTTTCATACCCCTCGACTCTTATAACTGTCATCTGGTTTCTGTACTAATTGTAAATAGCCTTTCCCTCCCTGTATTTTACCCCTGCCACGTTCAGAAATTGAAAGAGAGTATTCCATCAATATTGTCAAAAGCTTTCTCTAAGTCTACAAATGCTAGAAACGTAGGTTTGCCTTTTCTTAATCTAGCTTCTAAGATAAGTCGTAAGTTCAGTATTGCTTCACGTGTTCCAATATTTCTACGGAATCCAAACTGATCTTCCCCTAGGTCGGCTTCTACCAGTTTTTCCATTTGTCTGTAAAGAATTCGTCTTAGTATTTTGCAGCCGTGACTTACTAAGCTGATAGTTCTGTAATTTTCACATCTGTCAACATCTGCTTTCTTTGGGATTGGAATTATTATATTCTTCTTGAAGTCTGAGGGTATTTCGCCTGTCTGATACATCTTGCTCACCAGATGGTAGAGTTTTGTCAGGACTTGCTCTCCCAAGGCCGTCAGTAGTCCTAATGGAATGTTTAGTCCCAGGGACATGTTTCGACTCAGGTCTTTCAGTGCTCTGTCAAGCTCTTCACGCAATATCATATCTCCCATTTCATCTTCATCTACATCCTATTCCGTTTCCGTAATATTGTCCTGAAGTGCATCGCCCTTGTATAGACACTCTATAGACTCCTTCCACCTTTCTGCTTTCCCTTCTTTGCTTAGAACTGGGTTTCCATCTTTTCTCTTGATATTCATACAAGTGGTTCTCTTTTCTCCAAAAGTGTCTTTAATTTTCCTCTAGGCAGTATCTATCTTATCCCTAGTGAGATAAGCCTCTACATCCTTACATTTGTCCTCTAGCCATCCATGCTTAGCCATTTTGCACTTCCTGTCGATCTAATTTTGGAGACGTTTGTATTCCTCTTTGCCTGCTTCATTTACTGCATTTTTGTATTTTCTCCTACCATGAATTAAATTCAATATTTCTTCTGTTATCCAAGGATATCTACTAGCCCTCGTCTTTTTACCTACTTGATCCTCTGCTGCCTTCACTACTTGGTAAGGATACTGCGTTCCATTCCTTCACCAGCACCGTAGTCAACGGCAGGGTGGTCGATGGCGCGTGGGGACGTGATGCAATAAATCTTTCGAACGCGTCCCGCCCGTGTTCGATGCGATTCAAGTTGAGGGAACATGTTGGCCACCCCATTTGTGTCATAGGCAGCTGCTGTGAAAGCAGAGGATTTTGCACAGTCGTTTTAAACGTAGTCACCGCCCCGCTGTCAAACAGAAATTATGCGAAATGAAAGCAACTGTCAGAAGGACAATGAGAGATTATTTTAACGAATTTGAAAGCAATATTTTATCTGCAGATTCTAAAAATAACCCCAAAAAATTTTGGTCGTACGTAAAATATATGAACGCTGCAAATAATTCTATACCTTCTCTCGCTGACAGTACGGGTAATGTAACTGAGGATGATAAACAGAAGGCCGAAATTCTAAGCCTAGCTTTCAAAAACTCGTTTACGGTAGAGGACTGCAGTTTCATTCCTTCTTTCAATTATCGAACAAACGCAAGGATGGCTGACATGGTGTTTAGTGTATCTGGGATTGCTGGGATTGTAAAACAGTTAAGATCCTTAGACGCCCAGAAGGCATCTGGCCCAGACGGTATCCCCGTAAGATTATATGTTGACTATGCTACAAATAAAGTACCATTCTTATCCATTATATATCGGAGATCATTGGAACAGCGGAAAGTTCCACGAGACTGGAAGAAAGCCCAGGTCATAGTAATCTATAAAAAGAGTAGAAAATCGGGTGCACATAATTACCGGCCAATTTCACTGACATCGATTTGTTGTAGAATAGTGGAACATATTTTGTGTTCAGACATAATGACCTTTCTAGACTCTGAGAAGCTGATCTGCAGAAACCAGCACGGGTTTAAGACACAGCTGGGCCTCTCTGTGCATGATATACAACAGGCTCTAGATACTGGCTACCAGGCTGATGCAATATTTCTCGGCTTTCGAAAGGCGTTCGACTCACTTCCGCACTGTTGCTTGCTCCAAAAAAGTGCGTGCTTACTGTCTATCCGATGACCTATGTGGTTTGATAGAAAGTTTTATAACAGACAGGGAGCAGTATGTAGTGCTGAATGGGGTGGCTTCAACAGAAACAAGCGTAACTTCAGGTGTGCCCCAGGGCTGCGTAATAGGTCCGCTGCTTTTTACGATTTACATAAACGATTTGGTTGATGGTATTGACAGAGGCATTAGACTGTTTACCGTAAACTGTTTCCAGTCTACTGGAAAGTAGTATCAGACGAAAATTGTGAACAAATCAATGAGGGTTTGCTGAAAATTGATACGTGGTGTAATGACTGGCCGTTATCTCTCAATGTTAGTAAGTGTAATCTACTGCGTATAACAAGGTGAAAAGACCCATTAATGTACGAGTACAAAATAAATGCCCAGTCTTTGGAAGCGGTAACATCCGTCAAGTATCTGCGTGTGACTGTTCGAAACGATCTCAAATGGAATGATCAGATTACACAAGTAACGGGTGAGACATATTCTAGATTGCGGTTTATTGGTAGAATCCTGAAGTGATGCAGTCCTTCAAGAAAGGAAATAGCTTACAATACCTTAGTTCGTCCAGTCTTAGAATGTTGCTCGTCTGTAAGGGACCCTTACCAGTTGGGTCTGATTCAAGATATTGAAAAGGTCCAAAGAAGAGCAAGAAGATTCGTGACTGGTACATTTAGCCATCGCGAGAGCGTTACAAATCTCATAGAATGTTTGAATGGGGACACACTTGCAGGTAGACGGAGCGCTAAACGGAAGGGGCTGCTCACTAAATTCCGAAATCTTCTTTTCACTGAGGATGTAGAGCATATATTATTACTGTCAATATTCAAATCGCGCAGTGATCGCCATTCATAGATAAGGGAAATTAGGGTGCGAATTGTGCTCTCCGCTACACATCGGTTGGTGGCTAGTGGAGTATATATGTAGATGTAGATTCATAAAAACAAATTTACGGTTGAACGCATTCTTGTAAAGACGGACGTGGGAGAAAGAATACTATGTCACAATAACGCTGACTGACGATTGCACAGCGTTCAAAGATTAGGAGGTCAGTGCGTGCGTGCAACATTATACCTCCCCAAACTATAACACCCGAACCATGACAAAGATCATTTTAGACAATGCTGGATGTACCATCGTACGACTAGAGGTGGCAAACCTAGAAACTCTGTCGAGCATCATTGTTCCTGCGGACCAGGTGTTATGCTGTGGGAAGGTATAACGTTGCGTGATCATACTGACCTCGTATCTTTAAACACGTGTAGGAGCGAGTGCGGTGGGGATACTAATATCTGTACGTGATATGAAGTGACGTAAAACAGCTAGTGATGTAACTATAACATGATTATATTTACATTATGCCTAAGCAGCTTGACTATCATTGTTTCGTAAACTGTAACTAATGTGAGATAAATATGGTGTACCATTTGTGTCGTACGCTGTTGAGCAGGACGGGTCGTACTAGCATTTTGTAAGCAATCTCCTTTAAACCCTAATCGCATTTTTTTCAGTATCCTACCAATCACATGAAGTCTGATACCTACTATACTTGCTACTGAACCTATGTAATCGTTTGTATTCAAGGCCCTACAAATCGTTACAACTAGGTGTCAAATTTCATTTTTAACTCATTGACATTGTAGTCATAGAAGATTACTTCTTTCAATTTGTTAACTGCATAGTTTTACAGTTATGTTAATTTAAAGTATGTTGCCAGTCTTTGTATCACTTTGAAATCGTAGCAAAATCTGGCTGAAGGTTTGTGCATCGTTTTTTCAGATACTGAATCATTATAGAAAATTGCATCATCAACAAGAAGTTTGAGGTTACTATTAATATTGCCTGCTAAATCATTAATATACAACTTGGGCAGAAAGGCCACAACATATTTTTCTGGGGCACCCCTGATGTTACTTCTATATCTATCGATAACTCTGCATCCAAGACAACGTGATGTATTCTCCTCAGCAGGAAAACTTCCATTCGCTCATAAATTTTGTTTCCTCTCCCACATCATACGACTTCAGTGCCGTCTTGAGTCAAATGCTTTTCGGAAGACAACTAATACTGTATCTACCTGGCTGCGTGATTCGTGGATTCCAGTATGTCGTGTGAGAGAAGCCCAATTTCTGTTTCCTGAGACCTATGTTTTGAGAACCCATGCTGATGTGCATGGAGATCATTCTTTTCGAGATATCTCATTAGGTTTAAGCTCAGAATATATTCTAAGATTCTACAACAAATCGATCTCAAATATATTGGACGTTAATTTTGAGGATCTTTCTTCTTCCGTTCCTGTAGACGGGTGTGACCTGTGCTGTCTTACAACTACTGGACATAGTCTTTTGTTAGACTAATCTACTGCAGATTGTAGTTTAGAAGGGTTAACTCAGCCGTAATCTCTGTATATATTCTGATGAGGATTCCTTTGGGTCTTGAACCTACCTTCAGTATTAGCATTTTCGCTGTTTCTCAGCGCCACTGACAATGATAGCTCACTATCTTTGCAGTTCTGAGCGAAGTGAACTGCCGTTGCACTCCTGGACTTTGCTTTCCAAAAGAAAATGTGATAATGTAGTTCAGCATCTCTGCTTTTACCTTTCTGCCCTTAAAGGTCAGTTCCACGTCGTACATGGGTGTCTGGACACCAAATTTGGTGGCGTTCACGGTCTTTATATAAGACGAAGTTCCTTTGGGTCTTTTGAAAGATTTCCGTAATCACCTGGTGACAAGAACTTACGATCCCGTGACGATAATTTCCAACAATCTGCAAATTTTTGAGCATGTAATTCTTCTTTACGTCGGGAATGCCTGCTTTGTAGAGTTGGTGGGGTCCGATTTTACTATCATTTACTGTATATCATGATAGCTGAGAAGCAAAAGTTTTCCAGGTTTAATTTGTTTTTCTTCTTAATCGCTATCATAGTTCACAGTAACTCATCTGCTTATGTGTCGTCCATTCATGCTCTCCGTACATTCACAAAAATTTAAGCATATGCCCTTTAGACTTCATTATTTACAGTATTGTACCTCACTGTACCCCAGGTCGAGTACTTTGCAAAATTACTGCTTCTGTAGTGCAGCTTAATATCTTAAAAATATAACAGCATTATGGAATCTAGTGTAGTTGATTTGATAGACAAGCATGACCAAGTAAATAGACACAAATCCCCTCTCATGAAACTAGGCGAGTCTTGGAATTCCAAGCTCACTTACTTCGTTTTTATTTTCTGACTGTACCATATTTACGTTTGTGAGCTCGATGTGATTTAAAAATTATATTCAGGTCCTGAAGATCTTTATCATAGACGTAAATTAATTGCCTGACGTAAAATACTGTGATTCCTAAATGGAATAAGTAATAATATTAACTTTCACTGAATCACTGTGAATTTTGCTGCGACTAGAAACTAACTCGTTGCCTGGCTTTGTCCATTTACCTTAAGCCCTGAGTTAATTTAATCAGTAACTGCAGTGTTTGCCGTATCAAGAACAAGAGTTAGTCGCATCAAGTTCGTTTTACTGAAAAAATTTTCGCTCGGTCGTCGCTAACGGGCCACCATTAAATGAGAAATAAATGCGACCACTTTCTCACAATCGGCTTTACAGGCCATACATCCAAGATACTACAAGAATAATGTCCTGAGGAATGGAAAAGAAAATTAAGAAACTCATAGACAACGATAAGTTTGGAAAGGTAAAGGCAATAGAGAGGCAATTCTGACATTGCACTTGATAAGGGAAGAAAAAATCAAGACATTATCATGCGATACGTCGACCTAAAGGAAGCGTTCGACAATGTAAAATGATAATAGTAGTATAATCTATAGGGAAATATGGTAAATGTACTGTGTGCCTCAGAACCAAGAATGAACAATAAAAACGGAAGACCAAGAAAGAAGTGCCTGGATGAAAAAGAGCGTACAACATGAATGCAGTATTTCTCCCCTGCTCTTCCATTTCGTATATCGAAGAAAAATGACGGAAATATAAGAAAGGTTCGGAATTGGGATTAATATTCAGAGTAAAAGGCTATCAGTGATAAGATTTACCGATGACATTGTTACATTCAGTGCAAGCGAGGAAGAATCACAAGACGTACAGAATGGAATGAACAGTCTACTCAGCTCAGAATATGAGTTGAGGGAATCCAAAGAAAGACAAAAGTAATGTGGAGTAGCAGAAATATGATTAGAAATTGGGGATGGCGGACGAAGTTAAGAAGCAAAATAAGACATAACAGACGAAGGAAGGACATAAAATGCAGATTAGACATTGAGGTCAATTCCGGCCATCAGAAGTCTATTGGTACCAAATATCGAGGAAGTAATTGCTGAGGATGTAAGTATGGAGCACAATGACTGAAAGTGAATTATGGACTGCTGCAAAACGGGGAAAAGAAGAGAATCGATACATTTGAGATGTGGTGCTATGAAAGGGTGTTGACAGTTAGATGTACTGATAAGATGATAAATGAAGAAGTACCCCCGCAGAAAAGGCAAGGAGAGAACCATGTGGAACACAACGACAAGGAGGAGGGACCGGATGTAAGGACATGAGTTAAGACAAGTGGAATAACGTCGATCGTGATAGAGGGAAATGCAGAGAGTAAAAACTATAGAGAAACATACAGGTTGCAATGTACCGAACAAATATGTGAGTACGTAACTGCTACTCTGAGGTGAAGAGGTTTGCAAAAAAAAAAAAGATATTCCTGACGGCCCGCATCAAACCAGTTGCATGATCTGGTGACCCCACCTCCTAACTGCACCTCAATGTACCGCTCCCCCTCTCCTCCCCCCCCCCCCCCCACGGCAAAAAAACCGTAGCCTATAAACTAACAAATTTTGGTCAATTCGACGTCCCTTACCCATGGCGTCATAACCAAATTTTCCTACACCCTGCATCTCTCGAAATCACAAACATTTATCGATGTGTCAACTGAAAGATTACTTTTATACGGTTTTTGGAGTGTAGCCAAGATTATAATGCTACCTATATGAAAGTTCGAAGTTTCTTCAGTCCGTTAAAATAGCATTCTTCTTTAGAAGAAATGTGTAACAATCTGTACTGCATTGCTAATCTAAAGAGTATTATCTTAGAATTTACTTTTTTATTTTATATGTGATATATACTGTACATAACAATGATAAGTGGAAGCTAAGTACGCAGTTTTGCTTAACTCCGACATCGGAAACAAAACGAAAGGGACTTTTCCCACAGATAAACGTGACTGTGTCAATCAAGGAGCACGCGGCAAACGGCGCAAGTGAGGAATGCAAACGACCTAGTTATTTCTCAAGATAGCCGGCTTACCAGTACGATGAGCTACAGTCGTCTGTCACATCGGACTATTAGTGGGCTTTAGGTCACTGACCAGTGGGTCAGCCAGATTGCGTCTATATCTGAGTTAGTGGCTTACTTCCCGCATTCTTGCCGTGAAAAGTGAGTCCTAGATGAAACACGGATTCACGAACACGTATGTCACGAGAATGTTTGAGCAGCGTATTACGCGGATTTTATTAACGCGTCACTAACAGAGAATGCAAAGGCAGCACTTTGAAATTTCAGCCAATCGTCTTTTTATTCTCTCATTCAAGAGCGTTAACTAACTACCCACTTCGGTGCGAACATAGCAGCAGTTCTGTTATACATATACATCAACGCCAGTGAAGTGCATGACACTGAGTACATCCCACTCTACCATTTATTACTGTTTTTCTCGTTCCATTCACTTATGAGGAGTCGAAGTAGATTGTTTACATACCTCTCTGTATGATGTAATTAATCTAAGTTTCCCCTCACGATCCCTGTAGGTGCGATACGTTGTTATTTTTTTCCTTGCGTCATCAGTCTTCTGACTGCTTTATGCGGCCCGCCACGGATTCCTCTCCTGTGCTAACCTCTTCATTTCAGAGTAGCATTTGCAATCTACTTCCTCAGTTATTTGCTGGATGTATTCCAATCTCTGCCTTCCACTACAGTTTCTGGCCTCTACAGATCCCTCTTGTTTCGTGGAAGTTATTCCCTGGTGTCTTAACAGATGCTCTATCATCCTGCCCCTTCTCCGTATCACTAGTTCAAATTGAAATGACTCTGAGCACTACGGGACTTAAACATCTAAGGTCATCAGTCCCCTAAAACGTAGAACTACTTAAACCTAACTTACCTTAGGGCGTCACACACAACCATGCCCGAGGCACGATTCGAACATGCGACCGCAGCGTTCGCGCGGTACCAGACTGAAGCGCCTAGAATCGCTCGGCCACACCGGCCGGCTGTATCAGTGGTTTCCAAGTATTCCCTTCCTCTCCGATTCTGCGCAGAACCTCCCCATTCCTCACCTTATCAGTCCATATAATTTTCAACATTCGTCTATAGCACCATTCGTCTATAGCAGCATCTGTTCCGCTTTTCCCACAGTCTATGTTTCACTACCATACAATGCTGTACTCTCATATTAAGACCTATGATTAATACCACGAGACTTCTCTTGGCCAGGAATGCCCTTTTCGCCATTTTTAGCCTGCTTTTGAGGTCCTCCTTGCTCCATCCTTCATTGGTTACTTTGCTGGTTAAGTAAAAGAATTCAACCTCATCCACTTCGTGACCATCAATCCAGACGTTAAGTTCGTCGCTGTTCTCGTTTCTGCTGCGTCTCATTTCCTTAGTCTTTCTTCGATTTGCTCTCAATCCATACTCTGTAATCATTAGACTGCTCATTCCTTTCAGCAGATCATGTAGTTCTTCTTCACTTTCACTCAGGATAGCAATGTCATCAGCGAAACGTATCAATCACATCATCTTGAATTTTAATTCCACTCCTGAACATTTCTTTTCTTTTTCCATCACTGCGTCTTCGACGTACTGATTGAACAGTAGGGGCGAAAGCCTACATCCCTGGCCTACAACCTTTTCAATCTGAGCTCTTCGTTCTTGGTCGTCCACTCTTATTATTCCCTCTCAGCTCTTCTAAGTATTTTATATTACTCAATTCTCCCTATGGCTTAATCCTATTTTTCTCAGAATTTCGAATATGTTGCACCATTTTACATTGTCGAACGCTTTTTCCGGGTTGACAAATCCTATGAAGGAGTCTTTATATTTCTTTAGTCCAACATCAGAATTGCCTCTCTCATGACTTTACTTTTTCCAAAGATAAACTGATCGTCATCTAGCACACCCTCAACTGCCTTTTCCATTCTTCTGTGTATTACTCTAGTCAGCAACTTGGATGCATGAGTTGTTAAGCTGTTTGTGGGGTGATTTCGCACTTGTCAGCTCTTGCAGTCTTCGGAATTGAGTGGACGATATTTTTCCCAAAGTTAGATGGTATGTCACCAGATCATACATTCTACACACCAACGTGAAACTCGTTTTATTGTCACTTCCCCCAATCCTGTTAGAAAATCTGATGGAATGTCATCTATCGCTTCTGCCTTATTTCATCTCAAGTCCTCCGAAGCTGCATTAAATTCTAATTGTAGTACTGGATCCCGTATCTCTTCTAAATCGACCCCTGTTTCTTCTTCTACAACATCTGACAAATCTTCCCCATCATAGAGGCATTCAGTGTATTTTCTCCACCTATTCGCTCTCTCGTCTGCATTTAACAGTTGAATTCCCGTTGCTATATTATTGTTACCAACCTTGCTTTTAATTTCACCGAAGGTTGTTTTGGCCTATTTGTAGGCTGATTATGTCCTTCGGACAATCATTTCTTTTTCGATTTCTTCACTTTTTCATGCACCTATTTCGTCTTAGCTTCACTGCAGTTCCTATTTAATTCATCCCTTAACGACTCGTATTTCTGTGTTCCTGAGTTTCTCGGAATATTTTTGTACTTCCTCCGTTCATAAATCGACTGGAGTATTTCTTCTGTTACCCATGGTTTCGAACCCGGGGCAGAGGACGTTATGATTATTAATCAAAGACGCTACCCTCTTTTTTGTTGTTGATCTCATTTTTTTCGTTATTTTTCGTTCTGTTTGTGCGGGGCGGACTTCCCATGACGGTTGTTCAAGTTCATTTAAAGCGAGTTAGCAATCACTGCAGGAATTTGAAATCTTATGAAGACCTGACTATAGCCGGCCGGAGTGGCCGAGCGGTTCTAGGCGCTACAATCTGGAACCGCGCGACCGCTACGGTAGCAGGTTCGAATCCTGCGTCGTTCATGGATGTGTTTGATGTCCTTAGGTTAGTTAGGTTTAAGTAGTTCTAAGTTTTAGGGAACTGATGACCTGAGAAGTTAAGTCCCATAATGCTCAGAGCCATTTTTTGAACCTGACAGTATTTATCCAGCTTCTTCAAGGGAGTACTTCATTAAACATAGCTGTATCGTCTGTGAAAAGTCTTAGGTTAGTATTACTATTGCCCGCAAGGTCATTACATCTACATCTACATTTATACTCCGCAAGCCACCCAACGGTGTGTTGCGGAGGGCACTTTACGTGCCACTGTCTATCATTACCTCCCTTTCCTATTCCAGACTGCCGGAAAGCCTCCGTGCGCGCTCGAATCTCTCTAATTTTACATTCGTGATCTCCTCGGGAGATATAAGTAGGGGGAAGCAATGTATTCGGTACCTCATCCAGAAACGCACCCTCTCGAAACCTGGACAGCAAGCTACACCGCGATGCAGAGCGCCTCTCTTGAAGAGTCTGCCACTTGAGTTTGCTAAACATCTCCGTAACGCTATCACGCTTCCCAAATAACCCTGTGACGAAACGCGCCGCTCTTCTTTGGATTAATGTAGAATATGAACGGCAAGGATCCAAATTAACGTCCATGTGGCACACCCGAAGTTACTTCTACATCGTCCGGTGACTCTCCAACCAAGTTAACTCGTTGCGTCCTCCATACCAAAAACTCCTCAAGACAGTCTCAAATATCACTTGATACTCTACACGATAGTACTTTTCATAATAAGCGCAAGTGAGCTACTGAGTCAAATGATTTTCAGGAATCGAAAAATACTGCATGTACCTGGCTGCCTCCATCCAAGGATCTCTGTATGTCTTGTGAGAAAAGTGTGAGGCTGGTTTCACATGATCGATCTTTCCAAAGTCCATGCTGTTGGGCATGGAGCAGGTCATTCTCTTCGACATTTGTCATTATGTTTGAGCTCAGAATTTGTTCTAATGTTCTACAACAAATCGATGTCATGGATACTGGAGAGTAGTTTTTGTAGATTTCATGTATTGTTGACAGGCGTCATTTAACGATTTCAGCTCTTGCTTACCCACTCTTCCGAGAATTACATTGGGGCAATGTCTCTGAATTTACCTTTGTAAAGAAACATTTGAAAACACAGTTTAGCCTTTGATTTGATACCCTCGATTCCAGTTCCTGTCCAACCCACAAGTGAGTAGACGTTAACTTTGTTGCCTCTAACAGCCTTTAAACACAACAAGAATTTCTTTGTTTTTTTATGAAAGGTCATTTGACAGTATTCTGCTATTGTAGTGACTGAAGGCTTTACACGTTGGTTTCTTCTGTGGCAGCCTTGGGGTATTAAATTTCGTGTTGCTTACAAATACGAGGGGCGTTCATTAATCAATGAAACACATTTTTTTCTAAAAACAGGTTGATTTTAGTCAGGATTCAAATACACAATTTAATCGCCCACTCTTTTGTCTACAGAACCGCATTTTTCAACAGAATCTACGTTCAATGCGTCGGCCCTACGCCACCTTACTTGTAGAGCCTGTATGCCCGCATGTTACCACTCCAGTGTTTGTCGTCGGAGCCGACGTCTTTCTGCATCAATAACCACTCCACTATTCATGCTCTGTTTCTAGAGGAGTTTCTCTTTCATTGGGATAAACATATGGAAGTTGGAAGGTGAGAGACCAGCTCCGAGCTGCATGGTGGATGAGGAAGAACAGTCCATGCCACATGGCATGGTGTGAGTCAAGTGCAGACAGACTTGTGTGAGGCCTTGCGATGGCCGGCCGCGGTGGCCGAGCGGTTCTATGCGCTTCAGACCGGAGCCGCGCTGCTGCTACGGTCGCAGGTTGGAATCCTGCCTCGGGCATGGATTTGTGTGATGTCCTGAGGTTAGTTAGGTTTAAGTAGTTCTAAGTCTAACGGACTGATGACCTCAGGTGTTAAGTCCCAAAGTGCTTAGAGCCATTTGAACCATTTGAGCCTTGCGATGTCATCGAGTAGAAGTTCACTTGCGTTGTTGTGGCGACGAACACGCTGAAGTCGTTTCTTCAGTTTCCTGGGGGTAGCACAACACGCTTCAGGTTTGGTCGTTGCACCACTATGGAGAACATCAAACAGAATAACTCCTTCAAAGCCCCAGAATACCGTCACCGTGACTTTACAGGCTGAGCGTGGAACTTTGAACTTTTTTTTCGGGTGAGAGATGGTGTGATTGCTGTTTTGTTTCCGAAGTGATTAATTCATGTTTCATCTTCTGTGGCAATATTCGCCATAAAATTGTCACGAGCAGTCTCGTAACGTGCAAGAAACTCCGCAAATGTTG
This sequence comes from Schistocerca gregaria, assembly GCF_023897955.1. Classification (NCBI taxonomy): domain Eukaryota; kingdom Metazoa; phylum Arthropoda; class Insecta; order Orthoptera; family Acrididae; genus Schistocerca; species Schistocerca gregaria. The sequence continues at coordinate 970,021,887 of NC_064920.1, read as the reverse complement.
TCCTTCGTTGCTCTTTATGGTCTTCTCTCAGGAGACGAGGAAGCAACGGACACACGTCTTTGAGAACCCCAACAAGTGAACGAGTGTGTCAGCACTATCAACAGAGATGCCCAGTTGTGCATCGAGGTGTCTGATAGTGATCTGTCAGTCACATTGAATAAGGGTGTCCGCACGTTTCAACATTGCAGGAGTCAAAGCAGAGTGCGACGTGCTACACCACGAAGATGACGTGCTACAGACGCGAAATTTAACCGACAGGAAGAAGATGCTGTGATATGCAAATGATTAGCTTTTCAGAGGATTCACACAAGGATGGCGCCGGTGGCGACACCTACAACGTGCTGACAAGAGGAAAATTTCCAACCGATTTCACCTACACAAACAGCAATTGACTGACGTTGCCTGGTGAAACGTTGTTGTGATACCTTGTGTAAACAAGAGAAATGCGTACCATCACGTTTCCGTCTTTGATAGATGTCGGATTGTAGCCTATCGCGGTTGCGTTTTATCGTATCGCGACATTGCTCCTCGCGTTGGTCGAGATTCAATGACTGTAAGCAGAATATGGAACCGGTGGGATCAGGAGAGTAATACGCAACGCCGTGCTGGATCCCAACGGCCTCGTATCACTAGCAGTCGGGATGACAGGCAACTTATCAGCATGGACGTAACGGATCGTGCAGCCACGTTTAGATCCCTGAGTCAACAGATGGGGACGTTTGCAAGACAACAACCATCTGCACGAACAGTTCTATGACGTCTGTAGCAGCATGGACTACTAGCTCGGAGACCATGGCTGCGGTTACCCTTGACGCTGCATCACAGACAGGAGTGCCTGCGATGGTGTACTCGACGAACCTGGGTGCGCGAATGGCACAACGTCACTTTTTCGGATGAATCCAGGTTCTGTTTACAGCATCATGATGGTCGCATCCGTGTTTGGCGTCATCGCGGTGAACGCACATTGGAAGCGTGTATTCGTCATCACCATACTGGCGTATCACCCGGCGTGATGGCATGGGGTGCCATTGGTTACACGTCTCGGTCACCTCTTGTTCGCATTGGCGGAACTTTGAACAGTGGGCGTTTCATTTCAGATGTGTTAAGACCCGTGGCTCTGCC